>NC_049235.1:57806436-58466853 GCF_011100685.1 Canis lupus familiaris | reverse complement strand
GGGAGGGACACTCTCACTGGGATATGAAAATATTATAAGACATTTAAACATTTGTAAAACTTGACCTATTTTTTAATGAAAACAATATAAAATTTAATTAGTCATACCAATGAGAACTGTAGGAATGTACCTTATAATCCAAATAATAAAGACAAATATTTAAAATAGGAGAACATTAAATATAGGCTATTGATAATACAACAATAAATAACAGGTATAAAGGACAGGGAATGAAATGCAACTAAAGGGTAACATGTATCCTTGAAAATAAAAGAAAAACTGATCTAAATAATATAAACATGAATCTAAAAGTAAGAGAAATTGCAAAAATAATTCTTGAGAGAGCACATAGTAATAAGTGTTCAATTACAACAGTCTGGCTAGAAAAACTTTGATTTTTATCAATAGAATCAAACAGAAAGTAGAATCAGTTGTATACATGTTAAAGTATTTCTAATACAAATGGTGATTTAAATTTGAAAAAATGAGGAATGATAAATGAGTAAGGCTATCTGAGAACATATTTAAAAACTATATATGAAAACCCAATATGAGTATATTTTATACCAAGTTATTGATATGCATTCTAACAATATAGTACATAAGACATGATGTGCATGAATGAAATCATATATGGAGTAGTTTGATGAAAGTCAGAATTTATCACTTAATTCCTGCTAGGTACTATCCTAGTGTTTAACACAAGTGAACTTATTTAATATGCATGATAATTTTTTTTTCATGATAATTCTTTCACTTATGTGCTTGTGTCCATTGTCCATTGTTGCTGTGGAGAAGCAAGAATAGAACTGTCCCCTCAAAGGTTCTAGAATTGGATTAAGAATCCAATTGAAATGAGACAGATTAACAGGAGACAATTACATTTAATATTGACATGGAAATTCCAAAGACAGGCAAAGTGAGGGATATACATCACTCTGAATTAAGGAGAAGGGGTAGGGGTCTGGGACTTCAGAGGAAAGGAATGCATTTCACAGAGTGATACGAAGAACAGATGTTTGGTAATGAGATGTTTGCCCTATTATATAAATGGGTTTCTCATATAAAAATTATATCTGTTAACAGCTCTTATTTTGGGAAAGACCCTCAATTTAGATTCTTCTGTGTGGCTAAGGGAGGGACAAAACTTTCTCTTAAACCCAAAGGCTCTCAGGTACCTTCAGCTCAAAATAATCCACATGACAAAGAGGCACATTCTAGGGGGAGGTGGAGTGGGGTGTTTCCTGAACCCCTTCACTCCCATGACAAATCACTTCAAATTTAGGGCCTTAAAACAACAAACCTACTATTCATAGTTTCTGTAGGTTAGTTGTTCAATGAGATTTTTTGCCAGTCTAAAATCAAGGTGTCTCAGGGCTGTGTTCCTTAATGGCAGCTCCAGGGAAGAATCACCCTCTAAACTCACTTAGATGTTGGCTGAATTAACTTCCTGTGGTTGTAGGACTGAGGTCCCCCATTTCCCTGCTGGCTCTCTGCCAAGTACCATTTTCAGCTTTTAGCGGCTGCACACATTCCTTGACATGTGTTCAGAGCCAGCAACTGTGAGATAAGTCCTTCTCACACACGGAATCTCTCTCCTGCTTCTACTTTACGCAAGCATCTCTGGCTGCCTCCTTCCTTCTTTCTTCCTCTTCTGCATCTAAGGGCTCATGCAACTACTTTGAGCCCACCTGTGTAATTCAGGAAAACCTCTCTATTTTAATGTCAGCTGATAAGTAACCTTAATTCTATCTGCAAAGTCCCAAGACAGTGGTACCTAGGTTAGCATTTGATGGAATAACCAGAAGGTGAGACTCTTGGGGGGAACATCATCACAATTTTTCCTACCATAGCATTATTTTTATCTCAGCTTTACAGATGAGTAAACTAGGTGCTAAGAGGTTAAATATCCACTAAGGATATAGGGTCAAAGGCAAAGAAGCCGGATCTTGAACCTAATTACTCCATCTCCAGAGTCTATGGTAGCCATCATTATAGATAAAGAATTATGCCAAAGAACAAATCCTAGCATAACACTATGTTATTGGTGATTCTAATGCATCAGAAATGAGGACAATTACTAGAACCCTGTGACACAGAATTCACTAACATTAATTCCAAGGTACTAAATATTTAAATATAAAAGATAACATTTCAAAAGTACTAGAAAAAAAGTGTCAGTGAATTTCTGTGTCAATCTGAGATGAAAAATGAATAACTAACTAAAAGAAAAAACACACAGAATGAAAACAACATTACCTTTGACTATATTTATAAATCGGTACTTTATTTCCAAATCTATAATAAAGGGGAAAAATTCCTTTATAAAATTCATTCCCTAGGTAAAAGTTCTTAAAAATCAATGTATAAAATTAATTGTATTCAGAAATACCTGCGTAAACAATTAGAAGACATTAGAGATGAAAAAGGATCTTCCTGTTGCCTCTAAATTTTGGCTAAGATGAGACAGAGGACAGCAATGTGCAAAGATGGCCTTCACCTTCCCCTTGGCTCAACTAAACTTCAGACAGCCTCCCTCACTGGAGGCCCTGACCTTGCTTTCCTCAGAACATTCACTTTAGGAAAACACATATTTGTAAATTCTTTCTCTGTCCTGTTAACATGTAAATCTTTTTTAAAAGCCTCTTGCCAGCATCACAACCTAAAATGCCTGTCTGGAGGACTGAGAGCCATCCTTCGAAATGTGCTACTCAAGGAAGACAGAGTACCTATCAGGAACCAAACTCTGGTGGGAGCCTTGCTCCACGTTGTAAAACTACTTCCTGCTGTGACGATAAGAAAAGGTTATTTTTTCCAGTGGGTAAAGCCAATTAGCAAACACAGGTGGCCTAAGACTCCCCCCACTCCAGCTCTTAAAAACTCTCTGACCCTTTAGTTCAGCAGGACTGAGCTCAGACTGAGCGCTGGCCTCTCTGGCCTACTGCGAGACTGCAATAAGTCCTCCTTGCCTGTTCAGCTTTGTGCAGGGCAGTCTTTGCTTTGACAAAACACTTATATTGGACAAGGGAGGGGAACCCAGAAATTATAGAGAGGTTGGGAAACGAATGAGAAGAGACAGGGAAAGAATCTTCTCTGTCAGGTCTCCTAGGCCTAAGTCAGCCCTGAACTAGGGAGAAGGAAAATCTATGAACTTGAAGGGAGATTTAAATTTTAAATTGGATTCTACACTGGAGCCATTATTTTAATACCTCAAAGTGGGTTATAATTACTGAGATAAAATTTGTTTCTGTAACTCAAAGTGTTCTGAGAGCGATGGCTTCTATCTTAGCGGTCCTTCATGGCAGGGGAGGAAGATTAAACGATTTATTTAAAGGCACTTGTTAGATAAAAATATAGATATTTCTTGATGTGCCCTTCCAACTTCAGAACATTTAACCAGATATTTAAATTGCTTTTTAAAACGTATACCACTTATGGTGTTAGTACAGGAAACTATAACAACTCTTAACAAAATACATATAGGACTTTATTGGGGAAAAAAAACCAAAATAAATAAAAATATATACTAAAATTCATTATTAGAAGACAGTGTCTTAGTATGTTAATTATTCCCAAATACATCTGCTATTTCTATTTATTGATTTAAAGATTTATTTTAGAGAGGGGTGTGGTGGATAGGAGCTGAGGGAGAGGAAAAGAGAGAATCTCAAGCAGGACTCCATGCTGAGCTTGGAGCCTGACATGGGGCTCAATCTCATGACCCTGAGATCATGACCTGAACTGAAATCAAGAATTGCACAGGTGCCCCAAATCTTTTATTTTTAAAATTCAAATTAGATTGCTAATGTTTTTCCTACTTTTTATAACTTTTACTCCACAATAATGCAATGCAATCCACATAGAGTAATGGATTACATATAAAAAGTAAAATCTATAGAATAAAATATAGGGACTTATTTTAATCACTTTGAGTAAGGGAAGACTTTCTTTCTTTTCTTATCTTTTTTTTCTATTTTTGTAAGTAAGCTCTATGCCCAAGGTGGGCCTTGAACCCACAACCCTGAGATCAATAGTCAAGAGTCACATGCTCTACCTACTAAGCCACCCAGGTACCTGAAGGGAAGACTTTTTAATGAAAGATATAAAAACTACAAAGCCTAGAGGGAAACACTGGTGAAACTGACTATATCAAAAACCAGAACATTTAATTAAGAAGAAATATGAATAAGGTAGAAACAAGGATCTGTTTTATATATCAGGAAAATGGCAGTAAACAAGACACATCTAATCTGTGCGTCATGGAATTCCAACTTGACAGACACTGGATTTAACTCCATTTTACTTAACTCCAAGCTCACACTTTTTTCACTATGCTAAAGTAAACATTTTTTGGTTAAATCTAATTTGTGCTTTATTATTTTTTTTCTTTATAGGTCTCTATTTGCCCTTTAATAAAGTAATTGATCAAAATCTCCTCCCCGCAAAAGAAACTCAAACTTCGTATACTTTGTAAAGAATTCAATTAAAATCTAAATTATCTGGATGAACTATTTCCCTTCTATACATCAGCTTGTGGATGGCCACCTGTTTATACTGTACTTAGAAAGCTGCCAAACAAATATATCCTTTCCAGTTGGTGATAGGAAACAATTTCCAGGCCATCACCTTCCACATTATGTTTCATCTTGGCATTAATTTTAATGAAATAATAATGTACTTGGCTCCAGAATATCATTTACCATCCAAGGATCTCCAAGTATGTAACAAACATTAATTAAGTAGCACAATAGCTCTGTAAGAGAAAACATCGTTATCACAATCCTGGAATTGAATAGATTGTCGAACAGGGAAAATAATGACGGGGAACCCATTTTGAACTAATCAGAAGGGGGCAGGTTGCCAACTTGAATCCTTTCAGTTCATTACTATACTCGAGGAAATAGAAAAAGGGTCTGGGATGAGTGGGGGCTGAGCTCAGAAGAGAAGGAACCCTAAACCCAACACTGGGGTAAAACATCTCAGTTCATCACTTAATTTAACGTATGAATTCCCTGTCATAATTCATTTAAAAAGATATTGGATTGACAGCATAAGAAACCTAAAAGCATTATGTGTAAGATCACCAAAAAGTCCCTAATTCAAACCTAGTCCTCAAAAGAAAGATGTTTGGAACTGAGGTAACTAGTTGAACACCAGGCACATAGAAATCTATTAGTAAAACACCACCACCACCACCACCATTGTGGCTGCTGAAAATGACTCAAAACTCCCATTCTGAAATTAATTATGAGATATTTGCTTATGAAATGTAACAACATATCTTTAAATCTAGTATAAAGAGCAAAGTTAACATTGTCATCAAGGGAAGTGACTTATCTGTAAATGAAGAACATGAAATGGAGGGGGGGTTCTTTTAATAATAAATTTTCCGTGTAACACGGAAAATAATAAACAATTTTCCATGTAACACGAGGCTTTTAATTGCTGGGTCAGGAAGTCACTATGGCATTTTCCATCAGGTGTGGTCACATTTGATTCTTCCGTATCCCAAGGCCCAAGACAGTCGTTATCCCAAAAGAAAGAGTCAAATGAGAACTTCACTAATACGTTATCCGCACCCAACACATTTGTTTATAAGGAAGACGCTTCATTCTCTTTATCATGCAGCTTTGTATGGTTAACTTTATCTACTGTTAGTAATTGCTGGATTTGGGGCGCTTCCGCTCTAAAAAAAATTTCACACGTTTTGCTGATTCGTAATCGGCAGGCCTCCCAAAGGTAGAGCTGTGAACATCCGTGTTAATGGGCTAATGTGTCACTTGGGTAACACACTACATTTGCATTCCCCATAGCCCTTGTACAGGTGTTTCGTGTTTGTAGGAAAGATGGTCTTAGAGTTACTTCTGTCCTTTTATGCACAAGGAGTTGGAAAACGTTGAATGGAGATGAGATTGGTCATTAAGCTATGGAATATGCAGAGGACATTCTAATGCATTTCTGCATTTGGATTGTGTCATCCAGAAAGAGCTCCTCAGTTATTCTGATGGCCTTTTCCAAAAAGACTTGACAGCTGCATGCTCTTCCAATATTAGGAGTTCTCGGGAACAGGCACGTTTGCTTAGTTATAATGTAGTAAAGTTAAGATCAAGCTAATAAATATACACTAATTAAGTAGTTTATTGGGCATTCTAAACTGCTTACTATGAGTTAATCTTCTGAAAAGAGAAATGTGAATGCTTTATGTATTGCACTTAAAAACAGAAAGGTAAATTGATTTTTGCTTAAACGTTAAATTACTTAAAACATATCACAACACTGCTTTTTTGACATCTTTTACCTGAAATGTTATCTTGGCTCCATTTATTCTTATTTCAAACTCTTTAATTTAGGTAAAACGTTTCACAGATAGGCCTATTTCTTTAAGAGACTGTTACTTAGGAATCAGGAGTTTTGTGCAAAGAATACGACTAATAAAGAGGAACTAATATTTTCTTGTTCAAACATGTTAATCATAATACTTAATGCCTATGGAACAAGCTTTTATGAGACATGTGGCCAATGCTTTTTAAGTATTTGCTCATTTAATCCATATAGAATCCTGTGAAACAGGCATTATACTAGAGTTAACATCATTGCATGTATGTATTCGAGGAATAGGCCCAAAGTAAAAACGTAATTTACCCGAAGTTACACCAGTGACAGACCTGTATTTTGAGCACAATACTGGACTGTGTCTAGCTAAGTGGGATCCATGAGGGATTCCAGTCACCTCTAGGATAGATGAGGGAACATGGGTAGTTCTCATTTTCTGAAAAACTTACAGATTCAAAGCCGGGAAATAGGACTTTGGTTTTCAATATTAGATACGAAAATCTCAGGTCTAGATTTTAAGATACAAGTGATAGTGTCTGTATCCGAAAAGGCCTGATAGATGTTGAAAAATATAGAAGTATAAAACGCTGATATTTTTTCTTGGTGATTATTTTTTCCAATGTTATTTATGAACCATCAAGCCAAGTATCTGTCTCTGTTCCTAGGTTCCAGGAAAGAACATTTTTCCAGATTGAGAGTATGAAATCTCTCCTGTCTCACAGATGATCACACAGTGCTTCCTTCGATAAGCAGACCTGAATGAATTGATCTCTGTGGGGGCTGTGCACTAGAGTCACTGGAACTGGTAATGTCGACTACAAATCGTAGTCAGAATGACATTCTGTACGCTGTGAATTGAAGAGTTCTAGGCTGTGATGCTAAGTTTAAAAGTCTATTGCAACTGACTTTCAGATTATAGTTATAATTCAATAGTCAAATTCCATGCAACACTTAACATATCTCACAGGAAGACACTAGAGCTTTTAAAACAGTATTAAATGCCCTCACGGAACCCTACAGCATAAAACTGTAAACTAAGGCAATACTGTGGCAATCAGGGCCACTCATGCAACTGCCTGTGTGTCCACATATTGAACAGATCTACTCTGCAGGGACTGGCGCCCAAGGCTCATTCTGGCGGCAACAAAGCCTTTTGACAGCTGCACGTATCCTGTCACGCATACCATTTTCTGGTTAGCACCGAAGGTTGCTTTTTTTGTTTGCTGCCTAATTTTTTTCCCTTGTTTTTTCCCTGTCTTTCATTTGAAAGAAAAACAAAGTGTTTTGCAAATAGTAGTACAGGTTTTCCATTCAAGTAGAGCAGAACAGTATAGGAAAAAACTAAATCACACAAAGTGAAATGTTGCTTGGCCAGATACTTTTCTTAATGTAACTGACATACTATTATGAAATATCATTAGCATATTTCAACATTGCTCCATGTGAGAGTTAAGAACACAATTATGATCAAATATCTTGGTCCTAAATTTTATTTTATTTTATTTTTATTTATTTTTATTTATTTTTATTTATTTTATTTTATTTTATTTTATTTTATTATTTTATTTTGAGAGAGGGAGAGAGAGAAAGAGTGTGAGCAGGGGTGTGGAGCAGAGAGAGAATCTTAACCAGGCTCCACGCTCAGCATGGATGATAGGGCTCAATCCCATAACCCTGAGATCATGACCTGAGTCAGAATCAAGAGTTGGACGCTTAACTGACTGAGCCACTCAAGCGCCCCTCTTGCTCCTCAATTTTTCCACTGTTCATGTGTCCTGCTGGGGGTAGCTCTTTAAAGAAATACAATCATGATGTTTAAGCTTTGCCATGTACAACCACTATTCAAGAGTATAATCTAAGGAAATAATATTGGATCAACTAAAACATCGGTAAAGTTCTTATTTCTTTTGCTAGTTTATCTCAAAAATCATGTTCTGTTGGTGCTTCCCAAAATAAACTATGTATTTAAAGAATTTCCTAAAATTAAGAAGAAAATGAAAAAGAACAAAAGGGACGCCTGGGTTGCTCAGTGATTGAGCATATGCCTTTGGCTCAGGTCATGACCCCGGGGTCCAGGATTGAGTCCCTCATAGGGCTCCCTGCCGGGAGCTTGCCTCTTCCTCTGCCTAGGTCTCTGCCTCTCTCTGTGGCTCTCATGAATAAATGAATAAATAATCTTTTAAAAAATGAAAAAAAGGGGTGCCTAGGTGGCTCTGGCAGTGAAGCCTCTGCCTTCAGCTCAGGTCATGATCCCGGGGACCTGGGATAGAGCCCCACACCGGGATCCCTCTATCTGCTGCTCTCCCTGCTTGTGCGTTCATTCTCTATCAAATAAATAAATAAAATCTTAAAAAAATAAAAATATTAAAACTAAAAAGAGGAGGAGGATGTGAAGAGGAACATTACACAATGTATATCCTATAGGAGGTATTACCTTCAACACACTTTATTACCAAGGTACAGAGAAGCTACATAACTCCCCCCAAATCACATGAGTAGTGGAACTAGGATCTGAATCCCCATGATCTGGCTCTGGAACCTATGTTCTTAACTTCTACGTTATACCACCCTTACTATAACTTTGGAAAATGCTGCTTTCCCAATCCTTCACCTCTGTAGGTCTGTGAACTGTTTTTGAACATGAGAACCTACTGATCCAGAAACAGAACATTTGTTTTAAATTATTTTTTAAATTAAATTTAGATCATCTTTAATTGCATCGTCCATTCACATGCTTGTAATCTTTCACAATGGAAGCGTACACTAGTAAGGTAATCCCTGAGTATCGCACAGCCGAGACCGTGTATATATGAGTTACCTGTAAGTATATCAATACATGCACCTGTATTGTGCTCTGTCCCCAGAGCCCATTCCTTGTCCTCGGGGAATTTACAATCTACTGGGGGGAGTTGAGCACTTAGCAGCTCAATGTCAGCGCAGTATCTAAGAGGTCAAGTACAGGTTGCTGAGGGGGCAGTCTCTACTTGGGAGAGCTAATTCAGTCTAGGATGCTCAGGGAATCAAGAGCATTGAGACCTGAAGAGCACGATCATCAGCTGGAAAGGTGGGAGGGGGGGGTAGAGAAAGGAGGAGAATGCGACAAACCTGCGGTACCATACTCTACAGGATGGCAGAACAGAACAATGGGGAAGGAAGATTCTTCAAAGTGTCCTGGGATTCTCCAGCCCTGGAGAATGACGACCCTCTAGCCCCAGATGGTTAAGTCCTTGAGGGACTCTAATTGCTGCCAGAAATATCTGTGCTTCCTTTGCTCTCCCCGCCAGGGTGAGAACAGCTCTAGCCTGTGCAGCAGGCCCTGAAGGAGGCCCCGGCATAAGAGGACAGGATTCCTCTTGTCTGTCCATTGTGTGGTGGGCTCCCAGTTCCCCAGGAGGATTCCGTTGTCCCTGCTACTTGGCCTCAGAGAGCAGCACCCTCTTTCCTAAGAGGAGAAAGCCGTGGGAGCTGTGCCCACCCCTACAGCACCAGTCACTGAGAAGTGTGCTCCTCCTCCAGCTGCCACAGCTCCCACTCCCTGGCGCCTTCTGCCCCGTGTCTTCCCCTGGAGGATGGAGCACAGCTGACTCTTCAAGAGAAAATCAAACCAGTCGCCTGGGGTCAGAACGATGAGCTGTCAATATCTTCTTTTTCTTCCAGTGCAGACCCCTTTTCTCTGTGTCTGTGACTTCGTGTGTGAGAGACCTAAAAGGCTGCCTCTGCTTAAGTCACATTGGTAGAGGGTTGTAAAAAGAAGGAACCCATCATGTTTACGAGGAAACCCACCTCTTAAAATATTTAGGGCCCTTGAACATACAGGAAACAAACCTGATTTCAGAAATTAGTAACGCACATTGGCTTGCGTGGTAAAAGCGACAAGCGATCTACCAAAATCTTGCTTCTTGTTTTTCACCAGGGCACACAGCACAAGCCACCATCCCAACCTTTATTGCACTTGGACATGGCTATAAACTCGGTTGTAATTAAAGTAATGTGAAGGGAGTGATATGTGCTCCCTCAAGGACAGACCCTGAAATTTTTGTATGTGCATTTCTCCACGCTCCTTCCCCTCTTGTTGTCTACAATTAGAGAAGCCACATATTGAAGATGGAAGGGTTCTTATTGCTCTGGGATTCCAAATGAACCCTTGGAGCAAGACTTCCCCACTCCCTCCCTCCCTCCCTCCCCGCTACCCCAGCCCAACTGCCACACACATACGCACAAGCTTTTTTTTTTTTTTTTTTTACTGTCCTGGAATCCCAGCCCTAGACTATTAGATAAGAGAGAAATATGTAGGGGCGCCTGGGTGGCTCAGTAGTTGAGCATCTGTCATCAGCTCAGGGTGTGACCACAGGGTCCTGGGATCAAGTCCCGCATGAGGTTCCCTGCAGGGAGCCTGGTTCTTCCTCAGCCTGTGTCTCTGCCTCTCTCTGTGTGTCTCTCATGAATAAATAAATAATATCTTTTAAAAAGAGAGAGAAATATATTGTTCTTCCCTTGAGTCTTTAACATTTTGTATGTTAGCTTCTGTAGCTCAGCCTACCCTGACACAGAATCTCTAAGTTCTCATTCTACATTTGTGAAACATTTTATACTACAGATAAATAAAACTTTCTGGCCTAGTGATATGATTCACTTACCTCTTGATCAATTAAATTCCTTTGATGAGGTAAAAAAAAAATCATTGTATATTTACTTTTCTTTTATGGCTAATATGTTAAACTCATACAAGCCAAACTGAGAAAATAACATTTTTCATCCAAGAAAAAAATGTTTCGCTTTAATGGAGAGTTTTCTAGGACCACAATTTGGCTGAAGTGCCCTACGATGCTTAATCATGTATTTCAAATATACGAAATCAAGTTCTTGTAATATTTCTCTATGACTCTTAGGATAAGGATTCAAAATGATAAAACCTTAATTTGGACCTCAAATTTTCTCTATTTCAGCACATATTGTATAAATAGGCTGGACTTTAGTGTGTTCTTCTGAAGCACAGCTATCAAAGTTTTCTTTATATAAAATTTTAAACATTTTAAAAATGCAAAACCTATTAATAAGCCATAGTGCTGGATATTATTAAAATATCTTTGCACCTAATTGGAAAATTATTAATACTGGTCATGATTCTAAAGTTACTAAAATTTTGCAAGAAGCCCTGATTTATCAGGCTGTATATATTATGTCATGAACATTCAAGGTCAAGGTCCCTGGCAGCTGTTGGTCTAGACCTATGCCTATGAAGGAGTCCTATGAACTTCCACTATATATGCCAAGGCAAATTTCTTCCCACCGCATTATCTTACTTTTTGTACAGATAAGCAAAAACCAAAAACCAAAAAGCAAAAACACCACAAACTCACAAAAATTCTTTCTTTGGTTAGTCACGATCAAAATACTAAGATGCCTACAAGGATCTTTTAACAGAGAGGACTTTTATAACAGGCTCAGTTTCCTGCAAGAGGAGAATTGTACATCATTTAGCTTGAAATAAAACTGGAAAATTGGAAATTGGCCTTCATAGGAAGTAAATTCCTTTTTTCTCCTCCTAAGTCAGGGGTTTCTTCTTTGTTTAGTGGAACTTGTTACAACTTAGTTAAGTCAATTTTAATGCCATCTAAACAAGCCACTGCTTTTTTCTTGTATCCTGAATGGAAATTAGAAGCAAAAGTATTTTGTTGCCTATACATTCTTTTTGAGAGACTGGAAATTACTTCTTTTTTAAAAATTTATTCAGAAAAGGTAGCCATAGGAATCTCAGAAAAGTAGAGAAGGCAGTAAGTACAGATTCTCATAATACGTTCACGAAGTCAAGCACTCATCATCAATTCTTTGGCAAGGACTATCTCGATTCGAAATTGCCCCCTTCCCCGAATTCCAATAATATATATCCATACAAACATTCATGTGTAAACACATATAAATAATCAAAAATGCTCAGATACCAAGGGTAAGCTGATATTAACAAATAGTTTAAATCAAATAATGGTGATTTCTAACATTTGCCTCTTTTTTGTGTTAAAGAAAAAGGATAAAGAAAAATATAGTATGTTGATTATTAACTTCAGGAAGAAAATACAATGTGAGGAGATACTACTATATACTATGGATTAACCACAGTCATTGAAAAACTCTATGAGTGACTTGTGATTCCAGGAAGCGGTATAGAGATTCCATTTACACCTGGCAGACTAGACACATGCATTTATCACTTATTTTCCACCAATTTTAAATTGAATTCCTTTGAATTAGCAGGAAAGACATTCTTTTTAAATATACAATGGCGACATAACAGGAAAGAGTAAGGGTAACAAAAACTAGAAAAAAGAAAAACAGATGAGATCATGTTTGGAAAAGAAAAAAAGAAAAACCTATCAGCCAGAACAGGTACAAAATGGGACAGTTGTGTAGGTAAGAAGAGGCTTTGCCATACAAGCTACTGGGAAACTGCGAGTTCAGTTTATATCAGCTGAAAGTGAGCTGTGACAAGATTTTATGAGTACCTAACTGAAGGACTACTTAAGAAATAGATCATTCACTCATTGCTATAGGAGCAACTGGATTGTCATGTTTACCTCCAGATAAACTCGTAAACTCAAAAAGGTGGGAACTTCTTTTATTGTTATTGGGGTCAGAGATAGAAACGGAGCAGCAAACCTCAATATAAATCTAGACTTTCACAATAAATATGGAGAGGTAATGGGTGAGGAGGAAAGTCAGCCCTGCTGCTCAAACACAAATAGCACACTCCAAGTACACCTGTTCCCAATTTAGTCATTATAGGCGTCTCCATCTGGCTCCCTATGTCGCAACATGAAGGAAAACTAGCCTGTAGGACAAGGTCATACATTTCAAGATAATTTGGCAGTATTATTAAAAGTAAATATGGGGGAACACCTGGGTGGCTCAGAGGTTGGGCGATTGCCTTTGGTTCAGGGCATGATCCTGAGATCCTAGGATTATATCCTGCATCAGACTTTCTTTTTTTTTTTTTTTTTTGCATCAGACTTTCTATATGGTGCCTGCTTCTCCCTCTGCCTGTATCTCTGCCTCTCTCTCTCTCATGAATAAATAAAATCTTAGAAAAAAAAGTAAATATGGGGGTGCCTGGGTGGCATAGTCAGTGAAGCGCTCAACTCTTGGTTTCAATTCAAGTGTTGTTTTTTTGTCATGGGATGAAGCCCCTCTTGGGGCTCTGCATTCAGTGCAGGGTCTGCTTGGGACTCCCTCTCTCTTTAAAATAAATAAATAAACCTGTAAAAGTAAATATGTACAGGTGCCTTGAATAAACATTTGCACTTCTGGTGTCCACCCTAAAGAAATACTTGAAATACTTGTACATATGCTTATATATGTATATATATGCACATGAATATTAGTTTAGCATTTTTAAAAAGGAAGAAGCAGCACTAATGTTTATCATTAAGGCACCAATAAACAAAGTACAGTACATCCTTACAAACCAATACCATCCTGTCATTAAAAATTGTGGTGCATGGAGTTGAAAATAAGAACAATGGAAATATTACATATCTTGATTGGAGGGATAGTTACATGGGTATATACATTTGCCAAAAGTCCATCAAACTTATTTCTACATTTTACTGGGTATAATTACATACCTCAACACTTAAAACTAACAGAGAAGCCATCATAAGTTTTGCTGTGATGTGTTAGTTCATAAAAACTGGAGATCTGAGGACAAAATATTTTGTAGATATTTATGCTTTAACAAAAAGGAAGGTGCTTATGATAGCAAAGAAGAATGAAGAGTAACAAAAACATTTAAAATATATAAATGTATGACAGAGAATATGAATTACAGACTTTTCCTACCCCAGTAAATCAAAGACTATTTTGATATAAGTACCTGAGAATGAGCAGTTAATGGCTGGTTCTTCAACTTGGCTGCTCATTAAAATCACTGGTAAGCTTTACAGGAACTACTGATGCCTGAGTCCCATTCCCAAAGGCTGTGATTCCATTGGACGAGGGGATCACATGGGCATCAGGAGTAGGAGTGGTGAATGCCTCCCAGGTGATACTACGATGCAGCAAGTCTTAGGGACCAACATTTAATGATTCTCAGGTTGAGCTGAAACCAGTGGAATGAAACCCAAAGGTAAAGATGGCTTTAGAAGCATTTGATGTATTTCAGGTTACTGAATAGATGCTGTTGACATAAGTAAATGATTTAATACACAAACCGTCAAAAGATGGGTATGGGGAGCCATCCTTTTATGCTGCTCAACTAAATGGTATGAGATTTGCTAAAGAAGCTGCATTTCTTAAGATGAATGAAGATCACTTCTCAATCAATAGATTTGTTCTCATTCTGTCTTAGCCTCTTTTGTATTATCTACTCTGGCACAAAGATACTTACAGGGACACTAATTGAAAGAGAGTATATAGGTTTTTAAACCCTTCTTCCAGGGGCAGCCCGGGTGGCTCAGTGGTTTAGCACCAGCCCAGGGCGTGATCCTGGAGGCCCGGGATCGAGTCCCACATCGGGCTCCCTGCATGGAGCCTGCTTCTCCCTCTGCCTGTGTCTCTGCCTCTCTCTCTCTCTCTCTCTCATGAATAAATAAATAATCTTTAAAAAAAAATAAATAAACCCTTCTTCCAGATACACCCTTCTGAATCTCATATCATGACTGAAGTATGAAAATGGAACAGAAGAATACCTGCTGACCGTCTCTGAAACCTTCCTCTGGTAACCTCACAGTAACATCCAAATACGACCAAGTTCTGGCTGATGGTTGGACTTCCCCCTCAGAAACACTGTTAAGAAACAGTCCCCCATCTCTAGGGACCAGTTAACAATGAGGAGATATGCAGAAAAGCATGTTTGATGACCTACTCTTAATCTTTTCTCCAAAGGATGGGGGCTGATGCCAATTACTGAGCCAGAATGAGCTATTCTTGCTTGTTCTCTAGCCAACATCTCTGTGTGCCCAATCACAATGATTTATACCCATGATGGAAGGACTAAACTCACAGGGGTAAGATAATCTTATCATGTGAAAGCCAAATGCAGATAAGCTGATTATCATGGAGGGTTTGAAGCAAGAGAAACTGGATACAGAACTCTAAACATTTCTTATTATCAGCAAATGTGCACAGCAGCTGCTGGTAATCACCAATCACAACAAGCAGATAAACAGAAAAGGGGAAAATATTGTGGATGCACCCAAATTCCAAATCTTGGCACCTAACTGAATTTAGCACAGAGCATCAGCATGAATTCAAATATGTGTGAATCACAGTAATCATGTGAAGTGCTAAATCACACATTTCATGGTTTATTCAAGCTATCAAAAACACGGTATTCCGTGTACAACAAGTTCTACCAAGCTTTTAAGGGTCAAACTTCTGGAGTCACATCTCACATACATCCACACCCCCTTTCCAACAACATGATTTGTTACAGTATTATACAGCAGTTATTCAACAGAAAGCAAACATTAGGATGTATAAATTAGGGATTCTGATGAGAACATTAATCAAAATTAACAAAATACCAATTCAAAGGACTATGTATGTACATGTATGTACATGTATGTATCCATACATACATGTATGTATACATACCTCTGTCTATCCATAGACACACATACACACAAAAACATATATATGTATATGATTGGAAAATTTACTACTCAATATTTATTAAACATATCAATAGGCCCAATAAACTCATTGAGTCTATTATATAGAGAAAGTTAAGCACAATAAAGGTCGAAGTGAGAAATCCTTGCAGTGATAGAATTGTTCCTTTTTTTTTTGTTTGTTTTTGGTGGTGGTGTTACACAAACCTACTTGTGTAAAACTGGATAAAACCAAATAATACATACACACACAAAAAATACACAAATGTCTGAGTAGAACCGAGTAAGATCACCAGATTATATCAATGCCAATTGATTGTGCTCAGTTACAACGTTGTGCTTTTGCAAGATATTTACCATACGGGGATACTGGATAAAGGGCATGCAGGGTCTCTGTTATCTCTTTTCACTGCGTGTGGATCCACAATGATATCAAACTAAAAGGTTTACATATAACTGAAATGCAAGGACAAGCGTGCAAAGATAAAGGGAAGCACGAGTTGTCATGGGGCACCCGGTAGGGGTGTAGGATCTACATTGGGAGGTGAAAGGGTTTGAGTAGAGAGAAATTAGCCAATTAGCAAGTAAAATTAAAGCCCTCCAGGCCTAAAGATAAGGTTATGTAAACAATATTGTTTCCGTCTAGAACACACTGTGTCTGAGTATTGTTAAGTAATTTTGAATGACCTCTAGGCAAGAAAGAAGAGATTCTGTTAGTAAAAGAGTGAAAGAGTTAGTGAAATGGCCAGTTATTTACAGAATATGATTACGTTGATGCTTATGGATCCAAACCATAAAAGGTATGTGAAGCCCTTTAAGACTTGTATCTAGAAACATTAAAATGACTTAACGGCCATATAATGAATATCACGGAGGGGCTAAGACAGAGGCATGAGGAACACAAATAGTTGCCAAAATCCAGGTGAAATTAAAAACAGAATGCCTATCACAAATTGGGAACTGGGCAAATATTTGCTGAATGAAAGGAGGCAGTGGCTGTAGAAGTGATGAGAAGGAGATGTATAGCCTTCCTTGAATATCCATCCATTGGATATCAATGGTGTGGTAGACAAAGTAATCAAATGACCCCTAGATTTCTCCTTGGGAAAATTCAGAAAGAAATGACTCCAGGGTTACAGATATGCATCCTAAGTATTTAATTATACCTTTAATCTCTTAATATAAACACAAGTGTTAGCTTGCAATTCCTTTTCTTCTTTCTTTCTCCTTTCTCTAATGAAATACTGTGATCCACCTTGTACAGGAAAAATTGAGTGACATCAAAGATCAAGATAACAAGATAAGCAGTTTCAGCTTTTTGTTTAGAGTATCCCAAACCATGCTAAGTCCTCCAAAAATTATAATATTGCATTACATTTTTTATTTCACTTTGGAAAGAAGTGTACGCTACACTTTTTTGTTCCAAGTATTCAAATAATATGTTCCTCCTGGAAATCAAAAGTGTAGCAGTCACCTGGACTACATAAGCAATGACCCTCAATAATTTGCAATGCTTTGAAGACTGCCAAATAGGTGGCAAAAACACTAATTTTAACTTCAAGATAACATAGTGCATTTCTTTTATGATATCCCTGCAGTGGTGAAAATGGAAATTATTGACTCTGGGAACCAGGCCTACAGTGCTGTTAATCACTGTATTGCTATTAATTGATTTCTTTAGGAGTAAGCCAGACCCAGGATGCTACTTATTAGACCTCTTTCCCACTCATAATACAGTGATTTTGATATTCCTTACAGAGTTTTTAGAGGAAAATGTTTGGTTTTCAGAACAGAGATGCCTTTGTATGAAATAAATAAGAACCCAACTAAACTCTACAGTAATAGGTTGACTCTTCCAATGAGACTTGAACTGTTCTTTTCTCCTTCTCAGCATTCTTATAAGTAAACAATTTGAGACTATGCATTCAGTTCTGTTACCTTGCATATGTGCATACAGACCTCAATAACTTTTATTTTGTTTTTTTTTTTAATATTTTATTTATTTATTTATTATGATAGAGAGAGAGAGAGAGAGAGAGAGAGAGGCAGAGACACAGGCAGAGGGAGAAGCAGGCTCCACGCTGGGAGCCTGATGCGGGACTTGATCCTGGGACTCCAGGACAGTGCCCTGGGCCAAAGGCAGGCGCTAAATAGCTAAGCCACCCAGGGTTCCCCAAGAACTTTTATGATTTTGAAATAACATTGAGGGACCTTGCTACTTTGTCCAACATACCTAGAGAAATCATTCCATTTTGTCAAACAAAGCACCCAAATTTCTAAAAGCTAGAAGCTAAAAGCCACTACTTTATTTCATTTTTCCCCATCCATAACTGGCAATGGAGAGCATGAGATTAGATATTAAATAAAACTATAACTCATAAGAAAAAAATATTTAATGGTATATTCAAAATAATAGAACACTAGGCTGACATGAATACATTTATGGACATATTTAAACAATGAACATATGTCTATCTTAACTAGGCAAAATCGGAGCACTATTATCCAACACATTAGTAAGTTTGATTGATTGATCATTTTGCCCTTTTTCTTAATAGACTATTACAGTAGTAGACAAAGGAAGAAATAAAGCGCCCAGCCAATCGATCTGTATCATATTGGAAAGGTCAAAATAGAATTGTACATTACTACTGTCAGAAATGTATAAAACATTAACATTTCCATACTATATTCTCATCACAGAAATCGTAATGGGTACTGAAGAAAACACAATATACCTCCATTCCTATGATCAGAGTAGCTATTAAGTTGGAAATGAAATGGCATAAATCTAATCATGGGAGAGGTGCTGATGGAAGAAAATACTACGGATTCATTCCTTTCTTTTGCAGAATCTTGAGGTCTGGCTCAAGCCATCTTACACGAACTTCGATACCTTTCTTACAAGAAACGCTAACATTGACATATGTGTACTCAAGACTTACAGAATAATATCTGCTAGAAATCGGCCAGGGCATAACAGTATACTAAATAATAGTAAATTTAATAAATATGAGAAAAATAAGCATAATAATTAGGAAATCAATTAAGAATTACATTTTGTGGGGCGCCTGGGTGGCTCAGTCAGTTAAATGTCTGCCTTCGGCTCAGGTCATGATTCCTACATCCTGGGATCGAGCTCCCTGCTCAGTGGGGAGCCTGCTCCTCCCTCTCCCTCTGCTCTCTCTCTCTCATGCTCTCTCTCAAATAAATAAATAAATAATTTTTTTTAAGTCCATAACAGTTAAAAAAAAAAAAAAAGGAAAAAGAGTCACATTTTGCATCTTGTTAAACTGAGGAAGTACAGAACCCTGTAAAAAACTACACATAAATGTAAATATTCTATGAATAGCTTCAAATTGAAAACATTACGATATTTTTAAACATTTCTTGTCACTATTAGCTCTGTCACTGTGTTATTTACAAAGGATTGTAAAAAATACAGTATTTCCAGAGGTGCCTGGGTGGCTTAGTCAGTTAAGTGTCTGACCTTTGATTTTTGGCTCAGGTCGTGAGATTTAGGGTGGTAGGATCTTGCCTCAAGTCAGACATGGCTGGGTGTGGAGCCTGCTTAAGATTCTGTGTCTTCCTCTGGTACTCCCCCCTCTCTAAAACTAAATAAACAAATTTTTAAAATACAATATTTCTTATGGAACTCTGTTAGTACAATACCAACTTTGTATTGTATTATGTGAGATTTAAAAAAAGTCATAGTGTGTGCATGAATTGTACACACATGCACACACACCAAACCATGCATTATGTTACTTAATTAACATGCCTAACAGGACGACACTAGAAGATTCACAGAGCAAATTTTTTTTAGAGATATGAATTCTAAGAAGCATTGAAAATTTGCAGTCCTTCTTAGGCTTGGAGATAATCGTATTCTTTTTCTTCCTCCTGGCAATTCAGTTTAGGTTGAAAATTATGTAGCAGACATCTTATCATAATTCCTACCTCTGGGGGCCCCTGGGTGGCTCAGTGGTTGAACATCTGCCTTCGGCTCAGGTCATGATCCCAGGGTCCTGGGATCGAGTCCCACATCGGGCTCCCTGTGGGGCTCCTGCGTCTCCCTCTGCCTACCTCTCTCTCATGAGTAAATAAATAAAATCTCTTAAAAAAATTCCTACCTTTGAAGAAACTCAGTAATGATATTTGCATGGGAGGCTGCATTGTTATTTTTAAATGCCCTTATTTTGGAAAAAAATAGGTATTAAACTCAGCATAATTGCTGAAGACACAATATTTATGAAAATGAAAACCTCGAGCAAAGTGTTGTCTTTGAAAAAATCAACTTAGCATTAAAATCAAATGTAAATCAATACATATTTGAATGCCTAGAAAGTATAACACTTATGTATTTATTATGAAATACACACATGATAAAAAAAAGGGGAATGTTCCCAAGGAGTTTATAATCTAGTACAGATATAATAAAAGGGCTGAATACCAATAATACTACAAAAGACATTAAAATATACGGTAGGGAAAGTTAGAGGAAAAAGAGGTAATACGGGTGAAAATATCAGAAAAAGCTTCATGAAGGAAGTGAACAGAGCTTAACGAGCAGAAATGTCAGAGAGAAAGTTTGAGATGGTTATGCCAAATGAAGACATAAGAAAGTGTGCAAAATAAATGGGGTTAGTGCATGAAGAAAATGAGCAATCCAGGTCCATCAGAAAATGCTTTAAACATATAAAAAGGTATTGGAATATGAAAGCTGAGAAGTATAGTTGGGTCATATCGCTGACTGTCCTGGATTTTACTTGATAGGGAATGGGGAAATTAAAACTTTTTGGATAAAGATATGAAGAAGAAAGTTAACACAATTAATTGTTGTTGAATTTTCTGAGCCATTTTTCTAATTCACTTATTTTTCAAAAGGTTTTATGCAGATTAAAGAATAATCTTCCCATGCAAGAAAATGGACTCTTAAATTTGAGTTCCTATACACAGGCTTTGGCACCTCAAATACACCTAGTTAAAGAGTTTGGTATAGCGTTTGACACCCAAAAGAGAGGCAAAAATGTTTTCCAATGATTGAAAGAATAAATGGTATAGAGAAATGGTTAAGCTTGTTTGAAGACCACAGTAATTCTCTAAACAACTAGAAATTAAGGCGTGACGGAGAAAGGAGAACCCTCTTACATTGTTGGTGGGAATGCAAACCGGTGCAGCCATCCTGTTAAAAAGTTAACAACAGAATTACCCTACCATCTAGCAATTACCCGACTATTTACCCAAAGGATACAGAAATACTAATTCGAATGGATACATGAACTGCCATGTTTATAGCAGGATTATCAACAAGAGCCAAATTGTGAAAAGATGTCCATCAACCGATGAATGGATAAAGAAGATGTGGTACGTATATATATACATACACACAATGGTAGATAGATGATAGATGATAGATAGATAGATAGATTGATAGATAGATAGATAGATAGATAGATAGATAGATAGATACAATGGAACACTACCCAGCCATCAGAAGGAATGGAATCCCCTATTTGCAACGATGTGGATGGAGCTAGAGAGTATCATGCTAAGGGAAGTACAGAAAGACAAATACCATATGATTTCAGTCATATGTGGAATTTAGGAAACAAAACAAATGAACCTGGGGAGGGGGCAAGGAAGAAAACCAAGAAACAGCTTCTTAACTATAGAGGACAAACAGATGGTTGCCAGAGGGGAGGCGGGTGGGGAGATGGGTTAAATGGGGGATGGCAATTAAGGAGGACGCTTGTGATGAGCACTGGGTGCTGTATGTAAGCGATGAGTCACTAAATTCTACACCTAAAACTAATATTTCGCTGTATGTTAACTACCTGGAATTTAAATAAACATTTGGGAGGAAAAAAGAAATTAAGGCACAAACTAGGACAGGGCAGTGGTAATAAATAGAAATACTGAAATTTAAGATAAAAAAGGGAAATCAGAGGTTTGATTTCAAGGTTTTGATCTAGAGGACTCAAAAGAATAGAAATCGACTCCTCAAAATACAAATGAAGAGAGAGCAGTTTAAGAGTAGTAGGATCATTCATCGGTGTTTGAGAACATGCTAGGGATGCCTGGGTGGCTCAGTGGTTAAGCATCTGCCTTCCGCTCAGGGCATGACCCTGGGGTCCGGGATCCAGTCCCACATCGGGCTCCCTGCATGGAGCCTGCTTCTCCCTCTGCCTGTGTCTCTGCCTCTCTCTATCTCCTTCTCTCTCTCTCTGTCTCTCATGAATAAATAAAATCTTAAAAAAGAGACACAGAGAATACACTAAATTGCAACTACGCATGAAAGATAGGGTGCAGGTAGGAGGATAAAGTCACAATCATGGGACAGGATTTCTGGAAGGAGGTAATTTCTACATGTGAAGTTTTGTTGATAAACACACTATAGAAATGATTGAAACAATGGAATTAAATGCTACTAAAAAGATAGAAACTATGAAAAAGGAAATCCGGGTGCCCGGTGACTCAGTTGGTTAAATGCCTGACTCTTGATTTCGGCTCAGGTCATGAACTGACGGTCATGAGATGGAGCCTCACACACACACACACACACACACACACACACACACACAATCAAAGATGTTACCATTTAGAAAGCTTACGTATAAATGAAAGAGGGTGAGCCAAATAAAGAAGTCAGGCTGAAGGACAAAGATATTTGGACTGATGATGAGCATGATTCAGATGATATTGCTCATAACGAAGATGGAAATAACATTATATGCTAACCACCGTACCAGTTATTTTTAAAGCTTTTCAGATTTAACTTTCAGAACATATCTATGAGGTCTAGATTATTATTTTTCCTTTTTAGGTATTGAAGAAATGACATCTGGAGGGTTTAAAGGGAGACACAACCTCAGAATTAAAAAAAAAAAAAAAGAGGGCGTTTTTGAACTTAAGGACCCTAGATCTTAACCTTAAAAATATTTCTTTTGATAGTAAGAAATGAAAGCAAACAAAGCAAAAAAACTCAATGCTGTGTGACCACAAAAATCCATCCTCCATGAAAGTAGGATAAATCTGCATACCTGGAAGCACAGTATGTAAATACATGAGACAGAAGAATACTATATAATAAATGACTTTTATTCATTTATTTATTGCTATTATTTAGCAAAGAGGAAGAGGTCATTCCTAATTGCTTTCAAGTTGAAGTGGGGGAGAAAAACTTAGCATAAGCTTTGGAAAGCTTCAGGAACTGCTGTATCAGGTGCTGTGAGAGCCTGGGCAGCAGTACAAAAAAAATGAGAGCTTGATGGGAAGTTGGTTAAAAAAAAAAAAAAAAAGCAGTCTATATTTGTCCCCCGTGTCCTATACCTGATATAGACACACAGTGTGGAAGTTTACTCTCTGCATTAGGTCTCTCACGAGCTACCCCTTTTTCCTAAGCAGATCCAGAAAAACAGCGGCCAGATTTATACCACGCAGGCGGGAGATCTGACTGCCTTACAGTAAATTCAATGCACACAGAGCTTCCAATCAATTTTTAGTGCCTCGTTTGTAAATATAAATGGGCTGCCAGCATGTAAGGATGAATGATCTAGACAAAACAAGCAAATAGGAAAAGGGAAATGGTGACAATGATGGAAGGAGAAAATATATTAGTACTATCCTCAGAGATATCGGAGAAGATACAGCGGCTATTAAACGATACTTTATAATCATTCAGAGCAAAAGAAAAGAAACCTTGGAAATTTTAAATAGCTTTAAAGCAGTGAAATGATTGGAAGAAAAGTCAAATCATATCTCTCAGGGAAAAGAGAGGACGGTTTTCGGTAAGAGAAAATAGAAAAGAAAATTGGTAAAGAAACCAAAGTGGTCCAAGATCTGGCTACCAGATCTCCAACAAAAGGAGAAAAGTGAAACTAAAGGAAAGGGACTTTTGAAAGCGATCATTAAACCACACACACACACACACACACACACACACACACACACACTCAGAAATAGGAGCATGGATTTCCAGAGTGATAGGGTCCCCCAAACGCTCAGTGCAGAGAATGAAAAAGAGACCCTTATTTAAAGCGTAGTATCATGAATATGCAGGACACAGGCAGCAAGGGAAGGTGAGAAGGTGCCACCATGATGTTCGCGTCCTAAAATCAATATCGTTTGCTTCCCTGGCATTCGGTAGATGGGCATCGCTTCGAGTGGCCTACGGTGCAAGCCCCACCTCTCCTCCCTCGGCTGCTGCAGATGAGGTTCTCAACCCAAACAGTCTTCTTAGCAAAGGGATTGGGCACCCTTGCTGCTCATTCTTGAGTAGTGGGTCTCAGCTATGGGCTATTTCAGCCTGTAGTATTATTGAAACACGGCAATGATATCCTTCCAGGGGAGTGAAGGGCACCCTAACCTCTTGGAACTAAAAACACCTGCTTCCTGTGGCTTCTTGTCCTTCATTCTGTTCCCGAATGCGTCCTCCTGTAGCCCTGCAGTATGTCCTCCTCCCCTGGCCTGTAGGTACATGTGCCTAATAAATCGCCTGTTAATCTTCTCTGCTCACTGTCAGGGGTCACATGTTGGGACATCCCTGTAACCACAGAATGTGAGTCCCTCCCTCACTAATGGGGTGAATAAGGGGCAAATGAAACACTCAAACGTTTCAAAGAACAGAAGAGGCAAATGCAAGTGATGACACATCGGAAGTCAGATTTTTCAAATGTAGCAGTAGAAACAGGAAGACATCTGAGCCATGTTTTCCAAATTGTGAGGAAAACCATATTTACAATCCCAAATTCTCTAACCGTTGGATTATCTGACACATATCAGAGAATAGAAGTACTTTAGATTTTCCAACGATAGAACATTTGAGTCTCCTGTACCTTTTTAAAGGAAGCTGTATCTGAGGATGATTCTTGTCAAAGCAAGAAAATAAACCAACATAGAAGAACTGCGATCCAGGGAACAGGAGCCTCAACACAGCAGAGGGACGAAAGAAGTCCCGAGATCATAGCTAAGAGGAAGCCTCCATGTGATGGTTGTACGGTAGGCCTGGGGTGCACAAGGTCGTATTTTATTTAGTTGGAAGTCGGAGGTCTCCATTAGACATGTGTTCAGCAAAATAAAATATGCTTGAAAATGACTTGAAAGCTGGGACCATATGGAAAATTTCATAATGAGGCATTTTACAGAGCTTTTGGAGTGTGTGGGGTGACTTACTCATGACTTCAAAGAAAATCAAATCAAAGCAGCGTGGAACCCCCACTGTCGTTGACTTTTAACTACATAGAGGGGGTGCCTGGGTGGCTCAGTCCGGCCAGTGTCTGCCTTCTGCTCAGGTCATGATCTCCGGGGCCTGGGATCGAGTCCTGCGTAGGGCTCCCTGCTCAGCCGGGAGTCTGCTTCTCCCTCTGCCTCTCCCCACTGCCCGTGCTCTTTCTCTTCCTCAAATGAATAAATAACATCTTCAGGAAAAAAAAAAATCAGTGTAGAGAAAGGAAATGTAATCAGAATACATTTCTTGGTTCAGAGTGAACAATATCTGAAAAGTCATTGTGGAAATACAATGTTTTTAAGGAAAATTAAGGTATGCTTTTATTGAGAGGAAAACAGAAGGTATAAGTCAGTCAGAAAGAACTAATAAAATCTTACAATAAGAAGCTATTAGATAACCTATAAATTGATTAAACAAGATATAGCAGTCTATTCACATTCTTTAGACTTATGGAGCTATTACCACTCTCCCTGATAAATAAAATCTTAAAAAAATAATTTCAGGGATACTTTTCTTTTAAGCCAGTTTTATCTCATGCATTTGTTGAAAATAAGTATTATTTTTAAAAACCAACCTGGCCTAGACTTCTGATAATTGAAAATATGTCCCATAGTCATATCCACTGACAGATCACGTGGTGTTTTCCACTATTTTTTTCTGGTGAAAATGTGAGTGTAATTGCTTTCACTATGACAATTTTTGATATATTAATTCCATTTTTTTAAACTCAATTCATTCCCCTCCAGCTCACATGGTAAATTAATTGGAATCTTCTTAGGAGCCATTATGATGCTCTCATTAAGATCAGCCTTTTGGGATCAAATTATGTTAAAAATAAAATGATTTCTGGAGTTCCAAGTTATCTCTAGTTTATGGCAATTGGGGACCTCATTTATCTAATGATGTTCACCCTAAATCATTGGGTCATGGGTGGTGATGGGTGCCTCATCATTTTTTAGGATTTTATATCTCTGAAGATTCTAGTTGTAACTTGAGATATAAAAAAAAGTTGGTGATTCATTAAAAAATATATAGCAAAGTTACATTTAAAATCTACCCTTACAAACAAATGAAATCTACTCTAATAGAAAGACATGTAATTTTTTATTAAGGTATAACTGACATACAATATTATACTATTTCAGGTATAAAACAATGATTCCATATTGTATATATTGCAAAAACGATCACCACAATAAGTCTAGGTAACATTCTTTACCATACAATGACTGTTGTTTTTCTTTTAATAAGAAATTGTAAGATTTACTTTCTTAGGACCTTACAAATATGCACTGCCATATTATTAACTAGAGTTGCCCTGCAGTAATCACATACCCATGACTTACTTTATAGCTGGAAGTTTTGTTCCTGTTTTTTCTTTTTTTGCCTAAGTGGGCTCCACTCCCAGCATGGAGCCCAACGTGGGGCCTGAACTCATGGCCCTGAGATCAAGATCTGAGCTAAGACCAAGAGTCAGATGCTTAACCAATGGAGCCACCCAGGTGCCCCTGGAAGTTTGTACTTTTGACTGCCCTCATTTATTTTGCCCACCCCCTACCCTGTGCCTTTGGCAGCCACCAATATACTCTCTGTATCTACGAGTTTGTGTTTTTGTTTGTTTAAATTCCTCATATAAGTGAGATCACATGGTGCTTGTCCTTCTCTGACTTATTTCACTTAGCATAATAACCTCAAGTTCCACTGTAGAAAAGCTTTTTCATTGTCTGATAATTCCCTTCAGGCCTATGTGATAAAATGATAGATGATAATAAAAGGCCATTATTAGAACTGAGTTTGTAAGTCTACATTTGGAAACTAAGCATTACAGAGGTAATACCCTGGATCCTAATGTGCTTCCAAAATGATATTAAAATCTTTTCTTTTCTTTTTTTGGCTCTTCAAAAGTAATCCTAATATTAAACATGCTTTTACTTGTCAGAAAACCCGACACCCTTATATATGTAAGAACATGTACATTGCATTTGGTTCTAAAGCGATGGTGACGTGGAGATCTACCTACAAGTGAGTTTAGTGCTGTGGTTACATTTAATAGAAATCTGCACTGTGGCTCTGGGGTTAAGGAATAAGGGGTCTGTATCTAGCAGCACCTGTCGGGGGAACTGTCGGGGGAAATATAAACCATGGAGAAATCCAGAGAGTTGTGCCCCACTTAAGAGCATAACAGAAAGAGGATGAAGGGGGCAGGTGAAGGGGTGTGCCAAGGGGTATAAAATAGGAGCGCATGCTTGAAGCCACTCTAGGGCAATGAACATGTCGAAAATGGATCCTTAAATGAATGTCTCATTTTATGCAGAATTGTTTATTCTGACTTTTAAAAATTATCCTTGAAATTTAGATAAATCTAAAACAATTTATAAATTAAGATAACAAACAATAGTGAACACTTTTCGATTTAAACAATGGGACAATTCTCTTTGATCATTTGCTAAGCTAAATAGATTGAGTTCTTCTCTTACGTTGATGGAATAGGCTACAGACACAATCATCAGATCCAAGAGGAACCTCCGGTGAGGTGATTGGATGAAGAAAATAAATACCTTAATCAACATTTAAGGTATTTGTTTCAGGCTCATTTTACCCTTGAAACAAGACAAACATCTTAAAAAACAATTCTAGGGGTGCCCAGCTGGCTCAGTCAGTAGAGCATGAGACTCTTGGTCTCAGTGTTGTGAGTTCAAGTCCCACACGGGGCCTGGAGCTTATGTAAATAAAAATAAAGTAAAACAAAACAAAATAAAAGAAAAACAATTCCAGTAGGAGGTGGCAGCCCAAACCAACTTACAGGAAAAAAAAGGAAAAAAAAAAGTCATACAGATGCATCAATGACATACATACAAATTAAGAAATAAAAATATTTATCTGGTATAACTGGATTATGATTCTAATTAAATATTATCAAAAAATACCACAATCTCATATCAAGTACCAACAGAATATGAATACCCACCAATCAATTCCAAATCCAAAATAACCAATTAAACCCGAGAAAGTTAGGAAAACCTATGGATTGTATAGCTATTTTAAATTATTCCAAGATTCTTAGGACTTAATGAACTAGTTTCAGGGGCTTCTGAAATCTAAAAGGCAATTCTCATCATTTCAAATAAGATATCGAGGCACACAGGTTTGGTTTTACCCATGTCTAGGAATGTTTTTCCTTAAAACCTCGTCTTAATTATACAAATAATTCCTTCCCGATCTCTCCTTGTTTCATCTATCTAGAAAGTTTACTAAATTTTTACAAGCTATGACACAAAATAATTGGCACTCTGTCATAACAGGTAGAAAGAATATATACCAGGAAGACAGGTGACGTTAACACAGAAATCATCATAAAACCTCGTGACTCTAGGGGGACACCTGGGGGGCTCAATGTTTGAGCACCTGCCTTCAGCCCAGGGCGTGACCCTAGGGTCCCAGGATCGAGTCCCCCATCGGGCTCCCCGCAGGGAGCCTGCTTCTCCTTCTGCCTGTGTCTCTGCCTCTCTCTGTGTCTCTCATGAATAAATAAATAAATAATATCTTAAAAAAAAAAAAAACACCCTAGTGCCTCTAAATCAAGGACACTGACAGGAGTGATACCTCCTTCATGTTGTTACACATACGCTTCTGCAATTTGTGAATTGCTCAAGGGCAATGTCTCAGGGCAGGGCAGTGTCCAAGTGTAATGAGAGTAAAGTCTTCCCAATTAAGAAAAAAGAAAAAAAAATCTTTTATTTTTTATTTTTTTTTTATTTTTATAAAGTATACAATGCCATATGGAACCAGAAAAAAAAAAAGAGTGAAGAGTTGAGGTCACTAGCCAGATGACTTATTGATACTCATCACTGAAATTGATCAAAACACATGGAACATTTATGCTGCTTCCTGTGGTCCTGTGCTTTTTTTTGGGGGGGGGGAAGTGGCGGGGGGAGAGGGGGCTACAGTGAGGCTTTAGAAAGTGAATATTTGTCCGCACATGTATATGACTATGACTAACAGATGATGGTGTGATGGTGTCCCTTCCTTGAAAAAACTGAGCTCATTCTTTATTTCTGAAATTATAGAACTCTGTTCCCTGCTAGGGCTCATGTCCACGCTGGCTGTCATCTCGCTGCAGGAAGGTGCCTGTTCAACCCCGCCTGAGGGGATGAATAGAGCACCTTGGTTTGTCCTTCTGATGCATCAGTCGCTGTCACTCAGAAAGTGAGATATGAAAATGACAGAAAACGCAAAAGCAAAATGACATCTACTGACATTGTTACGCTCTGCCTTACACTAAAGCTTGCCCTGTGAAATTAAATATTAATTTTTTTTGTAGATGGGACATTATCCAAAAATAACAATGTCTTGAATTATCATTCCACGAACAGAAATAGAGTTTATTCACAGTTTCAATTAATGTGGTCTGAGAGGTTCTGCGAAGTGAACAATAAAGGGCAAGGGGAGTAAGAGGGGAGAGAAGTGGATTTCTGAAGACAGAGATGGCCGAGCCTTTATGGAACACCCGACTGTCCCTAGATGGGCGAGATTCTGAGCCTGATGACGTCCTCATAAGCATGCGATTACTTTGTGTTAGAGTCTACTACTACCAAACAAACGTGACACACTTCAGAAAACACTGAGAAGGTGCCGAGTGGAAGAGGAAGGGGAAAACTTACAAATTAATGGGAGTGGGAGGGGAAAAAAAACAACCTACATCCCAGACCTGACCATACCTACGTTCTTAAAATAGGTATAAACAATGATTTTTCTTCGAGTGCGAAATCCTACTGTGCAACTACTAAAAATTGCTATGAGCTAGATTACTCTGCATTGTGTGTTACGACTTTAATAAGCACCTCAAGAGTAAAAAAATCTATCTTGGTAATGAATTGTATTAAATTAGTAGAGCTAAAGATCTAATCTATCCTTTTCTTAGTGATTCATGCAATCATTTTCTTAGGAAACTAAACCTAGAAGATTTATCTTACTGCTCAAAAATGGGTAAATGTTCAGACCCCAAAGGGAATTTAAGCATATTTAATTGAAATTTCTAATTTCTCAAATGAGGTAATTATAGCCCATACAGATGATGCTCACGCTCAATGGCCCAGAACAAACCGTTAACACCGGGTCCTCCCACTCTTACCCGCCACCCTCTTCTGTTGTGCCATGTGCTGCTCATGCCCGTGCGAAGGGGAGGAAATGTCTAATATGGGTACATGTCTAATATGGTCTAATATGGGTAAATGTCTAATATCATGTGACCTGGTAATACTGGAAATGAGTATGATGAAAGGACCAGTCCCACATTCAATTGTATCTGAATATCCGATGCCAGATACCTTTAAGTTTTTTTCCAAAGCAGAAGAGGAGGGTTCTTTATCAAATAGGATATTCCTATCCTCATCCCAGTGATTCTGTTTATGTGAAATGTTTGGGTGAAGAAGATAAAAAGGCCACCATTTCAAGACAGTACAGTAGGGAATTGCGGTGATAAATAGCTTTTCAAAGACATGATGACAGATGCCATTAAAAGCCGCAAGCTGTTAAATCTGGAGGCTCGTGTATGCTTTGTTCTTGATTTCTAAATATATCCCAGGTTGTTTTCAGAACTTAAAACACAGTCATGGGAGGTTGGTGATTAGAGAAACTGTTTGAAGTTTCACAATCAGAACAGCTGGTCCAGAGATGTCAGAAGATGATGCGGAGCTTCACGAAGCAAATGCAAAATAGTGAGTGGAGGGTGTTCGACAAGTAGTGAGAGACCCCATCCGAGACCACTGCAGGTGTCAGGTCGCCTTTGGGTTACGCACGTTTTCCAGACCCACTGTCTCAACTGGCCTGCTTGCTTCTAAGGGGAAAAGCTGTATGATTACTTGAGAACTATAGAAAGGGACAGGGTTTTGATTTCAAAACAAGCATCACACCAATATATGGCATGGGTGTTAAGGGAGCAGGTCACATGCTCTGGGGGCATAAGAGTGTTCTCATCTCTCACCCCAACTCTCGCTGTAATCGCTCCCTCACAGGTGTCCCGGGATAAATCTTCCTCCCGCAGAGATTATTCTTCAGAGATGATACACAGTAGCCAATTTTTTATTCAAGCCACCTCATTATTCTACCCCAAATCTCCCAAGGCCTTTCATCACATTTAGAGTAAAATTCAAGCCCTTTCCCTTTTGCCTGACTAGGCCTATGGGATTTGGCTCCTAACCAGTCCCCCATCCGCCTGCTTCCATCCCATACTTAGAACACAGTGGGCTCCTGGCCGGCGTTGAACACGCCAATCACCAATCAATCTCTAGACCTTTGCTCTTGATGCTTCCTTCCTCTGGACCAGGCTTCCCCGCGCCCCCCTCCCCCGCAGATGTTTGCGTACTTGGCTTTCAAACTGCATTCAAGTTCGTGTTCCAATGTCATCCCCTCGCTCACCACTCTCTGAAACAATTTCCATCAGCTCTATCTCCTTATCCTACTTTATTTTTCTTTATAGTATATAACGTCACTCGGGTTCTGTTATGCATCTGTTTTATTTACACACTTGTGAACTTGAATACAAACTCCAGTGAGTCAGATCCTTGTCTGTCATGTTTACCTACATCCTCAAGGCCCCAAACAGTGCCTTGCACACGATGGCATTCAATAAATGTCCCACGGAGTAAAGACGAATAAAGTTATTTTTATATTATATAATATTGCCAAAGGATTAATATGGTTTTAAGGTAATCAGAGTAATTAAAGCTTAGCTTACCCAAATGTACGAGGGCCTTTAAGGGCTGGGGGATGGAGAGGTGTCCAATTTTATCCTTCATAGTGTCATTATAGACTAAACTTATGGTCCAGGATCTATCTCTTGACTTGGATGTGGCTCTGATAAATTAATACTAATATCTGTTATTAATGTCATCTTTCGGACTATCACTTGATTTTCTTGTCATACCATTTTAAACTGTATTCATTTCCCATGGTTTACTGTGGAAAATGATAGATTTCCAGTTGGTTCTCAACGTTATCTGATTCAACAAGCGAAATATACACACACCAGTCCTCCTGTTCCCCACAGCTTTCCCCTAATTTTTTGTCCAAAACACACACCACACCAGCCCTGTGCTCTGATATAGATGAAATCTTCAGCTCTGGCTGATAGAGTGAAACAACCCCCCAACCGGATCACATCTCTGATTAAAGCAAAATCAGGGCTAAACCCTTCTGAGATACACTCAAAAGGCAGGAAATCATATTATTGTCATAATGCTTAATTTATTTAAAGTGACAACATCTATTACTACTTGGCAGTTAAAACATTTCTACATTTCTTACTCTCTTAAGCCAATTCGTACGCTATCTCAAATTCATTGCGCTGTCTAAGCAACGTCATACTCAAACTGAAACTGATGAAGTCTACGTGACACTTCTTTAAAAAGGAAGGCCACCGCTCCCAGCTGACAGATACGGGCGGGTGGCACAGGGCAGCAGGAAGGTTGGCCTGAGGCATGTGAGACAGATGCTTGCGTGTCCCTAGCCTCTTATGGTCTAAGATCGGGTGCCTGGAGGTCACAGCTTGGTTTCCACGTTGTGTTTCTTGAAGGCAAGTAGGATGGGTGTGCTCAAACGGTCTAATCCGGCGTGATTTTATTTTATTAATAAGAGGCTAAGATACGTCTAAAGATTAGGCTTGCCAAAAGGGCTGAATACACCTGAAAACCTTGAAGTTTTACCTCTGGTTCAGTATCATCATGGTCCTCACTGCCTTGTCCTCCTGCTGAGGCCCCAAATGCTTCCTCAAAGACATAAAGCACGAGTTCTGAGGCTTAGTATTAATGCCAAATGCCATTTTCCAGGTTCGGATCTTTCTTCGTGGTTCAGGAGTGAGGTTTATTTTGACTGTCCTTCCAGATACACACTCGCTCTTGTCCACCCCTGCTCTATGTCCTGGGCAGCTGACCTCTATGGATTTCAGTAACGGGGGGATCCTCTGTGCTACGGCTACGAGTAGAGCATAAAGAGCATTGGTAGAAGCACCAGAAGAGGTTAGGAGAGTAAAGTAAATCCTGGCTTTCGTCTGCGGTGTCCTCTTTGGCTGCCTGTGTCTCACCACCTCTCTCTTCCTCTCTCACTCTCCCTGGGTCCTTCTCTATAGATTCGTCTGCCTGCCCCTTGGGCTTCTGTATGTTACTGGTGGGCTACTGCTAGGACTAGAAGAGCCCATGACTATCTGCATTCTCCTTATTTGGCTTCCTGCCTACACCTTGGTAAAATAGTATATTTATTAAGCTCTCCTCCAATTACTCAATTTGAGGCTCATGTTAGAAATCTGACTGGTACCATTATCCAAGGTCAGCCAAGGGGAAAAGTAAAAGAAAAGTCCTCTACCGGCCCCGGAGCTTGAAAAAACCATTTCTGATCCTAACTTTCCCCTAGGAGTCCACACCTGACTCTGAGGCAGGAATGTCTTCACACGTGTGTAACAAATAAAAAGTAGGCTTAAGGGAGTACAGATGAGTAACAAAGAGATGAAAATACTATTTGGTCAGATAGGTACTTTGACAAATCCTAGCCAGTTTAATTTTTGATCATCTTTCGAGATACCATGGCCTTGCTAATTTCAAGCAAATCTGGGAACGTGATCTTAAAAGTAGTAACTTCAAGGTATGCCCTGCCTCTTCCCTCTCTTCTTTAGGATGACTTGTTATGTGAATTGTGTGATTTAAAAAAATCAGAATACTCACAATACATGGATTAGTCTGGAAATGACACCATTTGCTGTTTTAAAATATTCCTTGGGAATTTTATTTTTTAAGTAGTCTCTACACCCCATGTGGGGCTCGAACCCACAATCCTGAGACTGAGCCATGTGCTCCACCACTGAGCCAGCCAGTAGCCGCTAAAAATATTTGCATTCACCGATTCAAATAATCTATCTACACTCTGCTCAGCTATGACAAACTCATACATGTATTTTTCAAAAATACTTTTTTTATATTTAGGAAAATAATTTTGTTTTTATTTTTTCTTTGATTTGCAAACTTAATTTTTTTTTTTTTTTTTTTTTTTTTTTAGAGGCAGGGAGCAGGAGAGTAGGTTCCACGTCCAACGTGGGGCTCCATCTCACAACCCTGAGATCATGGCCTGAGCCAAAATCAGGGGTCGGAGACTTAACCCACTGAGTCACCCAGGAGCCCAGGCAAATTTTGATTTTAAGCTTTTATCCTTAATTTCGAGATTTATTTCATTTTAGGCAGAGCATATGAATGGCTGATGTCTTATTTTTGGGAATTCTATGAAGTTACATTTGTTATTTAAAATAGGATCAAATGTGACTTATTTTCTGTGGTGGCAAAACATGCATGCTTACAGTTTATAAAATATGAAATATTTAAAAAGGGGACTTAGTAAGGAGCACGTCTCTTCCTGTCTGAGTTTTGAACTAATTGAGAACTAGAACTGGCAGTAGAAGGAGAAATAGTACTAACTTTATTAATAGTGGGGGCTAAGACTGGAAGACATAAGCTACTATAAACCCAATTATTTATGAACTAATTCTTGCCCTGTGATTTAGAGTACAGGACTCCAAGGGGAGTTTTAGTTTACTTGACAGATAAACTCATCTATGTCTCTATCTCTGATAGGCCTAAGTGAATATTGAAAGTCCTCAATTGGCATTTGGGAACAAAAACCTAACACGTTTGATTCAGCTTTTCAACCTGGTAAGAGCTCTTCAAAATCCAAATCTATATTTAAAAACTCAGATAAAATCTTAAATTTGGCAGATCATTCTTTTCTTTCCTGATGCGTATCTCTCTAGCTAGCTACCATCAACTTATTTATCTACCCTTTTTATTTACTTTTTAAAATAACATAAAACCATATAAAAACCTTAGCATAAAAACTAAAAAAAAAAAACCCAAACAGATAAGTTAATATTTCTCCATACCAAATACACAAAGTCATTTTCCTAAGAGGTAACCATGATGTATTTAATATCTAAACTTCCAGACCTTTCTGTATGGATTCACGTATTCACATTTACATGCCTACAGAGAAATATAGAGTTTTGCTTTGTATTGGTGTCTTATAAAGGTTTTTGCAACCCTCTTCATAAACTTAATATTTTGAACGAGAGATTTCATGGTTTACTGGAGAGAAAAGGCAAGGTTTCTTTATAATGCTTTTCTACAACATAGGGCCCTTAGGCAGAGAAGGAATGATCTGAATGGATCTGGCAGTGACTTTTCTACCCTGTGCAAAACACAGTAGCTACGGAATAAATTATAGCAATGGGTTGCATTTCCTCCCAGAAACATGGACTTTCTGATCAACCTGATGAGATCAGCATTCATAGCCTTTACCACTGGTATTTGCTGTCCTCGGGCCTGCTGCTAACGGCCAAGATAGCCATTTTAATATAATTATTTCCTTTTTCTCTAAGTGTACTCTTCTTTTCACCCCTTTCTTTAATACTCAGCATAATTGCCCTCTTGTTCCAGTTACATCCTTATTTTTTCTTTAGAGTTACAGTCATCACTCTTTCCCGGCGTAGTCCTTTGAGATTTCAGCAAATAAAACCATAAACAGAGAATCAGAAAGTTTTAAATCCCAATTGCTTGCTTTTCCATTACGTATCATTTTCCATTTTGTTCAACTTTATTTGACCTACACGGAACAAGACAGAGGGGGAAATATCAGCCCTTCTTTTCAGCATCATAAATGAGAGCTGTGCTATTGCATGCGCGGGAGAGGAACAATATATATGGAGTTCTTGACACAAGGAAGTAAACAACAACGGCATTTTTCAATGATCTTACAATATTGAGAGAAAAAATATGTACACCTGACAAAAATTTTAAAAAGCTATTGGAGTGAGGGGGCACTTGATTGACTCAGTTGGTGGAGCATGTGACTCTTGGCTGGGGTTGTGGGTTCGAGCTCCACATTGGGCATAGAGATTATTTAAAAAAATAATATCTTAAAAAAAAAAAGCCAGTGGTTTGAATGAGAAGATGACAGAACAGAACCGTAGCTGGGTACAGTCAAGTGGATACAGTCCCGCTGACAGTGGAAGATGGCAGTGAACACACACTCCATGTCAGTCGCCAGCAATAGCCTAAGTCCCTGGGACATGCTGCCTGGATCAATGAGTCTCTGTAACCGAATCTGACAAAGATGGAACAGTCGTGCCCAAGGACTGCCTGCTGTCTGTTTGTGGACATGTGCTTCCCTGAATCCACTACCTTGAAGGAAGTGAAATTCCAGGCTAAGCTAGAACATGAATACATCCAGAACCTCAAAATACTACAAGTGGGTTTTAAGTAGTTTTCTTTTTTTTTTTAATTTTTATTTATTTATGATAGTCACAGAGAGAGAAAGAGAGAGAGGCAGAGACCCAGGCAGAGGGAGAAGCAGGCTCCATGCACCGGGAGCCCAATGTGGGACTTCGATCCTGGGTCTCCAGGATCGCGCCCTGGGCCAAAGGCAGGCGCCAAACCGCTGCGCCACCCAGGGATCCCTACAAGTGGGTTTTAAAAGAATGATGTTGACAAAATAACTTCTAAAAAGGAAAGTTTCAGGACAATTTTTAATTTGTTCAGTGGCCCAAGTAATTTTTGATGCAAATTCTGATGGAAAAGACTCTATGATCCTGTAGCTGCCAGGCAAGGTCCAGAAACAGCAGCGGCTCCCCCTTTGTTGCTCCAGGTCTGAACAAACCAAAGAAACCTCCCAGCTCGAGGGGGGGCACTCCCCAGAGGCCCACCGTGACACAGAGAACCAGGGCAACCCCAAGACAGGGCTGGGCATGGTGTGGGCATCAGGAAAGATGAAGCAGCTGAATGGATGCTCCAGGTCAATGTATTAAAACTTCCCGTCCAAGATGTGGAGAAAGATTTCTACTCTGGAAAGCCAAGGACCACTGAATGCACTTGCTAAGAGAACAAGAGGGAAAACAACCCTGATTGCAGAGGTGCGTGGACGTTCTCTGGGCCACAGACCAAGGCTTTGTGATACCTGCTGAAGGGGGCCCACGGCAGGGGCAGGCGAGGATCGACAGCCTGGACCAGCAGAGCAACACCCGAATGCTTCACTTTAAATCATGCGCTTAACTGCAAAATACTCCCTTGTATTTTATTTATTTATTTTTTTTTTTAAGATTTCATTGATTTATTCGTGAAAGCCACAGAGAGAGAGGCAGAGACACAGGCAGAAGGAGCCCGATGTGGGACTGGATCCCAGGACCCCGGGGTCACTCCCTGAGCCCAAGGCAGATGCTCAACCCCTGGGGTCCCCAGGTGCCCCTCCCTTGTCTTATCCTTAGAGGACTCCCAAGTTCCTTTTCATAAGCAAAAGGCACCTCTTCTTAAGTGCCCTTTGTAGAAGTTTTACTCCTCTTCCGATGAGTGGGAGCTGGGAGCTCCGTACCAGAGCAGGATTAACACCCAGCTGGGCCAGCTCCGACCGGGGGACTGGTCATGGGCTCGCGGGTGGGTGCTGCAGCGCTCACAGCTGGGGGGGGCTCCCCATGTAACATGCTCAGGGGCAGGGTGGGGTCTTGACAGAGAAATGAAAAGACAGATTTGAATTCTTGGCCTTTGTAGAATCTTGGCAGAGAATGTTTTAATAAATAAATGCCTTAAGAGGGGTTAAAATATGCTTCCATATTTCAAAATATAAATCATACGGTGACAGGTGTCTGCACGTGATGGACATGGTGCCTGGGAAGGAAGGGCCAGGCCTCTGGGCCCTGGGATGTGCTGCGCACGGGCGATGTGGGCCTGCGGAATCTGCACCCTAGACTAAAGCCCTAGACTTCACCCCGCAGGGGAGTTTCAAAGGTTGTACCGTCACCCTATTCGGCTTTACAGCCAGCTGACACCCCTGCTCCGAGAAGCAAGAGTCCCTCTCGGATGGATGAGCACAGGGTGTGTCTCAGCCCTGAGATGTTTGAGTTGAAGAGCTTGAATTCCACTGAAGAGTCCTCTGCCGATTTTCCCAATTATCCCTGAAATTTCTATGTATTAGGTTTGTTTTCTTGAGGGGGTGGAAGGTTTGTTTGGTAATGAGGTATGTCCGGGTTTTAAATCTAACAACTACTTTTGAGGGCTGGCCTCCCATCTCTGGGATTCGAATGGGGCTTGCGTCCCAATTTACTGTCTTTTCAGTGTAGGTTGAGCATGTTTCTTGCTCCCCTTCCTGCTGAGGATCCCTCTCTGGCTCCTTGAAGTTTGCTGCTCACAGAGCGAGCCCAGCAGGTGGGTGGCCAAGGGAGGTGCTGCGGGGGCAGGGAGGTGACGCAGGGAAGGCAGCGGGAGGTGCTGCTGGGGTGGGGGTGGGGAAGGCCACGGGAGGTGCTGGGGGGAGGGAAGGCTGTGGAGGTCCTGGGGGGGGAAGGCAGCGGGAGGTGCTGCAAGTGGGGGTGGGGTGGGGTGGGGTGGAAAGGCTGTGGGAGGTGCTGCGGGTGGGGGGGAAGTGCTGGGGGGGAAGGCCGCAGGGGGTGCTGCGGGTGGGGGGCGCAGGGAAGGCCGCGGGAGGTGCTGGGGGTCGCGGGGGGAAGGCCGTGGGGAAGGCCTCGGGGAAGGCTAGTGGGAGGTGCTGGGGGGGAAGGCCGCAGGGGGTGCTGCGGGTCGGGGGCCGCGGGGAAGGCCGCGGGAGGTGCTGCAGGGCGCGGGGGCAGGGGAAGGCCGGGGAAGGCCGCAGGAGGTGGGGGGGAAGCCGCAGGGAAGGCAGTGGGAGCTGCTGGGGGGGGAAGGCCACGGGAGGTGCTGGGGGCGTAGGGGGTGGAAGGCCGCAGGTGGTGCTGGGGGGGAGGCCGCAGGGAAGGCCGTGGGAGGTGCTAGGGGGGGAGGGCTGCAGGGAAGGCCGTGGGAGGTGCTAGGGGGGGAGGGCTGCAGGGAAGGCCGCGGGAGGTGCTGGGGCGCAGGGGTTGGAAGGCCGCAGGGAAGGCCGCAGGGGCTGCTGGGGGGTGCTGCAGGGCGCGGGGGCAGGGGAAGGCCGCGGGGAAGGCCGCAGGAGGTAGGGGGGAGGCCGCAGGGAAGGCAGTGGGAGGTGCTGGGGGGAAAGGCCACGGGAAGTGCTGGGGGCGCAGGGGGTGGAAGGCCGCAGGGAAGGACGCAGGAGGTGCTGGGGGGGGAGGCCGCAGGGAAGGCCGGGGGAGGTGCTGGGGGGCGCGGGGGTGGGGAAGGCCGCAGGGAAGGCCGCGGGGAAGGCCGCAGGAGGGTCTGCGGGCCGTAGTGGGGGTGGAAAGCTGCGGGGAAGGCCAGGGCCACCAGCACCACGGATGCGCACAGCCCTCCAGGCCCTGGGATACTTTGCCAGCGCGCCCTTCTCTTCGGAGATAAAATTCGGGAGCGTGTTTGCTAAATGTCACTTCTCTTTTGCAGAAAATACGGTTCCGCATCCCAGTGAATTATTAACATTTCATATGTGTGAGTCCTTGCCTCTTCCTCATTGGCTCTGCCTCTCACCTTTTTATTCAGTTCCTGTGCGTCACAGGATTCCACAAAACGTGTCTCCCGCTAGTGAGACTGTGCGGCCCGATGTTCTGATGTGTTTCCGGTGGCAGCTTGCCCTAAATGCGTGTGGAAAGCAGGTACTTTTTGATAAAATTGTTGCGTAGTGCATGCTCCGTGTGGACCGCAGAGGAAAAACCCACATTCAGTGATTAACGATGCAAAAACTGCAAGTCACTAGCCGTTGTTCAGTTAACAGTGGTGCTATCTCCCTTTTGTGGCCTTTTAGAATTTTGTTGCCCTAAAATCCCATTTTATTGGGAATCCATTTTCTACGTGGTCTTTCTTGACAGGGTTTTTTCCTACATTAAACAGTCTCTAAATAAAATTCTGTATTTCAAGAAAAAGAAGCTATGAAGCTAATGTATTTATGAGAAAATAAAAGTTTTCTGATCTGATCACTTTCATCTTCCAAGTTCCTGTTTGTTGCTACCTTTTACCTTTCCTCGTATATTTCCAGAAATTCATAATACTTATGAATACTTATGAATTATGTATATGTTTGTAATACATAAAGAAGCACATATGATTAAGTATTTACATATGCACATCTTTTTTACAAATAGTTACACACACACGTGTGTAGTCCTAGACATATATAGGCATATAATATACTAATCGGTAATTTACTTTTTTTCCTTATTTTATCCCACATTGGTTTTCTCCCCACATCTATACTCATAGATTTACCTTATTCTTCTTAATAGTAAATGATACTTTATTGCCCGACAATTATCAGAATTAATTCAACAAGTCTTGAATTTACATCAATTCTAGTTTTGTTATTAAAAACAATGCAACGAGTATATATATATAAATATCCTCATGCCCTTGGGTCAGTATAAACTTTGGGAGACTTAGTAATTCACTCTTCATAGGTCTTTAAGGACTTGTGCAAGTGTAATGTTTTGAATTCTTAGCTTTTTATAGATGGACAGAGAGAGAGATATGCCTATCTTTATACCTTCGGTATTTCTCATTGCCTTTTAGGAAGACTTTGCTTGACTACTTTCAATTTATGACAGAGAAGGCATTAAATTCCTCATTAATACTCACATTTACTCCTTTGTGTTCTATCTCTATTTATTGCACTGAAACAAGAGATTTCAGATAATACTGTGCCTCTATCATGGCTTTTTTTTTTTTTTTTTTTACATGTATAACAGAGTTCTTCATAAGAGCCCATAATGATCTGTTCATAATCATGAACTTTTTTCCCTGAAAATTCCCAGATTTCAATATAAAAATTCTTATATAAGAGGAGAATGAAAATAAATATCCTTGGGATTTTTTTTTTTTATAGTTTTAGAGAATTGTCTAATACCCCTGAGCCACACCAAAAAATGCTGAGTTTAAAAATGAAGGGAGTTCTTCAAATTTCAGCATCTGTCTCCATGTTATTGCTACTATAGGTACAGGATGAAAGGGATTCTTGGTTTCCCTTCGGTTCCTGGGCTCTTGTTTATTTAATTCTGCATTCTCCAGGGGCATGTTTCCTCAGGCTCACCCTCAGATTGTGTTCCAGTTCTGCCTCTAAACTACACTGTTTGCACTTACTTTCTCTTTCCTCCCAGAAAAGACCACTTTTTCTTTTTTCTGCTGGTGATCATGACAGTAGTTTTTATACTGTGGAAATCTCTATTTTTATTGGGGACTTAGAATGTACCAGAAGCTCATTACAGCAGTAGAGCATTTCGTTGCTATCCTTCATTTACACAAGGGGAAATCCAAGCTTAGGGAAGTTGAGTAACTTTGTCCAGTGTCCTTGTAGTCTCTCTTTTAACCACAGTTTCCAACCCACAAATAACCCATTGCTAGGTTTTAACAGTGGGTGATAAGACAGAGATGGCTAAGCTCAATCCTAGGTGTTCTTAGAGGCAAAACTCTCACTTGACTCCCTAGAAGTGGTGCATGGACAATCATGGTGCTGCATATTCTCTGTTTGTGTTTGGACAATAAAGAAACTCTTAGTTTTCAACCCCAGTGGCCATAGTAAATTGTCTGTGGCCTGCAGGAAAGGAATTAATCCCATATGTATACCTGTGTTGGGAACAAAGTGTGCTCATCTCCATTTGGCTAGATGAGCTATTTGTGAGGAAAATATAATTCATGAAGGATATATTTTTCCTGAAATATAATAGTTGTGTGTTTATGCATGCCATGCAAATTAAGCATATATATTTGTGTGTATCCATATATATGCTTTGTAAATATAAATACATCCACAGGGAGACAAAAGCATAGATATAGAATGGATCTGGACATTACAGAACAGTGGTTCAGGGCATGGCTTCTGGGTCAGACTGCTTGGTTTTGAATCTCAACCGTCTCACAGTTTCTTTATCTTTAAATGGCCTTGATAACCCATCTGAGGTCCAGTGGTAAGGCCGAAATGAACACTACAATGCAACATGGCAAAACCAAACCAAGCCAAAAAGAGAGAGAGAGAGAAACAAAAACAAAAAATGAAAAATAAAAAACCTTGAAAGCAAATAGCCTGGATTCAGATCAGAGCCCCACTACTTACTGGAAATAAGATCTTGGATGACTTTTTCACATCTTCATTCCTCACTTTCCAAATCTGAAAAAAAGAATAAAATTCCAGTCACCTCAACTAGCTGTGAGGAATAAATGAGAGTATATTACAACTGCTTATAAGACAGAATCGAAAGAAGATGTGATTGAATTCCAATATCAGCTGAAAAACACAAGAAACAGGTAATGTGAATGACAGACTAAGTAAGGTACAGTTTCTGTAAAGTAGCGGCGCCAAATGCTAATGGCACAATGAGGGTTTATGTCCAGCTCTTGGCCAGCTAGGCTGGCTTTCAAAGTTAAGGTTAGCTCAAGATCAGAGAGTCCACTATCTCAAATGTGATATCCCACTGAAGCAGTATATGGGTTCCACTTGGTAAGTCATTGTCAGAAATAAATATTAGCTGATAAAAATGTGATTGCCAGACCTCTGGTTTTGGTTAAGTGATCACCATGAAACTCCAGTCAATTCCCACTGATAAGAATTCATAGTAAACTCTTAATATTTATAAGAATTCATAGTAAATTCTTTAATCATTAGTTCCTCCTTTAATCATTTCCCCCAAAGTGATCAATCCAAAATAAATTTCAAAAATTTTACATATCAGGGACGTGGATGGCTTAGTGGTTGAGCATCTGCCATTGGCTCAGGGCATCATCCCTGGGGTCCTGGAATCGAGTCCCGCATCGAGCTCTCTGCGAGGAGCCTGCGTCTCCCTCTGCATTATGTCTCTGCCTTTGTGTCTCTTATGAATAAATACAATCTTTAAAAAAATTTTTTTTACTTATCCACAGCATAAAAATTATAGGATATGGCATAGTTTTTACAAAGAAACGGCATATCTAATAACAGTAATTACTGTTATTTACCCATCACTACATTTTCTTAGAATCATAACCATGTAAATGTTTATTCCAAATAAAATTGCTACTCTAAAATGATTAAATTTGGTAATAATTTTGATGTCAGCCCTTTTATGTTTTCTTTCAGAAGTAAGATAACGTAAGCACATCGATGTATTTTCATTTAATTCTCCACAATCTTTTAACACCCCATCGGTGACAATCATGAAAAATTTGATATGAGTATGTAAAATATTTTTATACTTTTCTATGTGTGTGTAGACACAAGTGTAAAGTGTATATAGTTGTTTGAATACATATGGGATGAAATATACTTTCTTACACATAACTTGGTAACTTGCTATTTTACTTTTTGAAAAATCTCTCACCATAAAACATACTTTCAGATCTCTTTGCTCCTGGTAATTATATTAAATGATTTTATAATTTGCTTTTATATGAATAATTCACAGTTTATTCAACCATTCCCTACTAAGTGGATATGGATGTTATTAGTAATATGTGGCCACTATGAACAATGTTGCAGTGAACATTCATATATATATATATATACAAAATATTTTGAGTATTTCTGTAAGAGTCAACTTTTTAGATAAAATATCACTATTATTAATAATGCTGTGTATTAACAATCTTATATTTTTAAATATTCTAATATATGGACTATTTAAACTGTTTTAATTTTCAACATTCGGCGGTTTTCTTGAGCATCCCTGTTGACAAATTATAATTTATTTCTTTAAATCAATGCTTGTATCTTTCTTTCATCCATTACTCTACTAATTTTCTATACTTCAGGAAATCTTTATATGATAATCTTTTGCCTTCTATACTTGTGAATATTTCCCCCAAATGTTGTCTATTAACCATATTTATTATTTTTTAAAATATTTTATTGGTTTATTCATGAGAGACACAGAGAGAGAGAGGCAGAGACACAGGCAGAGGCAGAAGCAGTCTCCCTTCAGGGAGCCCAATGTGAGACTCAATCCCAGGCCCTGGGATCATGACCTGAGGTGAAGGCTCAACCACTGAGCCACCCAGGTGTCCCCATATTTATAATTTGTAATGCAGAGAATGTCTTCATCTTTGTGTAAGAAAATCTGTTGGCCATTTTGTTGATAGCTTCTGACTTTCTATTTGGCTTTCCTAACTAATGTCAAATTGAGTGGCAGGAATTATGGATGAAAAACTCAATTCAGAAAACGCTTCACAACAACGCTTCACAACACAACTATAAATTAGTGAGTGGGATTATAATTCTCATAACATTAGTATTCTATCAAAGGCCCCCTACACAGTTAGAAAAGATATGTAGACTGAGGGCGTGTTGTCGTTGCTGATCAGACTGCCATTTGAAGATATGTCTATACCAATCTCATAAGGGCTCTGCTTTACTATTTTAGAATAATAATTAGCATATGCTTTTATATAAATCTTGTTCTTTCCCATTTAAATGTATTTATCTTTTGATGTGCTAATGTTTGCCAGAACTACAATCAAACTACATTAAGAACATATCTTTGAGTATTTTTTTTCTTAGAGGTATCTATTTACAAAATATCAGAAAGTAATTTTCAGAGCAAATGTATTCATGCTGTTAATTTTTTATACCTTGTACCATCACTATGTCTGTCCTTTCAAAGGAAAAGGAAAATGAATCTGATAATGCTAAATTAGTATAAGGTACTGTCTTAGTCTGCTTGGGCTACTCTAACAAAAATACAAAAGACTGGGTGGCTTATACAAAGAAATTTCTCATAGTCTGAAGGCTGGGAAATCCAAGATTAAGACATCAGTGGATGCAGTGCCTGGTGAGAACGCACCTAGATGGCTGTCTTCTTGCAGCACCCTCACATGGCAGAGGGAGTAAGATAGTTCCCTGGGGTCTCTTTTAAAAGGGTAGTAATTTCATTCACAAAGACTCTACCCTCATGGCCTAATTAGTCACCTTCCAAAGGTCCTACCACCAAAGATCATCACAGTGGGGATTAGGTTTTTCAATACATGAATTTGGGGGTGGTAGTGAACGCAGACATTCAATATATGGCAAATGCCAGGAAATGTATGTATCCCTTCTTTAGTGTGTTGTTAAGGTTTACTTGATGATCACAGGAAAAATATGAACTATATCCTTTAATAATTTGCAAGTGGAGAAAAAGAACTTGAATCCAGGTTATCTTATCCAAGTTCAGATATTTTTATTTATTTTGCTTTGTTTTCCCACTGTATAATAAAAGAAGTGACATTAAAGTTCCCTTCATAAACACTAGAATAACTTGAACATCGATTGTGTGAAGGCAAAAATTACACTGGGCAAAGTTAATCAGGTAAGGAAGACTTGAAGACTATTGTGATAGGGGAGAGAGGTTGGAACTAAGTCTAAACTCAACCCCAATGAGTTGCAAGAGGCTTTTAAAAAGATTTACATCTCAACAGGGCAGAGAAAGAATTTACAGTTACAGCTTTTCTAAAGTAAATGGTCTAAGAAAGGGGAGGTCAGAAGGCCTAGAGTCCGAAAGAAGCTTTGTCTAAAGTGTAGTGAAGCTGAGGAGAACATTAAAGCCATCTTGATCGATACCAACTGAAAATTTCAGACTAAAAGTAGATCTTGCAAATGACGCCACTTGTAACCTCAGCATGAGATTCAAATCCCTCTCTCTGATGGATGTTTAAGTATCAGCTACATACAGAGATGTGCATGGTGAATTTCAGTAATTGGAAGAGTGATTTTTTTTTGATTGAGTGAACATATTTTGTTGCAATTCATCTTTCACAGAGGGTGGAACTAAACAGTAAAAAGTGATTTATCCTACTAAATTAAATAAATAATCCCTTCTTCTAATTTAATAATAAACAATTTATTCTAAATTATTTTTATTCTTTACTAAACATTAAAAATTATACAGTTCGTTATGGTTTTTGGTTTTTCAAACTATGCAAGCTGTGTCATTTGTATTTACTTTGAAAAACCAGGTGGCTGTGGTATTGTACTTTTTAATAATCTTAGCCTATTCTTCCTTCAAAATTGCTTTTCAACCAAGTAAAATTTTTTGGTTTTAAGATATTTTACTGCTACAGATGTTAAAATCTAAGCCTCCATATTTTTTACTAGATTGTAAATTAGATCTGTGAGTTGTAATGATAAATTGTAGTTGATTATGGAGTATTTAAAATAATAACCAGTAATATATATTCAATAATAAATTTGGCATTCTGGCAAATGTCTAAGAGATGTGATATCAAAAATAATGTGTTAGAAATGACACATCTCTAGGGCACTGCTGAACAATATACTGAAAGTTCACAGGATTCATTGCAGCAATTACCATACTCACTGTGCCTTTAAATGTGTCTTCACTTATAAATCTTTGGGCGATAAGCTTTAACAATGCCAACACATTTTCACCTATCAAACACCACGTTTTTCTAAGCTATTATAAAATTCAAGCACCTTACAGTGGAAAAAAATATATATTACATATTAAATCTAGAAAGAAAGAACAGTCAGTGGATATATCCATATTCTGTAATATAAAAAAGTTAGAGGTAGTTAAAAGAGACAAAAACACTAACAACTAATATTTGACATGGAAGCCAAGAATACTCCATGAACAAAAGACAATAACTGGGTCTGGGAAAATTGAGCATTTACATGTAAAAGATTGAAACTGGATCTTGATCTTATGTCACTTAAAAAAAAATCAACTCAGGGGCTCCTGGCTGGCTGCCAGTGGAGCATGCAACTCTTGATCTTGGGGTTGTGGGTTTGAACCCCACGTTAGGTGTAGAGATTACTTAAGAATAAAATCTTTAAAATAAAAAAAAAGTCTTTAAAAAATCTTTTTAAAAAAGATAATTCAAAATAGATTAAAGATTTAAATATAAGAACTGAAACCAAAGAGGTCCTGAAAGAAACAGGGAAAGAAGCTTCTTGACGTGGGTCTTGGCAATGATTTTTTAGATACGACATCTAAGACACAAGCAACCAAATAAAAAATAAACAAGTGGAACCATCAAACTAAAAAGCTTCTGCACAGCAAAATAAATGATTAACAACATGAAAAGGCAACCTAGGTAATGGGAAAAAAATATTTGTAAACCATATACATCTGGTAAGGGGTTAATAAAAATAATAAATAAATAAATAGCAAATGATTTATTTAGTCAAATAATTGGCTAAAATCTGAAGAAACATTTTTCCCAAGAGGATTTTTTTTATTTTATTATTTATTATTCATGAAAGACAGAGAGAGGCAGAGACACAGGCAGAGGGAGACACAGGCTCCCTGTAGAGATCCTGATGTGGGACCTGGGATCATAACCTGAGCCAATGGCTGAGCCGCCCAGGCATCCCACAAAGAGGATATTCAAATGGCCAACTTGAGGTGGTGTTTGACATCACTAATTATTTGGGAATGCAAATCAAAACCACAAAGGGTATCACTTCACATTTGTTAGAATGGCTACTATCAAAAAGACAAGAGAGAACAAATGCTGGCAAGGATGTAGATCTTGGTTATGTACAAGTTCTGAGCTCACCCTCTGATACCCAAAATATGATCTACAACCTAGTAGTAGTTTTCTTGTGGACCCTGATAGAACACAGCAAATATGAATGTGACATTGCTAAAGATGTCTAAGTTGAAAAGTATATTTAAGAAAATAATGGGATCCCTGGGTGGCACAGCGGTTTGGCGCCTGCCTTTGGCCCAGGGCGCGATCCTGGAGACCCGGGATCGAATCCCACGTCGGGCTCCTGGTGCATGGAGCCTGCTTCTCCCTCTGCCTGTTGTGTCTCTGCCTCTCTCTCTCTCTGTATGACTATCATAAATAAATAAAAAAAATGTTTAAAAAAAAAAGAAAAGTATATTTAAGAAAATAAAAGATTTAAAAAATATTTTTTAAAAAGATCTTTTTTAAAAAACAGTGTACTAGAAGAAGTTACTATAAAATGTAAAATACCAGCAAATTCAAGATATCTTTATTCCTGAACATTTTAAAGAAGAGCATAAGCTAAATTTTTAATTAAATAGATTAAATTCTTAATCTTTTGACATAATATTAAGGAATAAAAAATATTAACAGACACACCAACACTGTACTAACACTGTACTATCTAGAATATGTCATATATTAAATACGTGAAAATATGCATTGAATAAAACTACAAATAAGGTAATGTTGAGAGATGATAGAACAAAAGAATATCAGAGTACATATCATTGCTCTAAGGATCTTGGCCAATATTTGAGCCTGAATAACAACAACAACAACAACAAAAATGGCAGAACTTAACTGCAACACATCATTTCCTTTAAATATTAAAATATACATTATAATTAAAATCCTTAAAAAAATGGCTACCAAGCAAACCAACATGATTCTAGAAACTGAAAGAACCATCAAGAGTATTAACGATCAAGATAACTGAATCCTATAAATCCAAGGGAGCACAGGCTAGGCAGACAGAGGCCAGGAAATTCTTAATATTACCTTCAGATATAAAGAATAAAAATCTGAGGTTGTGTCTTTATCTTACATGTTTGAAGAATGGTGAGTTCTAGAAAAGGCTGCCTACAGGGAAGGTGTGGAAAACTTAAGGTACATTATATTTTTGTTTCTGAATATTTCTCCCCTACACTCAAAGCATATATGTCTCTTCCCACTGGTATTTCTATTCCTCCTCGAGGACAGCAGATGTACTTCTTCCTCAAAAGCAGGCATGGACCTGTGCCTTGCTTGCACTGATAAAATATGAACGAATGCAAAGTGTGCCAATTCCAGTTTTCTGTAGCATGGCATGAGTTTGCTAATTCTAATTGAAGTGTGAATTTCAAAGTACATAATGAATAGAAGAAACATTCTGTAGCAGAAGGATGATAACCATTCAATTATGTGACAGGTGTTCCGGTCTAAGATGGTTGTACCTTCTTTTATTGAATAATCATTTAATAGGTGCCAGGCTCTATGGCGGGCACTGAGGACACAAAACGTGGCCATTTAACATCATTGTGGAAATCAGAAGAGAACTTGGATTTTCTTTCCAAGAAGGTTGCATACTGCCTCACTCAAACTCTTTCCTTTACCTGTAATGCTTTCAGGCTATAGAGATGTATGTAAAACAGAAAATAGCTTCGTAGTAAACAGTAACAAAGTGCAGAAAACAAGCGATGTGGATTCGGTGAGAACACTATCAAAACATGTCAAAAAGCAAAGAAAAAAATCTGGACAAAATCAACCCAACCAGGAAAAAAGTGACCAAAAAACGGGTAATAATGCATACGAATATACGAACAATGTACATTAGTTTATATATGCTGGGATAGAAGAAAACTTTCCCATAAATGATATGAACACTATAAATAATGTCGTAATGTTTTTTAAACATTTATTTATTTATTTATTTATTTGAGAAAGAGAGAAAGCACTTGAGCTTCAAGCTTCAAGCAGACTCCCCACTGAGCATAGAGCCCATTGTGAGGCTCGATCTCAGGACTCTGAGGTCATGACCTGAGCTGAAACCAAAGTCGGAGGCTTAACTGACTGAGCCACCCAGGCACCCCTCTAATAATATTTTTTTCTATTATTTTTGTCAATTTTTTTCTTTTTTATTTAAATTCAATTTGCCAACATATAGTATAACACCCAGTGCTCATCCCCTCAAGTGCCCTCCTCAGTGCCTATCACCCAGTTACCCCGTTCCTCCCCACCCACCTCCTCTTCCACAACCCTTTGTGTTTCCCAGAGTTAGGAGTCTCTCATGGTGTGTCTCCCTCTCCAATTTTTCCTGTAATAACATTTGTAATAAAACAATACTTCTAACACAGAATGCACAGGGGAAAAAAAAGATGGGATGAAAATGTAACTTGCAAGGATGCCTGGGTGGTGTCTCTCTGTCTCTCGTGAATAAATAAATAAAATATAAAAAAGAAAATGCAACTTGCAGATTTAAAAAAATCAAGGACAAAAATAACACTTGAATAAATAAAATTAATTCAAAATAGCAAGAAACAGAATGGACAGGGTGAAGCTAGCATAATCATGCAGACTCTTTTTGATCCTTTATATCATCAAGAAACATTACAGAAGTTCAACTTTGAGGGAAAAATATTTTAATTACCAAACTTGCATATAGGGGAACAATTCAGCACCACCTCAAACTTCTAACACCGCTAAGTGCTTGAGAAAGCTGCACTGATGACTGAGAAGCCTTGGACGGTGGAAAGTGTAATCTAAGAATCCTGCACTCTAAAGAATGAAGACTATGCAAATCTTAAGTCTGCATGTTATCAGGTATTTTCCAAAATATGTTGACATTGTTGTTGTCCAGTTAGCAGACTGTGGTATTGAAAACACCAGTCCCTTTCCAGCATGAAATATTTCTAACCATGCGTAGCTGATACTTGAATTCTACGACTTCAACAAGTTAAGGAAGCACGGCTGTATAATATCAATTGATTAATCAGGTAATGTTCTGGAAAGCCTATCTTGCCTTAGGTAGGTAGTTCTCAGTTCATAAAATCATATACTCTGTGGACGTCACAATTGTTTTTGTTTGCAGAAAACATTAACTGGGGTTTCATAAGTCTTGAACTGTGGGACGATGGTTTAAAAAACACAGAAAATACATAGATGCAAAATCAAGGAGAGGACTATGGACAGAGATCAAGCAAGAAACGGACTGTTCTGTTAAAGGTTTTCTTTCTCTTCTTTTCTCTTCCTTTTAAACATATACACACAAAACTTAACTTCAACGGTGTCCTTCTCTTTTTCTATATGCACACCCACCCACCCATTTCAAGCTTTAACATCTTCTCATAGCAGGGAGCCTGGTGGAGGTGCAGCAGCAGTTAAGTGGCTGACTTCCTCTCAGGTCATGATCTCAGAGCCCAGGGCTGGGGCTCTGGGATAGGGCCCTGGGCTGGGGGCCTGAGCTGGGGCCTGAGCTGGTGCCCTGGGCTGGGGCTCTGGGATGGGGGCCTGAGCTGGGGCCTGAGCTGATGCCCTGGGCTGGGGCTCTGGGCTGGGACCCTAGGATGGAGTCCTGGGCTGGAGCTCTGGGCTGAGGCTCTGGGCTGGGGTCCTGGGCTGGAGTCCACATCTGGCTCCATGCTCAGTATGGAGTCTGCTTCTTCCTCTCCCTCACCCTCTCCCTCTGCCCCTTCCCACCTCTCGTGTGAGCACATTCTTTCTTTCTCTCTTCTCTCTCTCTCTCTCTCAAATGTGTAAATAACATCTCTAACATTTTCTCCTAGTTCAGAAATAGAATTATTGAACCCTGTAGATTAAAACAGTATTTAAGAATCTCCAATACCACATCTCCTACCACTCCACTAAAACATCTATGAATACATACAAAATGATGAGAACCCGCAAATGTAAATATCAGAATAAAAGGAAGTAGACAGTGTCCGAATCTTGTAATATAGATCCATATCCAAAGCTTTTGTGATGAAGAAATTACCAAGCTTCCCTTCACTACATAGCTCATTTCTTTTGTTTCTTGTTTTCCTTCTCTCTCCCTCCTCCTCTGCCTGCATCTCTTCCTCTCACCTTTTCTCATCCTCTCCTTCTCATTAAACAGCAGCTGCCTGGGAAATGATAGAGGATGCTTTAAATTTCTCTTATGGCCTATCCACTGCATCAAAGAATCAGTCTTTGATGACATGAAAATCGAGCAAGCAAATATATTTTGGCTGTTTGCTGATTCTTTTTCTTCTAGACAAAGTATTGACCTTTGAGTTACCTACCATTTTTCACATGTATTCAAAGGTAGTGATTCTCAAGAGAGAGAAAAAATCACGGAGGATAAAAGAAGAGTGTGTTTGTGTGCGCGTGCGCACTTCGGGGCAGGAGGGGGGTGCTGCTACTGATGGCATTTTAAATTCTCAACTGTACAGTCCCCACAAACAAAGCACTAGAAAAGAGTGGTCAACAGAAAAAAAATTTTTAAAAAATAGTTCTCGCTTGTTTTGAAAAATCTTTGTCATGTCAAGAGGTACAGATGATCAAAGGGTAGGGTCACAAGAGGATCTTGCCTTGTTGGAGGAGAGATGTAGGAGGTGAGATTTTGAGGGAAATTATGGATTGTACTTGGAGCTCTAGATGATAAATTGTCCTTTATGTGTAACCTGCAAAGGGAAATGTGCAAGCAGCCAGAAAGCAAAGTGCAAGAATTACTATTATACAGTAGTGATAATGATTATTATATCAACCGTCAGAACAATAGCAACCACTAAAGTTACTAAATATTCCTCAACTCCAAAGCATTATATTAAGTACTTGGCACATATTATATGATTTAATTCTCAAAATAGCCAAGAAGCACTATGACTAACCTCATTTTATAGATCAGGAAAGAGACACACGGTGTTCAATCAATTCAGCAGGGTCACCGCCCTGGTAAACAGTACTTGAGGTGCTGACATCGTACATGGGGCTTACGTTTGCTGCAGAGACCTTGAACTGCAGGCCAGTCCTGGAGTATTGACAGAAGGTGTGATGATTTTAACAGCAACAACAAAACACCCACTGCATAAAATCTAAAACCAATTTTTATTAGGAACAATACTACGTCGTTACGTGTTATTTGGATATGAACCATATTCCAACCTTGAATGCTGCAGAAATTTGTCTCATCCTTTCATCCTTTTTAAGGTCCTGTCTTCCCTTTCTTAATATTTTATTTTAAATGTTCTAAGAAATTGTCTAATTCTTTGCAATCCTAGGTCTTAATTTATTTCATCCTTAAATACAGAACTGCTAATGAGCCCTTTTCCCCCTGAGAGTTATCTAACCTGAAACCCAAGAATGCCATAACCTTTCTGGAAGTGTTTCTAATTGATTAGCAATTACAAGTAATTCAATTAAATGAGCTCATTTTTATTTTTGATGAAGTTGTTACTCTAATAATTATTTTCTGAGCACCGTACTTCAAGAATCTAAACATACTTCTTTTTGCCCATGTGAAAATTAAAACAATGCCTCTTTCAATGCTTAATCCTTCCCTCATTAAACAACCCCTTTGGCAACTTTGCAACATGCAGACACTGTCACAATATTTTCAGGTAAAGACGATTGTCACATGGTTTTACTAATTTATGTAAATATAGAATAGTTTAACAGGGCTGTGAACGCTCACATGGCTGCTTTTTTTTCCCCCAGTATTGAAAGATTGTCTGTAATGATAACCTGTCACAGACAGAAGAGTTGCAGAGCAGTTGAGGTGTTAATTAGTACACTTGGTTCCTACATAAATATTCTTAAGGACTGGAGGAAGAAAGAAAAACATGTCTTGAATAAAATAATAATAATAATAGAAAGGAAGGGAAAAATGAGCTAGAAAATTTTTAAAATTAGAATATTTCCAAGTTGAAAATGTCCAGTTAATAATTTAACTTACATGTTTTCTCTGACACAGGGTGATTTCTAATAAAGGAGAAGAAATTCAGCATATTTGAGAGTTAAAATAGGGCTTGGGGCACTGAGGTTATGTATAATGTTTTCTACATGCACCCGTATCTCTACGATATAATTACACGGAACACAGACACACGCGGCAATGGATGCGAATACATCAGAGAGGTTCAGTAGGAAGAGAATCCAGAAGACACCCCATGAAATAAGAGAAGCAAGTTATAGAACTGAATAGCATGCTCACCCCGGACCAAAGAGAAGTTGTATAAAAGGTGTAGGTGTTTCCAGGGGATTTAAGATGAATTGGTGATTTGGGTGGCTGAAACAAGGTCAATTTCCTCCATTTGTTGACCCAGGTAGACAAGGGATAGTGATTAATGAACTAACTTTTGCAGACACATCAGCTGAGAAATGGTATTGATGGGACAAGGGATGGAAGGTGCATAACTCAGTTGTCCTCGGCTTCTTATTTTTTTAAGGGATGAGAACAGAGCACTTATCATTCAAGAAAGGACACTGAAATCTGGAAAAAGAAATTTCCTAAATCTTTAAGCTCTTTCAGAGGAAATTAATTTCCTAGCACTTTTTGTACATTGAGAAATGGTTCAGTAAACTGTACATTATTAGGGAAATTTATTCAGTACATTGAGTGTGTTTGATGGTGTAAGATTGGATGATAGCAAAATGATGCAATATTTCCTTCTCTGAGTATTTTCCTAAACTATGAATGCCAAAATGCTTCACTGAAACATTCTCATTGCTTTAGCTGACCCCAATGTGAAGACAACTTTTGTAAAAAGGGAAATATTTATGATTAAATATTGGAATGAAGTCATCTTGCATCTTAAAACCAAGAAAGGAAAACCTTTATGGAGTAGAAAAGATCTCCAAACAAAATGCTCAAGAAGAAGGAATATATATTATAGATAACTTTCAAGGATTAGATTAACTACAATGGAATAATAGTCTTCATTCATTAGGAAAATAAATGTATTTTGATTTATCTGAGAGTACATAAATTCTCAGAAGATGAATATATCCCAGAAAAAAAATTAAAAAGCACCAAAGAAAGCAATGAGCTAAAAGGAAAACAGGAAAGCAAGTAAGTCAGTTAAGTATATTGCTAATCCATATGACTATATTTTTAAAACACAGTAGTTAGAATAATCTAATTTAATGTATTTAAAAGCTAGCTGGAATTAAAATTCTAGATGTTAATAATAATAGAAATTAGCAAGGAGAAACTTGAGAGGAAAATTAAAACAAGCTTTTAATTTACTGAAATATGCACATATATGTATTTTTTTGTTAAGATTTTAGGTGGGGGGTGGGGGGTGGATCCCTGGGTGGCTCAGTGGTTTAGTGCCTGTCTTCTGCCCAGGGCTTGATCGAGTCCCGCATCAGGCTCCCTGCATGGAGTCTGATTCTCCCTCTGCCTGTGTCTCTGCCTCTCTCTCTTTGTCTCTCATGAATAAATAAATAAAAATCTTAAAAAAAAAAAAAAGATAAGGTAGGGGAGATCTCTAAAAGCATATACAGAGGTATATATCATCCTAACCAATGGAGTAAGAAAAATGAAAGTAAAGTCCAATCAGTGTTAGAGAAATCAAGAAAGGTGAACGAAGAAAGCACACACACACACAAATTAAATACAAAACACAAAATGGTATATGTCAAATAATCCCAAATAAATCAGTAACTATAATGATCATAAATAGATTAAACATTCCTTTAAAAAACAGAGACTCCTTTTGGATTAAGAAAGAATGAAACCTATCAAGTAACTCCAAATAAATCAGTAATAACACACAAAAAAATTAACCTATTACAGATCTGATAATAAGCGCAGGTTTCTTTTGATTTAAAAAAACCCACAGTTACCTTAGGAACAGATAATATCAAATATTTTAAAATAAATATTGATTACATTGACTAGAAAGACAAATTAGAGAAAATAAGTATAATCAACTTCTTCAAAGGGGTTCTCCTGCAAAGAAGAGGAAAGAAGTACCACAGTGACTGGTGGGGAAAAGGATAAGAACAGCACTTTTTTAAAGAAGGAAAAGCAGTAAGGCTGTGTGTTTGTTCATGGAAAGGATACAATAGAGTAGTTTAAAAAAATGAGGATGGAGGAAACAATGTGGATAATTGCTGGAACAATGTTTTATACAGGCAACAGTCCCTGTGTATAGGTTTCAAATCAACAGATAATGTTTTAATATAATATCTGAATCATGAACATTACCCTTATATGAGGAAATCATTAAAAAAATCCTTAATGATATATATATATATATATATATATATATATATATATATATATATACAGAGAAAGGAATAACAGTTAAGGTACAACTGTTCTAATTCATGATGGCATATCAACAAATGCTCTTAAAATTAATAAATTAGAACATAGGCTCAAGATAGATAACATATTACGTATCTATCACATATGTAAAATATGCACATATATACACACACATATATACACACATAAATGTACATCTATCATAGATACAAACAGTAGGAGACCTAAAAGCAAAAATGTTGAGCACTGGTTGCCTTTGTGAGTGAGAAAGATGAAGAGTGCTTTTATTCGGAATTCCATATTCTTCTTTGTCATTTAAAAATGATTACCACTTGTATGCATCATCACTATACTGGAACAAAAAAATAGGGGCACCTGGGAGGCTCAGCGGTTGAGCCTTGGGCTCAGGGCGTGACCCCGGGCCTGGGATCGAGTCCCACATTGGGCTCCCTACAGAGAGCCTGCTTCTCCCTCTGCCTGTGTCTCTGCCTCTCTCTGTGTGTCTCTCATGAATAAATAAGTAAAATATTTTAAAAAATAAGTTATTCTTATATTAATGAATTATAATACATTTTATCAATGGGATATATAAAGATGAAATTACATAGAATAAGATAAATCTATACAGGTTGACAATGAAAGATGTTCCAATATATTGTCATGTGAAACATTTCCAGTTGCAGAAAAAATATGTATTAAATTCTAAATACATATATTTATTTGAGTATAGAATGAAATTGGAGAGAACAACTTTCAAGTTGGACTTTTTAAAAAAACCGGAGCATGAATTACTCAACTATACTAATGAATAAGGTTCAGGAAATAATACCAATTCTAGAAGTCAGGAGTTTCTGAGAAATATTTGAATTATAGTGTAATGATATATGCCATTTTGGGGAATCAAATAAGTTTCTTCTTTTGAAAGAATAAGGAATGAGGTCATGGAGCGTCCATTAACTTTTATCAATTTGATCGCTTTTAGTGACATCAATTGCTGACCGCTGAGAAATGAGAACCTATCTTTCATTCAGAATTTCTAAAGAGATGAGAACAGGAAGTCAGACCTATCTTTCTGTCTTGACTCCCTGTGTAGCACTTGCTAGAACCCTGAATCTCTACATGTAAATTATGGTAATAATTTCTGTCATTTCATAGGGCCATCAGATGTTTTCAAATTCCGTTAGTTTATAAGTTAAACACAAATTAAACATTTTTATGATAAAAGGTAAATGTTTTAGACATTCCAAATTAAAATTGTATTAACCATTGCAACGTGATAAAGTTGTCTCATTAATATTTTGAAACTAAGTCTAGTTGTATATTTCAGAATTTAAATCCACAGACTCGGAACCCAGAGAGTACCTAAATTAGACCTCTTCTGGCTCTAATATTTACCAGTTGTGTGATTGGTTAAAAAAACAGACACCACTAACACGTCTGTGTGTTTCAGTTTCCTCATCCATAAACGAGAATTTTAAAGAAATACCTAATTGATGAGGCCATATTAAAAATTAGTGTTTGCAAAAGTACTAGGAAAAGAGCTCGATAGGTTATAAAATGCTATAGGAAGTATTTGCTAAATCAATTAAAATATAAATTAATAGGAAAAGAGTTAAAGTCTGGCAGTGTCATATGTTATATCACACATGGTCCAGATTTTTCTCTAGTCCATTTCTAGTCGTATATTTCAAGTTTTTGAGAAATTAAATTTTGGAAGTAGATATTAATTGAATGGAAACACACCCTGTATATATTATTATGTATTTTTTACATAATTTTTACAAAATTAAACAGCTATTGTATTATCTCATGTTAGAACGATACTGATGAACTCAAGCTGCAGGGCAATTTCTGTTCGAGTGAGAAAAGAAATCTAGTATATTAAAAATATCAAAGGCATCTACTGAACCAAAGCATCACGTTAACCGCTTAAGAGTTGGCTTGAAAATATGGTTCCAAACCTAGATAGTCACAAGGTTTATACGAGGAGTTTATGTAAACAGATATTCAGACTCCGCCCACCAACACATAATCCGGAATCTCTAGATTTTTAGGGCCAGGACCACAGAATCCTTTTTCAAAAAAGTAAAATAAAACGAAATCTTCTTTAGCTGCTGTAATTATAAGCACAGGTGGGAACCTCTGGTTTAAAAAAAGAATTTCTTTTTTTTTTTCTTAAAAGACTCTTTCAAATAGTTACTTCTATCATTGTTTTATTTAGGACTGTGCATCTGCATATGAACTAACTGCCAAGGATTCGTTTAAAGCCAGGAAACTTAAATTATGCTTTCCTTGTCCCATCTATGCTGCCCATTCCACCCTTAATGATCCAAGCGCTGCCAAGTTCAAATCTTTGTGTACAGGAGCCGTCAGTTCTCCACATGCTCAGTTTGCGTGGTGTGGGCAGTAGACTCGCACGGGAACATGGGCTTGCGAAGAGAAGGAAAATACTTCTCATTGCTGTCAAAAACCAAAAGTACAGGAGGCGCCCATGTGGCTCAGTGGGTTAAGCGTCTGCCTTTGGCTCAGGTCATGACCTCAGGGTTCTGGGATGGAGCTCAGCATCGGGCCCCCTGCTCCACGGGGAGTCTGCTTCTCCTTCTTGCTCGGACCCTCCTCCCCACTTGTGCTCTCTTTCTGTCTCAAATAGATAAATAAAATCCTTAAAAACAAAACAAAACAAAACCCTTAAAAGTACAGCCTCTACTGAAATAGGATCTTGCTTTCAAAATTCAACATCAGAGTCTGATGAGGTCATTGCCCAGTGACCCACTGCCCCTTGAACAGAGCAACTAAGCTGTAGCATATTTAATTTTTTATTAAGGAGACGGGTAGGGGAGGTTGCCATTCTAGTTCAGCATGGGCCAGCTGACAAAGCTCAAGCTATCGAGTGATCGTGCAGTGAAAAGAGGAAGAGGATATATACTTTTATATGACTTGGCAAATCGTGATTTCATAGTGCTATGCTATTTACTCTCTAGATAAAAAAGACGCAGCTACATCGTTAGTAAAAATAAGGTATGTGGCTGTTTAGAGGTGATTTGTTTAAGAAATATTAGGTATAATATCTCAGGAGGCAGATTACAGAAATCCTCTTGCTTTTTGCACCAATCTGGTATGAGTTGCTAGTGATAGGATTCAAGTAAATTGTAAGCAGACGGTTTATTGGGAGGCGTCCACACTGGAGTGTTGACAAACATTTCAAAAAGACAGCAAGGGTTTCCATTTCAGAGTCAAATCAGCTGTAACTGTATCTTTCATTGCCCTGTAATAAAGGGATGCATTTTAATAGGGTGTAATTGGTTTTAGATCTCCATGTCTTTCATCTCTTTTCCATAAAGGTTCTGGAAGTATCCTAGAAAGGCATTGATAGTTCCTTTATTCCTTTGGTCTTCATTCATAGTGATATTTAACACTAAGTCTACTGCTATGGGTTTCTATGGGAACCACGTTCTTGCTAACACGAGGAACTATATGGAAGGACTTAGAGTCTTAGACATTTTCACCTTCTGCCCTAACATGTTTGTCAAGCAAAAGGAATTGCTGTTCCTACCTGCATGATATATCACCAGTACTTCCTTCTATACAGCCCACTCGGTATTTTTCCCCATTAGGGTTCCCCAAATGTTACTTTTGTTCAGTTCTGTGATTCCCTTGCTTCCCATTTAACTTTTCTGTTCAGAAAATACATGTGTGAAGTCAAAGTGCTACTCCTTTTCAGTTTTCTTTTCCAAAATCACCAAGTTAACTCAACAAGAAAATCAAAGAGATTCAGACTAGTTGTGTCCTGACACTTATCAAACAGTGATGTGATTAGGTTATTCACACACTTCACCTTGTCTCTCTGTTTCTGTTTCTTTCTCTCTCTCTATGGAATCATGAAGGCAAAAATTATTTCAATTTTTTATTATTATTATTTTTTTACAAAGGCAACATTTGTATGGACACTTTATGTTATCAGAGTCCAATTTGCTTGTTTTGATACATGACTTTGCTACTGCCTTTCTCACAGGGCAGCAGGAAAAAAAAAAAACTGCTATTCTAAGTCATCTGGTAATCAACCTTGTTCAAGCTAAGTAAGAGTCGGTAAGTCTCACCTGGCAGATGGGGATCTGGTGCCAACAGATTCTCAAAAATTACTTTTTTTTTTAGTAGTCTCAACACACAACATGGGCCTCGAACTCACAACCCTGAGACTAAGAGTCTTATGCTCCACTGACTGAGCCAACCAGGAGCCCCTCAAAAGTCACTTTTACAAAATTTTACTTTTTATCAGCAAACATTCAATGTCTGAAAGGCTTAAATAATAAAATTTTAGAAGATAATTGAGAGCCATTAGGACTGTCACATGTCTTCTTTAGCAGAACAATGTATCTGCTCCAATATCGATGGACCGAGGACGGGAAACATACTTCCTTCTTACAACATCAAGAAATGGTGATTATTTAATTCATAAGACAACAAACTTGACAGGGTGCTACACCTGCTGTAAGGAGTAAAGAAGCTATTCAGACAAACCCCAGGCAATACTCTTCTTTGGAAGCCCCTGTTACGTGAGCACCACATGGAAGTTACAGTTCATTAAATCTCTTTCATACAGGGTTTGGAGAAAATACTTTGCGAAATGTTTTTATTATTCTGAGTTGACTAGTAGCTTTAGTAAATAGAACAGCCAATAATTTATCCAAGATTTTAATGACATAAAATGATTTTATAATTACATGTTTTGTGATCATACACATCAGTAATGTAATATCTTCTGCAAAATTTTCTCCTACCTGCATTCTTCTCTACCTACTTTCCTTTTCTTCCTTTTCTTCCTTTCGTCTTTTCTGTCTGTCTTTTCTTGAGGGAGGGGGGGGAGCGGGAGTGAGGACGGGATGGGGGGGGTCTTTTTCTTGTCTTTCATGTCTTTGATGTTGACTTTATTTTTTTCTTTCTTCTTTCTTTTCTTCTTTCTTTCTTCTTTATTCTTATTCTTCTCCTTCTTCCTCCTTCTCTTCCTCCTTCCTTCCTTCCTTCCTTCTTTCTTTCTTTCTTTTTCTTTTTTCTTTTTTCTTTTTTCTTCTTTTTTCTCTTTTCCTCTTTCAGATTAGTCAGTGTGTGATAACCGTATAATTGTTGGCAATGGTATTGTTAACTGCAAATGCTTTTTTACATCCATGGGATTATTAAGTCTCTCTGGCAAGTACATTCTATGTCATGCACATGAGAACAGAAACCACGCTGTAGAACACTGTAAATTATACCGGCTGAGCTTTAAATGCCATACAAATGTAGCCTGTGAGTAGGTTTCAGTCCCACCCGCTGTATGAGCACAATACTAGATATGAAAAACTGTTCTGGAATTCTAAAGATGAACAAACATGGAAAGAATATAGAACAGCAGCTAAAAAAGAACTGAAGGAAGCACATCTCCATTTTCCCCCAAGATAGTTTCAATTATTCAGTGGCATCTATGACTACTAATAGATAAATAGTTCAGTACTTAAGTAGAACAATAAAAATTCAGTTAATTATGTTGATATGACTAAATATATTTTTCTTGTTAAAAATGACTACTTCCTTGAAAACTGTACCAATTTAAATCTAGTATTTCTTTCTATTTACTATGACTTAAAATGTCCTACAGATCTAATTTTAGCCCACGATATCAATGAGAGCCATATTCCAAAATAAAACACACATAGGTAAAAAAGCAAGTAAATATGCTAAGAACTGAATATGATGAAAACTTAATGCTTTGCAATCAATAACACTGGTACTTACCAGTCAGTGTTTGAAAACAGACATTTCATCGCACATAACAAAAGAAAACATAAAAGTCTGTTTTAGAAAGGAATAAGGTATCTGGACTTTGGAAAGAAAAGGTGGTAATGGAATAGGGTATATATTTTGGTACTCGATGAGTAGAAGCAAATTGTAAAAATTCAGTAGCAGATAGGTATAGCCTCTTCATCATGGCCCAGATCCCTAGAAATAAGTAAAAGATGTAAAATAGAAGATATATCTATATGAAAAGACACACGGATTTGAATGAAAGAGGAAACCACAGCTCCACAGGAGCAGGATCACTCACACAGAAGACGAGGGACACGGTGCAGCGCTGGTTATGGGAGTCAACATCTGAATTGACATTTGGAGGGTTGCTGGAGAATCCACCAAGCCAACCAACATTCTTGTTAATATTGTCGAGTAGGGTAGCAGGGGTATTGATCCCCAAAGAGGAGCAGTGAGTGTGAGAACTCGGGGAAGAGGCCGAGGGGGCTGAGCAGCCGATGAATCCAGGTGTAGAAAAGCCCTCTAAGCCACAGAACCCTGACTGCCCCAGGGCCCAACAATCTACAGCTCTACAGCACCACAGGAAGGACTAAAGAAAAAATCAGGAATGCCAGGAATTCGTTCAAGTGATAAGTGTGCAGTACGTGACTGCTGTTTTGAAGCCATTACTCATACCTTCTATTTCTTGAGATGACAACATCCTCATTTTCTTTTGAAAATCTACCTGTCCGGGCTGGAGTCTCCTGGTCCTGGGGCTGCTCTCCTGGGCCCTGGGGCTGCTGCTGCCCTCTACAGACCACATGACAAGTATTTTCTGGAGAGAAAGGCCACAGCCTGTGAAGCTTTATGTAGGAGATAGGAAGAACCAAGTTCTGTGACTTAGTACACCAGGTGCCCCGGGAGTCAGCAATCCGCTTGGCTCTCCTAGTGGACGAGCTGACAAATTCCCTTTTAAGTGGAAACAGTTTAAAGTGATCACTTGTCACTGGCAACAGACAGACTCTCATCCGTGGTATGAAAGTCCACAGACGAAAAGAAAGGAAAGTTCAAGAGAGAGGAGGCATTGATATAGAGGTACTAAGTTTCCAAATTTTTTTTTTTTCTAATAGGAACTCCTGGAAGAAAAGTATATATTTTAATTAGAATAAAGAAAATCAAAATTGGCAAAATGCGAAAGGAAAAAAAAAAATCAGGGTCAGCTAATCCTTAAGCAGGATGAATCAGTGAAGACACGACATCTAGATGTTTCATGGGATTTTAAACTGGCGAGAATTTTAAAATTCCGAATTTCCAAATGTGGAAATTTGCTTGCTCTGTCTGACTGCATTTTTCAAACCTACCCCATTCCGTCTGAGGATAGGGTTGTTGGGCTTCGAGGCCCAATGCAGTGCCTGTCCTAGCCCTCTTTCAAAGTTCTTTAAAGATTCTGTGTCATGTCCTTGGTCTCTATGCTGTTTGAGAATCTTCTCTTTTCGTGTGCATGTCCTGGCCTCATATGTTTGTGAAATCGGGATTCAAGCTCTACCTCATTTCAGTGTAACCTACTTGTTTAAATTAACAAATTTATTATATGAATTCGGTTTCTATCTGCCTGCTTTTGGTTTCCAGCACTCCCTGCTTGGGGCAACCCCGGCCTTCCACCCAAACTTGTCCGCCAGGCCATCGGAGCTGCACTGTGGTCAGTGCGTTCTCTAGATGTGGGCAATTTAGTTCGCTAGGCGATTCACGCTGCTTTCCGTTGTAAACATGCTGAGCTACTGGAGCACATCGCAACTGGCTTCTGAATATCAGAGTAATGAGGAGTTACTACGGCTTCCTAGTTTACGGGCAACATGTACATTAAATGTGCTTATGAGCATTTTAAGAAACTCTAACGGTTTGTTCTTCAAGAAAACTCTAGGAGTTCTGCCAAATATTCCACGATTTGGCCAATACTCAAGAAGACTTTATGGGCACACTTTTATTATCCCATTCTACGTGACATTGGTTTGCCTTTGAACCCAACTGAAGTCCATTACACTCTATAACTCAAGTTAAAGGGTCTATGTGTAGGAAATTTCCTTACCACAGCGGTATGACTCTCCATATTTTTTTTATTTATTAAAATTACCGAATGCTCAAAATCCATCAACGTCTAGGCACTTCAAAGTATAATAAAAGATGATACTGGAATGTGTATATCGCTGCAAACCGACTATGAAATAGAGTATGAGAGAAGTTTTCCATAATTATGTAGGCCACAGAATTTTTTTTTATCTTACTTGTCCAGATTGCGTAATTTTTAATTACCCTAATATACCATTTTGTTCAAATAATTAAAATATTTTAAAATGCAATGATGATAGGTAACTGTCCGGCCTATAAGTGGATGAATGCTTTAGGGTTCATATTCACATATATTCAGTTGAATTTTTAGTTACTTCATGACACAACTATTTTTCAATGGTTGGATGCAACCACCCAAAAGTGGTGCCTTTAACAGAGAAAGAGATTTAACTCTCAATAGCTGAGCGATGCTGATACTAATTGAGAGCTTTAAAATGGCTCCTCGAATATCCATTTTTTGAATGCCGAGCGAGCCACTAATCAAAGCAGTGATTCTGAGGATGACCTGAATTACATAAGACAGTCACAGCTGGTATCCCAAGGGGTTGGCAAACAGTTCACTGCAGCCCAACTAATCAGCTTCCAGATAATATGTCTGAGGTCCAAATGCTCGGTGGGAAATCTCAATTGCGTTTCCTTCTATGCCTCACGCAACATTATATTTTAGCTAACAGAAGCAGCTGGAGGGAGCGGGAGAAACAGGAGATACCTTCTCATAGCTGAACACACTTATGTGACCCTCCTTCACATGAATAAACAGAGCATTTCCAAAGCTCCCCGCTGGCTCAGTGGGTAGAGCGTGCAACTCTTGATCTTGGGGCTCTAAGGTCAAGCCCCACAATGGGTGTAGCAAGTACTTAAAAATGAAATCTTAAAAAAAAATAAATGAACAAACAGACCCTTCCTATCACTCAAGAAAACCCTGAGTGCCTCCTGCCCTCAACTGAACTCTTAGGGCACGGAGTGGTTTTACCTTTCTCTGCCCCTTGTACACGTGGAATCCTACTACATCGCGCCTGACTTCTTTCACCCAGTGTTGTGTTTGAGATTCGACTCTATTGCCACACACGGATCTTTCATTCTGTTTGCTATACATCATTCCCTTATGCGAATTTGCTAGAGTTTAATTTCCATTCCTACTATTGAGAGCCCTTTTGATTTTTGTGGGTGGTGTTACTACTACTCTTCTATTTTGCCAAATGATTCTATGTTTATTTTGGCATTTCTTTTGAGTACATCCCTACAGTGGAATTTCTAGGCGATAGAGAATGTGTATGTTCAATTCTGCCCAATACTGACCCACAGGTATAGTATGAACTGTTTCTATTCCTAAGAATATATATGAAAATTTGAAATAAATGAAAATTTGGGCTCTCCGTCATCAGCCACATGTGGATTTCACCAATTTAGCAATCTTGACGGGTATGTAGTGGTATCACCCTCAAGTTTCAACTTGCATTTCTTTGAGGACTATATGAACTGGACATCTTCTCGTGTTATTGGTCTCTTGAATAACCTTTTGTGTGAAAAGCCTTTATGGGATCATATCCTTTGCGCGGTATTTCTAGTAGGTATAACTTCTCCAACTCATTGATTAAGGGATTTCAGATATATTATAGATGCAGGTGGTATGTTAGATACATTATTAACATACCTTTCCCACACCGTTGCTTGGGTTTCATTCTCAATTCTCAATGTTCCTCTCATTTGAGGAACATAAGTTCCTAATATTAATTTGTTTCTTTTTTTTTCTTTTTTCTTTTTTCTTTTTTTTTTTTTTTTTTTTTGGTGAGCACTTTGTCTTGTTTAAGAAATCCACTATCTGAGGTCATGAAGGTGTATTCATTTATTCATTATTTTTTCTGTAAATGTTTTGTTTGTATTTAATATTTAGATATTAAAATATTAAATCTACCTGGGGAAGCCATCTGGCCCTGGACATTTGTTTGTTGGGAGATTTTCGATTAGTTTATCAATTTCTTTGCTGGCTATTAGTGTGTTCAAATTTTCTTCTTTCTTCCTATTTCAGGTTTGGTACCTTGTACATTTCTAGAAATGTGTCCATTTCTTCCAGATTGCCCAGTTTGTTGACATACAATTTTTCATGATATTCTCTTATAATTGTTGGTATTATGGTGGTATTGGTTATGATCTCTCTACTGGCATTCGTGATTTTATTTACTTGAGTCCTTTCTCTTTTCTTTTTGACAAATCTTGCTAGAGATTTATCAATTTTAATATTCTTTTTAATATTCTTTCAATTATAATATTCAGCTCCTAGTTTCATTGACCTGTTCTGGGATTTTGTTGTGGTTGTTTCTTCGTTTCTATAACCTTTCTTTCTGCTCTAATCTTTATTATTTCCCTTCTTTTGCTGACCTCCTTTATTGTTCTTTTTCTAGCTCTCTTAAATATAAGGTTAGGCTGTGTACGTGAAATTTTTCTTATTTTTTGAGGTAGGCCTGCATGGCAATATACTTCCCTCTTAGGACCGCCTTTGCTGCATCCCAAAGGTTCTGGACTATTGTATTTTCATTTTCATTTGTTTCAGTGTATTTTTTAAATTTCTTCTTTAATTTCCTGCTGTACTCATTCCTTCTTTAGTAGGATGTTGTTTAACCTCCACGTGCTGGTGATCTTTCCAAATTTTTTCTTGTGGTTGACTTCAAGTTTCATAGTATGATAGGAAAATACACATGGTGTGATCTCAAACTTTTTGTATTTATTTGTTGAGGCCTGATCTGTGACCCAGTATGTGATCTATTCTGGGGGATGTCCTATGTGTGTTCTGCTGCTGTAGGATGAAATGTTCTGAATATATCTGTTCAGTTGACCTGGCCCAATGTGTCATTCAAAGCCAGTGTTTCCTTATTAATCTTGTGTTTAGATGATCCGTCTGTTGACATATGTGGGTGTTAAAAGTCCCCTACTATTATTGTATTATTATCAATGAGTTCCTTTATTTTTGTTATTGTTTCATATATTTGGGTGCTCCCACATTGGGGACATAAATATTTACAACTGTTAGGTCTCCTTGTTGGATAGACCAACTTTATTATGATATAGTGCCCTCCTTCATCTCTTGTGACAGTTTTTGGGTTAAAATCTAGTTTGTCTGATATAACTAGGGCTACTCTGGCTTTATTTGACATTAAGCATGATAAATGGTTCTCCATCCCCTCACTTTCAAATTGCAGGTGTCTTTATGTCTGAAATGAGTCTCTTAGAGGCAGCATATAGATGGGTCTTGTCTTTTTATCCATTCTGTCTTTTGACTGAAGTATTTAGTCCATTTAAATTCAAGTTATTTTTTTTAAGATTTTTTATTTATTTATGAGAGACACAGAGAGAGAGAGACAGAGAGAAAGAGGCAGAGACACAGGCAGAAGAAGAAGCAGGCTCCATGCAGGGAGCCCCCATATGGGACTTGATCCCGGGTCTCCAGGATCACAACCCGAGCTCTAAGTGGCGTTAAACCGCTGAGCTCCCCGGGCTGCCCCAGAGTGATTATTGATAGATATGGATTTAGTGCCCTTGTATTACCTGTTAACTCATTGTTTCTGGGGATTTCCTGTGTTACTTTCTAGTTTTGTTGCTTTTGGCCTGCCTTGCCCACTCAAAGAGTCCCCCTTAATATTTCTTGCAGGGCTGGTTTAGTGGTCACAAGCTCCTTTGTTTTTTGTTTGGGAAAACCTTTATCTCGCCTTCTATTCTGAATGACAGCCTTGCTGGATAAAGTATTACGGGCTGCATCTTTTTCCCATCCAGTACATTGAATATATGCTACCCTTACTTCTGACCTGCCAAGTTTCTGTGGAGAGATCTGCTGCCAATCCTGTTTGTCTTTCCTTGTAAATTAGGGATTTCTCTTCCCTTGCTGCTTTTAGAATTTTTCCTTCTGTATTTTCCAAATTTTACCATGATTTGTCTCGGTGTTGGCTTGCTTCTGTTGATTGTTGGGTGCTCTCTGTGTCACCTGAATTTGAATGTCTGTTTCCTTCCCTAGATTAGGGAAATATTCAGCTATAATGTACTCGGATGAACCCTCTGCCTCCCTTTCCCTCTTGTCTTCTTCTGAGACTGATACAAATGTTATTACACTTTATGGAGTTGTTGAGTTCCCTAAGTCCACATTTGTGATCTGATGTTTTTCTTTCTGTCTTCTTTTCAGCTTCACTATTTTCCCTATAATTTTATCATCTATTTCACTTACTCGTTCCTCTGCATCTTCCATTATTGTGGTCGTTAGATCTAGTCTGTTTTGTATCTTAGTTATAACATTTTTTTAAATTTTGAGCCTGACTAGTTTTTATGTCTTACCTCTGTGGTAAGGGGCTGCCTGGTGTCTTCTATGCTTTTCTCAGGCCCCACCAGTATCCTCATGATTGTTGTTTTAAATTCTGGATCAGGTATGTTATTCATATCTGTTTTGATTACATACCTGGCCATGATCTTTTCTTGTTCTTTTTTTGGGGATGAATTCCCCCATCTCGGCATTTTGTCTAGGTCTCTGTCCCCTCTGTTAGGAAAGCCTGTTAAATTTCCTGCTCCTGAGAGTAAGGGCTTTATTAAGAAGAGGTCATATACTGTCCAGGGCCTGGTACTTCAGAAAGTGCTTCTGGAGTATGCTGTGTCCACTCTGCTGCTGCGTCTTGTCAGTCCCCTGAGAACTTCTTGCCTGCAGTGGGGAGTGTTTGGATCTTGTCCAGAGTGTGGCAAGTTTTAACTAGGAGTGCTCTGGTCTGCTTCTTAAAAGAGGCCTGATCTTATGTCCACTAGAGCTGAAGCTTTGCGGCACCCTGGTCAGCACCCACGTCTTTCAGAGAAGGGGGCACCTCTCTGACTCTCAGGTACATTTGCCCTAGTAGAGAAGCACCTGTAGAGCACAGAGGGGCAGGGCTTGGTGTAAGCAGCTCTGGCCTCCACTCTTGGAGCTGTGCTGCTCACTGAAGTCCGTCTGTGCTGATGTGTGGAGGGAAAAATAATGCAAGCCCACCCCCACCTCCCTTGAGAGGGGAGTTCATGCCTGCCGCCATGTGGGAAGCCCTCACAGAAGAGCAAACAAACTCCGCTTGTGTGTCCCAGGCACCCTTCAGATTCCTGCCTTCATCCTGTCTGTGTCTGGGCTGTCTGCCCTCTGAGCAGCACAGTGCACCTGTGTTTTATCTCCGGCATGTCAGCTGAGTTTCAAAACTCCAAACTTTAGGAACCTGGCATGGCGTGTACCATTGCTGGGACTCTAGGGGAGGGTCTTACCACACTGGGGCTGGTGCTTGTTTGTCTCAGAAGGGCAGTCACACCAACATGCAGGGGCTTGGAATTTAGAGTAAAGCACAGCAAAAGCCTGGGCCCAGGTTAACCACCCTCAGCAGGTGTCTCTGCCCCATGCTTAACGAGTAGGGGAGAGCAGTAGCATCCGTGGGCTCTTTTGTCCTTGGAGAGGCAATGCCACCTCTCCCAGATGCACTCCAAGAAGGGGTAAATGTGTCTCCCAGGTGTGTCCCTGGGGACCCTCCGTCCCCAGGCCTCTGTCCTCCTTCTCCACAGGTGCACTGCAGCAGCTGTTGGCCACAGCATGGACTTCCAAAACTCTGTCTTTGAGCTCCACTGGTTGTAAAAACTTGTTACAATGAGCAGTGTTAATCAGAACTACTCATTTTCCCAGTCAATGGTTTTAAGCAAGTATTTTTCTTGCATGACCCCCTGTGTGCTGCGTGTGCTCGCTTTCTCCCTCTTGCCCTCTCTCCATGATCAGGGCTCCTTCCTCTCCACAGCACCCAAAATCCTTTTCTCCTCCAAATCATATCTCTGCACCTTCTCCCTTCCACGATGTTGGCTCTTCTCTCCCTCTAGTTGTGTAGTTTGTTCTCTCATTCCTCAGATTGATTTCTTGGGTGTTCAAAGTAATTTGATATTTATCTAGCTGTTTCTGAGGGACAGGGCAGGATAGGATCCTTCTACTAATCCACTATCTTAACTCCCTGATTCTTCCCCATATATTTTTAAAATTATTTTCTCACTACTGAGCCTGAAGCTCTCTGTATATTCTAGATACAAATGTTTTATCAAACATATTTTTGAAATAGTTTCTCCTAATCCATGTCTAGTCTTTTCACTGTCGTAACATCATCTCTTGAAGGGCAGGTATTGAAAAAGAGAAAGAGAGAGAGAGAGAGAGAGAGATTTAATATTTGTAAGGTAGGTAGCAATGCCTTCTCATAGATATTCATTATCTCTCAATCAGCCTGAGGAGAAGAAATATTCTTATCAATCTACCAACCATGTCATTTTTAAACAAAATGATGCTCTTAAGCATAAAAACAATTGCACCTTCTCTTTATCTAGGACCATTCATATATAGACACTTCTTCATAAGAATTAAGTCTGTCTCACGACCGATGATCTTTGTGACTCCTGATAATTTTTATAAATGTTGAAGTTTACAGTCCTGTGCAAAGTCACCCAAAATTTCTCTTATTCTATTCAAAAGCCCCACTGTTGTTTTATATCTGAGATTCAGTATTATTTGCTTCATGTTGTTGGGCTTTGTAAATGAACAACCAGTAGCTTTCCGGGATCTCATAAATAATTCCCTTTGCTCTATTGCTATTCTTTCAGCCCCCTCAGCCAAACTGTGTTCTTTCAACACATCTCAAAATATATTTCAGTGAGTCTGTAAACATACTCCTCTCCATCACTTAAATTATCACACTTGGGTGGTTTATATCCTCCACTTCACTCTTTATTTTTTCTTTCAGTCCCAGCCAGTAATCTGAAAGATCTGTGTGGTCCAAAATGGTTCTGGCATCATCAGATAAGAATCTGGTGTGTTAAATACTTTGGAAACATTGGCCAAATTACACTTGGGCACTGAGATTGAGCAATACTAGAGACTATTTCTGAAAGTTATCAATCTTCCGATAATTTCACATGTCTGCATTTGAATGATGCCAAATTTGAATGATATTCTTCAAAATGGGAGTTTGTACTTTGAAGAGCTATATTGTTTCACAAAGTGAAGCTAAGAGCAGTCATGAATGTGGAGGGATTATAGCAAAAAATAGAGGAATACTTGAAGTATTTTCATTAAATGTAAAAATACAGATAACAATATTATTGCTATCATTTAATAATTTTTCTAGAAGTTATGAAAAATGATTCAGATAAAAGAAGAATATCTAGTGGAGAAGGAGAAAAAAACAGAAGTACACGGAATTCTATAAATATAAATGAATAAAATTAGCATCTTTCCTTATACCAGCAATAATAAACATGAGGAAATACTTAGGGAACCAATTTTTTTAAAAGGAAAAAAATGCAGATTGCTTATGCATATTAAAAATGGTATTGAGAGGGACATCTGGGTTGCTCAGCAGTGGAGCATCTGCCTTTGGCTCAGATCATGATCCCAGGGCCCTGGGATCAAGTCCCACATCAGGTTCCCTGCAAGGAGCCTGCTTCTCCCTCTGCCTGTGTCTCTGCCTCTTCTCTGTGTCTCTCATGAATAAATAAATAAAATCTAAAAAAAAAAAAAAAGAGATTGACTCTTAAAAAATGGTATTGAAAAATTGAAAAATTATATATATTGTGGCACTTTAGAGTGCAAACCATGTATCTTGCTTACCCATATTAATTTACAGGTTTAACATCATTCCCCAATATCTTAATATGATTAAGTCTAATTATATGATGTCCATTCTCAGAAACATCTATAATAACATTCAGGTTTTAATAAATTTCAAAATGTTAATTATAATAAATGTAGGATATGACTGATGGATATACAAATACTCAAAACCATGTTACTTAAACCTGAACACTTTAGAATTAAGAGTTGGGAATAATGAAATAGACCTGTGTATTAAATTATACCATAGAAAACTATAAAAAAAAATTTCCCCATGCTTAAGTTAATAATTTATTTTTCTCACCTACGTACTTTACTATGTGTTAGTATTATGTATTAATAGCATAGTATTGTATGTGTATTAATTCTATTCCCCAAAAAGGTCTTCAGCCTTTCAATTCCTTCCCATCTATGTTGTCTCTACACCAATAAAAATAACCATCATATATAATAAACTGTTAAAATAGTCTTGCAAAAATCTGAAATACAAAAGTGTGATCACGAGTCTTGATAAGTAAAAAAAAAAAAAAAAATGTAAAGACCCAAGCATAATAGAGCACAGAATAAGCCTTAAAATGCAGCTAATATTTTCACATTACAAGTCTGTTTTGAAAATACAATCAAGTAAAATAAGAATCTGGTTTAGAGCAGCTATTTTAGTTTCAGACTATGGTAGATTAAACAAACAAAAAAAAACATCAATTTTTGCGACTCTCCTTATCAATACAAAATGGAAAGCTAGAAAATCGAAAACGTTGTAAGGCACAGAATAGAGAGGAAGAGGAAGACGTCTAAGGGAAGAATCACTGATGATAAGCAGATCAAGAATAAACTAAATTACCACTCAGCCATCTTCTAGAATTCTTATTTTAGTTTTATAAATCAGCATTTAGCTATTCTTTCTAGAAATGGACAATACTTTCTTTTCATTACAACCATTTAAAACAAAGTAATGTGTTAAATACATACTCTACGGGTAAATTTTTTAAAAAGACAAATTATGTATTAAAGCAAAAATGGATCTTCTATATAGGATGATCTTAGAAGATTTTTGCTTTTTAAAAAAAGGTTCTCATTGAAGAATAAAAAAGGTGCACAAAAGAAAGTAGAAAGGAAGGGTAGATAAGCAGCATGTCTTCTTTTGCCATCCATTAATCTTTTTTTCTCTTAGTTTTAAAACTTGTACCTCTATAATAAAATGTTATCACTTTAATTCATGTCTCAAGTTCTGTTTCCTAGAGGGCCAGGACTGAGAAAATAACCTTTCTGAAAGTGTACCGAAGATAAAACAAGAACATTTATTCTTGTGTCCTGTAATCCAAGATTGCTTAATTCAACATGAAGGCTGGTAGGGTTGGACAAGACCAATACTGGAAAGTGCGATCGTATTATTAAAAGACAAGTCTGGGCAGGTTATAACAATATGAAAGAAGATGGATTTTCCTGGACTTATGTAATGCAACTCCTTTCATAAACTCTAACGCTGCTGGAGAGATGCAGCCTGTACTCCCTTCTAACCCAGCAGGCCATTATTTTGAATTTCCCAAGATAGATGTTAAAACGGATATAGAGGCAGAGAAGAAGCCAGTGATCTAAATGGAAACCATAACACAGATACTAATAGGATAAACAGGGCACAGAAGCCTGTTGATTGCAGAGAGGACTTTCTAGACAAAGAATTAGATCTAAGGAGTATCAGACAACAGGATCTCCAACATTGCTTAGTAGCAATGGGTTTCCATCAAAGCAAACCAAGGAGGTGATAAACGCACATATACAAAACCAAAACTAACAACAAAAATTACTTTTCAAAGTTGTATTTTGACAAATCTAAGGAAATCGATTTTTTGTAGCCTGGTCTACAGACTGTCTGTACTAGGGAAACCCTTAGGCTACTCTGGCTGCCCATCTAGACCACTGTTACAAGAAGATACTGGCCCCTAAGGAGCGCCCCGTGCAGAATGGAAGGCCACCTGCATGTTTGATCTCGAATACGTTCAAGAGGTGTAATAGGGGCCTCAGTCCCTTAAGTATCTGTCTTGGACTCAGGCCATGATCTCAGGGTCCTGGGATGGAGCCGCGTGCCAGGCTCCCTGCTCAGCGGGGACCTGCTTCTCCCTCTGTCCTTCCCCCTACGCATTCTCTCTCTCTCTCTCTCTCTCTCAATAAATAAGTAAAATCTTCAAAAAAAGATGCCTAAGAATAGGGGAGTACAAATGTAAAATGTAGATGTTGTAAAAAAAATAATAATAACAGCAACAAGAACAAAACCAGACCATTGCCAATTTAAGATGTCCTTTCTCTTCTATATTTTATGATGCACATGCTATGAATTAATAACAGTGATGTCATGCTTTCTACCCTCTCTTCTCAAAAAGTTATCTTTGTCTCCTAGATGTTTATTACGCTTTGTGGCTTAATAAACAACTATAGATTGCTAAACACTAATGACTTAAATCTGAGTTTAACTTCATTCTGGATGTGAAGAACATCCTGGATGTGAAGCTAGATGTCATGACTAGACAGGATTATTATAAGTCCTTTTGGAACCAGCACATATGATTTATTTACATATACACCTATTAGACGATACACGTGGATGTGGTCAGTCAGAAAGAATGAACTCCGAATGCGTCATTGGTAAAGCCTCTTTGTTTTTTGTTGATTGCATCGAGGGACACAAAACGGAGGCGATCTTGAAGAATCTGAGAGGAAAGCTGGTTGAACAGAAGTGTCAAAAACTCAGGGAAAAAAATAAAAAACTCAGGAAAACTGGTAGCAGGTATTGTTTAAGCAAAGAACTCAGTTCTGCTGGAACCAATATTACCTCTCGATTTCTTGGGGAAGGAGGACAGTGAATTCTGTTATTGACTGACCAGTGTGAGTGGATGCCCTGCTACTAGCAAGTAAAGAGATATTACTAACAACAACAACAAACAGAAAAGAAAAAGAAAGAACATGGAAAATGATTTGCTATATCAGTTTATCTGCAATGTCGGTGATTAATCTCTTTAGTCACTGAGACTTCTAAAGAGGTACATATTACAATGATCTAGAAATTTCCTTGTTTAACCTGTGGCCTCACTCATCACTTCAGCCGTAAGTAACCATATACCATGACTCCTCAAAATATATATGAATTTTCAATGATATTATAAAAAAATCACAAAGACAAAGATGTTCTGTTCCCCTCTTATTATGTAGAATGAATACTCTAGGAGGACAAATTATATATTTTTTCTTTAACTTTCACAGAGGACTTATGATAATGATGTATTTGAACATTCAATATAGTCAAAGGAAGGATGCCTGGGTGGCTCAGTGGTTGAGCATCTGCCTTCGGCTCAGGGCGTGATCCCAGTCCTGGGATCGAGTCCCAGGTCGGGCTCCCCGCATGGAGCCTGCTTCTCCCTCTGCCTCTCTCTGTGTGTCTCATGAATAAATAAATAGAATCTTTAAAAAAAAATAGTCAAGTGATTAGCTTTTATACCAGCACAGAGGGCTCTGTTGAATAGATGCTGTTGAAGGGCCTCCCCTCCTGAAAAAAAAAAAAAAAAAAAAAGAGAACTACTTCAGATGCACTTGTTATGATCGTGTCCACTTTAGCCAGCCAATGGCTATGGTTGAAACTATAATGCTTACCTTCAAACTCACTGGATTTCAATTTGTTTTACAGTGAATGGGGTTCCGCTATCTTCATGTTTACAAAAAACAACTTGCAATACATTCTACAATTTGGGAATTATCCTAGGTCCATAAGCCAGAGATACTATACTTTGTTTTGGCAGTCTACTAGCCCCTGGGATTGCAGTTAAATAAGAAATGGTTTAAAAGAATGTAGAATTCTGGGGTGAGAAAGCCCAAGAATTTAAATGACTTGCTTGTTGCAGACGCCTCCCTCTGGGAAAGCTGGAAGAATGCAAATTTGATTTTTGTTTTTTGAGTGCTCCCACTGCATTTGCTATCACACGCATGTACACACACCAGACCTTCATATAAGAATTTATCCCTTTAATGGTTTTGCTCAGACTCGTCTTCTCATGATGTATCACGAGGATTTTATCTTATGTGATTGAACCTTACACATCATTCTGTTTATCAGCTAAGAGCGAAGTTGGTGCTATCAACTAGAACATCTGGCAAGGCAGTAAGTGCTAAGTATAGAAGAAGTAAGGGTTCTGCTCTGGCAATTAGTTCAGGCATGACAGGAGGGAGATCAGGGACTGTTTATTATTGGGGCACCTGGTGGCCCAGTAGGCTTAGCCTCTGACTCTTGGTTTTGGCTCAGGTCATGATCTCATGGGTTGTAGGACTGAGTCACAGTTGGGGACTCTGTGCTGAAGGGGAAGCAATTTGCTTGAGACTCTCTCTCCTCTCCCTTCTTGTGCTTGAAAATAAATAAATAAATAAATAAATAAATAAATAAAATCTACAAAAAAAAGACAAAAACAAAAAACTATCTGTTATCGTCTCCTACTTGAAGACATTTGTTCCAAAGCATAAGAAATAGAGACTTATCTAATAAATAGACAAATATCTGTATGCTATTTGGTTATAGTAGTTATTTTTTAAAATATTTTATTTATTTTATTTATTCATGAGAGACACAGAGAGAGACAGAGACATAGGCAGAGGGAGAAGCAGGCTCCCTTCAGGGAGCTCGATGCAGGACTCAATCCCAAGACCCCGGGGTCATGTCCTGAACCAAAGGTAGATGCTCAACTGCTGAGGCCCCCAGTCTCCCGGTTATAGTAGTTCTTTAAGTCAGGGGGAAACACACACATTGTCAGAATGTACAGTATATTAGATTTTTTTTCTCCACTGCAAAATAGCTATTTCTTCCCAAGATTTACCTATTGGGCATCTAATGGATTCGGTATTTCCTCATAATATAAGCTATGTACAGATGGTTAAATGAAACTTCATGTTGAGAAATATTTACAAATACATGACACAGTAATACATGTTCCAGGTGAAATTCAGTAGAATTTATATTAAAAAAAAACTGAATTTCTGAATTGTCATACATTTTATATATGATTTGAGATTTTTAAAAATAGTGAAATTTCTAACATTGACCTAGTAAGGATACCTGTGATTCCCTTAAATATAATTAAACAGAATGAGATCTGTACAACTGCAAGAAGTATGCACTAGTCTTGAATGACAAATTTATTTTCTTAATATTGTCTGAAAGGACAGAATTTTAAAATTTATATAAAATAAATATTCCCAAAAAATAAATAAGATAAATATTTCCAAATATAGTTTCATATGTAAATGGTTATCAATATGATATTAACTCTACATACACACAGATACATACATACATAAGCGTGACAAGCAAAGCAGTGAACAGATTAGCCGCTTGCTTGAAACTTTTTGGTCAAGTACATCTTTTTTTTAACTAGGCCAGAAAGCTCTGCCTGCATAATATAGGAAGCTCTCTTAAGTCGCTTACTTATCAAACACAGATCTATATTGTCTTTAGTTTTTCTTCTGTACCCTCACAATTATATATTAACCTATGTCACAAATGTTTGAATACTCATTTTAGCATTAAGAAAGTTCGACTTTCAGGGGCACCTGGGTGGCTCAGTGGTTGAGCATCTGCCTTTGGTTCAGGTCGTGATCCTGGGGTCCTGGGATCGAGTCCCACATCGGATTCCCCACAGGAGCCTGCTGCTCCCCCTCTCTGTGTCTCTGCCTCTCTCTCTGTGTGTCTCATGAATAAATAAATAAAAATCGTTTTTTTTTTTTTTTTAGAAAAAGGAAAGTTCAACTTTCAAATCCAATCAAAACAATTAATTATATTTTATGAATCATATGCATAAGTAACTTGGGCTGAGGGGGGATTGGGGGTGCTAGCACCCATAACTTAAGAACACCTGCCTTCTGACCTATTAGCTTTGTAGCCATGGCAAATTATGCAACTGCTCTCATCTTCAGTTTCTTCACCTGTAACTCTGAAATTAAAAATGGTCATCCCTACCTCTTAGAATTTTGTGTGAAGCTTGCATGAAACCATGAGAGCACACCTGATAAACCGAAAATATCATATAAGGGTGAAGTGCTAACACAGAGGCCGAATAGTGGGTTAGGAGGTGCTAGGTGGTAGTAAGCCCTCAGAACATTTTTGCTAATTAGGCTACTTCACAGACTGAACTGGAAATATTAATTAAAATTGGGAGTACTACTTTTCCTTCTTTGCTTCCCTTTTCCTTTCTATCCCATGGCCTCAAATAAAGGGAACCATCCTTTCTTCCGGAGCCGAGGCATGAGGAACACAAACATCTTCCACAGGTTTTCAGGATGCCTACACGATTTCAGGCGTGAGGGATAGGGGTAGATTTCAGCAGATCTTTTCTATCCTGTCTGAAAGAATAATAAATACAACCCAATACACTTAAGAGCTGTTAAAGTATTTAAACAAGGAGGCCATTGGGCCAAGGTGGCTCTATTCTAGTGCCTTGGGAACCTTCTCAAGCAGAACAAAATCTAAGCCAGAGTCAACGTACTTGAATCCAGGAAAATGAAAAATAAGGAAAGCAAGAAAAAAAGCAATCAACTAGGCTTCCCCAAATAAGGCAACCATTTAAACTCTAGCCAATGCAGTCATCTCTTTGCTTTGTTTCCAGATCTTCTCTATAAAAATCCCTCCCCTGGCTCCCATCTATGGAAGGTCCCTAATTACCTCTGTTTGGCACTGCCAAGCTAGACTGGAGCTAGACACAAATAAACACTTGAAAATTGTAATGTGCCTCAGTTTACAGTTTAACATCATGCTTGAGTTTCTGCTTAGGCTTTAATACCTATGATTTTTAAGCATCTTCCTGATTTTATGTTCAGAAACACTTCTATGAAACATGCTTGTTAAAAAAAAAACTGTGTATCTATTAAAGAATTTATGGCAGCACAGACGTACAAATATCTACATATTAGATATTTCCAAAAGACCTGCATTGAAGAGTCTTAAATGTAAAATTGTCATATTTTCTAGAAATACTAGACTTTAAATCTGTAATACTTATATATTAATGGGATTAATACAGGCTTTTCAGGTACAATGTGCTTTTATACTACACAAAACTAATAAAGCATCTTCTTTATATGTATTTAATGCCATGTGCATGAGTTATATATTTAATAGCACGCACATATCAGTATGATTTTCTATTCGAAAATCATATTTTTAACAAGTGGCATTTGGCCAAGATTCTTATTCATTTGTCCTATCTAATCATGACTGAATTTATATCTGTAAAAATTGCTTTACTTTCACATTATGGATTATACTCAAATGTTATTTTGAATTAAAATATTAACAATAATAGGCATTAGTGGAAGGTGTATCACTCCTATAAAAATGATTATTTTGAAAGGTCTTGCCACATCAGCATTGGTACTTATTCAAAACCATCATGCCTTTTCCTCCTATTAAAATTGATTACTTTGAAACTGAACATTTGAAGTCATGAAAAGGAAGGGCAGTACTATTCTTGATTATGTCTCAAGGTCAGGGGTTCAATCTGGAAGGAAAATACTGAGGTCACTCTGTAAGTTAATGTTTCACAGTGAAGAGTAAAAAGCACTTGAATTTTTTGGAACAGAATACAGAGATACACAAAACGTTTGGCAAAGATCTAAGCAGAACTTATTACAAGGTTGAGTTCATTGATAGTACTCACATTAATTTCTGCTGCAGAAAATAAAAGCATCTCGAGAGCAAGGGCAAAGTTGCTTCACAAGGAGTTTTCCTCTCATTTTGTGAAAACTGCTTCAATACTCAAAGCTTAAGGGCATTTCTACTCCCGCATCACTTGCAAAATGCTTCCTTCTGCTTCAGTTACCAGAGGAAGCCTAAGCTGATCTCAAACGTGTTTATAGACATTGTTCTTAGGTTGGCGATCTATGCAACGCTCTCAGCGCATCACTGCACAGCTAGGCTCGCTCTTGCCATAAAAGACCATGGGATTTTACAGAAGCTAAATTTTCATAGTTTCATTATTTCTATTTAATATTTGCGTAACAAAACACCTTTACAGGGTAGGCCATAAAGTGACATAACCTATTATTTAAATCAGTATGTCAGAGTTTATCGAGTCCAAATGGAGACTGTGGTTTTGCCAGTCACTTAGTAAAAAATTTTGAAGGAGCCTTCAAAACATGTTGAATATCGTTTCGCCTGTCTTCTGCAGAGCTAAATATCTAACTTTGCTTTCTTTTTTTTTTGTTTTGTTTTGTTTTGTTTTAACTTTGCTTTCTGTAAACAGTTGAGCTTAATTTGGAGTCAAACTACTAAACAAGGGATTAATTAAACTAATCATATTTTGGTGATAAAATAGACTGTAAGCTAAAACTTGTTTCTCTTTATTAGTTGTAGATCCATATTCTGTGGATAGGAAAGGTAAGAAAAATTTAAAGAATCTTGGATCATACAACACAACCGTGTCATACAACATACAACATGTTGTCATACAACACAACTGTCTAATAACACAGTTGTGTTGTATGATCCCACCCCCCAAAAAGAATATAGCTCCAGGAACGTGATGGTCTAAATCATACTACAAATGAGACCTGGCTCCCCAAAGAGCCAAAAGAAAAAACAGTGGCCCCTATTTGTTTGCCAAATAATTTGTCAAGCTTCTATAAAACACACTAAGTAGTTGTCGTACTGAAATAAATTGGACTGAGACAAAAACAGAAGGTTTTCTCTCCAGAGAGAATATGAGTCGGTATTTAATTACATTTCTCTTTGAAATATTTCCTATTAACGACTTTGTTGGCAAATAAGATGAACTATCTCTTTTCCTCCCGAAATACTACCGCAGAACTCCCCACCTACGTGAATACTAAGGAGACATGTCATAACTGATAAGACACAGGTTACTCTCTAGGTTTCCCGGGTATATTCACTTGGGTCTATTTTTTAATCTCATTAGAAGACAATTGTTTCCACCAAAAGTCCATATGGTAAAGGGCTCTTAGAGGATCTGTGAAGAACACCACAAGATGGCAGTATTTCAGAAATTAATCCGTGGAGAGAACATTTCTAGATAGTACCTAAAATAATGTCATATGTTTGGGCTGTATTTTTAGCGACTAAAAATATTTAAAGTCATCACTACAAGTGATTAAGAATTAATGATACCAGGATATCTGTTTAGTAATAAACAAGTTGTTTCCTTTAAGTAATATAACTGTCAGTCTGATTGTTCCAAAACATTAGTGAGCTTCATCAACATATAAATGAGTTGATGCTAAAGGATTGTCAGTGGATTCATAAATCTCATAATTGCTTACACACTGGTCTATTACCATAACCATATTTTTAAAATTATTTGAAAAAAAAATAAGATTCTAATAAAACATCCATTCTAGGTTATTTCTGCACAATTAATAGCAGCTTTAGACAATAAATTGAAATTAGCAATTATACATATTAAATACATCATTTATGTTTTTCAAAGCTGTTTGGGATTGGGGATCAGCAAGTTCTTTTTAATGGAACCACTCTCATAAAACTTTAAGTTATTATCTGTAAAAAAATACGGTTTTAACAAAAAACTATCTTAAAGTAATATGAAATGAAATATTTTATCATAGAAATATTTTATCATAGAAATTACATTTTTGCATCATTACCCTGTTTATACAGGGTGGCTCCTCTGGTTATCAACTTTACAGGAATCACATATAACGTGTCCTTTAAGCCATAATTTATCTATATTAAGTGGACCTAATTCCCCTACTTACCCCCCCATGCACTTTTGAAGGTGCAGAGTTATCCCAGAGGGATATGAGGAATAGCCATCAATTAAAGAAGGCAAATTTACCCTTTTTATATTTTCTTAATTGTTCAATTGAAATCTGGCGGTATTATTACTTTTATCAATTTTCCATTAATTCATTTTGAAGCTATGTATATATTTTTTTCTTTATATCTGTTTTTAATAGTCCATTCCACTTCTCTAGACTTTGCTTTGAGTTAGAGGGTAGGTACATGTCCCACATACTGTTATTTCTGTTAGTTCAATTCTCAACTTGCTATGAAATAAATTCCGGGATCTGACTAAGGAGAGACCTTCTATTTCATCCAATGATGACTTCCAAATCATTAATCCCTTTACTGGTGATTCTGAATCATTCTTAGATACTAGGTAGGGCATCCCTGTTCCTAAGAATATATCCACTCTACTTATTACTGTTCTCTAATCTTAGATTTTGGTGATAGTCCCTGCTCCATTTTTAACATTCACCTTATTATTTGTATCCTGAACATACACGTAACGTGCTCTGTGTCAGAGACATGTCATGGTTGTCCAATTAAAAAGCAAATAATGACAGTGTGTCTCCCTATATCTCTATTCTATGACTGGGTCAATACAAAGAAAACCAAGTTAGGGCAGCCTGGGTGGCTCAGCGGTTTAATGCTGCCTTCAGCCCAGGGTGTGGTCCTGGAGACCTGGGATCCAGTCCCATGTCAGGCTGCCTGCATGGAGCCTGCTTTTCCCTCTGCCTGTGTCTCTGCCTCTCTCTCTCTCTCTCTCTTCCTGTCTCTCATGAATAAATAAATAAAATCTAAAAAAAAAAAAAAAAAAAAAAGGGAAAAAAAGAAAAAGAAAACCAAGTCAGATATCTTACTGATACAAAGTCTGTAACATAAGCCACAAACACAGTCCTTTGCTCCTTGGAGAATTCTCATCCTAGACATTAAGAAGATAAACACATCTCCCCAAGGAGTGGATAAACCAAGGCATATCCAGTCCATAAGACAAGGGGTTCTCCTAGGTCCTACCCTCATTTTCCCTTGAAATGGAAATACACACAGCGGGAGTTAAATAAATCTCCCAAATTCTCTATCTCTGCAGTTATAAATTAACTTCCCCACATTTGATCTTAAGAATTTAATCATATTTTGTGCCAACTGTATATCTGTACTATACATTACCTTCTTTCGTAGCTAGAATATTATCATCTCTTTATTTCTTAATTACCAATTACTTATCCCCTTGCCATCATGATGTTATTAAAATATTCTACTATGGGTCCATGGGAGGGCAGGATTTGCCACCCCAAAGTAGGTCTTTTTGGCATAAGAATTGCCATAGGTTGATTATTTTTAAAAGTCAGAGGAAAAGCTCTGAAAACCAAGTAGACATAACCAAGTAGAAGTTTGTAAGAGAAATTTACAATTGTAGGGAAAGTCACCATTTGTAAGGGTGTCTCCCTCCTGTACGAGGAAGAAAAGAAAGATTAAATTTCTAGAAATTGATCATTGGAGAAGCTGGCAGTTCAATCTCTATAACAACATCACCCTTGTTCAGGGTGTTTTTGTGTGCCTTTTTTTTTTTTTTTTTTTCCTGAGAGGCCCCAACACTGGCTCCCTCTTCCAAACATATATATATATTTTGTTTGTTTGTTTTTGTTTTTGTTTTTGTTTTTGTTTTTTTGTTTTGTTTTGTTTTGTTTTTATCCGGAGATAGTATTTAAGGTGGTGGATTGTGCAGTTTGGGGGAGTTACTCAGTTTTCCTGGGTCTCTCCCAGGTATACAGGAATTATACACATTACTAAACTTCTATTTTTTTTCTCCAGTTAATCTGGCTTTTTATTACGAGTTATTAACCCTAGAAGGGTGGAGGGAACATTATTTTTTCTCCCTTACAACTTCCTTCAAATACTGACTTACTCTATTTAGAGGAAAAACAATTTCTAAGAAAAATGCTGAAAACAAATTAAAAAAAAAAACTCCTCTATTTCCCAAGTGTTTTATTTATTATTAGTCAAATGGAGAGGTATAGGGACAATTCTTTAACCAGAATTTTTTCTAAAACATTATTTTATTATATCTTCCAATCCTCCTGACATTATGTTGATGAGTATTTACAGTTCGGTCTGGTCTTAGGTATAACAGGATTGCATTTAGTTTTATCTATTTCAGGTACTGTTACATTTTGTTTCTGATTTTCCTGAGTTCCTCTCCCTCCACCCAATAGTATCCCTCCCTACTATACACCCATTAAGTTGGTGCTTTTACTATATATTTATAGTAATATAAATATATATATAGTAATATATATATATATATTCTTTACAACAATATTTTCTTAATGCCATCCCTAAAAACAATCTCCAGTTTCCATTTCCTGTCATTTGGTCATGGCCCTTTAGGAACCTCATTTTCACCTCTTTTCACTCCCAATGACTAACTTGTTCTAGAACTAGTTAATTGTGAGTCTGTCTCTATCAGTTATATTGATTTTCTTTATCGGTTTGAGACTTACATGTAATGTTTTTTTTTAATGTTTTATTTTTTACATGTAATGGTTATGATTGCATCGAGGCAGCTGTCCTCTGACCTGACCAAAACCCGGAACCACCACAACTAGAGGTCAGATTTCCTAATCTGAGGGCTCAGAGGATTACCTAGCCCTGAAGCCTAGATTACATTATTTTTTTTCCCCTGTGTTTTTGTTTTGTTAGTTACTTAATCTAGGCCTTGGTACTAATATGCTTTTTCTAGTAGGGCTTTCATAGCTTTTTCTGGTTGTCTAGATTACGCCAGTGTTTATAATATTACAGGCATGAAATGTTTTTGGTTTAATGGCATGTTCTTGTTTTCATTCCCCTACTTGCCCACTGAGTTATCCCTTTTTGTTAGGTACAAACATCCTTTCATGCTATTTATACGTAGAACACATTTTGCCTATCTATCATGGATTTCCAGGTTTTTTTTTTTCTCGACATGTCTTCATCAATAAGGTCTGAACACACATGTGCAAGCAGGTGCTGAAGCTCAGACTTCCCCATCTGCGTGTGCCTAGGTGTGTATCGTGAACTGTTTCCCTTTTGTAATTTTTAAAGCATATTTATTTTGTGCATTTTCTCACTCATTCTTAAGACATCCATCAATCGTTCAATTTGTGTTCTCTATAGGAGCTATGACATGCTACATACTTCTGTTGTATGCCGATCTCATTACTACTGTTTTAATTTGTTCTGTTCCTTCTACATATGGACGTCAGTTCTCTATACCTTTTTAGTATTGATTAGTATATCCATTCGATTCTCCCATAGTGGTTCCTAATTCAATGGCTGCTCTTCTGGTTTCTGATGGCTTTATTGGCTCAGACCATCTGTATTTCCATTCATTGAACACCCACCTCAGTAGAGACTTGATGGTATCTTTATGCCTGGCTATTGCTTTTACTTTTTAGTTATATCTGTCATCTCTAGATTTTTTAAAAATGTTTTATTTATTTAACTGAGAGAGAGAGAGAGGGAACATGAGTGGGGTGGGAAGAGGCAGAGGGAGAAGCAGACTCCCCACTGAGCAAGGAGCCCAGTGTGGGGCTGGATCCCAGGACCCTGACATCACGACCTGAACTGAAGGCAGGCACTTAACCACCTGAGCCACTCAGGCGCTCCTCTAGATTTTTAAATTTTTGTCGGCATATAGTTGATTCACAATGTTACATTGGTTTCAGGTGTAGGCCATAGTGACTCAACAACTCCATGCCTTATGCTACGGTCATCATGACTGTAGCTACCATTTGTAGTACCAACATCATATGTGACAGATCTGGCTTTACTTCTTGATCTGCTATAAAACCAGTATTGCGTCTTCCTTTAAATAAATAGGAGCTTCTGATTTTCCTGACTCATCGCAGAATCTTTTCCTCACGTTTTGTAGTTCTGTCCTAATGTATGCTCTGGTTTCTATGACTTCTGTCACTAGCATCCCTTTTGCTTTAGACCTTTTTTTGAAAATTATTGCTCTAGTTCAGGGATTCACCATCGTCATCCTTTATGCCAAGGAAACCATCCATAGAACTAGGACCATGTGGGTCATCAAAAGGGAGACAGTTGAACTTTTACGTTTAAGCCACATGAATTTCTGCTTCACTTTTCTGTCTCTTGACACCATGCGGGGTCTCTTGGCTTAAGTTTAGGACATGAAAAGGCAGCCAGTATGGAGAGATGTCACTGGTGACGAGTACACACTTGTTTAGTGTAACATTTACATTTTTGTTTTTGTTCGACTAGCTGAGGGAATAAACTAAAAAGGAGGAAGGGCATTAGGGATACACTATGTTACCAGAAATGGTCAGCCTTTCCGTTGCCTTTGAATCCAGCCACTTTGAATCCCAACTCTGCTAGAAAGATTTTCTTTTTCTTTTTTTGTCTTAAAAAGGACATTGGAATTGCTTCACAGTCAGCATGTCACCATCTGCAGAATATCTGATTCTCTGTGAGAGACACAGAGAGATTGATGTCTGAAGCTCAAAGCTCAATGGTAGTATGACCATAACATTAAAACTTTTACTAAGGGACTCGAGGGGATTGTAAGAGCCAGACATCCCAGCATAAATCCTTATTACTGCTTCCCTGTGCTTTCTTTCCAAACAAAAACATCTTGTCTACATTACACACTTTTCAGGTAAAAACACATTTTCCATTATTTAACTTTTCTCAAAAACATATTCAAAAACAAGTTTTCAATAAACATGTTTACCACATTTCCTAAGAACAACATGTTTTTATTTTGCAAAGTAAGGTGAAAGCACTACCAAAACAAACTCATGTTTTATGGGGCAGGAGATGAACCATGCTTTGCTCATTTTCATGCAAATTAAATATATTACATACAAGCATATATTAGTTATGTTAAAGAACTAGTTTGAAATTTTAATTTTTAAATTTAGTGGAATGGAGCTGCCTGGGTGGCTCAGCGGTTGAACATCTGCCTTCAGTTCAGCGTGTGACCCTGGGGTCCTGGATCGAGTCCCGCATCCGGCTCCCCAGAGGGAGCCTGCTTCTCCCTCTGCCTGTGTCTCTGACTATCTCTGTGTCTCTCATGAATAAATAGATAAAATCTTAAAAAAATAAAATAAAAATAAATAAATTTAGTGGAATGTATTTTAGAGTTTTTTTATATCCCAAAGAAGAAAAGCTGTTAAGAAATCAAAGCTACATGTAAAAATGTTGATTGACCTAATGTAAAACATGGTCTCTGTTCCTATTCTCTACTTAAATATAATCAAATCTCCAATACAGAAATTCAAGTTGGATGATAATTGTTATTACCTCCTAGTTCCACATTTTGGAACACAGAATTTACTCTTACTACTCATACTGTTATCAATTTCAACTCCCAATCATTTATTTCTCTGATTATCTTACTACCTTTATGTCATTTCAAATGACTGGGATTGGCTTGCATTGTGTTATATTAATTTTTTTAAAGATTTTATTTATTTATTTGGGAGAACGAGAGAGAGGGAACAAGCAGGGGGAGGGGCAGAGGGAGAGGGAGAGGGAGAAGCAGATGCCTCATTAAGCAGAGAGCCCAACGCGGTATCACGATCTGAGTGGAAGGCAGGTGCTTAACTGACTGAGCCATCCAGGCGTCCCTATATTATGTTCATTTAAAATATGTTTGCTTCTGGGGTCCTGGCTGGCTCTTTCGGTGGAGCATGTGACTCTTGATCTTGGGGTTATGAGTTCATGCCCCATGAAGGGTATGGAGATTGCTTGAAAATAAAATTAAAAAAAAAAAAAAAGGTTTGCTTCTTTGAAACAGTTCATATTAAAAGAATCAGATAATGTCATATATTTATTTTGTATAGTAACTGTTTTGTTGGTGGTATTATAATAGGTAAGTCTATATTTAGCCTAGCCTCACAGGGAAGGATGAATTAATTATGTTTGTCCATATTATTTAAGCTGTGGTCCTTTCTCTATTTCCCAATCCATGTCATATTTATGCTTACAGGGGATTTCATTCACTAGAACAATTTAACTTAGGGACTAAAGACATTTAAGATTTAAGCTAAGTTCTAATCCCATTTTCCCTATGTTATAGGCAAGTTAACCTTTAATATTTTTGTTTTTCATCTTGAAAATAAAGGTAGTTATAAAGGTAATAGTAGTTATCTCTTTGTTTTGTTCTGAGGAATAGATTGGGGTAGTGTGTGATAAAATACATACTTAAGACATTATTTTCTGTCATTTTCAGATGCAAAACAGAGACTCAGAATTTAAGTGCCTTTCCTAAGTCCATCCAAATTCATGGTAAAATAAAAATCAAGTTTTGTGTTCATTAATGAATATTTAATGAACACAAAATGACCATATTGGTAAAAAAGATCACATACTTTTATTGATGAATTTTTGGGGTAGGATAAACAATTTCTACCTACATTAGGGCATCTCAGAAAAGCACATTCTCTTATCCATTTCTGTCTATACAATTTGTTAACATGACCAAAGAACTTCTGATCACTGAGGGAGTAAACAGTGGAGATAGTATTTAAATGTAAATATATATATATGTTTATATACATATATCATATATATATATAGACTTTCAATACTAAGTTGTTCCCAATATATCACTAGTTTGCGTGTTATATAATATAGTCAATTTGGCAATGTACCCAGTAGAGTTTCTGCTTATAAATGGATAAGTCTATTTAGGAAAAAGAGATATGCACAATAAAAATTAATGCATGATGCATGTTATAAATGACATCTGAAGACAGTATGAAAGCTCACAAAACGACGTGGGAGTAGTTGACAAGCGACTGGTATAGACAATGTACATGGTATGAATTTAAATGAGCGGAAAACCTCTCTGTCATGCTTCTCAGAATTCAGCTAACAGTTGAAGTGGCAGGTCGGAGAGGCTCACACCAGTTTCCTATCTAGGCTTCATTTCTCATATCAGCCATTCACTTCAACCTCTTCCTTTGACAATTTTTCCTGTGCTTCTCAGAAGAAAGTTAAATGAACTGTTCTGGATTTCAGCTTTGATTACGTGCTGTGCAGGGGGGGGGGGGCAGTATATGTTTTCATACATATGCTTTGCCAGCATCCATTCCTTTTCCTATCAGAAACCTTCCCTGACAGGATTGTAGTTATTGATTGGCTGAACTGTGTGCACTGTCTTGTACATTCAGAATTGCATCAATTGGCTTCGTAATATTCCTTGATACTTGGATCAGACTAATACACTGATAATGAACTCTTGGAAAGATAAATCAAGTAACAATCCCATTAACAACTGCAACACAAATACCTAGGAATAAATTTAAACAGGGAGAGAAAAGACCTGTTATGATAGAAATTATAAGACTTCGGTGAAAAAAAATTGAAGATGCACATAAATAGAAAGGAGATATTCTGTGCTCATGGATTAGAAATATTAATATTGTTAATGTGCCCGTATTACCCGAAGGAACCTACAGATTCAGTGCAATCCCTATCGAAATTCCAATGCCATTTTTCACAGAAATAGAACAATCCTAAAATTCGTATGGAACCATAAAAAAACCGAAATAGCCAAAGCAATATTGAGAAAGAAGAAATAATCTAGAGGCTTCATACTTCCTGATTTCAAACCAAATTACAAAGCTCTTGTAATCAAAACAATGTGGTACTGACCGGCACAGACACATAGATACGTGGAACTGAGTGCTCAGAAATAAATCCATGCATAGGTGGTCAACTAATTTACAACCGAGTAGCCAAGAATACAAAATGGGCAAAGGACAGTCTTTTCAACAAAGGGTGCTGGAAAGACTCACAACCACATGCAAAAGAATGAAATGGGACTCCTATCTTACAGCATACACAAAAATGAACACAAAATAGATTTAAGACTTCAATGATGTGGCACCTGAATGGCTCAGTTGTTAAGCAACCACTCTTGATTTTGGCTCAGGTCATGAACTCAGGGCTCTGGGATCCAGCCCCACGTCAGGCTCTATGCTCATCGGGGAATCTGTTGGAGGATTCTCTCTTCCTCTCCCTTTCCTTCTGCATCTCCCCCTGCTTGCGTGCACACCCTCTTTCTCAAATAAATAAATCTTTTTTTTTTTTTTTTTTAAAAAGGCTTCCTTGTAAGACCTGAAACCATAGAACACCTTGAAGGAAACATAGGTAGTAAGTTCCTTGACATTTGTCTTGGTGATGATTTTTCGGATCTGACTCCAAAAGCAAAGGCAATACAAGAAGAAACAAGTGCGACTGTGTCAAACTTAAAAAGCTCCTCTACAGCAAAGAAAACCATTAACAAAATGAAAAGGCAACTTATGGAATGGGATAAAATATTTGCAAATCGTACATCTGATAAGGGGCTAATATTCAAAGTATATACAAGGCTCCTACAGCTCAACTGCAAAAACAAAACAACACAATACCAAAACCCAATTAGAAATGGACAAAAGACACTAATGAACACATTTCTAAAGAAGATATACAGAGGACCCACAGGGAAATTTTTAAAAAATGTTCAGCATTAGTAATCATAAAGCAAAGACCAATAAAAACCACAACAATATATCACCTCACATCTGTAAGAAAGGCTATTATAAAACAAAACAAAAACAAAAACAGACCAAATGAAACCATAACAGAATAACTAGAAATAACAAGTGTCGGCGAGGATATGGGGAAAAGGGAACTGTCTGCATTGTTGAGAGGAATGTAAATTGGTGCAGCCACTATGGAAAACAGTGTGGAGATTACATCCATCCATCCAAGAGAACTACCATATGACCTAGCAATTCCACTTGTGGATATTTATCTGAAGAAAATGAAAACACCAGTTTGAAATGATACCTACACTTTTAGGTTCAGTGCAGTGTTACTTATAAGAGCCAAGATAGGCAAACAACCTAAGTGTCCCCCAACAGAACAATGGAGGGACACTTGGGTGGCTCAGCGGTTGAGCATCTGCCTTTGGCCCAGGGTGTGACCCCGAGGTCCTGGGATCAAGTCCCACGTCGGGCTCCTTACAGGGAGCCTGCTTCTCCTTCTGCCTGTGTCTCTGCCTCTCTCTGTGTCTCATTGTGTGTCTCTCATCAATAAATAAATAAAATCTCAAAAAAAACCCCACAGAATAATGGATAAATCATGGTGTATAGACCCAGTGGAATACTATTCAGTCATAAAAAAAGATGGAAATCTTGCCATTTGTGACAATACAGATAGACTGCAAGGGCATTATGCTCGGTGAAATAAAGAAGATACTATGATCTTATGTATACGTAGAATCTAAAAAAACCCTAGCGTTTATAGACACAAATTTATAGAGAGTTTACAAGTTTATAAACTGATCTCAGTGGTTGCCAGAAGCAAAGAATGGGGGGGGATTGGGTAAAGGGTAGAAAAAGGTACAAACTTGCAGTTATAAAAGGAACAAATCCTGGGATGTAATAAGAAGCATCATAATTAAGTATGGTTCTCACGTACTGCATGTTTGTATAGCAGGTCCCATATTGCATATCTGAAAGTTGAGAGTAAATCCTAGAAGTCCTCATCACAAGAAACTTTTTTTTTTTTTTTTTTTTTGGTAACTGCATGGTGGCAGATGTTAACTAGACTTATACTGTGGCCCTTATTTTGCAATATATACAAATATTGAATCATGCCGTATACCTGAAACGAGTATAATGCGGTGTGCCAGTTATACATCAATAAAAACAAAGGAATCCCCCCAAAACAATGTTTATTAGAGGTTTTCTCAGGATATACTGCTTATAAGACATCTCTAGAATATACATTATGGATGAACGGATGACGTCCGTCTGGGCATAAACTAGGGAAGAAAGTATGTGAGTATGTCGCCCTCAACCCAAGAATAACATTCTATTATCCAAGGTGACATGAGGACACCTGAGAATAGACTGAGTTATGCCGGGCTAATGATCTCACGGGTGTACTTGTCCTTTGCACGTCCAATGTGGATCGGGAGAAGAGTTCTGCCCAGCATGGTCTTCCAGGAACCCAGACTGAGCAACCACTATTGCATGTATTGCTCACCGCTCCAAGAAAGGAAAGGGGAAGAGCTCTGGAGGGTAGGACATCAGAATTTATGGCTCCAGCCTGGAAGTGACCTATAACCATTCAGCTTGCAAATGACGGGCCAGAGTTAGTTGCAGGCACAAGCCACCAGGCTGCCAGAGAAAGGGGCAGGGACATGGGACGTATCTCAATCGGCACCTCAACCAGGAGGAGCTGGGCCCACGTCATACTTTTGTCAAGACGGATCACGATCACGTCTAGAGACTGAGAGAGTGAGAAAGGCCTCGCCATCCCGGGTCAACACGGGGCCACTCGGCAGCCCACACTCGGCCTGGGTCTTCCACGAAGCTGGGCAAAGCTCCGACGAGTTTATGTAATAGTTTGACTCCATCCTCTGATCAATTCTGTGTCCTCCCCTTTTCCTGTTTGAGATACCCATCCCTAACTCATGCCTTGTGCCCTAACCTCCTGCAGCTGCGTCTGGTGCACCTGGCACAGGATAATGTGAAATCGGTTCACACTTTGTGAATGTCGCCACTTGACTTCATGGAGGATTTTCTTCGTTTATTATACTAATTGGCTTACAAATTTTCTTTGGAACATTTCCATTTCCAGGAGCAAGTAAATACATCTACCTACTGCGTATTCTGTGAAAATAAAAACAAATTGCATTTTATGTGCCGAAGGTCAAAGTTTGGTCTTACCATTTTTCTAACCACTATTTTGATAGGTTAATTGAATTAAAAAATATTGTGTTTTATATCCTTTTTTTTTTTTTTTTTTTTTTTTTTTTTAGTGTGAAGGCTTGGCAACTAGGGCTATTCTTTGATATTTATTTATCATGTTCATGTATATGACAAAAACCAGGGATTTTGTCCCCTAGTATCTCTCATTTCCTTCTTCCAGTAAAAGAGCCTTTAAATTTACCAGTTTTTACACTCAGAATAGATGACATTTCCCATCATTCCTTACCATAACCTGGATATTGACCACTTTACAACCAATAAGAGCTACAGGAATGGGGTATTACAACCAGCAGGACAGAAAAGGAAGATGTATCCCTTGGCCTTATTCTTTTCCAGCTTCTTAGAACATGGAAATGATGGCTGCATCTGGCTGTTAAGGACAACGAGGTCAAATAATAATCTGTGACTCTATGGGCAACGAGGTCAAATAGAATCTGTGAATAATCCTGAATTGAATAATCAATTATCACTGATTCATGAAAAACTTCAATTATTATTATTATTATTTTTAAAGATTTTATTTATTTACTCATGAGAGACACACGCACAAAGAGGTGGAGACACAGGCAGAGGGAGAAGCAGGCTCCCTACTGGGAGCCCAACAGGGCACTCGATCCTGGGACCCCGGGGTCATGCCCTGGGCCGACGCTCAACCACTGAGCCACCCAGGGGCCCCCAGAATTGTTCAATTCAATCAATATATTCACACACAACATTGCATGATGATTTAAAGATCAACTTTCTGACTCTGGAAGAGTTCAAGTCCCAATTCCAGCAGCGACTACAGACTGGCCTTAGCCAAGTTACTAAGACCTTCAAACCCCTGCTTTTTCAGCTTGTAAATTGGTGTCGGCAGTCCTGAGGGCCTTGCAGGGTTTGTCGGGGGCACCGAGTGCAGAGGATTAATATGTCAAATACTGAGCATTAGGCCTGGTACATATTAAAAACTCATGCTGTGACTGATATTATATATACTTCTGTAACAATAAACTCTCCTTGAAATAAATGATGGCCCATTTCTGGGTATTTAGGTAAAGGATAAAAAGAAATAAACATTCTGAAAGAAATAGCCAGAAGACTATTTAGTTCCCATAGTTTTAAGTCATGTGGAAACGCATGATTTATATGCTTAAAATGAGACTCTACAGATCATGATTTTTAAAAATCTTCTGTTCTCTCTAGTTATGACAGATTTTTTTTTTAAGACTACATTCATAGACGTTGTGCATCTTCTTTAGTACTCATAAAAAAACAGGGCAAGAAAAAAGGTGTTGACTCCATTGGGAAACATAAAAGCCTTTTAAAGATTTCCTGATACAACTTCTCACTTATTTAAATATCCATGAATATATGCAATCAGGATTCAGTTCTTTGTGTAATTTAAATGACTAAACTTAAAGCAATCAGTCCTGTCTCTGAATGCTTAGCTCCCTGTCTGTTGTGCTAGGGGGACAATCTTCAGATTGACCACATTCTTTGTCAGTAAAAATAGAAATTTAACCATTTTTTCTTACCACATTTCTTTCCATATAGTACTTTTTTTGCCCTATGTCACAAGTGCCCCATATACACAGACCCTATTTTTTTACCTAAAATGTTTGCATTTAATATATTCTCATTGGACATAATCTTATTGAAATGCTTAATTCTTTTAAGACTCAAGGTTACTATCGGTTAACTTTCTCCTTGGATATAAAACTAAGGGCAACTTCGGGGCATTCCCTGGTATTTGACACAGTTTAATTAGCCATGACCTGGGAGTCATGATTCTATCAACATTACACTGTAGGAATTTGGCAAAATCACTCCAGGTGTCTAAGTGTCAAGTTTCTAATAGTAAAATGAGAAGAGGCACCTTCTATAGGGGAGATTCAGATTTGTTGTTTAACGTATTACACGATCTGCCAAATACGGATCATCTACATCCTTTCTTGAATAATTGCCATGGTGAACTATAATACGTTATATAATAAAATATCAATTTTAGTGTTATCAGAATAAATCTGGGGGTGCCTGGGTGGCTCGATCAGTTAAGCATCCAACTCTTGGTTTTGGCTCAGGTCATAATTTCAGGGTCCTGGGATCGAGCCCTGCATCAGGCTCTGCGCTCAACAGGGAGCCTGCTTCAATCTCTGCCTCCCTGGTTCAACCTTGCTTGCATGCCCTCTCTCTCTCTCTCTCTCTCTCAAACAAATAAATAAATAAAATCTTAAAAAGATAAAAAAATAAAATCTAAAAAAAATAAATCTGATAGGTATATGCAGGGCTCTAATAGTAAGCTTGAGTGCAGAAGTTTAAAAACAATACTTTTACACATTGAACTAGTCTCAGTAAGTCTGAGAGGGCAGAGAAAACATAACTGCAATTTTGATTTCAGCACTAGCTTTTGTTGCATGGGTGGGGGTCATTTCTTAAATTTGGTTCAAGTTGTTTGATAAGAATAAAACATGTGCATAGAATCATGTAGCTTCAACATTATCTGGAATTTGGCCATATTATCAGAAATATGTGCAATTCATAACCCCAGCACCAAATAACATGGGTTTCCTTAGAAACCCATAATATACTTCCAGTTCAATCAGTCCCTCATAATGAATCATAAGAAAACTTTGTGATACGTGTGAAAATGCTCTCTATGCACTAAGAAATTTTAAAAAAAGATTCATATACATAAAAATCAAAATCTATTATAAAAATGTGGTATTTTCTTTGAATAGTTCAGTGATTTTTTTAAAAAACCTGTGATTACTGAAACACCAAAGCAGCTCAGCTCAGAATAAATGAGTTCATTCTTTCAGTATCTCCTGCTGTGACCTTGTGTCCCGCTGGAGGATTAATATTTGCATATCACTGAACATTTCAGCTACTTAATTTTTTTCCACTAAAGCTTCAATATCCTAATTGTTGGATATCTTGCCCTATGTTCATAAAGAACTTTTACATCAATGTGAATTCATGAATTGGGTTTCTAAATTCTTGAATTCCAAAACTATTTTGATCAAAAAAATAAATCTTTTCAACACTCTGTGAAAACAAAGCTATGTGACAACATTAACGTGAAATCAGGTTCAACCTCCAGGATGCATTTCATTGTCTTTGTTTATTTATTTAAGATTTTATTTATTTATTCATGAGGGACAGAGAGAGAGAGAGAGAGAGACAGGCAGAGACACAGGCAGAGGGAGAAGCAGGCTCCATGCAGGGAGCCCGACGTGGGATTCGATCCCAGGACTCCAGGATCAGGCCTTGGGCCGAAGACAGGGGCCAAACCACTGAGCCACCCAGGCATCCCTATTGTCTTAATTTAGATGATGCTAAATTCTGTGCAGGTATAAAGACAATGGTCACCTTTCTGATGGTCATCCGGCATACACACACATATTTTTCTATGTTAATGAAGGTCTGGTCCCATTTTTTTCCCTCCTGGGGCACGGTCCCAGGACATGTCCCTTACTCTAGACTTTGGTCTTTCATCTTCAGGCTCAGCAATGCTGGAGCTTCAGCTCTGTGCACAAGATGAACTGCTTTTTTGGCTTGTTGTGCTTTCTCACAAACTCCTTGCTGACAGCCCTCAGCCTCCACCTCAGCCTTGCCAACCCCATGAGACCATCGTCCTGCCTGGGTCACCTGCAGCATCTTCTGGTTCCTTCACCCTCCACTGAGGCTTTTATTCCTCAAGGGCTTAGAACGTGCCCCCAGGCAGCCATCTGGGAGGAGAGGGGGCTCATTTCACTTTCTGTCCTCTCTCAAAGCTCACACACTGTCATCCAACAACCAAAAAGTGTTCCCTCAGATACAGTCGTCGCTTGAGACAGGAAGGTAGATGTGCTTCCAATTATACTGTCCTTGCCACTTATGAAAGCCATTTTTGCTTGCTTTTTTGAGATTTGATGAGGACTTCCTATCTAGTTAGTCTCTCAGTTTGGGGGATATTTTAGAATTTGTTACAGAAGTTAACCGTCCTTGATTATCCAGATTTTGACATGCATTTTGGGTAACTGCTGAGGGAGGAAAACCCTCAGATACTAAAATGTGTGATATTAGATACACAGTCTGGAAGAATGTGATGGAAAAGGCTCAAGTGGAGGTAATCCCTTTTGGCTCTGACAGTGTACTTGGGGAAGTATCATCTGGGATCACTCTGAGCTTCTTCTTAAGCATATAGCTCTAGTGAAAAGTGTTTGGCAAAAGTAAATCAATCAATCAATCAATCTAATGAGGTTGACTGCTCCCCATTAGGTTTGGCAATTACTACAGTAAGAGAGCTCAAGAAAGAATTTGCCAAGGTTATGAGTAGAGATGCAAAAAAATACAGTAGTCAAGATCATTTGACTGCTGTTAGCCCCCAAACAGGTAGAAATATGGCTGAAAACGTTTGCAACCAAGGCCGGTTAAGACTCTTCAGTTAAGCAAAGTTATTTTGCACTAAGGCAAAGATCAAAACAGTATGGCTTCCCCACCAAACTTACTTTTTTTCTGGATTGTGTAGAGAGAAGCATATTCAGAATGAAATGGAGAAACTTGCGTGAATAAACAACCAGGGATGAAGACAATGCCGTTGTGACATGGATGCTCACGGAAGCAAGTAGGCCAGAAGCCTAGATTTTGATCATATTCACTGTATTACTAAGTTTTAGGATATTAAGAAAAAACCCAACTCTGTCTGAACCTTAAAACCAACCTCAGGTGCCCACATTTGACTAAGCAAGACATGTGACATAGAGGCTAATAAGGGATTAAAGAAGGAATATGAAGACATTACAGTATTCTAATGTGTGATGATTAAAAAGAAAAATTGAACAGGCTTTTTTTTTATTCCTGCACGTACTTTCTTTCATGACAAGCTTATTTGCAATATGGCACCATCAGTTCATACTGTTATGTAACCTTCCTGCTTCTTTCTTCTACTCTCAAGTCAAAACTCAAAGCCGTAAAATGTCTACAAGGCCCCAAATCATCTAACTGTATCCACCTTTAATTTTGTTCTGACTTCTTGGCTCCTTGCTGGTGTTCAAACATTCCAGACACATCTCTGAATCAGACGCTTGACACTGGCTGGTCGCTCTACTTGGAATACTCTCTCCCCAGATGTTACATAATCCACAGGGCAGCTGTGAGTAAAGGATTAGTGAAGTCTCTTTTCCCTTTTGTGCAAAAATGTGACCTTCAGTTAAATGTTTATTCTCTTTTGTAACGTTATAAGGATGATACTGTGAACAAAATTAATAGGCAATGTTGCATTTCATAAAAATGGTCCCTGATTGGGCAATTTTATTTGGAATGAGTAGAAACATATGGACCAAAATATCCGAGGAGGACAATGAGTTGGGATTGTTTAAATGTAATGACTTTCAGTGACGCATAAATGAGCATGTCCCTTGCACAGTCCCCAGAACCAATGTATTTAGAAGTATTTAAAAAAAAAAAAAAAAAGGAGGGGGAGTTTGAGCTCTTGGGGAACATAAAACTTTCAAGTCAAGCCATTTCTGCCATAGATCTCTAGGTACCATATGCCGTATGGACCACGGCAGGGATATTCACCGAAGGGGAAGACCATGCTGTAGCTGCTAAGCTGTCTGAGACCGGTGCCAAATGCGGCCAGCCTAAGAGAGTCTAGTGAATCTTAATGTTTACATGCACCAAAGATGACCCCCTTGGTGGTTACTGCTGTGAGGCCTTACGCACCACCTACGCATCTCTGACCAAGCCAAATAATTCTCAGACAAAACCTACTTTGTGTAAATCTTCCAGACTTAGGTCATCTGTCTGAATTCCACTTGCAGTCTAGATATTACTCATGCCATAAGGGTGCTTAGGCCAGGTCACTGTTATTTCTGGGTACTGTTCATCTAAAGATTAGCTTTTGGCAATGCCTATTTTCATCTGCCTCCTCCAAACCGGTTTCTCCATGGATTGTGTTTGTCGCAGTCCTAAACACAAAGCATTTAAATGTCGTTTCCATAAATGCTGGGAACGCTGTTACAACAGGTAATTTAATACCTCACTCTCTAAATTTATGCATATATACGTTAATTTTATATTTATGTATTTATTTTTAACCCCAATAGTCTCAAATACACACACACACACACACACACACACACACACACACACACCACATAGGCTGTCTACTGCACATCCAAGGTCCCCAAGCGATAAGACATTGTTTCCATCTCTGATACTGATTATCCTGAAGACTTGGCTTACAGTGACTTGGCTGGGGCATAGCACGCTCAGATATTTGGTTAAACACTATTCTGGGTGTTTTGTGAAGGTGCTTTCAGAAAGATCAACATTTAAACAGGTAGACTGAATAAAGGAGATTGCTCTCCCTAATACGGTGACCTCATCCAGGCAGCTGAAGTTCTGAATAGATCAAAAAGACTAATGCTCCTCTATGAGAAAGAATTGCCTCTACCTGACTGCCTTTGAACTAAGACATCAGATTTTTCTGCCTTCTGACTAAAATATCAGCTCCTCCTGAATCTCAAGTAAAAGCTGGCCTCACCACTGAAGCTCTCTTGAGTCTCTAGCTGGCTGGTTCACCCTGAAGATCTTAGGACTTTATATGCATTTATATATTATATAAATTGTATATATTAAGCGAATGTATAAAAATTCCACCCAAAACTGTTAGAACTACTAAATTCGATAAAGTTGCAAGATAGTTTGTATAGAAATGTAAACTGATTTCTCTCTCAGAAAGAGAAATTAAAACAATCCCACTAACAACTGCAGCAATAAAATACCTAGGAATTTATTTACCTAAGATAAAATACCTAGGAATAAATTTAAACAAGGAGAGAAAGTCCTGTAAAATGGAAATTATAAGACACTGATGAAGAACACACACATGAATGAAAGATATCTTATATTCATGGACTAGAAGAATTAATTTTCCTAAAATGCCCATAGTAACCCCAAGGAATCTACAGACTCAACACAATCCATATCAAAATTCCAGTGGTATTTTTCACAGAAATAGATCAGTCCTAAAATTTGTATGGAACCACAAGAGACCTTAAATAGCCAAAGTAATCCTGAGAAGAAACCAGCTAGAGGCATCCCATTTTCTAACTTCAAATCAGATTACACAGCTGTAATAATCAAAACAGTATAGTATTGGTGTAAAAATAGACACATATGTCAATGGATTTGAATTGAGAGCCCAGATATAAATGCATGTATATATGGTCAATTAACTTATGACAAAGTAGCCAAGAATATACAATGGGGAAAGGACAGCTCTTCAATAAGTGATTGTGGGAAAAGTGGACAGCCCTATGCAAAAGGAAGAAACTAGACCACTGTTTTATGCTAAAACAACTCAAAAAACAATTCAAAATAAAGACTGCAATGTAAGACCTGAAACCATTAAATCTAGAAGAAAACATCAGTGGTAAGTTAGTTGACATCAACCTTGGTGAGGATTTTTTTTGGATTTGACACCAAAAGCAAAAGCAAAAATAAGTAAGTGGGACGCTATCAAGCTAAAAGTCTCTTCACAGCAATGGAAATCATTAGTAAAATGAAAAGACAACCTGTTGAATGAGGGAAATCATTTGCAAACCCCATATCTTATCTGATAAGGGGTTAATATCCAAAATACATGAAGAACTATAGCTGGACAGTAAAAAAAAAAATCCATTTATAAAATATTCTGAGGGGGGTTGGAGCAAGATGGCGTAAGAGCAGGGTCCCCAAATCACCTGTCTCCACCAAACTACCTAGGAAACCTTCAAATTATCCTGAAAATCTATGAATTCGGCCTGAGATTTAAAGAGAGACCAGCTGGAATGCTGCAGTGAGAAGAGTTCGCGCATCTACCAAGGTAGGAAGACGGGGAAAAAGAAATAAAGGAACAAAGGCCTCCAAGGGGGAGGGGCCCAGGAGGAGCCGGGCTGAGGCCGGGGCGAGTGTCCCCAGGACAGGAGAGCCCCGTCCCGGAGGGGCAGGAGCTGCACCGACCTTCCCGGGGGAAAGGGGCTCGCGGGGAGTTGGAGCAGGACCCAGGAGGGCGGGGATGCCCTCGGGCTCCCCGGGACACTAACAGACACCTGCGCCCCGGGAGATGCGCCGAGCTCCCTAAGGGCTGCAGCGCGCACGGCGGGACCCGGCGGGACCCGGAGCAGCTGGAGGGGCTCGGGGGCGGCTCCGCGGAGGGGGCTGCGCGGCCCGGGAGCGCGAATCCACCAGCGCAGGCCCCGGGGCACAGGGCGCCGGGACACAGCCCAGGATCCGGCCTCCCCCGGGACAGGCAGAGGCCGGGAGGGCCCAGGACAGCGAGGACGCTCCTGCCCCAGCTGAGCACATCAGCGGCCCCGCCCCGGAGCCTCCAGGCCCTGCAGACGGAGACCTCCCGGGCTACTGCGGGGGCTGACTCCAGGGCTCCAGAGCTGCCCCGCCACTGGGGCTGTTCCTCCTGCGGCCTCACGGGGTAAACAACCCCCACTGAGCCCTGCACCAGGCAGGGGCAGAGCAGCTCCCCCAAGGGCTAACACCTGAAAATCAGCACAACAGGCCCCTCCCCCAGAAGATCAGCTAGACTGACTGACAACTTCCAGGGGAAGCCAAGGGACTTAAAGTACACAGAAGCAGAAGATACTCCCCCGTGGTTCTTTTTTTTGTTTTGTTTTGTTTTGTTTTGCTTTTTGATTTGTTTCCTTCCCCCACCCCCTTTTTTTCTCCTTTCTTTTTCTTTCTCTTTTTCTTCTTTTTTTTTTTTTTTTCGTTTTTTTTTTTCTTTTTCTTCCCTTTTTTTTCTCTTTCTCTTTTCTTTCCTTCTTTCTCTCCTCTCTTTTTCTCTTTTTCCCAATACAACTTGCTTTGGGCCACTCTGCACTGAGCAAAATGACTAGAAGGAAAACATCACCTCAAAAGAATCAGAAACAGTCCTCTCTCCCACAGAGTTACAAAATCTGGATTACAATTCAATGTCAGAAAGCCAAATCAGAAGCACTATTATACAGCTACTGGTGGCTCTAGAAAAAAGTATAAAGGACTCAAGAGACTTCATGACTGCAGAATTTAGAGCTAATCAGGCAGAAATTAAAAATCAATTGAATGAGATACAATCCAAACTAGAAGTCCTAACGACGAGGGTTAACAAGGTGGAAGAACGAGTGAGTGACATAGAAGACAAGTTGATAGCAAAGAGGGAAACTGAGGAAAAAAGAGACAAACAATTAAAAGACCATGAGGATAGATTAAGGGAAATAAACGACAGCCTGAGAAAGAAAAACCTACATTTAATTGGGGTTCCCGAGGGCGCCGAAGGGGCCAGAGGGCCAGAATATGTATTTGAACAAATTCTAGCTGAAAACTTTCCTAATCTGGGAAGGGAAACAGGCATTCAGATTCAGGAAATAGAGAGATCCCCCCCTAAAATCAATAAAAACCGTTAAACACCTCGACATTTAATAGTGAAGCTTGCAAATTCCAAAGATAAAGAGAAGATCCTTAAAGCAGCAAGAGACAAGAAATCCCTGACTTTTATGGGGAGGAGTATTAGGGTAACAGCAGACCTCTCCACAGAGACCTGGCAGGCCAGAAAGGGCTGGCAGGATATATTCAGGGTCCTAAATGAGAAGAACATGCAGCCAAGAATACTTTATCCAGCAAGGCTCTCATTCAAAATGGAAGGAGAGATAAAGAGCTTCCAAGACAGGCAGCAACTAAAAGAATATGTGACCTCCAAACCAGCTCTGCAAGAAATTTTAAGGGGGACTCTTAAAATTCCCCTTTAAGAAGAAGTTCAGTGGAACATTCCACAAAAACAAGGACTGAATAGATATCATGATGACACTAAATTCATATCTCTCGATAGTAACTCTGAATGTGAACGGGCTTAATGACCCCATCAAAAGGCGCAGGGTTTCAGACTGGATAAAAAAGCAGGACCCATCTATTTGCTGTCTACAAGAGACTTATTTTAGACAGAAGGACACCTACAGCCTGAAAATAAAAGGTTGGAGAACCATTTACCATTCTAATGGTCCTCAAAAGAAAGCAGGGGTAGCCATCCTTATATCAGATAAACTAAAATTTACCCCAAAGACTGTAGTGAGAGATGAAGAGGGACACTATATCATACTTAAAGGATCTATTCAACAAGAGGACTTAACAATCCTCAATATATATGCCCCGAATGTGGGAGCTGCCAAATATATAAATCAATTATTAACCAAAGTGAAGAAATACTTAGATAATAATACACTTATACTTGGTGACTTCAATCTAGCTCTTTCTATACTCGATAGGTCTTCTAAGCAAAACATCTCCAAAGAAACGAGAGCTTTAAATGATACACTGGACCAGATGGATTTCACAGATATCTACAGAACTTTACATCCAAACTCAACTGAATACACATTCTTCTCAAGCGCACATGGAACTTTCTCCAGAATAGACCACATATTGGGTCACAAATCGGGTCTGAACCGATACCAAAAGATTGGGATTGTCCCCTGCATATTCTCGGACCATAATGCCTTGAAATTAGAACTAAATCACAACAAGAAGTTTGGAAGGACCTCAAACACATGGAGGTTAAGGACCATCCTGCTAAAAGATAAAAGGGTCAACCAGGAAATTAAGGAAGAATTAAAAAGATTCATGGAAACTAATGAGAATGAAGATACAACCGTTCAAAATCTTTGGGATGCAGCAAAAGCAGTCCTAAGGGGGAAATACATCGCAATACAAGCATCCATTCAAAAACTGGAAAGAACACAAATACAAAAGCTAACCTTACACATAAAGGAGCTAGAGAAAAAACAGCAAATAGATCCTACACCCAAGAGAAGAAGGGAGTTAATAAAGATTCGAGCAGAACTCAACGAAATCGAGACCAGAAGAACTGTGGAACAGATCAACAGAACCAGGAGTTGGTTCTTTGAAAGAATTAATAAGATAGATAAACTATTAGCCAGCCTTATTAAAAAGAAGAGAGAGAAGACTCAAATTAATAAAATCATGAATGAGAAAGGAGAGATCACTACCAACACCAAGGAAATACAAACGATTTTAAAAACATATTATGAACAGCTATACGCCAATAAATTAGGCAATCTAGAAGAAATGGACGCATTCCTGGAAAGCCACAAACTACCAAAACTGGAACAGGAAGAAATAGAAAACCTGAACAGGCCAATAACCAGGGAGGAAATTGAAGCAGTCATCAAAAACCTCCCAAGACACAAGAGTCCAGGGCCAGATGGCTTCCCAGGAGAATTTTATCAAACGTTTAAAGAAGAAATCATACCTATTCTCCTAAAGCTGTTTGGAAAGATAGAAAGAGATGGAGTACTTCCAAATTCGTTCTATGAAGCCAGCATCACCTTAATTCCAAAGCCAGACAAAGACCCCGCCAAAAAGGAGAATTACAGACCAATATCCCTGATGAACATGGATGCAAAAATTCTCAACAAGATACTGGCCAATAGGATCCAACAGTACATTAAGAAAATTATTCACCATGACCAAGTAGGATTTATCCCTGGGACACAAGGCTGGTTCAACACCCGTAAAACAATCAATGTGATTCATCATATCAGCAAGAGAAAAACCAAGAACCATATGATCCTCTCATTGGATGCAGAGAAAGCATTTGACAAAATACAGCATCCATTCCTGATCAAAACTCTTCAGAGTGTAGGGATAGAGGGAACATTCCTCGACATCTTAAAAGCCATCTATGAAAAGCCCACAGCAAATATCATTCTCAATGGGGAAGCACTGGGAGCCTTTCCCCTAAGATCAGGAACAAGACAGGGATGTCCACTCTCACCACTGCTATTCAACATAGTACTGGAAGTCCTAGCCTCAGCAATCAGACAACAAAAAGACATTAAAGGCATTCAAATTGGCAAAGAAGAAGTCAAACATCCCTCTTCGCCGATGACATGATACTCTACATAGAAAACCCAAAAGTCTCCACCCCAAGATTGCTAGAACTCATACAGCAATTCGGTAGCGTGGCAGGATACAAAATCAATGCCCAGAAGTCAGTGGCATTTCTATACACAAACAATGAGACTGAAGAAAGAGAAATTAAGGAGTCAATCCCATTTACAATTGCACCCAAAAGCATAAGATACCTAGGAATAAACCTCACCAAAGAGGTAAAGGATCTATACCCTCAAAACTATAGAACACTTCTGAAAGAAATTGAGGAAGACACAAAGAGATGGAAAAATATTCCATGCTCATGGATTGGCAGAATTAATATTGTGAAAATGTCAATGTTACCCAGGGCAATATACACGTTTAATGCAATCCCTATCAAAATACCATGGACTTTCTTCAGAGAGTTAGAACAAATTATTTTAAGATTTGTGTGGAATCAGAAAAGACCCCGAATAGCCAGGGGAATTTTAAAAAAGAAAACCATATCTGGGGGCATCACAATGCCAGATTTCAGGTTGTACTACAAAGCTGTGGTCATCAAGACAGTGTGGTACTGGCACAAAAACAGACACATAGATCAGTGGAACAGAATAGAGAATCCAGAAGTGGACCCTGAACTTTATGGGCAACTAATATTCGATAAAGGAGGAAAGACTATCCATTGGAAGAAAGACAGTCTCTTCAATAAATGGTGCTGGGAAAATTGGACATCCACATGCAGAAGAATGAAACTAGACCACTCTCTTTCACCATACACAAAGATAAACTCAAAATGGATGAAAGATCTAAATGTGAGACAAGATTCCATCAAAATCCTAGAGAAGAACACAGGCAACACCCTTTTTGAACTCGGCCACAGTAACTTCTTGCAAGATACATCCACGAAGGCAAAAGAAACAAAAGCAAAAATGAACTATTGGGACTTCATCAAGATAAGAAGCTTTTGCACAGCAAAGGATACAGTCAACAAAACTCAAAGACAACCTACAGAATGGGAGAAGATATTTGCAAATGACATATCAGATAAAGGGCTAGTTTCCAAGATCTATAAAGAACTTATTAAACTCAACACCAAAGAAACAAACAATCCATTCATGAAATGGGCAAAAGACATGAACAGAAATCTCACAGAGGAAGACATAGACATGGCCAACACGCATATGAGAAAATGCTCTGCATCACTTGCCATCAGGGAAATACAAATCAAAACTACAATGAGATACTACCTCACACCAGTGAGAATGGGGAAAATTAACAAGGCAGGAAACAACAAATGTTGGAGAGGATGCGGAGAAAAGGGAACCCTCTTACACTGTTGGTGGGAATGTGAACTGGTGCAGCCACTCTGGAAAACTGTGTGGAGGTTCCTCAAACAGTTAAAAATATACCTGCCCTACGACCCAGCAATTGCACTGTTGGGGATTTACCCCAAAGATACAAATGCAATGAAACGCCGGGACACCTGCACCCCGATGTTTCTAGCAGCAATGGCCACGATAGCCAAACTGTGGAAGGAGCCTCGGTGTCCAACGAAAGATGAATGGATAAAGAAGATGTGGTTTATGTATACAATGGAATATTACTCAGCTATTAGAAATGACAAATACCCACCATTTGCTTCAACGTGGATGGAACTGGAGGGTATTATGCTGAGTGAAGTAAGTCAGTCGGAGAAGGACAAACATTATATGTTCTCATTCATGTGGGGAATATAAATAATAGTGAAAGGGAAAATAAGGGAAGGGAGAAGAAATGGGTGGGAAATATCAGAAAGGGAGACAGAACGTAAAACTGCTAACTCTGGGAAACGAACTTGGGGTGGTAGAAGGGGAGGAGGGCGGGGGGTGGGAGTGAATGGGTGATGGGCACTGGGGGTTATTCTGTATGTTAGTAAATTGAACACCAATAAAAAAAAAAAAAATTCTGAAAAGGGCCTGAATAGGCATTTTCCTAAAGAAGATATGCACCTGGCAACAGGCATATGAAAAGGTATCCAATAGCACTATTCATCCAGGAAATGCAAGTCGGAATCCCAATGAGATACCCTCTCCCACTTGTTATTAGGCCTACTATCAAAAACACTAGGAATAACAAGTATGGACAAGAATATGGAAAAAAAGGGAACCCTTGTGCACTCCCCGTCTGTGGAAATATGATTGGGGTAGTTACTGTGGGAAAACAGTACGGAGGTTACTCAAAAAAATCAAACACAGAACTACCATATAATACAACAATTCTGGGTATTTGTCCAAAAACAAACCCAAAACAAAAACACTAACTCAAAAAGATACCTGCACCCCCATTTTCTTTTTTTTTTAAAAAATCTATTCATGAGAGACACACAGAGAGAGAGGCAGAGACACAGGCAGAGGGAGAAGCAGGCTCCCCGCAGGGAGCCCGATGTGGGACTCGATCCCGGGACTCCAGGACCATGCCCTGGGCCGTAGGCAGGGGCTAAACTGCTGAGCCATCCAGGGATCCCTGCACCCCCATTTTCATAGCAGTATTTATAATAGCCAAGACCTGGAACTCAAGTGCCTTTTGATGGGTAGATAAAGACATTGTAATGTGTGTATACAAACAACAACAACACACACACACACACACACACACACACAAATACTATTTAGTCATTAAAAGAAAAAAAAAGGAAATCCTGCCATTTGCAAGAACATGGGTGAATCTGGAGGATATTAAGCTAAGTTAAATAAAAAGCTAGACACAGAACAACAAATGTAGCATGATATCATTGTACAAGGAATCTAAAAATGTTAAACTGCTATAACCAGAGGAGAAGAAATAGTTAGCAGGGGCTGGGAAGTAGGGGCAATGGGAGATGCTGGCAAAGTATATAAACTTTCAGTCGTAAGATGAATAAATTCTGGGGATCTGATGCACAGCATGGCGACTATAGGAAATAACGGCGTATTGTACCCTTGAATTTTGCAAAGAGAGTAGATTGTAAGGGTTCTTACCACGAGCGCACATGCAAACACATACACACAAGCTGGTAACTATGTGAGGTGATGGGTGTGTTAAATAATCTTATTGTGGAAATTTCAGATTAAATCATTATTATATAAACCGTATATAAGCCATTTTTACTTGTCAATTATGACCCAAGAAAGCCAGAAAAAAATGAGCTGATATTGAAATTTCAAAAAAAAAAAAAAAAGTGTTTCACATAAGCCATTATATCAAAAAAGTAGATTACAGTAAACACATAGATTTCCCGCATGTGTCACAACTCTACACTGCATCCTGGAATCTTTTCTTTTCTTCCAGTCTCCTGGATAATAAAACTCCTTGGGAATATGAGAAAACATACAAAAAATATATTACTTATAATATAGCTGACTCTAGGCATTTTACATGAATTCCTGAATCAGTCTTGGCTTCCGTTAGCAGCTTTTTTCTTTTTTCTCTCACCAGACATAAAAAAACAAAATAAAATAAAAATAAAATAACTTGTGCACTTAAAGAATCTTCTTCTCGAGTAGTTGCTCTGACAACTCAAGGGCAGTAGCATCCCGAGTGCGTCTCTGGCTTGTACACGTATGCTGCACGCATGTTACGAGTTCTCCAGGGCATAGTTTTTCTGGGTAAAAAAGCTACTTGCAGATAGAGGGGAAAGAAAGCAGGGCGCGTTGTTGTATTCATCGCATCAGAGCACCTTTCTTTCAAAGAGTAAACAATAGTTTATTTTCTCTTTTCATATCAAGGTTGTTCATTCCCAAGCGAGCGGAAGTCAAGGGTTTGGGCGCCAAGCCAGCAACTATTGTCTGATCTTCTCATTCTTTGGAAGTAGAAAAGAAGCAGGTGGTGTTTCCACTTTGGTTGAATAGGTAGGAAAACTGAAACAGAAAATATGACCTTGTTTCTTGTTTCTCAAAGGTCATGCGACGAGCCAGCAGGGCGATATCACAGTCTCCAGTGGATCCGGTGCCTGTGTGACCAGAGGCACTTTGTAGATCTTGTAAATTTTAATATACGTTTTAAGCCTTCAACTGTTATTCTTATTTTTCTTTAATTAAAATCATGAGACTTAGGCTCCGAGACTCCGTGACGTGCCTCCAGTCACAGTGGTAGGAAGCCACAAAGCTCCTGGGTATCACAACGAAGATACCCAGGCCTGAAAACTCTCCAATTCCCACCTTCCAAGCACACCGGCTACACCGCTACTGAGTTAAACCGTGTTGTGGATGCTGAGGGGAGGCGCCGTCGGGTTTAGTGATGGGAGCGGATTTCCTGAATGGGAGTTTTAAAGGAAATGCAATTTTGTCATTTTCAAGTTACTTAGAAGTGTTTTGTTACCAGGGCTACTAATGGAAGCCTGGGTAATTTGATGAATACATTTTTTAGAATCACGCTATGATTTCTAACTACTCCAAAGTGTACACATGTGGGAGGATTTAAGTAATTAAACATGACTGCCATCTATTTACAAGTTTGGTTTTTATATTTTAAGGTAATGAAAAGGTATCTCTTCTATCAATCCTCAGATCACATGATCACAGAGTTCTTTATGTTTATGTATTTATTATTTTTTAAGAGAGAGACACAGAGGGAGAGAGAAAGAGAGAGAGGGAGAAGCAGGCTCCCTTCTGAGGACAGAGCCCCATCCCAGGGCCCCGGGACCATGACCTGAGCCTAAGGCTGAACCCACTGAGCCACCCGGGCGCCCTCTGATCAGAGTCCTAACTGCCAGATGAGAATGAATGTAATCTCTCTTCCCTGTTCCCTAAACCAGGGTCTTATTTCCTAATATCCCACAATTATGTGGATGAGAAGGGATTTCTTCTGCAATATGAAAACAGGGAGAACAACTGCTTCTTAAGTAGCTCGTAGGTCACAAATAATAGTTGCTTCATGACGGGGAGAAGAATGTTTAACATGTTTACTAGCCACTGACTATTTACATAATAATAATGATGATATTTTGCATTTATATTGAACTTCTTAGAGCAATTTTCGAGACTGCATCCAGTAAATGTAAGGTAGTAGACATTCTTCTTTATAATATGCCGAGTCATATACCAAGGGGAGGACCATCAGTGTGTCATTCGAGTAGAAATTTTAATAAACAGGAAGAACTGGCAGCGAAAATAAAGTTAAGTAGCGTATAAACCTGAGCAGCAGGGGGATTATTTCCCAACTCTAGCCAAAGGAATATTTGCTAGAGAAAAGGGATTGCTTGGTAGAAAGGAGAGAGCGCTGCATCTGGATTCAGACATCCTATGAGCTCTCCCAGCTGTAGGACCTGATGCTGATCACTCAGCTTTTTTTCTTAATTCTAAAAGGGGAATAATCATTCATGACCAACGTACCTTCACGGTTAATGTAAAGTCAGACATTTTAGCATGTCATACACTTTAAATGACAGAATTATACAAAATAAGGTATTTTTCTCTTCATTGCTACAGTGACTGTTAAGTTGGTTCTTATGGTCAACCAAACAGATAATTGGTAAAGCGACTAACGTATTATTTAATCCTAGTATCATTTCATTCCTGCAGCTGACTATATTTAAAATGAGTCTATATACAACCAAGAGTAGCTGCCAACATGAATTCACATTACCAGGATTCATACAAAAAAAAAAGCAAGAGTCTGGTAATATACTACTGCCTGTCTTAGGCAGAGACAAGTCTGGTTAGAATACAAAAGTCCGGAAATTAGCTTGTATTTTATATTGATTAAGAGGCCTTTTTATTTCTATGAAGGATTATTCTCACTCTCAAAGGTCGATTTTCTGTAATTGTGGACAAAATTACACACCCTACAATTGGTTCACAATATCCAATAATAGAATGGTGTGCATTTTCCTGCAAAATGTGTCCGTAGTACTCTGAAAACGATTGAAACTTTTGTCTTTGTAATTTATGTAGATGAGCAATGCAAGAGTTATGATAATGTACCATGTACCAACATCTTCCTTTGGGTCTATGTGCTAATGAGGCAAACTCGTCTCATAATACTGGATGTTTCTATAGTGACCTCCTCAACATAGTACTCCAGCAGGTGTTGCCAATTAAATGCCATTTAGTCTAATTTGTTCTCTCTGAACTATGGTCTGGTATAGTCCTAAGAAGTAGGTCATGGGGGCAGATTTTCAATTCTTAACTTAGAGAAATCATGTTCTTAACAGAATTCTTAAGTATCTTTCCTATTTTCCTGTGATTCCCTATATGCTGTGACATAAAAAAATAGTAATTTAAATATATACATGTCTTTCATTAATTCAGCATATTTATATGAATAGTATCATCATTGTTGAAAATAGTAATAAGTTATTTGCTGAGTCAAAAAATGTATAGAGGATGGACAAGAATTTTGCTTTTCATGCAGGAAGGTAAAACCTAGTATATTCAATATAAATGTTCTAATACTATTCAAAATTTATGAGAGTTTTCAAAACATGGATGACTAGTGTCTGAAAGAGATACTAATGAGGTGGGCCCATGATCACAATTCCATGATTTGAGACAATTTCTCATTGTGGCATGGAGAAATTGAATCCAAGTAGAACACAGTTGTCCCAACTGGTCTGAAGATGCAGAAATCAGAATTTGGTGTCACAGTAAACATTTATCTTTAAATCTTAATATCTATGTCATCCATGTCTCAGACCCACTGTAGTAAAGCCTACTAAGCCCTGGCAAAGTAGACAAGGGAATTAGGTCCAGGAGAGGTAGAGGAGCTTAGAAAATGAAGTACAAGAACAACACACATTCAAACTGATTACCCATTATTTTAACTGTCTGCTATTGAGATTTTTCAGAGGAAAATAATAAAGCTCAGAGTTTGTGACACATATTATCCAAACTCCCCAATGTTCCATCAAAAATTAATAGACTTGTGAAGAAACAAAACTATGACTCATAATCATTTAAAAAAAATGCACCTGGCTGGCTCAGTCAGAAGTATATGTGACTCTTGATCTTGGGGTTACAAGTTTGAGACCCATGTTGCAGGTAGAGTAAAGTAGAGTGAGGACCTCTGCAAAGTAACGAAAATTATTTTTAAAAGTTAGCAGGAGATTTTAGATCTAAAAGATACAATATCAGAAATGAAAAACTCTGAATAGGTTTACCATCATGTTGGAAATGGTAAAAGAAATCAGAAAACTAGGAAACATACCAGTTTTCAAAACTGAAAAAAAAAAAAAAAGGAAAAAAAATTATGTGTCTTTGTAAAAACGACGGGACAATTTAAGGTGTCTACCTTGCATATAATTGGAGTGTCAGAATGAGAACAAAGTTACAGAATTGTTTCAGGATACAGTGACCTAGGGATGTCCCAGAGGCTCAGTCAAACATCCTCCTCTTGGCTTTGGCTCAGGTCACAATCTCAGGGTCATGAGATCAAGTCCCTTGTCAGGCTCTGGGCTTAGTGCAGAGTCTGCTTGACATTCTTTCCCCCTCCCTTTCTCCCTCTGCTCCTCCCTTGCTTGCTCTAAGTACATTTCTTTTTTCAAAAAATGATAATGACCTATATAACTTCCAAAAGCTTTTGACTATCAGTGATTTACATATTAAAGCAGGGTAAGTTTATAAACAGAATCATACCGAGGCACAGAATCGTACAGCCAGACACCAAATTTGAAGGAAAAAAATTAAAGTGGTCAGAAATAAAAGATACATGGTCTACCAGCCAACAAGGATAATGATGACAGCTGACTTCCTGTGAGAAGGCAATGGGGCAAGAGCTAAGAAAGCAGTGCCTGGGTGGCTCAGTTAAGTGTGGACTCTTGATTTTGGCTGGGGTCATGACTTCAGGGTAGTGAGATCAAGTCCTAAGTCCGGCTCCAGGCTCAGCAGGGAGTTTACTTGAGATCCTCAATCCTCTCTCCTCCCTCTCCCTCTGCCCCTCTTCCTGTCCTCATGCAAGCAAGCATGTACTCTCTAAAATAATAAATAAAAATAAATAAATATAAGAGCTAAGAGAAAGAAACTATATTTACAATATTATGCCAATATTAAACCTTCTTAAAAAAACTGATATGACAAATAATCAATTAAGAGTATTCACTACAGGGACACCTGGGTGGCTCAGTGGTTGAGCCTCAGGGTATAATCCTGGGGTCCTGGGATCGAGTCCCTCATCAGACTCCCTTCATGGAGCCTGCTTCTCCTCCCTCTGCCTAAGTCTCTCTGTGTCTCTTGTGAATAAATAAATAAAATCTTAAAAAAAAGAGTATTCACTGCAAGTCCAAATAACACATTATAATAAAACCTATAAATGATGCCTTTTAGGTTGAAAGCAAATGAATGACATCATATAGAAAAATCTTACCTGTGGAAAAGAATGAAAAACACCAGGAATGATAAATACATGGACAATTACAAAATAATATAGTTTCTTTTTTATAACTTTCTTGGAGGAAAAATCGAGTGTTTGAAGCAAAATAGTCCAATAAAATGGTATTAAACTATATATATGGAAGTCAAAAAAATACATAACAGTCACCCGAAGAATGTGGGATGTGTAAATAGAATTACAGAGCTTAATGTTTATTATATTTGTAAAGTGGAAAATGGGAAGCAGGAGATGGAAACTGGGTGTGGGAAATAGGAAGAAATCTGAAAATTGAGAAGGGTGATATGTCAGATGTAGAGTATAAAGTGTGAAGATGTGATCAAAAATAGACTGAGAAGAAAAGGATGCATATTGTTAAGTTTAGAGCAACTAAAATTAATAAAAGGAAGTGCAATTAAGGAGATTGGAGAAAACACAATGGAACTCTAAACTTTCAATAAATCCAAAATAAGGCACATAGCAAAGAACAGAGAAACAAACACCAGGATGGACAACAGAAAAGGAATTAGCAGGATGGTAGAGTCAAATCTAAATATAAAAGTCAAGAACTGCAGATCATGTGACTCTAGATCATGAGTTCTGAGTTTTAGCCACACGTTGGATGTAGAAATTACTTAAAATCTTAAAAAAGAGAATTAGCTGTAGGTGGATTGAACATCCTATAGATTCTGAAGTACATTAAAAAACCTAGCTAAATGCTATTTATACAATATAAATTTTAAATAAAATGATATAGACAAAAAATGATATAGACATTTTGAAAATAACTGAATGGAAAATGAAATGCCTAGTAACCAACAAGCATAAAAGAATTGGCTTGGCTATTTTAGTATCGACAGGAGACTTCAGAAAAAATGTGTTATAAGACACCTATCTATTCATCATACGTATAATCTATATTTCATATATATAATTATATATTGACAAATTATATTCTACATGTAAATCATATATATTATAGAATTATAATGTGTTATATAATAGAAGGATCAATTTACTAGAACAATGTCATATCTATTAAATCATCTAAACTCATGAAGCGTAAATTGACAGAATTAAAGACAAATTTACAATAACAATGAAGATTTTCAGTCTTTCTCCATAATTCATCAATAGACAAAAATAAATAAATAAAGGAATTATATCAAAAATCTAAAAATAACAAAATCACTTGGGTGGCTCAGTTGGTAAGTGTCTGCCGTCAACTCAGGTCATGATCCAAAGTCCTGGGATTGAGTCCTGCATCAGGCTCTCTGTTCAGTGGGGAGTCTCCTTTTCCCTCTCCCTCTGCCTCTGCCTCTCCCCCAACTTGTGCTCTCGCTCTCTCACTCCCTCAAATAAATAAAATCTTAAAAAAACTGCATTCCAGGGGTTCCACCTTCATGATCTTATCTAAACCTAATTACTTCTCCAAAGCCCCATCTCCTAATATCATCACATATGAAATTTGGAGACACATATTCAGTCCATACCAGAAACAAAATACAAATGAACAGTATTTGAAATGAAAATAGGGTTATCACTGTAAGTCTCACAGACATTCAAAGAATAAGGGAATATTATGGAAAAATTCATGACAATAAATTCAACAAATAGATGAAATGGAAAAACTTCCTTAAAAGACATAACTTTCTGAAATGGAAACAAAATTAGTAAAAGAATCTAAAAAGTATTACATGTGTTAAAAATTAAATTTTTAATTTAAAAAATCTCTCATTAACACTTCCAAGACTGGAATGTTTCAGTAGTCAATTCTGATAATAATTAAAAGGGGAAATAATGCCAATCTTATATAAAATTTTCAATTTTACATAGGAAAAAAGAGAATATATCCTAATTTGCTTTAACTTTATAAGGATAGCATAATCAATATATTAAAATCTGAGAAAGATATTACAAGAAAAGCAATATCAGGAACACACACACACACACACACAAACCCTTAACAAAATTTTCAAATTAGATCCTAAAATAGATAAAAAATATACTTCTTGATCAAGTGAGATTTATCTTAGGGTGGAATGTATGTTGAAAATTAGGAAGCTATCAATGTTTTCAAGAAGAAAAATTGTAAGACAGATTCGGTGAGTAGATATACTAAAAGCCTTTAACAAAATTCAACATACCCATTAGGTTAAAAATTCTCCAAATATTGAATTTAGAAGTGTGGCAGTCAGGCCAAAAAGGTGATTCCCAACAGTCCCTGTGTCCTGGTATTGTGAAATTCCCTTCTCTTGAGAGCAGGTCGAACCTATGACAAAGGGAATACAGTAGTGGATGGATGGAATGTCGCTCCCGTGGCTAGGCTACATTCTCTAGGAATTTTGCTAGCTGACTCGCTAAAAACAGTCATTGCTGGTTTGATGAGGAGATCATGTCAAGAAAGTCAACACATGCTAGAGAATGCAGGTGACTTCCAGAACATTCAGCAAGAAGTTACTGCCCTAGGTCTCCCAACCACCAAAAAATTAACTCTGCCAATAAACTGAGTAAGCTTGGAAGTTGTTTCTTACCCAGTTAAACCTCCGAATGAGAACATAACCTGACTAAAACCTTAAATGCAGCCTCCTGAGATCCCCAAGCAGAGGATCCACCTACGGGGAGCATGGACCCAACTCTCAGAAGCAGTCAAATAATATGTACTGTTATACACCACTATGTTGGTGGTAATTTGTTGGGCATCGATAAGAAAATTAATGTAAATTTTGATACAGGATGTGGGGTGGAAGTAATTTTGCAAGGAAACATAAGGATAGAGGCTGGTGGAGGTTTTCTTCTGATTGATTTGTTAATATAAAACCTCTTTAATTCCTGTTTTCAACTTTAAGAGTTGGTTACACTTGGTAGAGCTTTGCTAGGTTATTATTTTGCTTAGGGCTTTTGCATTAATACTGCATGAGAAAACTGACTTATACTTTCTGATATATTGGTTGAATTTTGTTTTCCAATTAGGCCTCCCTAATAGAAATAAAATAACCATTCCTCCTTTCTGTCTTATTTGGAAAAGTTTGGGTAAAATTGCAATGAACTGTTTCTTGAGAGATTATCATTTGAAGGCAGTAATTATGCCTTTCTCATCTTTAATTCTTCCAGCTTAATAGGAGTAACAGAAATAGGGAGTCAATAAATAGCTATAAACTGACTGGATATAAGACTCTTTCAGTTGTTCAAGAAATTTCTTAGTGGGGAAATGTACTGGACTTCACTTAATTGATAAACAGTATATAATACCGGGATTACAAGTAAATGTCTCAAATATATTTTACAAAAGAGAGCTGCAATACGTACATACTCATAAAATAAAATCAGAAACAAAGAAAAGAATTATAAAAAGTTGTTTGAAATTTTATGAGATGTAAAGGATTCAGGGTTTTCAAAAATGTGGTATGCACAGAAAAAGTTCAGCAAAAACCTAGAGATTATGGTTTAAGTGGACAGAAAAGCAAAATATTTTTGGTAATTATGGATTAAGTTAAAGACAAAAGAACTTGACATAATGCAACATATGTTTAAGTCTCAGTTGTATTTCTTAAAAGCCATGTGATTTTGGGGCATCTGGGAGGCACATTTGGTTGAGCGGCCAACTCTTGCTTTTGACTCAGGTCTGACCTCAGGGTCATGGGATTTAGCCCCACATCAGGCTCCACACTCAGAACAAGTCTGCTTGACTTTCTATCTCCCTCTGCCCCTTCTCTCTTCTCTCTCTAAAATAAATAAATACATCTTAAAAGAAAAAAAGAGCCATGTGATTTTAAGAATCAAGTTCTCTGAATCTCTGCCTTTTACTGAAAATGGCACAATTATTTACATAACAAGGATTAAATCAGGTTGTGTATTTTAAGTACCTGTGAACTATAAAGCAATATACAAATATAGAGTGTTATTAGAGCTGATTAGGTGTAAACTGAAACATGGTAGCTGAAAATAAGATTTTAATGAGAATATCACATGAGATTCTAAAATCATTGAAAGAACTTTTTTTTTCCTGTATAAAAGAATTAGCTAGGTAATTATTGAAGCTAAACTTTCAAATGCACTGTTCAGAAATGAAAAAGGGGAGACAAGCTACATGAATAAAACTATAGAACAAGTATTTTCTCTAATGGATTATCCACATGCAATTATCTACTCCTTGATTGGAGACAATGTATGGCTTATTGGGCAATATTCAGTATAATTAAGTGGCATCCACTGGGAGGATACTGAAGGATTTCAATGATGAAAGGTGGGGAGATGTTTCCCTAAATAGGCAGCCTATAATTAATTATGCGGTAGGTAGCATGGTCTCTAAAGAGGCCTCCTAGACTCTGTGAATGTTATGTTGCAAGGCAAAAGGGAAATTGCAGATAATACTTTAATGCTAAAGACCTTAAAATACGGAGCATAGCCAGGATTATCCAGGTGGATCCAATTTAATGCATGACCCTTAAAAGGAGAGAACTGTCTCCAGCTGGAAGCAGAAGGAAACTGTAGAAGGAGCCAAACCTGAGAAAGATTTATTTTATGACTGCTGCCCTGAGGTACAGGGTCTTAGGTTCATTGACCAAAAAATAGGCCTCTAGGGATTAAATGCAGTACTCAGCTATTAGCTAGAAAGAGAATGAGGATCACAGTCCCCAAGACCTCAAAGGACTGAACTCCATCAGCAATCTGAATGAGCTTGGAAATGGATTCTTCACAGTCTCCCCCAATAATGGCCAAGCTGGCTAACATTAGGATTTTGTCCCTATGAAACCCAGAGCAGAGAAACTAGTTGATCAGATCTGGCTGGAGTCTACAGAACTGAGCTATCAAACTTTGGTTAATGATGGCAGCAATAGAAAATTAACCCAAGCCAGGAGGAAAGAACTGAACAGAATCGGCTACAAGGAAAGTAGACTGAGTGATTAAAAATGTGTCTCGGGGTTTTATGCATAGTCCTAGAGACTCAAGGAATAAAGCATCCATTCACCTGTACTATGGAAAAGATTTGTTGTGCCTAATGAGTATTAGAAACATTAAGAAATTATGTCTCGCTGATTATTTAGTTTTGGAGACAGAGGTAAGAAATTCCAGCTTTTAGAAAAGCCTTTGAAAAGGTCCTAAATGACTATTATCAATTACATTTTTAAATCACTGTCCTTACGGGGTTCCTTTTTTTTTTAAATCACAATGAACACTTAAATATTAAACTCCCCACATATACTTAAACCATAATAATTAACAAAAGGAGCAAAGAAAATTACACATAAATAACACTTACAAGAATACCATGAAATTAAATCTGTGTATGTAGTGAAGTACCCAAACCTTAAAATGAGTTCCAGATACCAAAGGAAGTGGGAAGAGATGGTGCGGGATAGGAGACACAAGGAGATAAAAATCCCTGCTGTGTGAGGCAGTTTTACTCTGAGTGGGAAAACTCTGAATCTTGGTGAGTCAAAGGAGAAGTTGCAGGGAATTAAAAAAAAATAAATAAAAAGAAGAAGAATGACAAGAAGGGGAGCCTAAGGAAGACCATGGTTATAGGGAAAAGAGATGTCTTTGAAGAGGGAAGTGGCAAAGAAAAGCAAGAAGTAGCACTTAAAGTTGTATAGAAACAAAGGAATATCTCGAAATTAGAAAACAATATTCTCTTTCTCCAAAAAAAAAAATACATGCCACCCATTAAAGAAATTGCACTTATACTAACAGAAAAACACGATATTGATTTAAGAAACCTGAGAAGCTGCTGGAATACTTCAATACTGCTTATATAGAAAAACCTTGTATGGATGTTTCAGGAAAGTAATAGAAACTTATAAATACAAAAAAAAAATAGGCCATATCATAAAATGCTCCTAAAGGAAGAAAATAGAAATGATAAAGTGGTAGAGGTGATGCAAAAATTCCCCTTGAATCATCGATATTGTAACAACACTTCAGCACTAAATATTCTTAAGCACTGAGTGATATTAAGATTTCAAAACAGAAATTTTACTCCAAATATAAATGGATTCTAAACAGGAAAATAACTATGAAAGGGGTTACTGAACCAAGTAAAGGACATAATACCCGAAATACTTATGTCAGTAGTTAACGGTTAACTGATAAGATGTACAACGGAGATTAAACTCCACTCAATAAGGAATATTGAGAAGAGAAATAAAACAAAGACAGAAATCAAAAGGAAAAATTGAGGGGCACCTGGTTGGCTCAATTGGCAGAGGATGAGATTCTTAATATTGAGGTTTGTGGGTTCAAGCCCAATGCTGGGTGTAGAGGTTACTTAAAAATAAAATATTTTTAAAAAATAGACGGAAAAATGAGTAGAGAAAATATGATAAAAAGCATAATTAGTATAGAAGAGAGGCAAATATCCAAAAGGGAGGATACTGAAAAACTGAGGATCCAGGAATCGAGAAGCTAGTGGTGGTGAGTTCTCTGGGTGTTCTTGTTGCCTCCTAACTCCCAGGCTTCCTGGCGAGATTGACTCAAAGCCCCACAGGTGGGTGGTATTTTTCTTTTACTCACAGTGGCAAAAAAGCAAGTCCCACCCCCCAAATATCTCTTCTCTCCAGCCACAGGACCCTTGAAGGATCAATTTAGCAGGAGTAAGACTTAGAAATTAAGTTCCTCTGTGCCACCCTAACCCCAGAAGAAGAGAACTCTCATCCCTACCCACCCCCAGCAAAGGCAGGCCGTGTGCTGCATGAGGGGGTCTCCCGGAGAACAAAATCAAAAGAATGTCTACCTCTCTACCAAGAGATTTATTTTTAAAGGATTGGCTCACCTGATCGTGGGGGCGTGGCAAATCCCAAATCTGATGGAGCAGGCTGGCAGGTTGGAGACCTGAGCCCGAGCTGCGGCCCAAAGGCAGTCGGCCGGCACCACTCCTGCCCTCTGGGCTGAAGCCAGCCTCTACCCCGTAAGGCTTCACCCGACTGGCCGAGCCTCTCCCACCCTACAGCCTCTCCCACCCTACAACCTGCTTTACTCACAGCCCACCCACTTACCTGTCAACCTCCCGAGAAACAAAGAAATAGCAAAAATAAGACCGCCTTCCCAAAAAGGTCCAGAATAACGTTCAACCAAATGTCTGGCATCAGGGCCCAGCCAAGGGGTCACCTAAAATTAACCATCCCAGATGCCTAGACTGCCACTGGGCCAGGCCCAAATGAGTGCACCAATCACCACTCTGAGGGAGCCTTCGAGGAGGCTAAGGAGCTGGGACTTTCTCCCCAGGTGGTAATAAGGTGCATATTGTACTGATCTGTGCCATCCACACAGAGAAGTACGCAAATTTAGACGTTAATGTCTAAATGAATTTTAGTAAATTGCAAGGAGAAGCTGTACCTCCGCCCTCACCTGGCAGTGGGGAAGCATCTGTCCTCCACCGCTCGGGGGTGGGCGCCAGGCCTCGGAGAGCCAGGAACAGTCAGTGGTTCCATAATGGAAGTTGGAATGCCCACTCCTGCTTAGGAGTAACGAGGAGCCCCCCTCTCCTCTTTTCTCTTTTTCTTTTCTTTCTTTTCTTTTCTTTTCTTTTCTTTTCTTTTCTTTTCGTTCTGTTTGCGTTTGGGCGGGGTCTGGTCTGGGTCTTTTCGTGTCGTTTCTTTTGGTTCTTGTTTCTTTTCTTTTCTTTTCTTTTTTTTCTTGTTTTCTTTTCTTTCTTTCTTTCCTTAAGATTCTATTTATTTATTCATGAGAGACATAGAGAGAGAAGCAGAGGGAGAAGCATGTGGGACTCAATCCCAGGACCCCGGGATCATGACCTGAGCCAAAGGCAGTCGCACAACCACTGAGCCCCCCAGGTGCCCCTGCTCCCTCCACTTTCAATGGAGGCCCACTGGGAACTTTGCTCTTTCCGGCCAGTGCCATGTCAATACAAACCAGCTAAAAAAACCCCCAAAATTAACAAATAAAAAACCAAAACCAAAACCCAAAAAAACCCCAGCTAAAACAGTGTTTACATAAGGCCTAGCATCTCACAGGTTAATACCCCAAATATGCATCTTTCACTTGAAAATCAGTCATCGCACCGAGAACCAGAGAAATGTCATATGACAGTGAGAATATTAAGATACTGAATGCAGCTAATTATGAGGGGAATGTATATTAAAACAAGAATGAGATTTAATTTCACACCAGGCAGAGGCTTCATATTAATGTCAAAACTGTAATATCATACCCACCTGCCATTAATGACAGTCAGGTAAATGTGCTTAAAATAAAGTGACCAATAACAATTCCCCGAAGGCCCTGACAGTCTAATTATTTTCACTGGATTCAAACTTATCATATAGCAAACCTGCCTTTTTCCTAATTTGTCAAATAAGGACATTCACCAAACTGATCAAAATTCTGTTTCTCTAAAAAAAAAAAAAAAAAAAAAAAAATCCTGTTTCTCTGAATGTCTTCAGAGAGTTCAAAGTGTTGAGTGCATTTCTGGGGATTATAATTTTTATGCATTTAAAATGCAGCAAGTAAAAAAATAAAAATAAAAAAATAAAAAATAAATAAAATGCACCAAGTATGCCACAATTAGATTTAAGAAGTCGTTTGTGGTTTATGTTTTCTGACATATTTCAATCCATTTGATAGCTTTGACTTACTTTCTCAATGCTTGAATTTGCCTTGTGCAATGGGAGGAAGTAGGGCGAAATTATCAGTAATACAAAGGATTTTTGCAGAAAGAATATAGATTAATTCACAACTTTGAACAAAATAAAAAGATGTTTCCTATTGTATCATTTCTTCAGAAGTTAGGGTGCATCTTTCTGTCTTCCCCAAATTCTTTAAAACCAGCTGGGGCTTACTGTCTTTCTTTCTTTCTTTCTTTCTTTCTTTCTTTCTTTCTTTCTTTCTTTCTTTCTTTCTTTCTTTTCTTTTCTTTCTTCCTTCCTTCTTTCAAGATTTTTATTTATTTGAGAGAAAGAGAGAGAGCATGAGCAGGGTGGGAGGAGAAGCAGAGGGAGAAGGAGAAGCAGACTCCCCACTGAGCAGGGAGCCTGAACCCAGGACCCTGAGATCATGACCTGGGTCGAGGGCAACTTAACGTACTGAGCCACCCATGCATCACGTCTTTATCTGATTAAAATACCTTCTCCTGGGGATAGGCCACGTCTGTTTTATGCTTTCTGGTTCCTCCTCACTAGCCTTTCCTTGTCTGTCCTCTGTTTGTGTTCCTTTGAGGGTCAGAAGCTGGCTCTTCTAACACTTCAAATTACTATCCACTATTTTTTTTAATTAAAAAAAAAAAGGCTGTAGTTTCTACTTTAATTTTTAGTATTTCACATGTGCATCAGAAATCTAGATTTCAGAAACACTTTTTAAAAATCTCGCAGCAAAAAAATGACTCTTGTCTCCAAGACCATGATCTCAAAGCTTTACCTATTTCTTTTTAGATGCTGCGGTTACTTCGCTCCATGCCTCTCAAATGTCCTGCCTCTCAAGGCAGTGAATTTAGAAAATTATCAATTCTTCCTCAGTGGTAGAGGAAGAAATGAGAGTACAAGATTTTTGGAATAAATCAGTCTCAGTATGTCAAAAATATTACTCCTTACAGAATTATTTGAACAAATACAGCTTTACCTTGGCACATGGAAAACCGGCATGTCACTTTCTTACATCTCTACTTCTTCTGTAAGGAAGAAAAAAATTATCAACACCAATAAAATCTTTGTGGTGGTAGCACAGAACCGGACTGCTCTTCAGTAAGCCAGTCAGGACACAGCTCCAGACAAGGCATGCTGCAAAATAAAATAGAGGATATAAAATTTTTAAAGTGCAGCGTTTGTCCTCCATGAGTTCATAAACCAATGCAAGAAACAGACATATGTCTAAATACCGAACATATTGCAAGTGCCTTGACAGAAGTACGAGCACAGGACTAGGTTAGAGATTAATTCCAAGTGACAAAATTTGGAAAAAATATTGAGGATTGAGTAATATTTAATTGGGTTCCAAGAGAAGCAGGATGGCATCTCCAAACTCATGTGAACATTCAGGAAGGGATAAATCATTTAAGGTTAATTTAGGGAAACAATGTTGGGCGGAGAGGGCACCCGTCTCGAGAATGTATTAGATCATTAAACTTCCAATAGAAGCAGCCTAAACTACACCTATTTTTATACATATATATTTATACAAAAATATGGACGCATATGTGTGTATTTGCTGTGTGGCTGGATTTCGGTGGAAACGTACTGACAAGACACAGAATAGACATTCCCCGCATGTAACGGATCCACCTGAACGATGACAAAGATGAGTTGAACCTGCCCTGAAAATTAGCTGTTCAATATATTTGTCGCAGATTTGATATTCAAGGTAAAAACGTATAGTGGGGGGGGAGGGACTCAGCGGCTTAGCGCTGCCTTTGGCCCAGGTCGTGACCCCGGAGTCCCGGGATCGAGTCCCGCATCGGGCTCCCTGCATGGAGCCTGCTTCTCCCTCTGCCTGGGTCTCTGCCTCTCCCTCTCTCTCTCTGTGTCTCTCATGAATAAACAAATAAAATCTTTAAAAAACAGTATAGTGGCATAATGCATTTTACCAACACATCCCTCTTATATCTATTTTTCCTCTTCTCCCTTCTCTTTCCTCCTGTCTCTGTTTCTCTCTCTCTCTCTCTCTCTCTCTCCCTCTATTGCTCTCTGCATCTCTGTTTCTCTCATTTCATTTCATTTCATTTCATTTCATTTCTCCACTGGAGAAAATGATACAGACCACCTCTGACCCATCATCAGATTTATTACCTTTAACATTTAGTCTTATATATGCCTGATTTTTAATGCATTATTTACGCCTCACAGATACATGTACGAAGAGCCCTGTTAATGTCCCTCATCCTCTTGTCAAACAATATCGATTCCTTCACATTTGAATTTTATTATTCCAAAACATGTTTTATACCACACTGTATATGTCCATCCAAAAAGACACATATCGCATTGCATGGTCGTTATCATTCTGAAACTTGCATCGCTGACAACTGGTTTTTGATCGGTGTATCCACATTGATACGTGTATGTAGCTCAGGCTCATTCATATTTTTTGCTACACATCCTTTCATTGTGTAAAAACCACAAAACATTTGTCCATGCTCCTATTGACATAGATTTCAATTGTTTCCCCATGATTGCTCTTATAATAAACGATAGTGTGAAATATATTCTTGTAATAGGAGTTTTAGGGTAATAGGTGCCTTTTTGTCATTGTTAGGATCACTCTCAAAAGTGGCTCTACCAAATTACATTTCCTCCACCATTATGGGCAGTTTCCATTGTTTGACACTTAAGCCACATTTGCTGTCATTATATATTCAAATTTTTGCTAATTATTTTTTATTGGAAATTTATTTTTGTATTTCACTGAGTATAAGAAGACGGTGAGCATCTTTTTACAGGTTTTTTTTAAAACTTTTTGTTTTTCCTCTTCTCTGAATTGCTAATTCACATTCCTCACTTTTCTGTTGGGTAATAATATATTTTCCTCATTTATTTGCATGAGATATTTGAATATGGGCTATAATTCTTTGTTAGTTAGTTACATGTTGGACGTTAACTTCCATAAGTATTTTGCATGATTTGTGTATGGTTTATGGTGAGATTTTCCATAAAGTTAATGTAGCTAAATTTATCAACCTCTCCTTATATGTATTGTGTCCTGCTTTTAAATGTTCAGGTCATAACAATATTCGACATGATATTTTTTTTAAATGTTAGAGTTTTGGGGATCCCTGGGTGGCACAGCGGTTTAGTGCCTGCCTTTGGCCCAGGGCGCGATCCTGGAGACCCGGGATCGAGTCCCACATCGGGCTCCTGGTGCATGGAGCCTGCTTCTCCCTCTGCCTGTGTCTCTGCCTCTCTCTCTCTCTGTGTGACTATCATAAATAAATAAAAAATTTTAAAAAAATGTTAGAGTTTTGTTTTTGAACTTTAGAATTATATGCTAACCAAACCTACTTTCCATATACAGTGTTAAATCAGAATCAATATATTTCTTATGGAAACAATTGACTTAGGAGCCTTTATTGGAAAGTCTATATTTTCTCTACTGGTTTGTCATATACATTTTATCATGAAAGTAATTTTCTGCTAGATCCTCTATTTTATTTATTAGAAGTATTTGTTGATCTATTAACCAGTTTCACAATGGCTTAATTATCACAGCTTTATATTGAATCTTGCTTAAGGAAGAGCATGTGCTATTTGCTATTCTCTTTTCAAAATAGCTATTTATTTATTTATTTATTTATATATTTATTTACTTACTGTCCTTTCTTAAAATAGCACTGGTGAATCTGTCAATTTCCATGGAAAAAAGTGTCTTGAAAAATTCTTAAAAATATGAATTTAGATAATTATGGCAAAATAATATTATACTAACAAAGTTCAATCTTACAGAAAATCCGTTATCTTACAAAGTGGTATTATTGTACACTCGGAATTAATATTCAAGAGTTTCAATGGCTCTACATCGGGCTCCCTATTCAGTGGGGACCCTGCTTCTCTCTTGCGTCCCTGCTCATGCTCTCTCTCTCTCTCTCTCTGTGTCAAATAATCTAAAAAATTACCAAAAACCAACAACAAAAAACTGGTCTTTCCTTTGCTATGTTCAATATGTTGTTAAACTGTCATTTCCTTCTTTTTTATTTATTTATTTTTTAAGATTTTATTTTATTTGTTTTAGAGATACAGAGAGACAGCAAGCGGTAGGCTGGGGGGGGGGGGTGATAGAATTTCAAGCTGACTCTGTGCTGAGTTCAGAGCCTGAGGGGGGCTCACTGTCAGGACCCTGAGATCTTGACCTCAGCTGAAACCATGAGTTGGATGCTTAACTGTCTGAGCCACCCAGGCACTTCTGTCATTTCCTTCTCATTTAGGATTTCTATTTGTCCTTTGAAACCTCCACATCTTCATCTATTATTCCCTTGATTCCTTTATTTTACATATTTGTAATAGATGTATCAAAATCTTTGCACATCCTAATAAGTTCATAATAAATTCAGTCTGTGTATAAGTCCATTTCTATTGTCAGTGTTTCTTACTGATCAAGGTTGCCTTTGTCATGCTCTTTTGCATATTTTATATATTTTCATAATTTTCTTCCAGACATTGGTTATAAAATAGTAGGGATTTCAATTGTTATTGTTTTGTTCTGCTAACACTTTAGGATGATAGATGAGAAGGCCTAATTATCTAGATTCTTCCTTGAGTTATGTTAAGCAGGCAATGACTGGGAGCTATAAATAGATTGAATTCACCTGTGATTAGACTGACTTTCAAAGTCCTGAGCCCTCAACAGCTTTTGGACCTTGTAAGCATTTAAACTGGGAGCTCAGTAAGCTGCAACATCTGATATTTTCAGCGCAAAAACTGATTCAAGTCTAGCGAGATCCTAGAATTTAAGGACGGAAACAAATTGTACAGGATCTTGCATTTTCTTTCTGCTTTCTTTTCTCTTCTATGGGTGGATTAGTCAAGTCTAGCCACTTGTCTTTACATTTGCTACCCTTCCATGTCCTGACAAATCAATTCTACCATTAACATTTTCATTGGTTTCTACATTTTTGTTTGTTTGTTTGTTTCTACAATTCTCTGAACATCTCCACTAGCTTGGCCAGGCTGTCCCTTCGTATGATGCATGTAATAAGCCAGGTGCACATCCTTGAGTCAAGCAGCTACCAAATATCAATTGTTTATTTCTCTCTGGAATGGATTTAGTGAAGGCTTCTTTGCATCCACTGCTCCTTGTTAGGTCATACAAGATTTTGACTTCTTAAAATACTCTTGTGATTACTGTAGAGGCGAAGGTTTTCTGGATTCTTCTATATCCTAACCATAATCAAAGTCGTTAGCATCTAGTTTTAAAGTATGTTACTTGGATGATACTGAGAATGCTAGTTACAAAATTAGTGATTTTACTGCTTCACATCCTAGTTAAGTGAGTGTAGCTGCTGCTCTTTGCTTTCATTCACCCATTGCTTGCTATAAGCATTCAAATATAGATATTATTTGCGTATTTATTTATTTTTAAAGATTCTTAAAAAAATTTCCTCATTTGAGAGACATAGAGAGAGTGAGCCAGAGCAGGAGCAGAGGGGGAGGGAGAAGCAGAGTCCTGGCTGAGCAGGGAGCCTGACACTGGTGCTCTATCTTAGGACCCTGAGGTCATGACCTGAGCTGAAGGCAGACTCTTAACCTGCTGAGCCACCCTGGTGCCCCAAGATATTATTTTTTAGAAAAGGCAAAGCTGAATATCCTTGATTTCTTCTTTCTTCTTAGTAGCTTAACAAAGAAGCATGTTTGAGCACAATTTCAAAAAAAAAAACTGATATGAATATAACTACTCTGGAGTTCCCACTTTCTAACAAGGTCGTTATTATAACAAGGAATCTTTATCTTCCTTCCCTTCAAGTCTGCTGAGAATTATAGGTGTAGGATTGTTTTTCCACGGATCATAATTCATAGTGTGTACAATTTAGTTATGCCTTGATGCGGCCCACACCTCTAAATGAGTTCCTTCTTTATCTTGCCTGCTAAGCAATACCTCCACTTCCAAGTCTTATCCAATAAGCTTTATTTCATATTGCAATATGTGACACAGTAGTATTGTGTGAATTCCCGCCTCCTTAGTAGGGCAGACTTTATTTTGTGATCTTCATATGGGGTCAGGAGTCTACCTCATTCCTGAACTTCAAGCAGTAACCTTGACGTTAGTCTATCATCCTGCATGAATCATGTTAAGACCCTTCATGATCAGTCATCAGCATGCTACATGATTCAAAAATCCTGACGATCTTTTTTTTTTTTTTGCTTTCAAGTATGACCCAGTGTGCCCTTGGCTATAGTCCTACTTCACCATTTTGCTTTTCTTTTCCTTCCTGTCTCCTTATACCCACAAAACGTTCAATTTGTTTTTAAATGCAGCAACAAATAAAGGGCATTAAATCTAGAGATAGGCTATCTTAGATATGAATTCTCCTACCACTGTTAGACTGCATGATATGAGATCAATTAAATAACCACCCTTGGACTCAGTTTCTTAAACTAACAATAATAGTAATAACAAATATCAATACCTACCTTACAAAGATGTCATGGGAATTAAATAAACTGTATATGTTCAGAGAATACCTTACACATTCTAATCATTATGAATGATAATCATTTTTATATCATAACATCTCATATCATTAAGGGTTTAGAGCAGAGGGGTATTAACAGAGAATATATTTGTTTTGTTCCATCTATCTTCTTCTAAATTCTCCTCCTTTTCTTCTGTTCTGTTCTCCAATTTATTTTATGTGAAACAAAACAAAATAAAACATGCGCATATAAAACCATATCATTAGTTCTAAAAAAATCTTCCCAAAATAGTCAAAAAAAGATTATCACTCTACTAGTGGCTTAGATATTCTGGGAGCCCTCCTATTAAATTACACAAAATGTATATTTGGTGCATTTTTATGTTTACTAGTAAGCAGTAAAATTTTCTAAAACCCAATAAAGTAAAAAAAAAAAAAAGAGAGAGAGAGGAAAAAGAGGAAGGAAAGAAGGCAGGAAGGCATGAAGGAAGGGAACATTGAATTAAGTAGTAGGTGAAAACTATGCAAGAAGCAGTTAGCAGTACAGAGAAAACAAGATAAAAAATGAGCAAAGTTAACCTCATGATGAAAGCCTATATTAAAGTAGACTAAGACTTTGGCCAAGGGGAGATGGGGAAGGTATGCCTGAAAGAAACTGAAATGGCTCATAACAGAAGCAAATGAAATACTTCTCTGCTTGAAAGTATCTTACTATAGGACTATAGTACACTCGTGCGTAATAAAATATGAATTTGTAGTGAATTAGAAATCACAAGAATCTAGATTCTGTGAGTAGGAGTGACTAGAAACAACAAGCAGGAGCAGTAAGAACCCACAGATTCTAGATATGTTATGGCTAAAAATAATATATAATGTGAAATATATCATTCCAGATTTGCACACCTACTAGATGGTTTGCACAGCAACTTAAATGCAATGGCAAAAACTACTCAGAATGTAGCAGAGAGAGACAGAGAATGAAAATATGAAAGATAAACTAAGTGACCATGAAGATAAAAACAAAAATCGATACGCAAATTATTTGAGGTCCAGACAGAGAAAATAGAGAGGCAGTGACTAAAAACATAACATCAAGAGTTTTCCAATACTGGGGAGCCCTGGTGGCTCAGCAGTTTAGTGCCGCCTTCAGTCCAGCGTGTGATCTTGGAGTCCCAGGATTGAGTCCCATGTTGGGCTCCCTGCATGGAGCCTGCTTCTCCCTCTGCCTGTGTCTGCCTCTCTCTATGTCTCTCATGCATAAATAAATAAAATCTTAAAAAAAAAGAATTTTCCAATACTATTCAAAAGTTTGAATTGATAGTTATAGAAATTACATTTAATATTAACAACGTAAAACTGCTCAAGCATTCAGAAATCAAATAAATATTTTAACATTCGGTAATAAGGACAGATCACGTACCAAATAGAAACAATTAGGCAGATAATATAACTGTCAGTATTAGGTTGAAAATCAGAAGATGATTTTGAGAAATTTCAATCAGTCTAAAATTGTGCATGAAAAGTATCTTCAAGACAAGGTAAAACAAGTATTTCAAGTGAGCAAGAAATGGTAGGTTTGCTTCATATAATACATTTAGATTACTTTGTCACATTATACCTTGCTTCCAAAATCCCCTCTATGTAAATATGTTTTTAAGTAGTATATATTAAAGTTTACTCTTTTTGTTATAATGTCCTATGCATTCTAAGCATTTCGACTAATGCTTAATATCTTCTTTTCACCATTCCAGTATTACAGAATGATCTCACTACACCAAAATTCCTTGTACTTAACCTGTGCAATCCTCCCCAACACAAGTCTTGGAAACTATTGATCTTTAATAGTCATCTGTACTATTTATTTGTTTCAAAATACTGTTCAATTGAAATAATAAAGTATCTAGTTTTTTTCAGACTGGTCTTTTTCACATAGGAACATGCATTTAAGATTAATTAGCTTTTTTTAGTAGCTTGGTAATTTATTTTTTATTGATGAATAATAGTCTATTGTATGTTGCCACAATTGATTTACATATTATTCATTACCCAACTCACTGAAGGAAATTTTGTTTTTTTCAAGTTTTTAGTAATTATGCATACAGCTGCTATGACTATCCATGTGCAGGTATGGGTAATAGGTTTTTTAAAACAGTTGGGTAAATAAGAGTATAATGACTTAATTGTACAGAAAGATTTTGTTTAGTTTTTAAGACTGCAAAACAGTCTTCCAAAGAAGGCTTCCCATTTTGCTTTCCCACTGAAATTACTGAGATTTTCTGCTACACTGGATCCTCACCAGTAATTGATATTGTTAGTTCTTTAGATTTTAACCATTCCGATAGAGATGCATAGGGCTAAATCTCTGTTTAAATTTACATTTCCCTAATGACAAACAACATTGGACATCTTTTCTTATGCTTATTTGTTATCTGTATATTATCTTTGGTGAAGTGTCTGTTTAGATTTTGCATGCATTTTTATATTGAGCTGTTTGTTTCCTTACTGTTGAGCTTTAAAAATATTTTGTGTATTCTGGATACAAGTACTCCATCGGATATATGTTTTAAATATATTTTCCCCAATTTATGGCTTGTCCTTGTGTATTCTCTTAACAGTATCCCCCAGAGAGCAGAAAATTTTTATTTTAATAATGTTAGACATCATCCTTTTTTCTTTTAGGGATTCCATTATTGATGTTGTATTTAAAAACTCATCACCAACCCCAAGTTCATATAAATTTTCTCCTATCTGTCCTCCAAGAGTTTTCTATAATTTTATATTTCAGTATAAGATCCATTTAGCTAATATATTTGTAAGCAGTAAAGTTTGTGTATAGATTGACTATTTTGCATATAGATATTAATTTGTTTCACCACCATTTCTTGAAATGACTAGTCTTTATCCATTGAATCGTTATTTCTCCTTGATTATGATTTGACTATATTTATGTGGATCTATTTCTGAGCTCTTAATATATTCCATGGATAAACATAGCCTCCTGCCCATGCCTCGTCTATACTTTCACTAATCACATGCTGTCTTCTTTCATGCAGCCATATAATATGTCTAAAAATTGGGTAGTGTGTGTTTTCCATCTATGTTCTTCATCTTCAGTATTGTGTTAGCTATTCTAGGTCTTTTTTCCTTTCCATATAAACTTTAGTATATGTGCTGCTGAAGCGAGCACTCCATATAAACTTTAGAATTGGTTTGTTGATATCTCCAAAATAGCTTTCTGGGATTTTGTTTGAGATTATTTTGATCAAATCTATTTGATAGCTTAACAATCCTGAGTCTTTTAGTCCAGAAACACAGTACATCTCTCCATTTATTTAAATTTTAATTGATTTTTAAAATTACTCTTGTAGTTTTTCACATAAAGGTCATTTAGAAATTTTGTTAAGTTTATTACTATGTGTTACTATAAATATTTTTTTCCATTATCTTCAAATTCCAAGCCTTACTCTTGGCTTATTGGAAAACATAGAATTTTTATATTAACCTTGTATCCTGTAATGTTGCTCTAATTGCTTATTAGTCTTAGAAAATCACCTTTTTATTGAATCTTTGAGATTTTCTACATAATCATGTCATCTCTGAACAAAGACACTTTTATTTCTTTTTTATTTTTCTGTCTGCATACTTTTAATCATTTTATTTTACTATTCTTTTGGATTTTCTACATAGATAATGTCATGAGAAAAAATAATTTTATATATATTTATATTTTATTTTTATATATTTATTTTTATTTATATACATATAAAGACTAGATATACACATCTATCTATCTATACCCATATCTATATATCTATACCTTTTATTTCCTTATCTTGTCTTATTGCATTTGTTAGTACTTCCAGCATAAAGTAAAGAAGTTGTGGGATGGAAAATTTTGCCCTCTACCTGATATTAGTGGGAAGGCTTTGGGTTTCTCATCATTAAGTGTGTTGCTAGCTGACTTTTTTTTTTTAAATCTTTTTTAGCTTGCAGAAGTGTTCCTCTGTTCCTAATTTACTGATACCTTTAAAAATTATAAACTATATTGTTTTTTTTTTTTGCCAATTGCCTTTTCTATATCTACTGATATGACGGATTATAAGAACTGATTTTTTAAATGTTGCAACAACCTTGCATATTTGCAATAAATCCCACTTGGTCACTGTGTATAATTCTTTTTATGCATTGTTGGATTCAACTTCCTAATATTATGTTGAGGATTTTTATATCTATCTTCATGAGAGATACTGGCTTATAGTTTTATTGTGGTGTTTTTGTATGATTTTGGTATTAGGGCCTCATAGAATGAGTTAGGAAGTATTCTTTCTACTTCTATCCTCTGAAAGAAATTATAAAGAATTGGCATTATTTCTTTAAGTGTTTCAGCCATTATTATCTCAAACATTCCACTGTTTCACCTTGTTTTTCTTTGTCTGCTTGTATTTCAAATATACACATTACACCTTTTGAAATTATCTGACAGTTCTTGGATATTCTCTTCTTTTTTTTTTATTATTCTTTTTTTTCTCTTTACATTTTGATTTGTGAGATTTCTATTGACAATATAATCAAGCCTTCTATTTTGTTTCCTTGGCTGTGTTGTCTACGAGTGAGCTTATCCAAAGCATTTTTCATTTGTTAAAGTGTCTTTCATTTCTAGCATTTCAATTCTTTTTTAAAAATTGTGTTTCTGTTTATGTTACCCACCTGTTTTTTGCATGCTGTCCACTTTTTCCCATTAGAATCATTAACATATTGGTCATTGTTTTAAATTCCCACTCTATCATATGTAATTCTTGTTTTGATGCTTGCTTGTCTTTACAAACTATCTTTAGTTTCCTTTTGGCATGTCTTGTAATTTTTTGTTGAAAGCTAGGCACTTTTTCAAATAATAATAATTGAGGTAAATGAGCCATTAGTGTGAAGACTTCTGTTAATCTGTCTAGGATTTAAGAATTGTTCAAGATTTGCAGTAGCTATATATTCCAGAGACTTTATATTTGATTGTTCTTGTCTCATTAATTTTTTTAGCTTGGACTTCCCTTAGCACTCCTCCTAAGAGACAGTCTGTGTTTGAAACTCAGTAATAATTCCCTATTATTCTGGAGCTCTGTTGATGTGTTGATAAGGTACAGAGAAAAGCATTCTATAGTCTTTCAATTACGTCTTAGTATTGTATGGACTACTGTCTCTGGCCCACAACATTTATAGGTGTTCTTTTTCTTGCTTCCTTTTTTTTTTTTTTTTTTCCTTTATCAAAAGTAGGACCTATGCCCAGCATGGAGCCCAATGTGGGGTTTGAACCCACTACCCTGAGATCAAAACCTAAGGTTTGATCAAGAGTCAGAAACTTAACCAACTGGGCCACCCAGGCGCCCCAACTTGTTTTCTTCTTATGTAACCTCCCCCTCTCTTGGGCAGAACAGGAAAACTAGAGTGAACAGAAATCAAAATAATGCCTTTCCTCCACTGCTCTGGGACAAGGCTCTAATGATACCCTCCTCCCTGGAAAATAAGTCTTTGTTACAGAGAAGGTTCTAGAGTGTTTCACAATAGTTACTCTGCCCCTACTAGATCCACCAGGGTATATTTCTCAAATATATTTTTTACCACAAGAACCTGGTAGGATTCCTGGTAGTAAAGCTCAGGAAAGTGTCAAGGAATACCTTCACTATTATTTTAGCTATTAATTCTCCAGCAATTCATCAAAATCACTATTTATGTACATGAACTACTTTTTGGTTCCAGCTCCAACAGCTTTTGTGCTGGGTAAAAAGCCTCAGCTTTAACTTTCTGGATTTGCCTCAGGGAACTTCTTTCTTTGACTGGTCTAAGAAGACTCATTGATTTTCAGTTTGTCCAGCTTTTCTCTGTTGTGAGAAGATTAACAACTCCCATGCTCTTTACATGTCAGAGCTAAAAATTCAAAATGCCAAATAGTTTTTAAAATTAAATAACAAAATTTTAAGGAAAATTTATATAAAAGAGGAAATCTTTATAAATTACTTTTGTCTAATTCCCATGTTAGATCTATTTAATTTTAAGTCCCTGAATCCATAGGTCAATAGTGTGGTTCGTTGTATTTTCATGCTGATTTAATAAAACCATGAAAGCAGAAGAAAAACTGGACTCAAATGACTCTGTAACTGAAATTCTGTAATTAATAATTTATGTTCTCCTTGTGTGGATAGCCAAAGAACTAAATCCTGAATAAATCTTGCTGCCAGTTACATTTCGAAGGGCATTTGGGAAAAAATATGGCTAAAACTTAAAAATTAAAAAACATTTTCCCTTTTATTTTCTCATTTGTAACATTTTACTTCACTAGTTTATTTATTCAGTATGTTCACACTTATAAGCAGATGTGAGCAGTGTTTCTATCTTGGCCTATTCTTTGTATGAGTTTAAATAATAAAAGACAACTGGTAACTCAGATTTTCTAAATTCTCTTTTAAAGTGTAGAAGAATAACAAACCCCAAGAACACCATGCTGCATTTTTAAGGCAAAATATTAGACCAGCAGTAGACTTTGTCCTAATTTTCTGCCTTTGGCATTCTAGGCTATGTTTTTTTAGACTGTGATCCCTATCATTAAAGGGTTGGAAGTAATATAGAGCCAGTTCCACCCACTGCACAGATGCAGGAAATGATGGGAGAAAATGAGGCCGAAAATAAGTACCTGTGATTTCAAGGAAATACAGCTGTCTTAAAGACAAAACATCAAGGCATTGTAAAGGCAAAGTAAGATACAAGTAAGGCATGTTAGAACACCCAAATGATTTAATTGGCAACACGTCACAATCAAAGTTGTCCATTCAATGGTTTTTAAAAGAAAAACAATGATTAATAATAAAGTATTCACTTAAAATATTTACTTATTGCTGAAATGTTATTTGAAAAGTGCTTTTCTATTAATCAAAGTCCATATTTTAATATTAAAATAGGGAAGTAGTGCTGGATTTTGAATATTTTCCAAAAGGAAGGAGTCTTGGGTTAGTTGCACATATTGTTTTCCTGCTTTCTTTGTATAAAAATAGCTATTAATTGGGACTGTGCAAAGCTTTGGGGATTGTGACTAGGAAATGACTTGACTGCTTTTAAGAGTGTGGATTTTCAAAGATATCTATGTTTTGTTGTGGCATTTTGTTTAGCCTTTGACTTCACTTAAAGTCTGTGCTATTGAACCTTAAGATCAATCTACAGAGAGAAAGAATCACTAAAATAATTTCAAAAGCTTCCCTTTCTGTTACTCAAAAATAAGCATCTGGGCATGAAAATCCTTGGTAACACTATGTCTCTTTTCTGTGTGTTGCTGTTGTCAGAAACACATTAATAAAGAAAAATTGCCCCATGGGGCAAAAGTGTTGCCCGTTCCAACTGTACATTTTTGGTGTCATCTTCCCATGGGCTTCTCCAGAGCATTGCTGGTCTACTTTGTATTTCTGTGATGGTGGAAGATGATTGGAGCCTCAGGATAATGAAGGCACTGGTTCCATTAAGAAGAAGCAAAGCTTTTTCCCAAAGTGACTCTCGAGCTGCTTGACAATGATATACATTTTCATGGAAAAGATTAATGAAGTTCAAAAAGAACTACTGAGTTTAGTTCTTCTTGGTATAATGTTGTAAAGCCTTTTCTTCCTCCAAAGACAAAAGCACCCAGCTCCCTCTTGCCATTCCTCTTTTCAGCTTCAATAGTCACTTCATTAAGTGAAACAATGCTGTCACCATTCATCATCTGCAGGCTTTAATTCCCAATACAGTCTGGTACTCTGCAATCCCAGTGTACAGGTCACAGTTTCCATCTGGATTTGCATTTTAATCTATGAATTCATAATTTCCATGAGTTTCCTCAGAATATTAAAAAACTCTGGAGTGAAAAGGAACAAGTACATGTTTCTTTTTTTCAAGTCAGTTTCTCTAACAGTGTATCATTCTTTTTATTTATTTATTTATTTATTTATTTATTTATTTATTTATTTATAAGAAATCTTTATTGCTTTTGTTAATTGATCTATGCCAAGAAATATGAAAGTATTTTTTGATATATAGTAGGCCCCTGACATACATGTTGAATTCATGGGAATAAAAATCTTATACTTGGAAAACACAGATATATACAAGACATTTGAACAATAGTTCCATCATTTTAGCTAGTTTAGTACATATTAAATAGTGAGACCACTGATGATATATAACACATAAAACTAGATATAAGTGATCAAAAATGAAAAGGCTTTAAAGAATTATAAGAAATAACTTACACAACCAAAACATGTCATAAAATGTAGATAACCATGTACAACTTAAGGAACAAACATTGACAGCTTCTCCCTTTGCTTTTTGCTGTCCCTGCCCTAAGAGGCAATTCTGTTATTTCAACTCTAAAACTTAAAACTACTTTCAAACATATATATATATATATATTTTTCTTTTATGATTAGATGCATGGTTAATTATTTCCCTGGGATTCTGAAATAAGAAAAAAGAATTCCACTGCATACCCATAGTTATCTTTACTTTTCTCTGGGCAGTTCTATGGCTGTTTTGATGGAAACCTTTACTAATGCCCATGCTATAAAACTGCTCATGATGAAGAGTGCATACATGCATTCTGGGCTACCGTTGGAAAGGATAGCACATGACTAAGGACAATCCCTTGAAGGCCCAGAGATCCTGGCTGCTTGTGAAACAGAAGGAACAAGAACTACATTTGTTTCCTGACACTGCTGTGATGAACTACTACAGGCTGAGTGACTTAACCAGAAATCTTTACAGTTCTGGAGGCCAGAAATCCAAAATCAAGTGTCCACAAGGTTGATTCTTTGAAGGTTTTAAGGGAAGGCTTTGTTCCAGTCTCTGTCCTTTGCTTGCTGATGGCTGTCTTCTTCCCAGGTCTTTTCACATTGCCATCCTTCAGTGTGGGTCTTTGCGTCCAAATTTCTCCTTTTTATAAAGGTACCACTTTTACTGGCCTAGGGCCCACCCTAATGATCTCATTTTCATTTGATAGTCTGCCGAAAACATATCTCCAATAAGTCTCACTCTGACACACTGAGAGTTAAGATTTCAATGTACGAATTTTTGTGGGACATACTCAACCCATAATTAATCATGAGCCTACACTTGATGTAGTTTTTAGAAGTTTTGTGAACTTAGGATAGTATTCTTTGATATCCTGCATGATGACAGCAGATAGTTCAGGGTTCTTTCTTTCTTTCTTTCTTTCTTTCTTTCTTTCTTTCTTTCTTTCTTTCTTTCTTTCTTCTTTCTTTCTTTCTTTCTTTCTTTCTTTCTTTCTTTCTTTCTTCTTTCTTTCTTTCTTTCTTTTCTTTTTTTTCTTTCTTTTCTTCCTCTCTTTCTTTCTGATAGAAAGTAAAATTTGATAGGATAATTAGCATTTACCCTAAGTGGTATTCTTCTGAGTATTGTCTACTACTACTTATGTTATTGCTACGTGCAAGTTGCCATATTCCTAACCCTAGTCTTGTCTGAACCTTCTATACATGCCATGCCAGTGGCACATCACAGCTCCTTGACAAAGGGAGGGAGATATAGAAGCATCTGACATCCTGGCCTCTTGACACTCTACTCTTTTCATGAGGGAATAGGAAGTGTTGTGCTCCTTTCTCACAGAATTAGAATTTAAATCTTTGGTATTAATCTACAACAAAAGTTCTTACATTTTTCTGAGGTGTACATCTTAAGACTTGGCAGCAGCATGCCATCTCCTTGTTGGATGCATATCTTTCTTTCGTAATCAAAACTATTCAACACTAAAGACTTTTAAAAACACATAGGAATATTTAGGAAATGGGAAATGGAAAGAGCATAATATATAAATCATGTGACGTCTTTCAGAGAGCACTTTTGTTTTCTACTTTGTCATTCCTGGTCTGGATGAAACTGTATGTCTTCCAAAAACAATTTCTTGATGTAAATTCTATTTTTTTCCTAACCCTAGATTTACAGCCATTTTTTTTCCTGCACTTTGAGGTGGATTCTATCTATAAATATGCATGTGCATGTGTTGTTATGAGAGGATGTCAAAAGTTTAACAACCTTTTATTTGGCATCTGCTGTGGACTGGTGTCATGCTGTAGGGTTAAGGACAACGGTCCTGGCACCTCTAACAGTGGATCCTCAGAGGTTTGATGGTCACAAAACTGCAGGTCTCTGTAATTGCACTTTGCTTGATGCTTCAAGTCACTTGAGTGGAGTGCTTCTTCCTGAAACCTTAATAACTTGGTGGTGATATCTGTATTGTTTGGATCACAGATACAATAGAATCTTGCTTGCTCCCACATTTTCTTGATTGTATCACAAACACTGGGATGAACTTTGGTCTAGACTATATTTCCATAACCTGCTTCAGACGGCTAGGGCTAAGATGTAGCTTTCACAGCATCCAATCAATCCATGAAAACTTGCGACATGGCATAAACAGTTGGGAATATTAATCCAGATTCTATTCCTTCTTGAATGGGAATTAAAAAAAAAATATTTTGCTCCACCGAAACCTGAAAACCACCTACCTTTCCCTTCCCCCAATCTCTCCTTAAATCCATTCTTAACAAGGTCTCTATAATGATGCTTCTAAAATGCAAATGTGAGGCTATTACTTCTCTGCTTCAATTCCTTTGAGTCACCTCAAAGCCTTTTGATAAAGTCCCAATTCTTTGGCATTTAGGATCTTTCAAGATCTGAGCTCATTACTTAAAAGCATTGTCCTTGGGTTCTACGATGTAGCTATCTCAAATGACTAGAAAGATTCTAAATTATTCACTTTCTTTTTCTTTCCCCTGTCTTTCTGCATGCTGATTTCTCTGCCTTGACTAAACTGTTAGCATATTTTTTGTCTTCTCAGCCAGTTTAAACTGGCAAAGTTCAACAATTCGAATGGAGATGTAAGGTGTATGCACTCTTGAACTTGGCTGAGAAAATAAAAGGTTATAAACATATTTTCCATAATTAACTTTAAGAGAGTCATCACATGATTACAATTATTTGAAAGCATTTTCTGGCAATTGAAAGAGTTAATGATGTTTACTCTTCCTTAAAGATTTAACCAAAATTTGAATCAAGTTAATGACTACTACCAGGTTGACAAATTTACTAAAACTATAAGAGGTCGATTCTGGCTTATTAGATGTTCTATATATTCTTATTGGTATTTCCTGAAATTTTTTGTCTCCAATGACAATGTTCTGAACACAGTCTTTAAATTATTATTAATTGAAACATGGTTATAAAAAATCAGTGTATATTCCACTAAGGTCAAGCTAAATCTTTTTGGTATAATACTAAAATGAAGAGAAGAATATATGCACAAAATATATTATAGTTGAAATGTTTAAGCTTTCCTTTATGTCTCCCTGCATAATAATAAGCGTATTTTTTCATTAATGTACACCCAATTGGAGCTCTAGCCTTAAAGCAATTAACCTATTATTAAATGTTATTAAGTGAAAAATAGTTTTATCTTTCCTAAATAATTAACAACTTATAGCTTTCATTTCCCCTTTCCCCTACCTCACTCACATACAGAGGACAAATACTAATCTTTTTCAAGGCACAATGATATGCTAAGGCATTGGGGAAAGCAGCAATTGATTCATAAATTTTCAGGAACACGGAGCTAGTTGTGCTGTTGAATATATAAGAAGTTTCTGGTCGCCATTTGTAGTTGGGACTGAAGAAATGTCAGCAATTACTGCATTTCTTATTATAGGTTGCACAGTACTCATGTATTGAAATTCTTGTAAGAAAAAGCCAAGGGGAGACAGACTGTTAAGAACTAAGATCAGTATTTACTATAAAGAAGTAAGTATTAAACTGTCCCGAGAGCATTCGTAGTCAAAAGGCTTCTATTTTGCATATCTCCTGATTCTGATAATGGCTTCACTTTGATTATTTTAGAGTATTAATGGTATTTGACAGATTGATTTAAAACAAAGTTTCTGTTATTTTTGCAACACACCTGAATTCTAAGTTCACTAACAGAGATGCAAAAGAATAATAGTCTAAGATAAAATAGAGAAACAAATAGGAAAATATAAGGTGCTGGTGGGACTCAAAGTTCAAAGGTAAATATAAACTTGTTTCTGATTATACCAGGCAATAGTCTTATGCTGTAGAGAACGTGGTGGTTCAGCAAATATGACTCCAGTATCTTCATTTTCAATGAAGATTCTTTCTTATTCATGTTATTTGGTACCTTTGGTAAATGTCAATGATATTAATTCTATACCTCCATCAGAATAGGAAGAATGTCTGCTATTGTTTCCATTTGTTGTGGTTAATTTAGTAGAAAATAGCTAACCCCTTGGGGTATGTCATGAATTATACCTATTTGCTTTTGTCCAATGTTTGAAGGAATGCACAAGGCAAAAATAATTTAGAAAATGACGAACGATGCCCAGGTACTCTCTCTGTAATAGCGTCAACCTAATTCAATTTCTTATTTCCCTACACTATAAATTTTAGCTTTTCCTTAGCAAAAGAAATGTATGCATTTTTTTCCTTAAACATACAGCACTTGTTAAGACGATATTTGCACTGGCTATTTTTAAAATGCAATTATTATTTAAGGATCATTCATTTTGTATTATTATTTTTACATTACAAAAGGAAGAATTGATACACAAAACACTCTTCATCAGCACTGGATGTTCAGGGTAGTCAAAACACATGGAGTGGGACTGACACTTTGATTTTAGGGTCAAAATTCCACAGTTTGTGACAGAGACAGGCAAGGCCATTCTGTAATGGGGCCACAGGATTTGAGACACCAGGGATTTTGTGATGACATTTGTGAACTCTGTGGGGGGGCCTTCAATGCAGTGAGTCTCACCGTGGATTAAAAATGAAAGAGTTTTATCTGACCAGACACACAAACAAAATAAAGGGACACCAGGAAACTTTGGGAGGTGTTAGACATGTCTCTTACCTCGACTGTGGTGATGGTACCACAGGTGTTTGCATATATCCAAACTCATCAACTTGAACACATTCACATATGGTGTTCTCTGTTTATCAGTTATAGCTCAATAAAGCTGTTTAGGAAAAAGAGTTAATAAAGAAATAAGAGGTAAGAACTATGACTTTGTAAGAAAAGCTGTAAGAAAATTTAAATTCTTGGTTCATCGGAGTTGAGTGAATTAGTTACTCTGGAAGGAATTTTTCTGCCAATATTGCTGTGATTGGACAGAGAGGGAACGTTGGCTGGGGAGCGAGAAACAGATATTCTCGGAACGTGCATGTGAGTATCTGGTGGCAAGAGAGAACAAGACATTAGTCAATATATTAGTTTCCTAAAGCTGCCATTACAAAAGACTGCATGTTGGGTGGGTGAAAACACCAGAAATGTATTGTCCCACAGTTCTGGAGTGTAGAGTCCTACCCAAGAGTGTTGGCAGAGCCATGCTCCCTTCCAGTTCTCTTTGGAAGACTCCTTCCATGCATCTCCTGGCTTCTGTGGGTTCTGGCCATCCTGGTGTGGCCCAGCTTGTAGCTGCATCAGTCCGGTTTCTGACCTGTCTTCACATCACCATCTCTCCTCTGTGTTTGTATGTGTGCACATCTCCCTTTCCCTACTAGAGTACCTGTCCTTGGATTCATGCCCGCGCCCAAGCTCGACCTCATCTTAACTTGATCATGTCTGCCAAGACCCAATTTCCAAATAAGATCACATTCCCCGGTCCCTGGGGTTGGAACTTACACATCTTTTCAGGAGATTTAAATTCAACCCATAGCAGTCACTTTCTAGCAATTAAATCAGGAATGTAAAGTAGGTAGTTACTTGGGAGGAATAGTTTGGAAGCAGAAGGAATAGAATGGAACAACAAAAAAATGATTACCCTACAATATGCATTTATGAAAATGAGAAAAATGTTTTAAAAAACATAGAAGAATATTCAAATAAAACTCATGACTATATTAACCTAACGGAAAGGTATCTTATAGTAAAAACTTTTGTTCATATATACTTATGTGTCACGTATACTTCTATAGGATAGAGTTCTAAAAGTGGAATTTCTGTGGAAAGGTAAAAGATATTTTATGTGTATGTACTTTATATATTTTATTATAAATCTTATATGTTTATATTTTCCAGTCCCACCCCCAAAAAATCCTCATGTAAAAAGTCGAATAAAATATATTCTAGTGTATTTCTACAAAGTTTGGTTGACTGTAAAATATATTTTATGGGACTACTTATTAGAGATTACTATCTTCTTGGTAGGTTGAGTTTCATTTTACTAATCCATTGGCAGAGTTAAATAAAAGATAGAAGGACAAACTGAGTTTACAATACCACATTTTAATTACCCCTTTCTGAGACCTGTATCATATTTCATATCTCAGTACTTAATAACTTTTCAATTACTATTTTGGTACAGTGAACTCACAATTCATAGTTCAAGCTCTTTAGTGTAATTTTATTTTAAAACAAGCTGACCTCAAATCTTTTCAGATCTAGTAATTTTTTTTACAGTTTATAAAAAAAGACAAAATAAAGAAGTACTCACTGATTCAAAATGAAAATAAAAACATTTTTATTTTATTTTTTTTCACACTTGCCTTAATGGTAAAATAGAGAAAACATAGGATTGTTGTAAAGATTAAATAATGAGGGGCCCCGGGGTGGCTCAGTCAGTTAAGCATCTGACTTCAGCTCAGGTCATGATCTCAGGGTCCTGGGATCGAGCTCTGCTTCAGGCTCCATGCTCAGCAGGGAGTTGGCTTGAGAGTTTCCCTCTCCCTCTGCCCCTCCCTCCGCTCATGCTTGCTCTCTCTCCCTCTCAAATAAATAAATAAAATCTTTTTTTAAAAAAAGATTAAGGGACACCTGGGTGGCTCAGACAGTTAAGTGTCTCCCTCCAGCTCAGGTTATGATCTCAGGGTTTTGGGATCGAGCTTCACATTAGGCTCTCTGCTCAGCACGGTGTCTGCTTCTCCCTCTCCCTCTGTTCCCCTGTTCTCTCTCTTTCTCTCTCTCTCAAATAAAGAAATAAAATCTTTTTTTAAAAAGTTTAAAAATTTTTTAAAAAGATTAAATTATGAAAATAGTTTAGAAGCATTAGTCCCAACTTAGTCCATGGTAGGTACATAAGCACGTGTTGGATCTGAATGTGCAAAATAAAGGTGGATCATGGCATTGTCCGGAAGACTGAATCCAAACAGAAAGCTATAAACACAAGAAAAAAGTAAATAAAAAAAATATAAAAACATTTGCATTAATTTAAGAATTAAATTAATACTGGTTGATGCATTCTGAAAGATGAAAAAGATCAACATCACAAGTTCATACAACATGCTTCATTTAAAAAATACACTTTTTAAAGTGTATTTCAAAAAGTACATTAAAAAATATACTACTTACTTATATTGAAAGTATCTGGACTTTTCTCCAATCACTTTTTTCCAATTATTGTTATAGTATCTGATGCCAGAGACATGTTAATAATACTATTTTTATGAGAACGTATATATAATATAGTTTTTGTGTAACAAAATGAGACTATTTTGAAAAAAAAATAAAAGAAACAAGGATAAACCAGAAATAAATGTGATTGTCAAGAAATAGGTGGGAGGAATGGGTAATGGATTGTGGATTAATCTCCAAAAATTTAAATCTGTGCCATATATCAAGTACTAATAGTGATATGGTTAAGTTTCCAGAGGTGATAATTATATTGTGGTTATGGAGGACACTGATCTTTTTCTTTGGAGATGCACACTAAGTATTTGGAGAAGATGTATCATGATGTCTATGACTTGCTCCCATGTGTTTCAGTGTGAGTGTGTTTGTGTGAAGGTGGGGAAGGAGGAAAGAAAAAAAAAGATGGGAAGAAAGTGAGAGAGAATAATACATAATGGCATATCTAAGTGAAAGTTATATATTTGTTTTATTTGTTTTATTTTTTATTTTTTAATTTTTATTTATTTATGATAGTCACAGAGAGAGAGAGAGAGGCAGAGACACAGGCAGAGGGAGAAGCAGGCTCCATGCACCGGGAGCCCGATGTGGGATTCAATCCCGAGTCTCCAGGATCGCGCCCTGGGCCAAAGGCAGGCGCTAAACCGCTGCGCCACCCAGGGATCCCTGTATTTGTTTTATTTTTTAAATAAAAAGCTGGGGTAAAATATTCTTTTTGGACTTACATTCAGAAACAGTTTTATTTTAGTTTCATTAGTTCTAGAGAAATATTTCTACAAAAGGAAGTCTGTATAATCATCACCAAAGTTTACACAAAGAAACACAAAATGTATCTTGACCATTCTAATGTAAATATTAGAGGAAAAATATAGAAAAAATGGAAAATTTAAACACAGAACCTTCCTTTCTTTTAGAATTGGAATTTGACTGTATAATAATATGATTCCTCTGAAGTATCTGCCAGAGAATAAGTGAATAACGGAAACATCAGCAAGCAATAGGTTAATAAATGTTAACAATCTTGATTTCTTCAGAAACAACAGACAATCTTGTTTTTAATATGAAGGAGGAGAAACATAAATAATCTGGAATGGTGCATTTCCAAAATTAGAAATATTTTTGTCTCTAAATTGTCAAAAGAGAGACACTAAAGTATACCTTGAGGATAAAAAACCTTATTCATCTACAGTGATAAGATTAGATGATTCAATAAGTTTGCCTTTTCTTTTTCTCATGTCTACACATCTTTAATTCATTTTCCACACATTTTATAATCCTTCACTAATCAAGCCAGAACCAAAAAGAAACATAAAAGAAACATCTTATACGGTGCAATTTACATTTTCTAACACATCAACCTTAACAGCTATAATAGTGAAAACGCTGAAATGAGGAAGTTTGCAAGTAGACAGAAATGGCAAACAAGGGAAATTGATTTGAGTGAGTCCTAAGAGATATGCTTCTATTCAGTTGCAACTAAAATTGTTTTACAGCTTGTGGGCAGGATCCAGCAAATCTGGTGCACTCGTCTAGTGAGCCTAACCTATTGTAGATAGTCTTCAGGAACACGGTTGTATTGGCCTTGTGAGGAGATGGACCTACACCCTTCCCCAGGATAAAAGGAGGCTAGCGATTAGGAAGGTCTTCACGGGATTTCACAGCATTTTAGGAGTGTGAATTAAATGTGTGTCGTTGTTGTTGTATTTAATATCAGGTCAATGCCATTAAGTGTAAATTTACAGCCTAATTCAAATGACTATCTTAGTTATGTTTCAACATACATTCTTTATATGAGTGAACGTGATGTGCAGCATTAATAAAGCGATTCAACTTTTCTATGAATGTGGAAGTAAATAACAACACCTAACGATACATTGCATTTTGTCTGATTATCCTAATCCCTATAGCAAATCCTACAACCCTATATTCCTATAACAGAATACCAGCGGCTCACCACACCGAAAATCCAGAATTTATAGGGTGAACATACCTGCAGGTTTGCCTGGGATCATTTACACCTGCTTCCCAGTACCTCACCCAATTAATGGCTCCTTTTCACTCTCATAATTATCTAATTTAGACAGTGATTTATACAATAACATTACTAATATGTCCTTGTGCTCAATGCTCCCACTGATTGACTTACATACTTAGAATGTTATCCTTTTCATGTCAAACTGTTTACTCTAGTTCTACTTAATATTGTACTGATGTACTTAAAGAACATATAAACTGATAAATATAAATAGAGAAAAAAGAATTCCTAGTTTAATAAAAACTGGATTGAATCATTTATAAGACTTGATAATATCTAGTTAGGTATTCAAAATATATAGGTACATAAAATTACATATATAGGTATATAAAATTATATATAGGTATATAAAATGTATGTAAAATATATTTTAAATTTTGAATATTGATTATGATATGATGTCTGTATCAGGTGTGGATAACTTTTTTATATTTTAGTGGTTTTTTAAGAAATATTTTATTTAAAAAATAAAAAAAATAAAAATAAATAAATATTTTATTTATTTATTTGAGAGAGAGAAAGCATACCCAGAGGGAGGATAGAGAGGGAAAAGCAGGCTCCTTGCTGAACAGGAAGCCCGACATGGCTTGATGTGGGGCTCAATCCCAGGACCCTGGGATTATGACCTGAGCCAAAGGCAGACACTTAACCACTGAGCCACCCAGGCGCCCTATATTTTAGTTTTAAAAATATTTAAGTTATAGGTATTTGTTAGTCACTGGAACATAATTTTTTAAGTTAATTGACCATTTTTTAGTCAATCAGAGGCCTACTCTATTCCCAATTGCTAATATTAGCACATTTTTTTTAAAAAATTAAGTGTAATTCTTTAAATTAATACAAACAGCAATGTATAGGTTGGTACTTTTCACTACTTCTTCAGTAACAATGTAATCTTTTTTTTCCTCTTTTTCCTTTTCTTCTTTCAAAAATAAATTTTAACACCTTTCTTACTTATACGTCATATTGAAAATTCCCTGGGTCTGTTATATACTATCTTTTGCTAAGGTTTTATTTGGGAGTCTTTTGGTGGCATAGCACTTTTATGCTCATTCAATGTGTTCAGCTTTCCCTAGCTATCCAATCTCGATTTCTCAGCACAGAAGAAAAATTGGCTTCTAGTTCCACGCATGTTGGCTTACAGGGGAAAAGAAAAATATTGCCAGCCACATTGTATTTGCACCTCCTGTCATTTTGCAGTAAGTGTGATAATCCTAAAGGAGGCAGAGTTTTGTCTGCCTTAATATATATCATATTAAAGTACCTTTGGTTTATTACGGAATGCTGCCTATAACTGACATATTTCTTTTTTAAAAAAAAAGATTTATTTATTTATTTATTTATTTATTTATTTATTTATTTATTTATTATTTTAGAGGTGGGGTCAGAAGGAGAGGGATGAAGAGAATCTCAAGCAGACTCCCTGCGGAGTGTGGAACCCAGTGCAGAACTCAATCTTGGGATCCTGAGATCTCGACCTGTGACAAAATGAAGAGTCAGATGCTTAACTGACTTCAGCACCCAGGTGCCCCTGGCATATTTCTGACCGAAATTATTTCTAATTAGTTTAAAATACAAAACGTGATTTTCTTCTATAAATTGTAAGGCATCTTAGAAAACAAAACCATTGTTTCTAACTCGGTGAGAGATTTCTCCTCAGTTGAGCAAAACTGTATGAAATGGTTAAAAAGAACAAATAAAGAACAAGAGTTATCCCCAACTGTACTATGAATCAATCAAGAATGTGCTCAGCTACAAGCCAAAGGAAAAAAGAAAGGAAAAACTAACCTTCATGACTTAACTACATTGGATTTCATTTTCTTCACTCTCAAGAAGTCTGAGGAAGGCAGTTGCTGCTGTTGGATCAGCTGTACAACGATGCTGTTAAAGACTGAAACTCTTTATGGTTTTTGGTTCCATCTGATGACTTTGTGACCTCACTGTCCCAAGATGCTCTTGTAGTTCCAATTACTATATCCCATTTTAAGGCAACAAAAATGGACAGCCAAAACGATGGCCTTACAGCATCTCTACTTTTTATTGGGGTGGAAAACCTGCCCCAGAACTTACCACAGAAGACACTCATTTATACCCCATAGCTCGGATCTGTGTCATATAGTTACCCTTAGATGTAGAAAGAAGCTGAGAAACTGTGTACTTAACTTGCACTGTTGAAGTAGGGAAAACAAACACCAAGCAAGCAAGCAAACAAACAAACAAATGAAAAAAAAAAAAAAGGAGAGAAGGAGTCTGGATGTTGGGTGATTCAATCTGTAGGATATGATACAAAAGCTGTACAAAGGCTTGACCCAACTACATCATAGGAAAGATAAAAAAAAAGTAATTTGTCCCACCACGATGAACAAAACATCTCTTACCTTCATGTCATTCTTTTAAAAAAGAACTATTGTCACTGAACCAGGAAGACTTCAAAGTATCTGTACGAAGTATGTTTGTTTTATCCTTTACTGTTTTAACTCCCCTTGCTATGGAACTGAGCACGTCTTTGATGAATGAAAGAATAAGCGCCCTCGTAAAAAGATATAACAAGATGTAACTATTAAATGCTATAGGTGTTGTAAAACTGAGATGCTTTTCTTAAATGTAGACACACCCCCTTGTTAATGCAAGGAAGATTTTCAGTAGTTAATACATAAAAGCTATCTTGATAGACGTTGTGAGAGAGGAATATAAATATATGAACTTAGTTTCGGTTTTGAAGGCATATATTTTTCAAGGAGAAAAAAAATAAAGGGACTTATATGTATCCTATGCTTAGTTAAAATTACTGAATAAACAGTCAAAATTAAAAAAAAGAAACACAAATAGGCTTTATTCAAGACAGAAAGAAAAGTGATGACATAAGAGTTTGCAGAAATATATTACTCATGATTGGGGGTGGGGTCAGAAAAAACTCTATGGAAATTGTAACCCCCGATCATTTCAGAGCAGTTAATAAAAGTGTATATATCCCTCTCTCTGTGATCATGAAAAGATTGGCAACTCTTTATTCATTCTCGCCAGGAGATACTCTGGTTGTGATTTTATATTGCTGTAAGATCCAAAGACATAAAGGGAGACTAAGGGAATCAGAATTTATGGTGTGAGATTGTAGAGAGCAAGAGTGTGTATGTTCACTTAAATGAATTGCCTCTATCAAAAGAGCTTACACTGCTAACGGTTTTAACAATGAAAATAAACATTATGCGTGGCCGTAAAGATTAAAAGCCGTACGCACTAATAATGGACTGCTAATTAGAATGGGAAGGTAAGAGATGAGATCTAGTGCTTGGTACAGGGTTATCAAAACCTCAGGAGCGGTGTCAGGAGGCCATCTGCCCTCGCTGTAGCAGGAGCACCCTCCATAAACTGAGACAGAATGAGCAACTGAGCCGTAGCTATAGCTCTGTGGAAATGAATGCTATAGGAAGCAAATAGCCAAATGAGCATGTTTTTTAGGTTTTTAAATATGGAAATGGGTCTTTGTTTTCAGACTGGTCCGTGAAAAGCGTTGTGGACGGTTATTATAATCCCAAAATGTACATGAAATTTATGCGAATCGGGTTTTTCCTCCATTGATTCGCAATCTCTTTAGGTTCTGAAGTCAGTGATTCTGTTGTTATGCTTTCTAAAGGGCTTTATTGCACATCCCTCTTAAGTCTCTCCCACCCCCCTCCAACATTTTGGCTTTCCCTTTTATTTTTTTTTATCTTTTTTTTATAATAAATTTATTTTTTATTGGTGTTCAGTTTGTCAACATACAGAATAACACCCAGTGCTCATCCCATCAAGTGCCCCCCTCAGTGCCTGTCACCTATTTATTCATACACCAAATATTTCCTCGGCACCTCTTATGGCTCAGGCACAATTATAAGCATTGACTTCATGTTTATTTGCCATTCTGTCCATTTATTTACAGCCAGTGAATATCCGGATGAAATTGTATAGCACACACCGAAGGTAGTCAAAGTCGTAAGCGATGACTGTTGAAATGGAAAAGATGCAGAGAGGACTTAGCGGTTGATGTGATGGGAGTAGTGAGACAGAGAAACTAGAGTCTCCTCCGTGTGGAGGGGTATATCTTCGATTACTAATCTAGTTTATCTTCATATTTTCCTACCCCCTTTTTTGGTTCCGACTTAACAATTCAGAGATTTTTCTGTCCTGTAGCCTATACCACAACAGGAAAAAAGATAATACTAATATTCAAAGAGAGGATTTCCTTTTCAAAATAGCCAATGCATCCATCAACTGTATGTGAGGTGCTCAGCTAATGGAGCCATTTACCGTTTTCTGAGTCCACATTCAGAAAGGAGTAAAAATGATTTAGAAGAATAGGCATTTGATCTAAATAAAATGAAATGCTTCAGAGTCACATATAGTTGAGACTTCTGCAAACGCACATGCTAAATTGTCTTCTTAAAACGACTACAGACTTCTAAAATAAGTGGTGATACTTTCTGGGAAGATTTGTGACAACTGGTTTTCATGAATAAATGATGTCCTCTGTGTCCATGTAGAATGGTAAATATCAAAAAGTGCAAGTCATATGTCCATCATCAAACTTCTTGAACATCTGAATTTGGTATTTAAATGACATAAAACATGACCTTCATATTTTTGAGGTGATTGCCACAAAAATCACTGTAAAATAAAAGTGTTTATAAATAGTAACACAAACAGTAGACTTACTTTACATAAAGCCACAAAACCACTGTAGTAAGTATGTCGAGACAGTTTATTTCCTGAAATTATTTCATATATGTCTAATGTTTAATTTATCATGTTTCCTGCTGGCCATACCAGCTGACTACATGGAAGCTTTCGTTGGCCAACCGCGACATGGTACAAGTGGTTGATAGCCTAAGTGACCGGCAAAGAAAGTAGGATCAAAGGATTCTACTACCACCACCCAAGACTGGAAACAGCTGTCTCTAGCCACTTGGATCCAAGAGAATTCATTTTTCAGCAAGGATTCTGCATGTTGAACTAGGAAAATAGTTATCAGTAAGCCTGTGCTTGAAAAGAAAAGGAGAAAAAAACCCAAAAAACCAGAACAGTGGCTTTTTGCTAGGCATGTTTCAGATTTGAAAATAAAGTTAGAATTCTTTTACTTGTAGCTTCCCTTCTAAAAGAGAACATTCAGAGGAGAGGATTTTATTTTAATGTAGTGTTAACGTAAGAATGATGACAAAAATCTTAAAAAACACCAAGTTGGGACAAGATTTCTTTTTTTTTTTTTTTTAATTTTTATTTTTAAGTAATCCCTCTATGGGGATTACTTAGTCAACGGTGGGGTCAAATTTACAACCTCAAGATCAAGAGTCTGAATGTCGGGACAATATTTCTAAGCTATTGTTCAAATCTACAAATATGTTCACCCTAATTATTAATAATGCCTGGTTAAAGATGACAAAATGTTTCCTGAATACTATTATCACTTTTTTTTTGTTAAATCTGCATGAGTAGCCTCTTAACTAAAATAGATTTAATATCTTTCCCTAAGAAGTTGAGGTGAAAAGCACATATGTATCCTTAAAAGCAAAGAATCAAATTAAATTATGAGTTTGGTACTAAAATATTTTCATCGGGCGGCCGTAGCAGCCACGCTTCAGGCTCTGAGAGTGACATAAAGGATTGCTAGAGGTATTGATCATTCAGGGTGTGACTAGACGTACCAGCGAAGCAGGCAGACAGTGTGTGCTGCTCAGGAGAGCTGCTTTCAGCCTGGCTAATGCAAGGACTATGCTTTCTTTATCTTCGTAATGGTGTCTGACAGTTTCTGCCCTAAATAAATATTTGTTGAATGGAACAGAATTGAGTTTGAAGAAGGAATATGTGATTTCAATCACGTGTGACTCCAAAGTCAGAGACGGGCCAGGAAAACAGAAATCCCACCAGGATCCCTATGTGGGAATCTGGGTTCTGGGGCATTAGGGGCCAGTGGGCTCCCCTGGTGGACGTGGAGAGCCAGCAGCTCGGGGAGGCGGCTGGCCCTGACCGTGCTTGCGGAACAGTGGAAAAGAGGCAGGGGGGTCAGCAGGACGTGGAGCACGATGGAGGGCCACACAGAACTTGGTGACTCTGGTTCCCCCAATCGCTGTGACCACTGTGAGTGTTAGATAATATGCTCATAAACCAAATTATTTAAATGCCTCCCAGCCCCAGGTCTGAGTGCGCACGTACTGTTTCTGCTACTCTGTCAGCAGCAGCAGCAGCAGCATCGTGGAGACCACCCAGGGCAACGTGCAGAGCCTGGTACACAGTGAAATCCCAGTTAGTATTTGTATCCTCCCTGGGATGGCCCAGAGGATGTGAAGATCCTGCTCACTGGCCGGTGGGATGGATGAAGCTCCATCACTTGTGTTTAGGATGATGGCTCTTGTCTAAAATAATTGAACCTGGAATGCTCACTTTAATCTCCAGTTATTACATTTTGTCATTTTAACTCTCCCAGTAGGGAGGGCACTGGAATACGACCCCCCAGAACTTGCAGTGCAAGCCCGAGCCTCTGGCAGGGTCAACAGGCCGCCACCCCTTCTGTGGTTTGCAGCATGTTCCCCCGGTGCGTGCTGTTTCTGCTTTTGACAAGGACAATCAATCTCAAGTTTTTCCGTGTGTCTGTTTCTTATGCTACGGACTTCTGCAGCAGTAAACTCACACTTTATAAGGATATAAAATTCACTCCCAGTGTAAACAAGGGCTGTTGAGAAGAAGATCACACAAGCAGGGATCTCTGTTCTCAGCACAGATGGGGTGCTCCTTGGCTCGCCCGGGCCTCCAGCACTTCCACACCGGCGGCTCCAGTTCTGGTGGAGCTCAACCTGCTCACTTCATCAGCCCAGTGTCACTTTCTGCTGTTCTTTAGACGAATGACCAAAAATGCGCCGTTACAGTCTACCTGCTATAAGGTAAGATCTTGGATTGTTTAAGGTTCATGCAGCAGCGTATTTCCATGGACGGGCAGCGTCTGGCAAAACCATTTCTAAACTGTCAGCCAATAACAAACCCAGACTAAAAACAAACAAAACAAACCAACAAAACAGAACGAAAACCAAAATGACACAAAACCCCAAAACTAGTTTGACCTGAACTCAGTGATTGTTGACACCCTGCAGAACTCCCTCCCTCACTGTTCCTTACTCACCGGTCGGCCCCCTTCCCACACATTTTCATTTTTATGAGCCAATTAGTCCAGAAAGGTCAGATTTTGCTACCTTTTAATAGGAACGTTTAAATAGTAAGATGCTTTCTGTTTAAGGAGTGGTCATTAAAATTCACTCGCCAGTTTTTAAAAACGTAATGATAGCGAACCTGTATATTTGTTTTATATTTGTCATGCAGTTGTTTAATAAGGATTTTAAACATAGTAATTGTATTTTAATTCTCAAAAGAAACTCAGTAGGTAGGTACTAAAATTAGCTTTATTTCATGTAATTGGAATCAAGGGCTGCCCCTATAGTCCTCCAACTGTCCACTAGCTCAGTGATTTGCTGGAAGGAATCACCCAGCTCAGCATACATTTATAATCATGGCTAAGGTTCAGAACAGCAAAGAACATGGTGCAGAAAAGGCAGGACGGAGATATAAAAAGGCCGAGGCTGTGGGGATCACACAGACATATCTTTTTTCTCCAGTAAAAATCTACAGCGCAGTGTGTGAGATGTCTTCTCCCAAGAAAGCCCACTTGAGTCTTAGAGTCAAAGCCCCGCTAGGGTGTAGACTTGCAAACAAGTAGATGCACGTAATGAACCTTCATGTTTTGCTTTCAACATGCTAATGATTTGATTCATCTTGACCCGGTGCTCTATGCATGTAGAAAAACACATCATTACCAAGTCATTATGAGAACATTCGAGGAGCTTCGTTTCCAGTGTTGGAGCAAGGGCCATCACGGAGGTAACGGAGACGAGCAAGAACAGAGAATGACACTGACCTATTATGTTAACTATTTCCCCTCAGGGGCACCCATGACTGAGTGGCTTACCCACGGTTACACAGCTGGTAAGTGTCGGAGCCAGGTTTCAAATTCAAATAATGTATTTTCAGAGTTTATGCTCTTAACCATGAAATAATTTCCAATACCAATTGCCATAAAAGAGAAAGCACGCCTTTGGGGGTTGTTCAGGGGCTCAGTGATGTCGGCAAAGACCCGGGCAGGGTTCTAGCCCTCCAACATCATCTTCTTACTTAGCAACATCCAAAAGCAGGAGTGGAAGGGCAGTACCATCCTTTGCATCTGGCTCTCTCACCATCAAAGAAAAAAATCTTACCCCAAATGACACCAGCATGTGCCCCCCCTTTAAAATCTGAGTTAATTTAATCATTGATAACGAAGCGTGCTATTACAATGACTGCTTCATAGTAAACACGGCTGACCCTGTGACTTGCTCACCTTTTGTGAGCATTTTCCACGGAGCATCTGAATCACATGGTGGTTCGGAGAGGAAAGAAGTTGGTGTTGGAAACGGGGGCTGGGGTGGAGAGGAGGATAATGCTTGTTGGAAAGCCGCAGTGACGGCCTCAACCCTTATGTGATTAACCTCATAAAAGCAAAGATAATTCTGAATCGTCAGGTACTTTAAATCCTCACACGTGAGGCCAGGCAGTCAGCATCAAATCCATGGAGAAGATGTTTAAAACAGGTCCTCACAGCAACTGAAATTACCCACCTCATCTTCCACTGCTCTTTTCCTGAAGCTCACATCTTTCTGACCTTACCCTTAACAATAACGTCATGTTCGTTCCCATTTCCGTGCCTTTGCACAAGCTGTTTTGCCTTCCTGAGAAGGAGAGTATCTTAGGAAAATGTGAAAGTTTGGTGTCAATAATATATACATTGGCCAATTATAGTGAATCCCTTTATGTTTACCCGTATCATCACAGATCCTTGGAAGCCCCATCAAAATGTCACTTCCCGTTACATCATATAAATCTATCCATTTTATTGTACCTTGTTATGTTATGATTTGTTATTTTCTTTACTGTGCTCTAAGTATCCTTTTGGTGAGACCCTGACTAAATTGAAGTATTTCTAAATGCCCAAGGAAATGATGATATTCCATGAAAATAGAACTAAAATAGTTCAGTGACATGTTTCCAACATTTTCAACACTAAGGGAAGGGCCTTTTTTATTATGCTTTCCTTCCCACCTATGCAATTAAATCCATGTGTTGAGAATGTTTTAACATCTATCAGTTCAACTTTATTTACACAGATTAGAATTGGCCACAAGAAAAAGTAACACAATTAAATATATTCTATTATTTATGCCTATTTGCCATTTGCTTATATTGTGGATAGCTAGAAAGCCAGAGTGCTCAGACTTGGAGCCAGTCGTTGCTTCTTTGAGCCCCTTCCACTTAGGATATCTGGCAGTGGGCAGGTCACAGCATCGATATAGATTTTAATTATCTTGTATAGAAAACATGGATGAAAATAATTTGCCCACTGAAAAGCTTACAGATGAAACAAGTCGATCTTCTGACTATGACTGTTGACCCACTGAACTCAAATACCGTTTTGAAGTACCTTCTTTAAGTATTGATCGGTTGGGATTCATTCTAGTTGAATCTTCTTGTTGAATTTTTCAATCCCTGTTTTAAAAACATTTTTTTTTCTTGTACCTATATCTAATGTACAAATCTACTGGGGCTGGATTATGCCCCTACCCCCAAATTCATCTGTTGAAGCCCTAACTCCCAGTATTTCAGAAGATGACTGTATTTGGAGATAGGACCTTTCACGAGACAAGGACATTAGGGTACCTTTAATCCAATTCCTTCGGTATCTGTATTAAAAGAGAAAATGAGGACACACAGAGAGACACCAGAGAAAACTACGTGAGGACACAGTGAGAATGTGGTCATCAACAAGCCAAAGATGGAGACCTCGTAAGAAACGAAACCTGTTGGCACCTTAATTTTGGATCTCTAGTCTCCAGAACTGTGAGAAAATAAATTTCTGTGGTTTAAGTCACCAAGTCTGTAGTATTTTGCTTTGCCAGCTTGAGCAAACTGATATGATCACCATATCCCAGATTGAATTTGAGAATTATCCCTGCCTGTTCTCAGCCCTCTCATTAAAATGGAAAGCCAAATTAATGAGGTTTATCAACTTTATTCACGACCAATAATCTGTTTATCTCAATCCATCTGCATCACTTATAACTGGAATCAAAACAGGTATTTTGGCATGAGATTTGTATTCTTCAATAAAATATTCGGTAAGATTAGAAAAAATAGAAATGACAGCAAACTAAGTTGATAGTATATTTTTGTGTTTTTGCAGATAAGCATTTAGCTTAGATACATAAATTCTCAAGAGCAATACCAAATGATTATTAAAAATTCAAAGGATTTATGAAAAAATATGCTGTTTTACAGCACTTCCTTTATTACCTCACTTTATGATGTTACCAAAAATAACTGTTTTATCTATAGCAATTTTCTATTTGCTGTATTTTGTTACGGTATAAATAAATTGTTGCCATGATATCTTTACAGTATCTTGGGAAAATGTGAAAGTTAGATGTCAACAGTTTATACACTGACCCCAATTATAATAAATCCCATTACATCACTTAAGTATTTCATTATCAATCCAACTCCTATATTAACTAAACAGAGAAATGACTTTAAATGGGCTTTGTAGTGTTAAAATTTTAAGATACTTATCATTCCATTACCATTAATAATTAATGTGGTTTAAAAAGAAAAAAAAAAAAACCCTCACCATTTTCTCAGTAGAGGAACAAGTCTGTAAAGAAGATGAAATAATTGGGCTTTCACAAGGCACCAATATATCCCTGAGGTCTCCACATGTCTGACTTCCGTTTGATTTCTTCAGTTGCCTTTCTCCTTAAGGATCTTCAACAAAGTCAGTTGCAAACATTGCCATTTCGAGGTCATTCAGTTCATATTTCTAAATAAGAAGCAGTTTCAAGAAATCAAATTTTAGAGAATGTTAAAACAGAAAAGAGAAAACAAAAAAACAAAAAACCCATGGAAAGATATTTTCAAATGATATTTAATATATGATTTAAGAGAGGCCACTCTTGATGAATAAGGAAGTCATTACCAAAACAAGGCAACATACCAAAATTGGAATTTATTATACCATTTTGATATCTAAGCCACTGCTTACTTTATAGTTACCTAGGGCTACCGTAGCGAAGTACCATGAACGGGTAGCTAAAACTACAGAAACGGGGATGCCTGGGTGGCTCAGTGGCTGAGCATCTACCTTTGGCTCAGGTTGTGACCCTGGGGTCCCAGGGATCGGGTCCCAAGTCGGGCTCCCTGCATGGAGCCTGCGTCTCCTTCTGCCTGTGTCTCTGCCTCTCTCTGTGTCTCTCATAAATAAATAAATAAAATCTTAAAAAAATAAAAATAAATAAAACTACAGAAATGTTTTGCCTCACGGTTTATAGACGCCAGAAGTCCAAGATCAATGTGGTAGTTTAGAGGAGTATGAAGGGAGGACCAGTCTCAGTCTCTCCTTGGCTTGTAAGTGATTGTCTTCTCCCCATGTCTCTTCACATTGTCTTCCCTATATTCATATCTCTCTGTCCAAATTTCCCCTATCAGGGACATCGGTGGTACTGGATTAGGGCCCACCTTACTAACTTAATTTTAGCAAGATTTCCTTGTTAAGACCCTGTATCCAAATACATGCACATCCTGTGATATGGGGGTTTAGGACTTCAACATACAAATTTAGAAGGGGAGGGGGCAAATTCAACCGTAACACTTACTGTGACTCATTAAAATTTTGAAGTGGCTTAAAAAAAAACAGATCCGCTTTTGAAATATGAATTTAGGTCTTTTCATACATTACCTACATTCTAAGAAGTTAGAAATTACTAAATGAGACATATCTACTAATTTCAAGGAGTATACAAAATACTTTCAGGATAGAAAAACCCTTAAAACATGTTTAATACTAGATAGTAGATAAATATATGCACAAAATACTTTTAAAAAAAGGTATTTATTTATTTATTTCATTTATTTATTTGAGAGAGAGAGTGCATGCACAAGTGGGAATGGGGAGGGAGAGACAATCTCAAGCAGACCCATGGAACCTAATGTGGGGCTCAATCCCAGGACCCTGAGATCATGACCTGAGCTGAAACCAAGAGTGGACACTTAGCTGACTGAGCCACCCAAACATCTCTAGACACTGCCTCTCATATGTACGTACTAACTCCCTTAAGCATGAACAGTTGGCAAATTGACTATCTATTAGGTGATTTTTTTTTAAAAAATTAATCTATTTATTCATGAGAGACACAGAGAGAGAGGCAGAGACACAGGCAGAGGGAGAAGCAGGCTTCCTGAGGGGAGCCCGATGTGGGACTCGATCCTGGAACCGGTGGATTACACCCTGAGCCAAAGGCAGACACTCAACTGCTGAGCCACCCAGGGGCCTCTCTATTAGGTAATTCTTAATCTTTTCTTTTTAATCATTTTTTTTTACAAGTTGTTTCTTTCCTATGCTATGTTATCTATATTATTTAATTGCTTACAGATTGTCTTATTCTAGGTTTCATGTTTATTGCCCTTTTTCTACTTTGCCATTTATTCATTCTTGTAGGCATTCACATTGATTGAATGTCCACTATTTTCTAGATGTTGCTCTGGACCAGGGAAAGTACTGTTGAACAACATACCCCTCTCCATTCTTAAGAAATCCAGGTCTAATGGATGAGAAAGTGAAGCAGACTAATGATGATGATATTTGGAGTAAGTGCTAAATAAGACTGTAGGCTCAGAAAGCAGATAAACAACTCTTGCTTGACGCCTTTACAAAAGCTTTCACTTAGACTGAATCTAAAAAGAGAAGGGAGGTTTCATTTGGCAAAAAGAGCATGAATGTGAGAAGGAAGTGTTTGGTTGGGGGGGGGGGTGGCGGGTGACAGGAGGTTAGAATCTGGGAACAGAACAGAGAAATAGGATAATATTCAAGTTGGAGAGAACAGCATGCAAGAATGATTTCAGGGAGCAGAAGGGAATTTGGCCTGAAAAGAAAATAGGACACACATGGGAAAATGTGAGTGATGGGGCTGAAGAAGAAGCCTATACCCAGAGTTTTATAGTTCTTGTGAGTTCTTTGGCTCCAAATCTTAGCTCCACCCAATTGCAAAAGATACGTCTAGAAGATAACATTTCATACCAAAGTTTCTTTCAGTTCTTTTCAGATTCCTAGAGGATTAAAAAATACATGAAACAAGAATGGGTAAAAATATTTTTTTCTCAAAGCACCTGGCTGGTTCAGTCAGTAGAGCACATGACTCTTGATATTAGGGTTGTGAGTTCAAGTCCCATGTTGGGTGTGGAGATTGTTTAAAATAAAATCTTTTTTTTTTTTAATTTTAAAGATTTTATTCATTTATTCATGAGAGACACACCGAGAGAGGCAGGGACACAGGCAGAGGGAGGGCGAAGCAGGCTCCCTCAGGAAGCTGGTTGTGGGACTTGATCCTGGAGCTCTGGGATCACGACCTGAACCAAAGGCAGACACTCAACTGCTGAGCCACCTAGGTGTCCCTAAAAATCAAATCTTTAAAAATATATTTTTCCCCTTAAAGTTTCTAATTTTATTTTTTATTTATCTTGAGATTTTAATGAATTTACTAATTGTAACTGACATTGTTCCTACTTTTTCGTTCTTAAAAGTATTTCATCAAACATATATATATATATTTATATTTTATATTTCATCAAACCTATTTATAGGTTTAAATATATATGTATATATATATATTTAATTTTTTAAAGTAAGCTCTACACCCACTGTAGGGCTTGAATTCAAGGGTCACATACCTTACAGACTGAGCCAGCCAAGTGTCTCCATGACCTGTATATTTTACATTTATATAAAATGACAACTTATGGGGCGCCCAGGTGGTTCAATCAGTTAAGCATCTGCCTTTAGCTCAGATAATGATCCCAGGGTCCTGGGGTGTAGTTCTGCCCCACGTCAGACTCCCTGCTCAGAGGGGAGTCTGCTTCTCCTTCTCCGTGTCCTCTGCTTATGCTTTCCCTAGCTCCCTCTAGTTCTCTCTTGCTCTCTCTCTCAAATAAATAAAATCTTAAAAAAAATTTTTTAGATAAAAAAATAAAATACTTAAATGCAACATATAAGGGTTGAAAAATCATATTTAAAAGCCAAATCAAAATTTATATCATATTTTTTACTCTATTATTATTCATCTGGGGTATATTGGACAATTAGGTTTTCTTCTAAATTTCTAAGTATCTATTGTGTGTGTGTGTGTGTGTGTGTGTGTGTGTATATATATATATATATATATATATATATATATATATTTTGTAGAACATATGCCCAGTCTGTTTGACTTAGAGTATTCAACTATAATCATCTGTAGTCTTGAAAAATGTCTCCTAAAAGGTCTATATTAAAAAATACAAATTCATTCATGAATATTTACTGAACAAATTGTATGTAGCAATGTTACAAGACACTAAGGATACCGACTCTATTACATAACAGAGCTGCCTGGAAGGAAGATCTTATAATCTGCTAGGGAAGACAGGCACATAAACATATTTTTGTAAAACAATGAATTAAGTCTTAAAGAACCTGACCAATCATATTATTTATAAATTATTTTCTATTATTGTATCCCTACCTTGCAGCTCTCTGTACTCATATTCTTGTTTATCTTTTTTTGTTTTTCCCCAATAACGTAGCTATGGGAAGTGTTGCAGTGAACTTAAGAATAGACAGCATCATCTCTGCTTAATGAAAATGGAATAAAAACACACTGGGAGGGGGTACCCAGGTTAAGTTGCTTAAGCATCTGATCTTAGCTCAGGTCTGTATCTCAGGGTCATGAGTTTGAGGCCTGTGCTGAGCTCTGCACTGGACAAGGGGCCTACTTAAAAAAAAAAAAAAAAAGTACTGGAAAAGGTCAATTACAGCAAATAATTATTTAAAGCTAAAATGTTATAGAATGTATGTTAGAGAAATCCTCCATTAGTATACGTGCACTTCTTTTTAATAATACCATTCCCTCAGGGACCTTTGGCTTTCATGAAGTGTGTTAACGGTGTTATGGCTCTACCAGTCAAACGCCTCAGTGATAGACATGGCTGCTGTAGCCCTGGTTCACATGACCTGACTCCTTTTTTTTTTTTTTTTTCGCCCAATGTGTGGCTTGAAGTCATGACCCTGAGATCAAGAGTTGCATGTTCCACTGACTGAGCCAGCCAGGCAGCGCCCCCTGACTCCTTTCCATCCCCACTCACTCACCAACATTGGCAATGCAATTCTTCTTCTAACTTCCAAAGAAATAAAATCATACCAAAGCTATCCACTACTTTCTTGCGGTCATCTTTCAAAAAAATCTATGGGTCCACATGGAATAACAATACTGAACAGGATGTGTCTCTGGGTAAATCCTCATTAAACATCTTTTTTTCTTTTTCCCTCTTCAAATTTCTCCAACTATAGTTTGTTTTCTCCAACACTCCTCCCTATGCAGAGCTCCAGTTCCTTCTCTCTCCTTTAATTTTGTAGGCAGTTTTTCCCCAGAAAGACTCTTTTTTAGGCGGTCTTTCCCCAGAAACTTATTAAGAAACAAAGAAACAAAAGCAAAAAAAAAAAAAAAAAAAGTACATTAAAGTAGTATAAAGGTAAATGGTAGAAAAGATTCCATTTCATTGATGTCTCTCTCATATTCCATGGAAAAGTAACTCACCATCTACCCCGTTCCCTGGAGAAGTAATCATCATGAACACATTATATATCGATTTGCAATTGGCCAAATATAAACCATTTATATGAACACTTAATACATTAAAACACACATAGACAGGATCTTAGAGTATATATTATTCCGCACTCTTATAAAAATAATTCTAAAACTAGACACACACCTGGGAGTCCTTCCTATATCAACTTACATAATTAACTTATTCATTTCAATAGTTTTTTGGTCTTCCATTGTGTAGCTGTAACATTATTTTGTTAATTAGTCCCCTTTTCATGGACAGTAAAACCGTTAGTCACATACTACTTATTGAGTGCTAGATTCTCTTTTGGTTTATATTCAGGAAAAACAAACAAAAACTTACAAATCACTTTTTCGGTGAAGTCAATCTCCTTCTAAAATCAGCTACAATATTTACTATGTAATTTTACTCCATATTTTCAAAAGCATCTTTAATTTTGATGGAGAGGGATTGGGAAGAAATACATTTTTTTCTGAATCTAAATGACAATAAGCTAAAAACTTTAAACATACTGGGTTTTACCTGCACCAAAGTCAACTCACATTTACTGCCTGGTGGCCTAGAATTGATGTTTGCAGTTATTGTTAGAATTCCTTGCCTTGTTCTAATACCTAATATCTAAGCAGATTTCAGTTCTTTCTTCCCAACAGTCACTCATCACTTGATATGAATTCAAAACCTACAAATTGGATTAAAAATATAATTAAAAATAATGTATCTTTTGTATATTTGTATTTTTCACATAATAACACATATATACATACCTAATGTTAAATGTTATGGATGACACATGAAATATATTAATGTTTGCTTCAAATATCAAATGCAAATGAAAAAATATTCTTTGATACTATAATTGCTTCTATTCCAAAGTCAGACCAGGCTTGACAACGTATAGTTCCATTTGGCTTCCAAACTAAGAGTGTATTGGTTAACTAAAGTTTGATCAAAGGAGACATTCCTGGATTACAAATAGACTTACAGACATAAAATAAAACAGAATAATTTATGAAATGGTGTTCTTTTGATTTCAGAAAAATAATGATTAATGATGTAGAAATATTTTTAGGTATTTGAATATGGCCAGAATCCATGTTTTTGTATAAACTCTTTTTTTCTATTAGAATGCCATTTCCTGCCTTTCTCATGTGATTTCTCATTATTAACAAAGTATTCTTCTAAGTGCAGTTAGGTACCACTTGTCTTCTTATGCCACTACTCAATGCATACCTCTAATGTAGTAAGTACTTAGTCTACTGTATTTTAATGTCTGATGCTCATTTCTCTGCTTAATGAAGGCCCTTTAGGATTTGGATTGCACCGTTCACATTTGTGTAATCCAGTTGGCATTTAATAAATACGCACTAAATTAAGTAGAAAAAAGTTAAAGTTTGTTTTGTGTGACCTAAGGCAGTTAAATGACATTGGATAGAAATAAGAAGAAAAAAAAATACAGCATTTGATTTACTATAAGACAACACTTGTAACAGATGTAGCTAATGATAGAAAAAGACCTCTTTGGAGGATGGGTTCTGAGTTACTATAGATACGCCATGTCAGAATAAATATCAGTAAGTGGTAGAGAGGATTTATTCATCAGAAGTTTGAAGTTGACACCTCCAATAATTCCTCCCTCTCCAAGGGTCCATCTCTCAAAATTGCTGAAACCAACATATAATTATATAATGTTTTCCAATGAATCACCTTATATTAATTGCACAAACAAGTTGCCAGTTAGAAATTCAGAAAGTGAATCGCTCCATTTTCTTGACAAGGCACCTGAGGCATTAGGCTGTTTAAATGACATATCGAAGCTTGAAAAATGATTGGTGCAGAACGGTCCTGAAAGAAAGATCACCGGATTCAAAGAACAATATCCTTTCTGTTAGGCCACAGCCATTTGGCTGAAAGAATACAGATGCGACCGTAGTCATGGGTGGTAGGTCATTCAAAGTCCTTGCGGCACAGGACAGCTCTCTTGGCACTGAGATGAACATGCTGAGTCCTCCCAGGGACAGATGGATTCAATGACAGCAATACTGCATAAAGGCTTTTATTAATAGCCTTTATTTTTAGCCTAGCATATGCTATTCTTGTATAAATGTTTAATCGGTTTGGAAACTTACAAAGTATTTGGTCTCTTATAATATCCTGTTGGAAAAAGTTCCAGTTTAATTATATATTACTCTATAAAAGATCACAATGGTATAGTGACCTCTGAGTGTCCCAGACGAGAGAGAGCTAGCTTGTATGTCAGCCTGAGTCTTCCTAATCCTATTATAGAGATCATGGCTTATAAGAGAAGATGAGACAGTAAAATGGAAATCTGTAAATTTATCAATGGAATGAACATAAAATTAAATTACATGTATCGTACACACACACACACACACACACACACACACATGCATTACTACTAGACCTCAGAATATCATTTTTAATCATGACATTGACGGCAATATGACATGGTACCTCTTTATACTTGTTTACAATCCTTTATGGCAGCCCATAATGTAACTATTCCTTATCACGGAGAATATAATAATTTTGAAATATAAATTAAAATAAGGTATAAACAACTACAGATAACCAATTATTTCAGACTGTATCTTAGCTGAGCTTTTATTTATCCTCTTTGGAAGGCCTCTTTGACTGTTTTCCCAAACAAGTTAAATTGCAGAATGACCCAGATGTTATTTTTAAATGTATCAATATTATCCAGTGAGCTAGTTTCTAATTCTAGTTCAAGAAAATTAACTCTCTATTTTTTTATAAGTCCCCTTCATTCTCTTATATAATTTGGGGTTTTGTCTTTTTTTTTTTTTTTTTAATTTGGGGTTTTGAAATAGATGATCCCAGTGCCTTTCATCTTTAAAAATTCTGTAAATATATGAATCTAAACATAGTTGCTTCTATTATTACCCAGAATAAAAAAATAAATATGATTAACATGCTGTTTATGACTTTCAAGATTCATGCAAAGGTTTCATTACATAAATTACATATCATCCCCAAAATGCTTTTAAATAAACTTTTATTAAAGAATCACTTATATGGATAATACGTGTATAAATCTTAATTATACAGTTTGGTGAATATTTACAAAGATTGAAAGAGTATCCCCTACCTAACAATCCTCCAGATAAAGACATAGAACATTGCCGCTGTCAGAGGATCCTTCCTTGTGCCAAATTATAGTCATTTATCACCATAATAATAGGTAGAAAATAAATTCCCCTTAAATAGATTGTAAAATACAGAAGGAGAAAGGACAACATAAAATTCTCTTGTACTAAAATACTAAATATTAGGCTAAATTAATAATCACAATTAAGAAAGTGAAAGGCTGTTGAGTTGGAGTTTGAATGTGCATGGTTTGTATTAAAGTGATGTCATGAAATCATTTCAGTTGTTGATGTTAGCATACCTTAATATCAGCAATATTTATAAAAAATGAATAAAATGTAAGTAAATTAAATAAACCAAAAGGGAAGATAGGAAGAGATAACATTTGAAATGTGATAAAAACAAAAAACTGTGGCAGTCCTGAAGACTTGACTGTTTAGGTGGCTACTCTCTAGGACCTTGGGACCAAGGATGACTATGCATCAAAGGTAAAAATAGGGGAATATCTTAGCCTGCTCTTAATGCTATAAAAAAATGCCAGAGACTAGGTGGCTTATAAGTAAGAGAAATTTATTTCTTACGGTACTGAGGAGGCTGGTGGTCCCAGATCAGCATGCTAGCAAGGGAGGTGAGGGCCCACCTTTGGGTTGCAGACTTCTCCTTGTACCCTTGCATAGGGGAAGGGATGAGGTAGTTCTGGGGGGGTCTCTTTTATAAGGACACTAATTGGGATGCTTGGGTGGCTCAGTGGTTGAGCGTCTGTCTTTGGCGCAGGGCATGACCCTGGGATCCTGGGATCGAGTCCCATTGGGCTCCTTGCAGGAAGCCTGCTTTTCCCTTCGCCTCTGTCTCTGTGTCTCTCTCTGTATCTCTCATAAATAAATAAATAAAATCTTTAAAAAATAAATTATAAGGACACTAATCATTTATGAGGGCTCCAGCCTCATGAGCTAATCTTATCCCCACGTCCCAAACAATCCATGTCCTAAAACCATCTCACTGGGAATTTGTATGAATTTTGGAAGGATGCAAACATTCAACCTATAGACAGAAATATGTTGTAGAGAACTTGAACAACACCGCCACTTCAAGAATTTTACCAAATTATATGTGTTTATGTATGTGTATATACACACACATTGTATGTGTCCCTATTTGGGGGAGACAAGAGAGTACTTAACAACGTATATGAAAAGAAGAATTTACAAAGGCACATAATATGTCCTTCATATAATTACAGTGTTATGAGTACTCTCACCATTTACTTTCCCATCATCTAGTTTACCCTGTCTATAATGAGAAAATGTACTGGGCCAGTCCAGTGATCCATTTAGTTGTACTTCTCGTTATAAGCCAATACATCTTCTTTCTGAATTTGTATATGTTATTTAATGATGTTTTTAAGCCTTGTCACCATCAACACCAGAATATCAACAAAAATAATTTTTAAACATTCAAAGGTGATTGATATCACAAACTAAATGCCTCACTGTAGGACAATTCAGACTTTTCAGCAATTTTCTAAAATTTCGTCTGAAGTGCCTTGCATTTACATTTAAATCTCTTTATAAACTGGGGAGTGAAAGAGAATAAAAATGACGTCTTTGAAAGCAGGAAAAACAATAGAAAAGGCCATTTAAAGATGAAGGCATAGATCTAATACTGTTATCAATTATCTTTTTGGTACAAATGATTCTTGAGATTAAAACAAAGGTTAAGTAGGCAAAAGTATAAAAAAAATCATAAGAGATTAGAGTCTTGTTGTCTAGGGCACATTATAAAAGGTGAGCTGCATCTAAGGTGAGAGTAAAAATAATTTAATTGGGCATTAGAAAGAAAAGAAATTGAGTTAAGGAACTGCAAAAGAGTTGCTGCGTTACGTTGGGGTTATCAAAATTTCTTTGTAATTTGTAATCATTAACGCTTTAAGGTAATTGGCAATTCAAGGTAATAAATGGTAATAAAAAAATTGGAGTCTGAAACATCTAATACCTGGAAAGAGGGATATAAGGGAAAGATATCTGTTTTTACTGTAAGTTAGTATTTTTTTAATTTTTTTTCTCTTTTCTTGTTTACTTTAAGCTTCTTTTCCATTTACGTTCTGAGACTTTTAACCTGTTCCTCTACCTACTGTCCTACTTGTTCCTATTACCTTTACACAACATTTTCTAATAGTTCTGAGAGTGTGGGTGCTTGGGAGTGGTTTAATCTTTTATGGTAAGTTGGAAATTGTTCTTTGATGTGGGAAACAAAAACAAAAGAAAAAAATTAAATTTCCTTACTGCCTGCAGCCCATTGGCAAGTTCTGAAACAGGTAGAGTGACCTTCCTCCAGAACTCAGCTGCCTCGAAGCTGACACTTTGCTCAGGGCAAAAGGCAACCTTAGCTTAGCATTATCCTGAACTCCTCCCACCCCCAGGATCCTGTAAGTCTACTTTAATGTATAAAAATTCCTTTGGAAACTTCCTTTCTCCCTACTCCCCGAGACACATGCTAGTAAACATCCTCCAAGCATATGGCCCGTTGATACAGAGCTGAAGGATCTCGTGACTAATGTTTTATTAGACAGTCATAATAGCTGGTCCCCTCAAGGTCCTGGAAACCTGGCTTCCAAAATTCCCTAGAGATTTATGCTATCCCTAGTCCCCTCCCAACTTGGAAGTATATAATAGGCCACTCCGCACGACCCCAGTACAGCTCTCTGCCTACAAGTCTCATCTCTGTGCTTTAATAAAATCGCCTTTTTGCACAGAAGTCGTCAAGAGTTCTTCCTTGACCCTTTGCTCTGAACCCCAACATTTCCACATCATTCACCACCATTAGCATTATGGACATTTTGAGTCCGGTTGTCCAAATAACGTTTCAGTTAAATAGTTACACTCAGAATCAGAGAGTATAACAGGCGCGGCCAGGAGCTGGAAGGGAGGAGGATGAGGGAAGGTGATGGTTAAAGCGTAGAGTTTCACGTATGCAAGATCAATAAATTCTGGAGACCTACTATCCAGCATAGTGCCTGTAGCTAACAAGATTTTATTGTATATTTGAATTTTGCTAAGAGTAGATCTTGTGGTCAATGTCCTTAACACACGCAGATAATAACGGGAGCAGGAACAAAAGCTTTTAGAGGCGATAGCTACGTTGATGGTTTTGATGGTGGTAACAGCTTCACGTGGACACACTTAATCCCAGACTCATCAAGTTGTATACATTAAACATGTACAGGTTTAGACACACCAACCATATTTCAAAAAAGTAGTCAAAAAATAATGTATTTCACTTGTTCTCTGGGCTATAAATCCTCTTTCCACTTTTGCAGTGCTTTCTCGGATCTAAGACCTTTCTCTGTAAGCAGAGATCCCCAATCCAGGCACTCTTCCCTGGCATTGTGAGGGGATCAGATGTACTTTACACGTATGCTCTATATGCTTCATATGGATAGATTAGTGTTATCCATCAGGAGTCACAGATGTGTTGTACATTTCCTGAGACTCATATTTTATACTATAAAAACGGTAGAAGGAGAAGCTAGACTTTAAGCAGATATACATATTTCTGAAGGAAAAAAAAAATCAGAATTCCAATTGAAACATAAGTCAAGGGGCACCTGAGTGGCTCAGTCAGTTAAGCAACTGACTCTGGATCTTAGGTCAAGTGTTGATTCCTGGGTCATGAGTTCAAGCCCTACATTGAGCGTAGAGTTTAATTTAAAGAAAAAATGAAAATCATAAAGACAATACATTTATAAGGTAGTATTGCATTTACCCAAAAATATCTGTGTATAAGTGGACCTGCACAGTTCAGACCCATCTGGTTCAAGGGTCAAAAAACACATATGCTTTACACAAATGATCATATGAAAATAAATAAGAATAATAGAATAAAACATCATAGCCATTTAGCATCAACTATAATATGAAATAAATGAACATTTGTAAAAATTACATTTAGTACAGTAGCAAGGGTAGAGAAAACCCTAACAAAATGACTAATATCTTGTACAATTTACCCCATTCTATTGCACAGATTTTCTTATATACATTCTTGTTCTAATATGATTTTTTTTTAAGATTTTGCTTTTAAGTAATCTCCACACCCAGTGTGGGGCTAGAACCCACAGCCCAGAGAGCGAGAGTCGCACAGTCCACCGGCTAAGCCCACTAGGCGCCCCCCAACTGGATTCTTGAGGTAAGTTTAGAAACCTGTAGGCTTTTGTTAACTTGTCTGCTTAAGAAACTATTCAACTCTTACATATATTAAGAGAAAAATACATTTTAAATTACAACTTTAAGAAATCCTTGGCTTACTAGAACTATGCTGTGATTAGATGCCACTACTAATATTTGCAAAAATTCGTGGAATAGAGTTAATTCTTGATATCATTTTTCATCTTTTTATTAATGGTATGTGGGAGATTCATTTCTGTACGGAACTAAATAGTCTGAATTTCTCTATAATTCAGAACGATAAACATAATGGCGGCTAAAACATTTCAATATACATTTAGCATCATCCTTATATAAACTAAACACACACCCATATATGAATTTTAATGAACTACTGATGGAGTGGAATTGAGACGCATTCACCCATTCAAATGCAAACATGAAGAAAGGAGGAAACCAAATGGCATTTGATTCAATAGCAGAGTGATGTAAAAGGAAAAAAAGGAAATGAAGAAATGTCATATTGAGTCTTTGGTTATTCAAATGAAAAGGAATAATACTCCTACACTAGGGCCTAATATTTCCATTCACTGGAAGAATCCAAGTCTTAGGAACAGGCGGTCAATCCAAGGCTCTACTATGGGGGCAATAGAAGTGCTGCATTCACATTTCTATATACTTATCATCGCATCGGTATCTCTTCATAGTTTTTTAGTTAATGGTGTATTCACTTTAGCTATAGAAATACTTTATGTACAGAAACTTCTTGTTGACATGCAGTTTGGGGCTGGAGCTAACACTAGTTCTGAGGAAAAAAAGACAAGTTGAAATCTTGAACTGATACGTATTAACTGAATGAGATTCACAGACTGAGATTACTAAATCCCCCAACCTTTCCCAAATGGCTGGTATTGCCATCCAGAAATGGAAATAATAATACTCCTGCCTCAATAACAGGTAGTGGTTATTAAAGTAACATGTTTGTATTTAAAATAACACATTAATACAAAACACAACATATTGGAGGATTTGGGTAGTGGTTTAAAAATTCTTTCCCTCCATTCTCTCTCTCTCTCTCTCTCTCTCTCTCTCACACACACACACACACACACACACACACACACAAACACCTAAAAAAACCACAGTATTTCTTTGGTAAAATTATTTTACGTTCAATAATAAAATAGTTGATTTTAATTTTCCTATGAGTACCAGGGTTAAAGACAATTCCTAATAATTAATTCAACTACTTCAGATACATCCTTTTCTTAGGAACACAGGAACATTTTCCCCAGGAAAATGCTTCCTGCGTGCCATAAGTTTACTTCCTTACATCCTTTAGGGTCTTTATTCACATGTCAACTTCTCTTCGAGGCCATTTGGACTTATCTCAAGTCTTAACAAATGTACATGACTTTTTAACATTTTTTTCCTTTAACATTACATATTGCTATCCAATGTATTATTTATTTAAATCATTTTTATGTTCATTTTCTGTCCGTTTTCCTCTTCCTAAATATAAGTTTTGTTTTTGCAGGAATTTCCATTTGATTTTTTCCCTGCTTTTTGTCCAGCACCCATAGCAGCGTGTTACACAGGATAGGTGTTAAGGAACTATGTATTGGATGAATAAATAATACATTATTCTTCATATACTGAGGCATAGAAAAGAAAAAAATTCAAAAAATCTTGTCAATTCAGAAGATATTCTAAAGACTATTAATTCTCATTTGAGTCCAATAGAGAAAATGTATCACTTTATAATCAGAATGTTTCAAATACATATCTAAATTGACAGAGAGAGGAAAGATAAGAGACGCAGAGATGTGTGTGTGTGTGTGTGTGTGTGTGTGTAAAGTATCCCGACCTTCACTTCTGAACAAGACGGATTTACAGGGTTTGGATTTACTGTCCTTCCTGAAACAACCATAAAACAGACAGAACTAGTGAAACAATGGTTTGCAAGGCACTGCACATCAAGCGGTGAAGGACAGTGATGCCTGAGAGGCGGGAAATAAATGAGGGAGGTCATACACTTGCCATAGTGAATTGCCTCATAAGTTAACCCAAGTCCCAGCACAACTGGGGCAAGCCCAGGCCCAACCCAGCAGATGAAAGGACTTTAGAGGGCAGGGCTGCAGGTGCAGGTGACAGAGGAGGCTAGAGCATGGAGGGAAAAGCACAAGCAGACCTGCATGGAGAACCCGTGGGACCTAGTAGGCAGCGGAGTGCCCATCAGTTCCTTCACGCATGCAAACTATGTGGGGGAACAACAGTATGAATGCTTGTGAAGCTAACTGCAACACGAAGTGGACAAATCCCAAATTAGAGTAGAAGATTTCAATTTTTCTTTTTCAATAAATGGCATGTCAGGGGAAATCAGAAATAAAATTGCAAAATCAACTAATCTGTCCAAATTGACATTTATAGAACGTTTTGTCCGATAACAGGATGCACATTTTTTTTCAACAATATTTGGAAATCTCGAGTTATGCTGATCAAGAAAAAAAAAGTATATGACAATGGTAATACAAATGTTGGGAGGGGAGAGGGTGTGAGATTCTTATTCCCAAAGTGGTATAATTTCACTTGGAGGTAAGTGGTAACAGGTTAAAGATCTGTACTATTGACCCGTAGGCAACGAGGTGATAGGAAGGAACATTTGGGTCTTTTTCCTGATTAGGATAAATGCATCTATCAAAATATATTAAATTGTTTAATCATATTCACTCTTGTATGTTGCTATACCTCAAGAAAGGTTTTTGTTTGTTTTAGTGTATGTCTTAGAAACCCACGTGTGGGGACACCTGGGTGGAAGTTGGTTGAGTGTCCAACTCTTGATTAGGGCTGAGGTCATGATCTCAGGTTTGTGAGACTGAGCCCTGCATTGGCTCTGTGCTGGGTGTGGAGCTGTCTTGAGATTCTCTCTCTCTCTTCCTCTCCTCCTCCTCTCTGTCCCTACCTTCTCCCCGCCAACTTGTGTGTGCTCTCTTTCTAAAAAAAATAAAATAAAATAAAGAAAAAGAAAAAGAAAGAAAAGACAAGAACTTTACATATGTACCAGCACAATAAACCTTATGAACACTTCTTGTTATAAGGTTAGTTTAGCCAAAGATCCTTCTTCTACTCTGTGGGCTCTTAATAAACTGTTAAAGATAGGCCAACCCACTAGATTCTAGTTATTTTCACTTCTAATAAGATAATTCCCTGGATGTGCTCCCAAAGGCCTTTAGAAAAAAGGTAGCTCTCACGCTGTGAATGAATTTGGAATTTACAAAGTCTCAAGCATTAAACTAAAAGAAAATGGAACAGGTCAACTTTCTGCGTAACAAAAACATAAATTTGGAAGTTTATACTGTAGAATTTCCTTTAGCAGGTGACATTGTACTTCCCGAGGAGAGTTATGAACCTTAGCTATTATTTCAAAGAGAAATTTATGTGTTAATTAGTTATTGCCATCTGATCGATTCACATACATACATATACATATAATAATGCATGTAGTGGGCATATCAATATCCATATTTTGTTTTCGTACCTCTACATCTGCATATTCGTGCACATGTATATATTTCATAGAATAAAGAGATGAGCGTCCCAGGCCTCTTTTCAGGGGTTAGTACGGAGTGAGTGATAGTGGTGGGGCTGATTGTTGTAATGAAACACTCATTTCTCCAGCTCTTGGGAGTGTTGTCCACTGTGATGGCTTACGACTGAGTCCTTCTAGAATTATTCTCAGACTTCCCCATGCGTCTACTCTCTGGGGTAGCCTGCATGAAATGACTCATTGATGTGACAATCCTGGACACCTTGATTCAATAGGCACTCCTTTGAAGGCCGTGCCACTCTCAGAATTTATGGGATCCTCTGATCCCCTCACCTTGCTGGGTACTGACCCTGAGATTACTTCTCAGTGAAGTTCCTACAGGCAAATTTCCATCTAACCCTATGTTTGTCGGGATCAACTTAAGAAAATGCTCTGACTCATTATTTCTTAAATTGTATAATATAATATGCTGCAAATTTTTTATTGATTATAATTTTAATTTCTAAAAGATATTTTTATTTTTTTATTTTTTTTAAAGATATTTTTAATGTACCTTATCACTTATTGTCATTACGGTTTTTTTTAATGTCTTCAACTTTTACTTGTATTTGTTTTTGAAAATTCAGATTTCTGAACATGAAAGCATTCTTAATTAAACCAAAAAATAGGTGAGTCCAAGTGTAAATATTTATACTTTATTTTTAAATCCAAGCAAGACCTGCCAGAAAGTTGGATGACTTTTTCACATGGATGGTGGTTGCTCCCTACCCCTTTCCAGTACAATAGCATCCCTTCTAGAGTTCTGATTTTATATGATAGTCACAGAACCCCAAATTCTGCTCTGTCAAGGCCTGTCCTGATTGTTTATAGTTTTTTTTTAAGATTTTATTTATTTATTCATGAGAGACACAGAAAGAGAGAGAGAGAGACAGAGACACAGGCAGAGGGAGAAGCAGGCTCCGTGCAGGGAGCCCAACGTGGGACTCGATCCTGGGTCTCCAGGATCACGCCCTGGGCCGAAGGCAGGAGCTAAACCGCTGAGCCACCCAGGGATCCCCTATCCTGATTGTTTAAAATAGGATTCTATGTACTTATTTCCTGATGCTTCAGGTACATGAGTAGCTTCAAAGTTCCATGGCAATCAGGTCACTCATTGTCTCTCTCTACCCACCCCACCCCACCCTACATGTTTCCTTATTTTCCTTCAGCCATAGCTGAGAATAAAAACTGAATGTTTCCTGAGTGGTATCCAACATATTTGAGTGCTGGCTAAAAAGGGTTTTGAACATATCTGTTCTGACCTGTTATAATAAAAAATCCTTAAAACATATTTAACAGAGACTAATGATTTCTAAGATATACATGAGAAAATGATGTTTAATTGCTGTGGTGCTAAAAAGGTAATCACATCTTCCCTATAACTGTATATTTGTATATTTGAGCAATACTGATTTACTAAACTGTGTATCCTTCAACAAAGGATATGCACACATAAAAAATGGTTTTGTGAAAGTAATTTTTTTTCTCAAAAAAAAAAAAAGTTGTCTTAGGAGGCCTAGCTGGCACAGTAGGTGAACATGTGACTTCATCTCAGAGTTGTAAACTTGAGCCCCACATTGTGTGTAGAAATTACTTAAAAATAAAATCTAGACAGAGGCACCTGGGTGGCTCAGTCAGTTGACTCTTGATTTTGTCTCAGGTCATGACCTCAGAGTCCAGACATGGAGCCCTGGTTCAGGCTCTATACTCTAGGTGTGGAGTCTGCTTGGGATTCTCTCCCTCTCCCTCTACTCCCTTCTCACTCTCTCTCTCTCTCAAATAAATAAATAAAATATTAAAAAAATAGGGGTACTTGAGTTGCTCAGTTGGTTCAGCAACTGCCTTCAGCTCAGGTCATGATCCAAGGGTCCTGGGATTGAGTCCCATATCAGGCTTCATGCTCAGTGGGAGCCTGCTTCTCCCTCTCCCTCTGCCTGCCACTCCCCCTGCTTGTGTGCTCTCTCTCTCTGCCAAATAAAGAAAAAAAAAATACATCTTTAAAAATAATATAAATAAAATCTAAATAAAATCCTAAAAGAAAGCATTATCTTTTTGCACTGTCAGATTCTTAAATAACTCTTAGTTCTTAAGAAATATTGAATTGTCACATTGTTTCTAATTTTGTTTGATTCAACTCTTTCCATACCTTTCGTTACTTTCTTTGATTACATTACCTGAATTAAAATTACTGGGTCAAAGTGTATAAACTTGATTGAGAGGCTAGAATAACATTAGTATTCTCCGGCTCTGAAATCTCACAGAGCCGAATTTGAATCCCTACTTTGTCAAGAGTTGCTTGAAGTTAGACTTTTTTAACCTTCAGTTTGTTAATCACCTGGAATAACGGAAGTGAATGTTTAGCAGGGTAAGAACGCACATTGTTATCATTACCGTAATCTGTTCTTCTGGTGGGATGGCATGTTAGTGGCAGTGGAAAAGTTCTGAGAAGACTTTTATAATGAGTTTTTAAAAGATTTATTTATTTGAGTGAGGGAGAGAGAGAGAGAATGGAGAATGTACTGGGGTTGGGGCAAAAGGATAGCAGGGGGAAGAGCAGCTAGGTTGGGGAGGGAGAGCCAGAACCTAAAGCAGACTCCCTGCTGAGCATGGAGCCCAACGCAGGGCTCAATCCCACAACCCGGAGACCATCACCCAAGCCAAAACCAAGAGTTGGTCTCTCAACTGACTGAGCCACCCAAGCGCCCTATAGTGAATGAAGACATTCATTAAAAACTTGTTTTAATGACCTTAATAAGTTGCTTCTATTTATGCTGATAAACCATATACCCAGAATTCTACCTTTCCGTTTTAAAGACTTAAGTATCGCATATTTTTATTTTTCATTAAAGGTAGATGATTCATCACTTCTTATTTGTGTTTACGGAGGTCACCGTTATTCAACTTCCTTTTCCATTCCTCTATGGAGCCTATATTCGGCAATTAGAAAGCAGCGTGGGACATATGCTGAATATCCGGAGCGGTAGCTTTCAGTCACTTTCTGTTGATAGTCACGGAAGGACAAAGTTAATTCTAATGTGGATCAGGGCAAAACTCGCCTTGGTCCAGCAGCCACAAGTATAAGCCTTGTTAAACACTCCCAAGTCACATATTGTCCTCAGAGTAATCAAGCTAATTGATTCCTGTAAAACATTTGTGAATTATTTGTCACTTCACACATTTATATGACAGATTTATTTTCCTAATGCTCTCGGTAGAAAAACAATTAGGTTGCATATATAAATATTAAAACGGCACCTTTTAATAATGCCAACGAGGTAACACATATCAAACAATGGCAGGGGTTCATCATGAAACATTTTGAGTGATGGGAGTAATATGTTACTAATGATACCAGTGGCACAGGGGAAAGAAATTAGCTCGGCTTAGCCAAAGCCGTTGATTAATAGACATGAATAATGCCTCTGATACCCATGAGGTCTAATGGATATCATTATATAAATGATTGACTTGTTATCAGCCACAAGCATTAATGTTCTCCAAATTGTGGTAAAGGTCAAAAAGCACCATTTAGTTTGATTCATTTTATTAACCAAAAGGTTTTGTGCTTTATAAAGGTCTCGCCATCTGATATTATTCTTGTGATATCTGATATAAATATAACATTTGAAAATTAAAGGTGCCTCATACATACACTTCCTCAGGATTCTTGGTCTTCGTGCATGGTGCATGTTTCTTCCCTAAGAAGCAGGTCTATTGTCTCACATCAGAATCATCTAATAATTATGAAATTATACCAAAACAACAACAACAACAACAACAAATACTGTGCAAAAGTCCTAATGAAGAAAGATAATTCAAGAACAGATTTCCTTGGAGCATTGGGGTGACAAAATTGGCTAAATAGCTGCCTCTTTGTTTTGGGTCAGGTTAGGATCTCAAGGTTGTGAGATTGAGTCCCAGGTGGGGCTCTGCACTTGGTGGGGAGTCTGCTTGGGATCCTCTTCCTCTACCCCACCCCGGCCCCACCCCTGCTTGCTCTCTCTCTCTCTAAAATAAATAAATAATTTTTTATTTTATTTTTATTATTTTTTTTTAAAGAATAGCTTTCCTTTCCATTCTCAGTTTGAAAACTTTTCCAGTGCAGATGAAATGTTATGTTTGGAAGTTTTAATTAACTTTACTCTGGTTATAAAATATTTCAAACCTAAACAAATTTATAGAACTAAAACATCTCCATCTATAAACTTAAAAAGTGCTCACAGGAGAATACATGCAACTGTGTAGTGGATGACTATTTTAGTAGACAAAAGACCCTGTTTGTGAATTTCTTCATTATTCACAGTCTCCCAGAAGACATTCGTGTAATGAACAATCAATTGATTTGGTAAGGAGTAGCTCTGTTTTGAAAAAAAAAAAAAAATTGAAAATTGGGAAAGAGGACTAGAGACAATTAATTATAAGAGGTTGGCCTTGGAGAAGAAAATACATCTCTTAGGAATATACATATACTAGGAAATAGCACAGATGCTCGCTCCTGCCCCCTCCCTTCTCTGCACTCCTTCCCTTTCCTCCTTCTTCCTGCCCTTCTTCCTTCTTAGTTTTCCTTCATTCCATTTTGTTTCCTTCTTCTTTTCTTACTCCCTCTTGGTAAATTTTTTTGAAGCCCATACTTATATTAATAGTATTTATTAGTATCAATTTCCTGATTTTGCCGATTACATCATGTTAAGGTATGATGTTGACATTTGAGAATGCAGGATGATCAGCATATGGAAACTCTCTTATTTTTGCAAAGAAAAATTAACATAATATCATTTTAGTGAAGCTTTAAAAAGAAAGTTTTCAATACGTAATGATAATCAGAAAACCTACAGCACCCCTCTGAGATTGAAATTAGGAGCAGGAAATATTAAGTAGAGAGAGCAGTTGAGTAATATTTTTTAAGATTTATTTATTTATTTTAGAGAAATTGAGAGAACCAGCATGCACGTGAACATGGGACGGGCAGAGGAAGAGAGAGACTTTTTTTTTTTTTTTGAAGATTTTATTTATTTATTCACAAGAGACACAGAGAGAGGCAGAGACACAGGCAGAGGGAGAAGCAGGCTCCATGCAGGGAGCCCAACGTGGGACTCGATCCTGGGACCCCGGGGTCACACCCTGGGTGGAAGGCAGATGCTCCACGGCTGAGCCACCCAGGTGCCCTAAGAGACAGACTTAAGGAGACTCACCCTGGGTGCAGAGCTGGCCACGGATTCTATTCCCCGTCCCCAAAATGGCCAGTAGAGCTAAAACCTCGAGTTGGGTGTTCAACCAGCTGTGCCACCCAAGCGCCCCAGTAGTTGAGTAATTTTGAAGGAAAAATACATAAAGTGTCCTTGTATGCACAGTCTACTGAGAACATGTCTTTTTAAAGTTATCTCTGTGCCTAACATGGGGCTTGAACCCACAACCCTAAGATCAGGAGTCTCATGGTCTCACTGACTGAGCCAGCCAAGTGGCCTAAGAGAGAATCTTTAGTAAATTCATTAAAGAGAGAGGGACGCCCTGGGGGCTCAGCGGTTTAGCACCACCTTCAGCCCAGGGCCTGACCCCTGGGTCCTGGATCGAGTCCTGCTCCCCTTAGGGAGCCTGCTCCTCCCTCTGCCTGTGTCTCTGCCTCTCTCTGGGTCTCTCATGAATAAATAAATAAAATCTTAAAAAAAACCAAACAAACAAAATACGCTCTGGAATTTTGGGAAAAGCACGTATAGGTATCTTGACTCATCAGTGCCGAGGCCTTAGGGCCCATATTTCACTTTCTTTTTTCTCTTTTATACATAAACATATAGAAATAGACCTACAGATTTTATTTTATCCATTTTGCTAATCTCTAACTCCTGAATAGAGCACTTAAACCATTTTCATTTAATGTAATTCCTGATAAAGTAAAAGTCACCTCTGACGTGTTGCCTCTTAAATATTCATTTCTCCATCTCTCCGAACCTTTTCCCTGTTCCTCCAACAGTGTCCGCTCTGCGTTAGGCGGGCGTTCTGCGGGGATCATTGTCATCCCCCCCCCTTTTTTTTAAACTAAGTATTTTTGTTAATTTCTCAGGGGTTTCACGGTGATTTCAGGTAGCGTCCTGGTGTACAACAGCCTCGCTCGGGTAAATACTGCTTTAGTGCTCTGAGGGCCTTCGTCAGTAGGCCTGCAGCGCCCTGCACGGCTGTGGGTTCCCTCGGGCTCCCACAGGCCGCCTCGGGGACACTTAGAGCTGGAGGTCGAGTGGAGGTGTCGGCCGCCCTGCCAACGGCCCCCCACACTGGGTGCTGCTGGCTCTGGGGCCTGGGCGTCTGCGGGGCCTGTCAGGGCCCGGAGGCGGGGACACTGGAGCCCCAGTCGCAGGCTAGGATGCTCCAAGTGCGCTCCTGGGGCCAGGCCTGGCCGTGGGCCTCTCTCTAGCCGTCCCAGTCGCCCCCCCGCGGGACCCTGAGGGACAGGACTGGGCGCTCAGCCACACCTTCACCTTCGAAGCTCCCAACCTGGCACCTTTCCGGCCCATGAACTGCGTCAGATGAGACACAAACAGCCCCAGGCCCTGGGCAGGCCCTCTGCAGGTCTTCACAGCACACCCATGCCTCAGTTTCCTCTTTTCCTTCTCAGAGAGGAGCTGGGGGCTGGGAGTCTCCTCCCCAGGTGTCATGCAAGGTGCAGCCAGGGACAGGGACCCTAAGGGATGCCACAACTGTTCCTCCTGATGGAGCTTTGGAGTACAGGTGAGGTCTGGTGGGGTGAGCTCCGGGCCAACGACCAAGAAGGAAGTCTTGTGACACCTCTGGTTTTCTTAAAGCACAGGGACAGGACGCGTGGGCAGGAAGGGCTGCCAGGGTGACTGGAGCTGGGGGAGGTCAAGAGGAGGGACGGGTCCCAAAGGACTGTCCTATGCTGACAAGGACCTATGAGATTCTGTAGGTCTTGCCAAGGCCAAGTGACTGTGGTTTCTCCCCGCAGGAAGGCCATGAAGCCAATTGGGAGCTTCCCAGGAATGTCACACAACCAACCCCCAGCCCCCAGGGTAGGAGGTGGACTGCAAGGTGTCGCTTGTACTGTGTCCCCGCTTGCCCCCTGCTCCCTCATCACTACCACCTCCCTGATGGACGCCTTTGTGCTCAGCTGGGGCGCAGAGCCACCTAATTGTTTTCTGGATTCGTCACAAAGAGAACTGGCCTATGTATTGCTGTTAAATGAATATCTCCGTGGGTGTGGGAGGGGAGGAAGGGGCCCGAGGCTTCCCATTCCACCCTGACGTCCCAGGAAATATGATAAGCTCCAGATTGTTTACATATGACAATTCGTAGAAGACATTTTTTCCTTTATCACACTCATTTATCCAATTTCACTTGAAATTTAGGGCCATAACAGCTGACCCTCAACGCCCCCACGCAGATCCCCTAAGTGTTTGTTGTTTGCTTGTGTTTAGTTTTGATCTGCTTTCTTAACATTTGCTTTGAGCCTCAGAGAGATGGAGACTGAAGCTTGATTACTTTCCATCGGCTCCTGGGCTACCTGGAATTTGCTTCAGTTACATAAAAATGAGAGGCAGAGCCCTCGATGGCCTGATTTCCCTGTGCTATTACTGTTCGTGCTCAAAAAGTTTCAAAGGCTAATTTTAAGATGGGATAAAAGTAGGAAAGGAAAAGTATCAAATAAAAATGAGAAATCCTTCAAAATTATGAAAATACGGTGCAGATTTTCAATGGTCCGAAGGCAGTAGATATTTTCTGAATTTCTGAAGAATGTGCCAGAGGGACAGGAGCGAAGCTGCCTCTTTTCCACACCATTTGAATACGGTTACTTCATACAGTGATTGAAGGACCACAGGATAGGACATCCCGGAGTGTACCTGTTTGGCATGAAAGATTTGGAGTTAAAAGTAATAAAACCCCAGCACGTGTGGGAAAGGCTCTCAGCCTCCCTCAGAACTGCCTCAATTTACATTGGAAAGGAGAGCCTACAACAGGGAGAGAAGTGCTAGGGGAGCCCCCCCCCAACCAAAGGAACTCATTTGCACAACAGAACAATCTCGTTTTTCCAAACATCTCCTTTCACCTCCTTGCTAATGAGTTTCCTCCCTTGTGTGTCCTGAGGCCCTACCCTTTTCCTTAGCTCTTCTACGCTTCCTGTCGCCAAATTGTCTTTGGAATTCCCTGTCTATGCGGATTCCCGGTATGTGTTTTAATTTATATTCTCTCCTATCAATCTCTCACATTATTTTGTTTCTTTCCCATGGAACTATATTTATTATTATTATTATTATTATTATTATTATTATTATTGTCATTACATCTGACCCTTACATTTTTTTTTAAATTTTCTTTGTCATTCAATTTTAGAGTTTTTTTATAATAAATTTATTTTTTATTGGTGTTCAATTTGCCAACATACAGAGTGACACCCAGTGCTCATCCTGTCAAGTGCCCCCCTCAGTGCCCGTCACCCAGTCACCCCCACCCCCCGCCCTCCTCCCCTTCCACCACCCCTAGTTCGTTTTCCAGAGTTAGGAGTCTCTCATGATCTGTCTCCCTTTCTGATATTTCCCACTCATTTTTTTCCTTTCCCTCTTATTCCCTATCACTATTTTTTATATTCCCCATATGAATGAGACCATATGATGTTTGTCCTTCTCTGATTGACTTACTTCACTCAGCATCATACCCTCCAGTTCCATCCACGTTGAAGCAAATGGTGGGTATTTGTCGTTTCTAATGGCTGAGGAATATTCCATTGTGTACAGAGACCACATCTTCTTTATCCATTCATCTGTTGATAGACACTGAGGCTCCTCCCACAGTTTGGCTATTGTTCTCACATTATTTTGATACTAAATCCAGGTAGAAGGGCCGTGGGACAGAGTAAGGTCTTCCTCTCCCACATTATTTTCGTTAAAGTTTTCTGAAAATTCGTTATTTTACCTTAGCCTTCACGTAGGACATATGGATTTAGCATTCTAGATTGCACTTACTATAATTGATAACAGTATGCGAGGCTGGGATGGATCTGTCTTCACTGAAGAGCTAGACTGCCTCTAATTTTTATATTCGTGTTTTATGATAAATAGATCCAAATGACACTTTTGTGCTGGATCATTTCTAAGTCATTGATTAATGGCTTAGTACAGGACATAAAGACCCCTCAAGCATTTCGTGTCCTCATGAGTTAGGAACAAACAGGGCTAGGGAGGGAGAGATACGTAGGGGGCCACGGAAGCAGGCTCACAAAAGTCCCCAAAATGTCGATGTGTAAGGAGACCAGAGAGAAGGGAACAGCCAGACCAGCTGCCCTGGGTGTGGGCAGAGAGGGTGTCTTTTTAGGACAGTCCTCTGGGACCAACAGAGAATAACCAGACCCCAAAGAAGGATAAGCCACTAAGATGTTCTCACCAGTCCTTGCTCAACGGTGATGTCAATGGAGATGTGAGAAGGATTTGGGTTCCCTGGCTGGCTTCCAGTAGGAGACCAACCCTGCAAGCCCTTGGTGGCAGCCCTGGGGGGACACGACTCACTCCTGAGAGCTTTCTCTGTAACTTTGCTTAGTAAACTTCTATCCCTTGGCTCACTCTCCTGTGTCCGCGGGATTCGTTCTTCGACTCTGGGAGACAAGCACCACACTCTCCAGTATCACTCACACAAAGTGGCAGGTTTGAAGTTGTGGATTTAGTCAACTCAAGTGGTATATTATGAGTTATGAATCTGCTGTCTCCTGAGGTATTCATGGCTCATCCCCTACTTGATTTTCCTTTAAAAAAATTTTTTTTAAAGTAAACTCTACTCCCAACATGGGGCTCACACTCACAAACTTACAACACCAAGAGCAAGAGTCCCAAGGTCTGCTGACTGAACCAGCCAGGAGCCCCTCCCCTAATTGATTCTTAAGGAACTTATTTTCAATTAAAGATCATTAAAGGAACTAAGGCAGATATTGGACCGTTTAAAATAATAATAATAAAAAAACACACAAAGAAAAATGGAAACTTGATACGGGGGAGCTTGGTTCTTGTCTCATGGAGTCAAAGAATGAATCTTGCGGACAAAGGAGAGTGGGTAAAGCAAAAGAAGCTTATTAAGCAGAGATACAGATGTAGCTCTCAGGAGTGAGAGGAGTCCCCACAGGGTTGCCACTGAGGGCTTGTAGGGTTGGTCTTTTATTGGAAGCCAATCAGGGAACCTAAATCCTTTTAACATCTCCATTGACATCACCATTGAGTAAGGACTGGTGAGAACATCTTTAATGGCTTACTTCCTTTTTAGAGTCATGATTTTGTTGGTTACCTTAGGGCAGGTGGTCTGGCTTGTTCCCTTATCTCTGGTTTCCTTATACCTCAGCATTTTGGGGACTTTTGTGAGCACTTCCGTGGCCCCCTACCTAGCCCTGCCTAGCTCCCTTTGTCCCAGACTCATCCCTACCTAGCGCCGCCTGTCCCTCACTCATTACAATTTCAAAGCCCACTTTGGGGTAAAAGTCAGAGATAATATGTGTCGAAAAATGTATCTGAGGGCGCCTGGGTGGCTCACTCAGTTAAGCAACCAATTCTCGATTTCAGCTCAGGTCGTGAGATTGAGCCCCGCATCAGGCTCTGCGATGAGTATGGAATGTGCTTAAGATTTTCTCTCTTCCTCTGCCCCTCCTCCCACTCTCTCCCTCTCTTAAAAAAAAAAAAAAAAAAAGTATCTGAAGACCTTTTATAGCTCTTTATTAGCATTCTACTGTGCTTTTTTATAACCTATGAAATGTATGGATGTTTATATTAACCTGTGTATTTAGTCAGCATTTAGTTTGTCACTCTGGAAACTCATTAACAGTTTGTTATTGCATCCTGTATCATCACTTTTCTTTCTGGAAGAAAGGAAAAAGAAGAAAATCCTTATTAATGTTTAACTAGTCCATGAATAATTTAAGTTACATCTTAATAAGGCAAATTAAGTGGATAAGAAGTTTAAATCGATAGTATTTGCTATATTTTTTCCTTCAAGCAAACTTGTGCCAAATTAAATGAATTTCACTAAGAAGATTTTTATTGGTCTATTTTCCCTGTTTAGTAAGATTGGGGGGGATTAAAAAAATCTAACATTAAATTCTTCATATGAATGAAGGCTTGTATAAAACCTCCTAGATTGGGTACATTTCTGTGTCCTTTATGCTGAGTAATAGAGCATTCAAAATAGATTGGTTGTCCTTACCTAATCCAGACCAGTCTCAGGCTAATCATGGCTTGTGGGTATTTCCTCATGTCAATTTTGATAGTTATAAAATTTCCAATTGCTTCTTTCTGTCCTCGAATTGAATAATAAGGATAATTTAGTCATTCTTGTCAAGTTTCCTCCATTCATGAGTTACTGCTTTCAATGCATTTCAAGTTAAATGGTGCAATCTCTGGGAAAAAAAAAATAGGTGGAAGCTGCAAGAATTTTAAGATTCAACATATTGCCTAAAGTACGGTTTAGGTTTCTGTGATCTCTTTGGAATATTAGAAAGTTGTAAAGGTCCATGCATTTCACTCATGATATATTCCAAATATGGTACTTGAAATGATTGTCTTTCCAGCATCATTCTTTCATAAGTTATGCGACAAGAGTTATTTTTTCAATAAGTCTATATGGACTGAAAAATTGTAGTCCTGAGTGGTAGATTTTTTGAGATATGCAATGCATTTTAAATTACTTCAGTGTTGGCATGTGGTATTATGTACTCATTAGTTAATTTAAATTGCATATCTTGTTTAAGATTACTCAGTTTCCTTTACCAGAAATTTGTACCTGAGAGGTACATAGCTAACATTCTAATTAGAAAGCTCAGACTGCATAAGTGGTTTCCAAAAGTGCTTCATTTCTCTTTATATCTGATCAGCATTAGCAATTTTTTGATTAGAATAATGGAAATTACAAGATTTGTTTGTTTGTATGTGTATGCTTTACCTAAGTGTAATTCAAGGGTGTGGATTTTCTAATGTACCTTTAAAATAGTCTTTACCATGAAAAAAAAAGGTTATAAAAATCTCAAAAAGTATGTAGTATATAATCTTAGTTATAACACAATACACTTGTTTCTTAAAGTTTCTGGGTCATTTTGAATCGGAAGATTATGATTCTGGTTGACTGAAGTCCATGACGTTACCTGGGTTACCTAAACCTGCCTCCAGCATATGGACTGGCTTACATCAAATAAATAATTCATGGGAAAATGTGGTCTGAAAAGTAAACAAAACAAAACAAAACAAAACAAAACAAACAGGCAGATAGCACTTTGTCCAGATTATAGAACACTTTAAATAATTGTTTTTATGCTTGCTTGATAATCAATATTTAGATACAGGTTAGAATTCAATCTGATGAAACATGCTCTTTTGTTTTAATCTGGTAGCTAGACCTTTGAGTGGTGGCCCATCATTGCCAACAATTAGAGACTATTCATCTGACAGCTATGACCTAGTAGTTGTACTTGATAAAAACCCAATATAGTCACTTTGCAACAATAGGAGTCTGTTATCTGCAATACTCAAAATGTGGTTTGAGCATTTGGGGTTCCATGTCTTTTTGTTATATATATTTGCTCCATAAGACTCTTAGTCCTACTTTTTAAGGCCTAAAGTCTCCTAATATCTATTTTATAATCAATAATATTTTCTTCCTCATAGGAAACAAATAAAACATAAAAAAAAATTAAAATAGTGTGACTGTTAAGTTACCAAGCTTTATGTGCCCCTTTCCTGGAAAAATAAAACTTACATGATTTCAACAAAATCAGAATGTGAAATATTCAATGTTTAAGAGAAATCTGTGCCCAAGTCACGCCACCTTCCTCTGTAGTATTTTTATTAAATAAGAATGAGATCTTGCCATTTGCAACAACAGGGATGGACCCCAGAGGGTATTATGCTAAGTGAAATAAATCAGACAGGGAAAGACAAATACCATATGATTTCACTTATATGTGGAATCTAAAAAACAAAGCAACTGAACAAACAAAAGCAGAATCTGACTTATAAATACAGAGAACAAATTGGTAGTTGCCAGAGGGGAGGGAGGTCGGGGATAAGCAAAATGGGTGAAAAGAAGTGGAAGGTACAGGCATCCAGTTATGGAATGAATAAATCATGGGGATGAACGGTATGGCATAGGAAATAAATCAATGGTACTGTAATAACATTGGATGGTGACAAACAGTAGCTATGCTATGGTGAGCACAGCATAAGGTATAGACATTGTATTACTAAGTTGTGCACCTGAATATAATGCAATAAAATGGTGTGTCAACTACACTTCCATTAAGAAGAAGAAGAAAAAAAACAATCTGTATTGTATCTACCTCAAAAGAAGAAATAGCTTTGTGAAGACATGAGCCCATTTCCACATAGCTAAGTGTTTTTAACCTTATGCTATAATTAGTGAACCAATATAAAAAAACTGAGAATGCCACTGGGGCTAATGTAATCTACTTTTTATTCTATTTTTTTATTTTATTTTATTTTATTTTATTTTATTTTATTTTATTTTATTTTATTTTATTTATTTTATTTATTTTATTTATTTTATTACATATATTTTGAAGTAGGTTCCATGCTCAATGTGGGGCTTGAACTCATGACCCTGAGATCAAGAGTTGCATGCTGTACCGACTACGCTGGGTAGGTGCCCCCACTTCATATTTTAAAAGTTTACAAAAAATAAAAAAAAAACACACACGCAGTAAAAGCTGTTTACTGTGGGACGGACCTTGAAGGACCATGAGATCCAGTAGGGTTTTAGAGGATTTGCTGCATATATAAGTGAAATCTTAAAAACAACAGATATATTTATATGTTATAGAGCAGTAAAGATATATAGTACTTACAGAATGTAACCACTAGACAGAAAAAAAATAATAATACAGTGGTATTGGCAAAAATATAAGAAATAACAACCATTGGTTAGGGGGCCTTCACAATCAGTTGATTGTGTCCAACTCTTGATTTCAGCTCCAGTCATGACCTCAGTGTTCTGAGATCCAGCCTCATGCTGGGCTCCACACTAGGCATTGAAGCTGTTTAAAATTCTCTATTTCTCCCTCTGCCCCTTCTCATGCTCACACATGAGTGCATGTGCATGCGCTCTCTTTCTCTCTTTCTCCAAATAAATAAATAAATAAATAATAAACAAACTAACTAATAAATAACAACCAATGGCAAGGATTGGGGATGTGGAGGAAAGAATGTCTCATGTACTGTTGGGAATGTAAATTGGTGCAGCCCCTAGGGAAAACATTATAAAGGTTCCCTTTAACATTATAAATAGAACTACTATTTGATCTATCAATTCTACTTCTGAGTATTGATCCAAAGAAAGTGAAAATGCTAACTCAAAAAGATACATGCACCCCCATGCTCACTGCAGCATTACTTACAGCAGCTGCTATTGGAATATTATTCAGCTATAAAAGGGAACGATATTTTGCCATTTGCAGCTGTAAGGGTAGATGTTAAGGGCATTATGCTAAGGGAAACAAGTCAAGGAAAGACAAATGCCATGCGGTCTCACTTATATGTGAAATACAAAACGAAATAAAAACCTACCAACCAACCAAACGAATACACAAGCTCATAGATACAGAGAACAGATTGGTGGTTGCCAGAGGTGGGGACTGGGGGATGAACAAAATGGGGGAAGAGAGTCAACAGGTACAAACTTCCAGTCATAAGATAAATAAGTCATGGGGATTCAATATAGGGTGTAGACACTGCAGTGAATAATATAGTATTGCATATTTGAAAGTTGTTTACAGTAAATCTGCAAAGTTCTCATCACAAGAAAAAAAATTCTGTAACTATGTCTGGTGACAGATCACTGGAATTATCATGGTGATCATTTTGTAATATATATTTATAAAGCCATTATGTTGTGCACTGGAAATTAATATAATGAATATTATGAATATTTCAATAAAAAATTAAATATATTATAATTAAGTGGACAAAATTCCTGTCCATTTTCTGACCTAGAAGCATACTGTAGAAAAAAATTTGCTTTGTCAATAGGCCTAAGTCATCCACAGCATATGCAATTTTTCCTTCTTTCAGAAAGAATGCAGTTTCTCAAGACAATAGCTCTTTCTTGGGCTACCAGTGGCCCATACACTTATTATCCCATAATGATTCCAAGTCCAATCTTTCTATTCAAGGGCTCTTTGAGCAGATTAGTAAACTGTATAAATTTTTAGGATAATTGTTGGGAAAACAATAACTTGGCTTATTTTCCCAATAACTGGGAAAAGAAGAAAGAAAATTACAGATAATAAAGAATAATTAGTTGAAGGGCACCTGGGTGGCTCAGTTGGTTATCTGCCTTTGCCTCAGGTCATGATTCCAGGGTCCTGGGATGGAGTCCTGCATTGGGTTCCCTGCTCGGCAGGAAGTCTGTTTCTCCCTTACCCTCTCCTTCTGCCCCTTCCCCTACTTGTACTCTCTCTCTCTCAAATAAATAAATAAATAAATAAATAAATAAATAAATAAATAATTTTTTTTTAAAAAGGATAATGAGGTGATACAATGACAATATGATGCCAATATCTTTTTAAAAGTAATCAATTCATTAACTTTATTTTTAAGTAATCTCTACACCTAATGTGGGGTTTGAACTCACAACTCCAAAATCAAGAGTCACATGCCCCACCGACTGAGCAGTCAGGCACCCCTGGTGATGCCAATATCTTTGATAAATTGGAAGAAATGGAAAAATGCTTTGTAAAACAACTTACCAAAATTGATACAAGAAGAAATAGATCTGAACACCCCTATATCTATTCAGAAATTAGGTTTGTCATACTTAAACTCCCCGTAAATAAATGAACCCAGACGGTTTCACCAGAAGCACTAATACCAATCTTATACAATCTTGAGTAAGGGACAGGCAGGGCTAAGGTAGAGAGAGCTAGATAGGGGGCTGTGTCATCAGGTTCACAGAAATCCCAAAATGGTGAGGTGTTAGGAAACCAGAGATAAGGGAACAAGCCAGACCACCTGCCCTGGGTGTGGGTGGGGAGGGTGTCTTTTTTTAGGACAGTCATCTGTGACCTACAAAGAATAACCAGACCCCAAAGAAGGAGTAAGCCACTGATGATGTTATCACCAGTCCTTACTCAAACCAAGGCAGCACAAGAATCTCAAGGCCACAAGGTCCCTGGTCAGTTCTCAATAAAAGACCAACCCTACAAGCCCTCAGTGGCAACCCTCTCACTTCTGAGAGCTTTCTCTATACCTTTGCTTAATAAACTTCTATTGCTTTACTCGTTCTTTGTCCTGCGAGATTCATTGTTTGATTCCATGAGACAGGAACCAAGCTCTCCCGTATCAATCTTACATATTTTTCATGAAATCTATAGAAAATATATAATTTTAGACTACCTTAAGAGACCACTATACCTCAATATCAAAACCTATAAAGGACATTACAAGAAAACCAATACGACAAACCAGTATCGTTCATAAGCACGCACACAAAATTCCTTTAAAAAAAATCACAGAAATTAAAAGGAGAAGAATGGTGATCAAATGAATTTACCTCAGGACAACCGGAAAAAGCACGGAAGGACGCCACAGAAGAACAGGTAAGCAATTTGGCACATTCTACTGTGGGAATATTAGTGTGTGATGATAAAGAATAAACTGCTGCTACGCAATCAGAATGAATCATGAAATATAATGTTGAGCCAAAAATTTCAGATATGAGAAGTAACATCCTGTATGCTTTCATTTCTATGGGGTTCGAGAACAGGAATCTTTGTTGATAAGAAAAATCAGTTGTTGTTATCTAGAGGGTGTAAAGAAGTGACTTCAAGAGAGTAAGAAAGTGTTTTTCTCTGTTCACGAATATACTCTAAAGCTTGAAGATATAGGTACTGCTTCCATGGGTACATAGGTCTGCCAGTCTTCAACCTAAATATTTAAGATAAATGCCTTTCACACATAATAGGTTTTACATCAATTAAAGATTAATAATAATAATTTTAAAAAATCACAAGACTTTACATTTGATCCAGGTCCTTGAAAACTTGCCCTCCACGCATCTGGTGTCTGGAAGGACTTACTGATTCTGATATTTCATGCAGGGTAATAATTTTCTATGCAACAGCCAAGTATTTATTTTATTGGTTTTCTAAGTCTGCCATAACAATATACCACAGACTGGATGGCTTTTAAAAAAAAAAGAAATTTATTTTCTCACAGTTTTGGAATCTGGAAGCCCACAACCAAGATGTCGGTAGGTTTGGTTTCTCCTGGAGCCTCTCTCTCCTTGTCTCGCAGTTGGCCGCCTTCTCGCCATGTTCTCACAAAGCTTGTTCTCTGTGCACACATCCTGGTGTCTTTCTTCTTCCAAGGACACCAGTCACACTGGATTAGGGCCTCACCTTTATGACCTCATATAATCCCAATTACCTTGTTAATGCCCTGTCTCCAAGAACAGTGCCACTGAGGGCGAGGGTTTCCCCACATGAATTTCAGGAGGGGAGCATAATGCCTCTCAGGTTGGACGTGGGCTATCAATAGTGTTGTGATCTAAGAGTCATGGGCCTTGAGTCTAAGAGTCTGGACTCTACCCTGAGATTGTGGAAATTCCATTTGGGGAATAGTCACTGATTCCTCACTGCAACCATGAACAGAAAGCTCCAAAGGGAGTTCAAGTGGAGACTTCCTCAGCGAAAGCATTGCTCTGCTTAAATGATTCAGCTTTTGAGTGAAATGAAAGGCGGGACTAAGAGTAAGTAGCCTGAGCCACTTAGTATTTTGACCTTCTTCGGTGCATAAATTTTCTCCTGGAAGAGTAAATAGTTTTTTTTGTTAGTGCTGCTCTCTGCCAACAATAAACTAAACTATCGTCAAGAATACGCTCATTGGAACAGAAGTCATAGAGTGAATGTCTTCATATTTTAATTCACAGGGGAATTTTAGACTTTAACTCTGGACTTCAATTTCTTTGAAAATTTAATATTAGATTTTTCATTTTTCCCACAATATACCACAATGGGATACAACTTACATTCATATTTCAAGTATCTGCTTTGAATTTTATGAAGTATCTTGCTATTTTTATTTATTTTCATTGCATAATTTCTGATGAGGGCAAAATGGAGCATTAAATATAAGGTAGATTAGAACTTTTGGGGGGGTAAAGTCTGACTACAAATGGTCCAAGGAGTTTCCATAAGGGAATAGTGGTCAGTTTTATGTGAGTAATTCCATGAAGGAAGAGTATGGGCTTACTGTTAAATTTCCATTTTTTTGAATTTCATTTTTTTAAGTAATCTCTGTATCCAATGTGGGTCTTGAACTCATGACCTCGAGATCAAGAGCCACATGCTCCACCAACTGAGCCAGGTAGGCACCCCTAAATTTCAATTTTTAGGAGAGATTTTCAGGACAATGCTTAGCACCTCCTCCTGTTTTCTCAAAGTGGACTTTTCCCCATTAATTCTATTGTGTGTCCTGCTGTTTCTTTTTTAACCATTTACTGGGGAAAAAAATGACTCAGTTGGTAAAGAATGTTTGCTAGTTGAGTGTACTAAAGACGGGTGATTATCTGTCTTTCCCTCCTTCATCATCTTCATGCAGAGTGAGGCAATGATCTGGGCTGCAGTGCTTGCTCTGCAGAGCCCAGCTATTCCTGAAGTGAGCCATCCCTTGGATCTTGATGAGATTTAAGGGTAGGGGCTATTGGATCCATTTGGCTCTTACATCAAATTATCCTTCCAGTGTCAACATCTTCAGAAATAACACTGAAACTTTTATATCCACCATTTGCTTTTGGTTCTTATATTGGAAATAAAGCAAAGGATCTTTGTGTATTAGTCCTGTCAGATCCTACAAACAAGAAATGTGAGCATTGTCCGTCTGAAATGAAGGCAGAGGCTCTGTTGATCAGTGCAGCGTTGTTATGCCTTCTGTTTCACTTTCTGTGCTTTTCAAGTCAGTTGTATTTTAAAATCTCTCTCTCCTATTAGACTATAAGCCTCCTGAGGGCAGGACTAATTCTTTGTCTTATTTAATACCTCCCCACTACCTGGCCCAATGCCATACATATATTATAGAAAATCGGTATTTGTTTGATTCCTTGTGTACAATTTAAATTTGAATTGAGTCACTCAATTGCACAATCAGAGAATTGATGGGTTTCTTTCAGGCTTTTGATTAAAAAGACACTATTTCAAACTGCACACTTTGGCAAAGTGTCCTTTTGATCATGAAATGTTTATGCTTTTTTGAAAAGATTATTTAAAATCCTTTTTAAAAAGCAGAAAGCACATTTCAAGTGGACATATTCAAAGTCTGGTTTTGTTTTTGCTTTTTTTAATGTAATGGGGCATACGATGGGCAAAGGAAAGAAACGCCACTTTATTTTGCTCAGTTTGTATGTGTAGATAAAACTGAGGAGAGAGGTGTTTTGCTTTGTTTTTTTCCATTAGTATTTGTTATCACATTAGTTGATCAGCTGCATAATAATTGGGCTAGAACATGCTTTCCCACTTGTTTATAGAAGAATTGGGTAGAAGATAGATATTTGGGGTTGCAGAGTACAGTCCGAAATGTTTCCTTTAGGTTTTCTTTCCTAATTTATTTCAGCTAAGCTCTTCCAGGGCTCAGAAGCTAAGGCTAATGTTATGTTTAGCTTGTTTTTGTACCAAAGATTGATGTATGAACCGAGGCAGAAACACTCCCTTGCCCCTCTTCCCACCATATAAGTATCTATTTAGGACACCAATACCTTTTATGAATATCAATCAACCAATTAAAATGGATGGCATTCTGAAATCCAAGTAAAATCTTTTAGGTAGAAGCTTAATGCACAGATCTTGCATTTAACATAAGAAACAATCCAGTTTCTGTTCTGTGCATTTTGTATTCCTCTCTGTAACTACAGTTTGTGAGTTTGCACTTCAAATAAAAAACAAGCAGACTGAAAAGTGTAACTGTGCCTTTTCGGCTTACTTCCAATGTGAGATGAATACTAATATTTCATTCCCTTCAACAGTGTGAAAAATTGGTCACTGAAAACCCTGAGTATGTTGGTGGTGTATTCGCTGGGTCCAATGCTTCATTCATCCTTACTTTGCTTTAAATTGAATTTCAACTCACAGAGAGGGGGAAAAATGGGAAAAGAAGGAAAGAAAAAAAAGAATCGGTGAAAGCAATGAAAAGTGTAGAGAACATAAATATAAATCTGCCTCCTCTCATTCTGCTACAAAATATTAGAGATCAGCTTGATTTTTTTTTTTTTCCTGTAGTTAAGCATTTGCGGGGGAAAATCAATCTGTGCTTGTTTGTTTGTTTGCAAACTAGACTATCCTCTTGAATAAAAATATGTGTACATAAGAATCGATTTCTTTTCTCAGAATTGTGTTGAGCAGTTTGGAAAATACCGAGATGATAAAGAATCTTAGGTCAATGCTTGATAGAAGTTTCATTTTCTTGAAAAACATGAATGGATTTGTTGGCGTGATTCGGTTATAGGACCATATGGCTACACATTTTTGACCACTCTCACATTCTGAAAGCACTGTCTGTCTCTCACACCGCTACGCTCACTAGATCTTCCTTACTCTTCACTAGCTTGCACTCCTGCATGAACCTGTGTGCTTCACGTCTTTGACATACCGTAGATGTTGTTCCTACCTTGTGTCTTCAAATATTCTCACTTTCTATACTCTCTAGGCATCTCAAGCACTTCATCCACTGGTTTCCCTTACTCTATATGCCTGGTAATGTCCAAATGTATATCTACCAACTAGATCTGCCTCTCATATAACTAACTACGACTGTGTATCTCCTCCTAATTGCATCACAGCAACTTCATCCAAATCCAAGCTTATCAACTTGCTTCTCCTATATGGCTTCTCAACCAAAGTAACAAACGTCCATGCTAGGACTTAGGCCACTATCATGTATTCTCCTATTTATTCAACCTCATTCTCATTCTGCATAATCAATAGACAGATACTACTGATCCTAATTTCTAATTTTCTTTTTTGTCCTATTTTCTAATTTTCTTTTTTGTCCTTAAATCTCTTTACTTTTCACAATAGCCACTCTAGTTATCATAACTGATGATCTTATGACTAAGAGCCTCCTAACTGTTGCCTTCAAATGGAGTGGTTTCTTCGTTCTTTCTTCTGTCTGTTCTTTCTTCTTTCTTCTTTCTTTATTTACTTTCTTCTTTATTTCTTCTTTCTTTTCTTCTTCTTGTCTTGTGATTTATGTCTTTCTTCTTTATGTCTTCGGTATCTCTTTCTTTCTTCTCTTTCTTTCTTTCTTTCTTTCTTTCTTTCTTTCTTTCTTCTTTCTTCCTTCTTTCTTTCTTTCTTCTTTTTAAAATATTTTTAAAATTTACTTATTCATGAGACACACACACACACCCACACACACAGAGGCAGAGACATAGGCAGAGGGAGAAGCAGGCTCCATGCAGGGAGCCTGACATGGGACTCAATCCTGGGACTCCAGGACCACACTCTGGGTTGAAGGCAGGCACTAAACCACTGAGCCATCCGGGGATCCCCTGGAGTGGTATTTCTAAAGTGCAAACCTTAAGCCATCTTAAGACTTTGTACTGTCTTCCAATTGCTACTAGGCTAAGTTTCAAACATTCACATCTAGGCTCTGTTCTCAGTCCTTTCCTAGTGCATTTTGTATTCTTACACGGGCAACTTTACTTGCTTTTTTTTTCTTGAAACTTGATGTAACATTACAATTGACTTTTACTCATTTCCTTTGTGTCCTTTATATCTCAAATTAGACATTGCCACCTCCAAAATATTCTTTGTGATCTCTCCCATCTGGGTGGATTGGTTACCTAATGCAGATAACTTTAACTCTCTATCAGATGATAATACTTATCACATTTATAGGAAATAATTGTCTGTCTTCCCTCCGTAATGAATTTTCATTGCATAAAGAATTATTCTATCTTAATTACTGTTATTCTTATATTATAAAAGATAAACAATTTTTTTTTTAAATGTATTATTCTGGGATGCCTGGGTAGCTCAGTGGTTGAGTGTCTGCCTTCAGCCCAGGGTGTGATCCTGGACTCCCAGAATCGAGTCCCCCATCAGCCTCCCTGCATGGAGCCTGCTTCTCCCTTTGCCTATGTCTCTCATGAATAAATAAATAAAATCTTTTAAAAAATGTGTTATTCCGGGATCCCTGGGTGGTGCAGCGGTTTAGCGCCTGCCTTTGGCCCAGGGCGCGATCCTGGAGACCCGGGATCGAATCCCACATCGGGCTCTCGGTGCATGGAGCCTGCTTCTCCCTCTGCCTATGTCTCTGCCTCTCTCTCTCTGTGACTATCATAAATAAATAAAAATTAAAAAAAAATGTGTTATTCCAAGAGGAGAATAATGAATATTTTAAAAGCAGCATTAAGAAGATGGGCATGTTTTCCGCTTATGTCTTTAGTCTTTTTTTTTTTTAAGATTTTATTTTTAAGTAACCTTTATATCCAGTGTGGAGCTAGAATTCACAACCCTGAGGGTCAAGAGTCGCATACTCAGGAGTGACTGGGTGGCTCAGTTTGTTAAGTATCCAACTTAGACTCAGGTTATGTTCTTAAGGTCCTGGGATCAAGCTGGTGTCCGGCTCCTCGCTCAGTAGGAGTCTGTTTCCCTCTCCCTCTGCCTCTACCCCTCTGCCCCATCATGCATGCTCATGTGCTCTCTCCCACATAAATAAATAACATCTTTAAAAAAAAAAAAAAAAAAAAGAGCTGCACACTCCATTGACTGAAATAACCCTAAAAAGAGCCCTGTCCTTTCGTCTTGATTGTATGGTGCAGAAAGCTCTTAGGATCCTCATATTGCTCCCTTGTGGCACAGAGAGGAGGCAGGTGCTGAGATGAATATGGCTGCATGTTTCCTGGCCTTGCTGAAGAACACTTCATGTCATAAGCACAGTAAAAATGATTCAGTGATGTGTGGCTGGCTTTTAGTAGAGCATGTGACTCCTGATCTCTGGGGTGTGAGTTCAAGCCCCACACTAGGTGTACAGATTACTTAAGAAAATAATAATAATAATAAAAAGGATGATACAGAACTGCCAGGACCAGAGGCACCATGTGGCCTAGAGGTGAGAGTTTTGTTGGTAACCAGCCATATATTATAAATGACAGTTTGTCCCCGCTATATGGTCATTAGTTAGACGTCTGAATGACTGGGGTTGAATGATATTATTCCGCAATGTTATTAAAGACAAAGGAGAGCACACTTGAAATTTGTGGACTATGATTCAAAACCACAAAACGTCTAAAAGAAAAACATCCATCCTGATTAAGCACACTATTCTCTCCAAAACATTTTTGAAAACTTAATATATGTCAGGTAATGTTAGATGCTGGAGATCTAAAGATGAATAAGATCAAGTTCCTCTCTAAAGAAACCAAGCAATAGTAGTTGAGTTGAACATATAAACAAATAATCTAAATAAAATAATATCAGCATGTACAAATTATGAGAATGGAAGAAATCAACTTTTTTTGACCATCAGAATAACATTCATGAAGAAAAAATAATTTGAATTTTGAGAAATGAGAATTGAAATCTTGAAAAAAGACAGTACTGTGAACAAAGAAAATGCATATGTATAGTTTCAAACTAGCATGCTGTTTTCAGAGAATGATATATTATTTTCTTGACTTACAAAAGAAAGAACATTCTCCATGTAGGTGTTCATGCAGATGTTTGTATTTAAGGAAAAAGTGAGAAGCCAAAAATCTCCATTTCCTCCTCAGTATGAGGGTACCTCATAAATATTTAAGACAACTACTCTTACCTTGGAGAATATGAGAGGAGCTTTATTGTTCTGGTGTCAACATATCCTTCCAATTTTCTATTTAATAACTTCAAACAATTGTATGTTAGATGTAAACCAAACCAATATCAATTTACAGAAAAAAAAAAAAAAAAAAAAACTAGGTCTCCTTTCATTTGCTAAGAGCATGTAGTTGGCCATGTCTTCCTAGAGCCCTGTGTTACTGAGTCCAAGATCTCATCCAGTCTCACACGGGAACTGGTCATGATTCACACAACCCGTCATTCAATAATACATATTGAAGTTGTAATTTTTGTGCCAGGTAATCACCTAGTTGCTGTAATACATTAATGGAAGGAGAAAACAGACAAAAACCGCTGTTCTTTTTGGAGCTATATCGTAGTAGAAATGGTTGTGAAAGATATGTCAAAATCGTACATAATGAATGATTCCATTTATATAAAATTCTAGATAACACAAACCAATCTATAGTGACGAAAAGGAAGTCAGCGGTTGCATGAGACTAGAGTGGAAGAAAAACTGACATAATTGAATGCAAGGTAACTTTGGAGGTGATACAAATATTTGTTATCATGATGGTCGTAATGGTTCCATGGGAGTATATATGCATAACAAAGCTCATTAAAGTGTATAATTTAAATATGTGCATGGTTGTTTTACATCAACCTTACTTATAAGTTACAGTAAAGTTGTAAATACATGGAAGTAAAATATAAGCACTTCTAGAATAGCAGATAATTCACTGCCAACTTTCTGCTGCATTAAAAACTATCATAGTGATTTCTTGGTGCATAAGAAATTGATCCCATTTGGAAACAGAAATGCAAGAAATAAAAAGCTATATAAGAATAGAAACATAAGTATATCAAATCAGTATTGAATTAAAAAAAAACAAGAATAATGTCATCTGGAGCCTTAACTAAATTAGGAACAAATATACCGCAAAACAATACAATCACCAGTAAATAAATATAAGTAAATTATGTAAAACCCAAAATAGTATCTGTCAAGAGGCAGAGTTATTAACTTACACTGAATTATAATAAATGAAGGAAACTTTTTATTTTTTAGGACAGTCACTAAATAAATAGTAAATAATAATAATAATAATAATAATAATAATAATAAATTAAATACTCCAAAAGAAGGTATTAGGAAAGAAATAGCCATAGACAGGTGGGAAAAACAAACAACAACAATACCAAGAATAAGATAGTGCCTATAGACCCAAATACAATTACATTAAATGAAAATGGACTAAATGGAGTAAGATCAGGTTAATTTTAGAGCTTTTTTTCTCATAAACTTATATGATTATAAACTGGAAAAAGTAATTGACTTTGTGGCTACATTTATTAGTTTAGTAATTTCTTATTTAAATATATACACAGAGAAATGCACAGATCATAAATATAAGCACAAACTGATGTACCCATTTAATAAAAACACAGATCAAGGACCAGAGCATTACTATGACTACAGAGGCTATACATTTAATATGTATAAAATAATTAAAGTATTCAAGAAATAATTTCCATCGTAAGTTCTTATTTGATCTTTGAACTATATGAATATATTTTATATATTTATATAATATTGTCCATTAAATAGCAGGTTTATTTTATGTATATTTACTATGTCTATTTCTGGCCGAAGAACAACTTATGAATGATAGCAAATCTTTTACATTCTTTGAGACTTTCTTTATTAGCCAGCATGCTGTTGACTTTGGTAAACAATTTTTATGAACTTGAAAAAATTTGAATTCTGTAATCATTGAATGCAATTTTCTATAAGTTGGGTCAAGTTTATCAATTGTGTTAATCGGATCTTCTTAGAACTTACTCTTTGTTGTTGTTTCTGTTGAGATAGGTGCATTAATACCTCATACTACTATTGTACCTTACTTTATTTTTCCTCTCAGTTCTCCTAAGTTTAGTTCTACTATTCATATATTTTGAAGCTACTGGTTATGAACATATAGATTTAAGACTGTGATTATCTTTTTGGTGAATTTTGGCTATCTTATTATGAAATGTCTATTTTTATCTATTATAGTGTCTTGACTTAAAATTTACATGTGTCTACATTTGTCTAACTAATAAAGATATCCTTTGGTCAATACTTGCATTATGGTCTTTTTTTTATCCATTTGTGATCATCTTTCCTGTGTTCATATTGTGAGTGTGCCTTGCATTATATGTATATTTATTTTTGGTTTCCCAGTTTCAAATCTTAGTCTTTTCATTTGGAGTAGTCAGTCTTCATATATTTTAATTACTGACATAGCTGTGTTAATATCTATCATTTTCCTACTTTTTTCTCTTTTTAAACCCATCTGTTTTATGTTTCTCTTTTTGTCTTGTCACATATATGTATTATGTATATAATACATATATAAATGATATATATATACATATATAAAAATATATATGTATATAAATTACATATATATAATTTTGGGGGAAGGGGGGAGAGAGAGTGAGAGAGAGAGAGAGAGAGAGAGAAGGGGCAGAAGGAGAGGGAGAGAGAGAATCCCAAGTAGGCTCCATGCCCAGCACAAAGTTACATGCAGGGCTTAATCTTACAACTCTGATCTCATGACCTGAGCCAGAACCAATAGTTGGATGCTCAACCAACTGAGCCACTCAGGAGCCCAATCTTATCATATATTTTTAATTACATATTTTATTACCATATTTTTCTACCAGTCCATTTGTTACTTATGAATTATTATAATTTAGTGGTTACCCTAGAGCACCTTTTCATCTTGGCATTGTTGATATTTTAGTATGAATAATTCCTTGTTGAGGAGATTCTCTTGTGTTTTGTAGAATGTTTAGCAGCATCCCTGGATTCTAATCACTAGATGTCTGTCGCACTCCTCTCCCCAGTGGTGACATCCAAACTAAAATTATCAGATTGCCAAATATCCCTTGGGGGCAAAAATGCTCCCTCATTGATAGTCCCAAACCATTCTTGAATATTGTAGTCAATGGAAATCATTCATTTTATCAGTTCTACAGTGCAGTTGAACTCTGAAATACTTTAAATTCATTTACCCCTTTCAACTTTTCATCATTTCTATGTAGTTTAGTACAACATAAATTTTAAACTCCAACATATATTACCACTAATTTTGTACAGTAATTTAATTTGTGTATACATACCCACACACTTTTTATTAAGATTATTTATTTATTTTGGAGAGAGAGAAGGAGCAAGAGAGAGAGAGAAGCATACTCCCCATCAAATGTGCAGGGACCCTGATGCAGCCTTCAATCTCATAAGATCATGACCTGAGCTGAGGGCAGATGCTCAAATGACTGAGCCTCTGTGTTTGCTTTGGTTTTTGATGGGTAAATCAAACTGTATTTTTACAATAATTGTATTTCCCCTCTCAAAAATTGTTTATTTTTATTAAGGTATAATAGATATATACCAGTATAGTGGTTTCAGGTATACAACATAATGATTCAGTATTTGCATATTTTGCAAAATGATCACCACAATTCATCTAGTTAATGTTCATCATTGTACATAGTTACAACTTTTTCTTCTCGTGATGAGAACTTTTAAGATTTACTCTTTTAGGAACTTTCAGATATGCAATACACTATTAACTATAGTCACCATGCTACATATTACCAAAGTTATAAGGATGCAATTTGAGAAAACAAAGACTTATACATCATTGTGACAGAAAACAAAATTTGGTATGCGCTGCTATAACCAAAGTGTTGTATCAAATAACTCTTCCTCTTATCATGAGATAGAGTGTGCATTGATTTTGTCTCGGGTTTTAATCTCATCCCTACTGGTCAATGCTCATTTGGAAGTTGAGAGAAATATAAAAATTAGAGAAGTAGTCAGCACACTGTTGATGTTTGGGAGGCTTTGTTTTGTTCTTTATGTGTGCTGTTTCAAGATCGTTTCATCATTGGTGTAAGAGTATATGTAGGAAAGAGGATAACATAAACATAACAGGGGTCACAACCATGCAGGTAGAACCATAGAATGGGGTACAGTGGCTTATGAAATTTTGCTTGGTGGCCTAAAATAGTAAATTATCCTCAAGTCCATTAATTGTGATTTATTAAGTGGACATAGATAAGGAAATGTTGCTCTTCTACATTGATTGTCCCATTATTTGTTTCTAATTCAAGTTTCACTGCATTAACTAAGAGTATAATAACCTAATCACAATTGATTAGCAGCAGTTTTCTTGATTATGAATACAACCCATCTTTTGTTAAAAACTTACTTGGAAGTGAATTATGGGAAAATTGATGATGTTTTTACTTTTATTTTTTTTCCTCTAGCTTTGGAATACATGAAATTTATCTTTTTTTCAAGTTTTTATTTAAATTCCAACTAGTTAACATACGGTGTAATATTAGTTTCAGAGTTTAGCAATCCATCACTTAATACAACACTCAGAGCTCATCACGACAAATGCCCTCCTTAATTCCCATCACCCATTTAGCCCATCCCCTTGCTCACTTTCCCTCCAGCAACCCTCACTTTGTTCTCCGTAGTTAAAAGTCTGTAGAATACATGGAATTTTATATTGCTCTTACTCATGCCACCTTTGGTTATGTTTTTTGACCCATATTTAAAGTTTTGGGAAACTTCAGATATGTCCTTATTTAAAATTTATTTTTCTCTATATGGTATTTTTATAATTATTTATACATAAGGTATATTATAGATTGTCAGAAACAATACTCACATATCCTGTCATCTCTCATAGATCCCTCTTCTATCCTGGCCTCCCTTACAATATTTAGCTGAAACAGGACACAAAGATAGCTTTCAATGAAATTTAGTTACATAATATGGAGTAGAGGAATGGAAAAGGTATTACATTTGAAGAAAAAAATGATTGAGAAAGAGACATAAGTGAGGATGTCTATCCGGATAGATAGAGGATGTCTATCTCTGATAGAACCAATGGAAGGAGGAAGAAAAGACCCTGGAGTGTGTTGAGGAGAGTAGGGTTGCAGATTTGGACAGACAGCTAGCAAGCAGAACTATTTTTGAATAAGCAAGATATTGAATGGATAATCAGGGGATAGAAAAATGATGTAATTACATAAATGACAGGTCTAAAATTGCTTTAATATATTTAAATAATACCTGCATGACAAATGGAATTAATAAGGCTGATTCATTACTTCCAAAAATAAGGAAAATCACTTTCTGGTAGTTAGATTTGCACTTTGCAGGACCTTTTAATACCTTTATAGAAGTACTGTATTTTGTACCCTATGAATTTTGTTTTGACACATGTGTGATTATAGCATTTCTGCCAGTTATAGAGCAGGGAATGATTAAACACTTTTTGACATATAAAATAATGCAGCATTTTGAATCCATGTGCAATACCCTTAATTAATAAATTTAAGGCCATGATCAATGTAAGGAGAAAATGGAATAGCATAGGAAAAAAAAAAAAGAAAGAAAGAAAAAAAGAAAAATAAATTAAAGACAGTGCAAATCAATCATTTAGTAGTCAATCCAAACTCCAATTAATATATCAAGGCTATATTAAATCAGCTTTCAGCATATAAGAACTTAGAGATTTCTGCACCCATCAGCCTTTCTTGAGAAATTTACCTCACCAAAGGGTAGCAGACTTTTTCCATTAATAGCCAGACAGGAAATAATTTTCACTTTGTCAGCTGTATGATCTCTGTTTCAACTCCTCAACGTTTGCACTTTAGTGTGAAAGGAGATATAGACAAATATGTAAACAAGTGGATATGACACTGTTCCAATACAATTTTATTCATTAAAAAAAAAGATAGTGGGCCATGTCTGGTCCATAAGATGTAGTTTGCCAGCCCCTATACTATATAATAAGCTTCATTTAGCCAAACGATGAGTGGGAAAACTTCAGTACAATAACTGATTTAAAACTAAATGAATGTATATACAAAGCAAAGGTGAGGATGATGGCGTTATATTAACGTGGAAATGTTATATATTGTGTCAAAGTACAAATAATGTAACCAAATAGTAAGTAATAAAATAAGAGAAAGGAGATCAAGTATATTAAATAGTGTAAGTATGCAAATTTCACCAGAACAAAAACATAAACCTTCCTAAATTATTTTTAAGAGCAAAAAAATACATATCTCATCAATTAATAAACATAGCATACCTAACAAAATACACATTATAAAATATTTTGATAGAGGGGTGCCTTGACCTTCATCGGTAGAGCATGCAACTCTTGATCTTGGGAACATACGCTCAAGCCCTACCTTGGGCATAGAGTTTACTAAAATAAATAAATAAATAAATAAATAAATAAATAAATAAATAAATAAAATCTTAAAAAAAATTTATATATTTTTTTCTTTTTTTTCTTTTTTTTTAAATATTTAAAGAGAATGAAGACAAAACATATTCATAATGCAAATAAATATGAAGGAAATATATTAACTATTAATAGAAAATAATTTCAATTTGCCCCACAAGATAAAAGTCATCTATATTTTGTAGACTAGAGATGCATGTAAAATAAAGAACAATACAAGAAATGCAAATAAAAACTATAGATTGCAGGTAAGTGATCCTAATATCTAAGCAGAGTTCAAGACTACAGGCATTGAAGATATCAAAGAAGAACGTGATTTAATGTCAAAATTGACAATCCTCAGTAGTGATACAGATTGAACATAGGGATACTTAGGAGTACTTATGCATCAACAATGACTTGGAAATTAAAATTGTAGGTATTTCAAGAAGATTGCAAAGAAAGTCACTAGTAAGGAAACTCTTATCAGCTCTTTCAGTAGATGGTAGATCACATGGACAAAAATAAGTAAGAAGATAGAATATCTAAATAAAAAAATCTATAGGATTGATGTATATTGATGCATATTAAACCTCACAAATTTACTTCAGGCACATAAATGTTAAAAACATTTACATTTTATCTAAAAAAAAAAAACTGTGTTATTAAGACACATTTGTCAAAGGAGTTGAGAATAAGGATTTAGCCAAGATTGTGCACTCTTTCATTTACAATTGAAGGACTTTTCCCCAAATCTCATACTTTACATTTTACATTTATTTCTTATTCAACTGCATCTCTAGAGAATCCTAGAGATTCAAGCTTTCATTTCCCAGAAAGGCAGAGGAAGGTTTTTATTTTTATTTTTTTGCATTATAAAAGACAGAAAATTTGCATGACTAAACAACATAGGTGAAGTCAAAAGATAACTGACAAACTGGGATAAAATACTCAAGACATATACCTCACTGCTAATATATCTAATATATAAAGAACTAAAAAAAAAAAAAATGGAGTCAGAACCAAAGAGTCAACAGGAAAGTATAGATTTTTAACCTTTTTTGCACTTCTAATTGTCTTAGCCATCTATTTCTGATGGAGTAAAGAGTGATTATTTATGAAGTTTTTGGGTCGCCTACAGTATACTTCAATTTTGAATCAAAATGGAGAAAAATTTGGCAAGAAACTAGTTTTTAATATAAATGAAGCCACATAATTAGATTAACACTAATTACAAATCACACTAGCTTAAGGAAAAGAAGTCAGAGGTGTTTTTAGGGACAGAAGGTGACTAGATGAGTTGCTTGAGACACTTGAGTGTAAATTTAACATAGAAAATCAGCACACTTACGTGCATGTGTAAGCGTGTATGTGTGAAATGATTACTTCTGATAGTTTTTTAGGGTGTACATTATATACGCCTCGTAATGGATAGTTATGCTAATTATGAGCTCAGGAGAAAAAGTCAATTTTAGGCAGAATTTAGAATATGCAGTGAATTTTTGATGCCATCAATATTCCCTCAATCCTTGAAATTCCCTCAATCCTTGATGCCATCAGTATTCCCTCAGTCCCTCATCGTTGAAATCTAATTCTCTCCTTCCGACGTTTTAAAGTCTACTGTAATATCTCTTCACACCCACTGAGTATTACTTGACTGATCAGGGCTTAGAGGGCTATCTGAAGGGCATTTGCATTTTGCAAAATACTTGAAGTGTGAATGCCATGGGTCGGATATCAGAGAGACAACATAAAGGCCATCAGACCTTTCTAGAATTCTTGAAACCATGTTATACTTACTCTGAGTAAAGCTGTTCTGTGCACATTTAGTTTAACCTAAAGCATGGCTGTACATATCAATTGCCTTAGCTCAAGACTGCTTGAAGGGTGAACAGTTTCTAAGTCATCCTTCCTCCAACCATCTTCGCTCTAATTCAAAAACTCAATTCTGTCTATTGTTTGTAGCTTTTAAAAATTTAGGCTAAATGATATACATTTATCCATTTTTAATAAAAAAATGAATTCAGACAAATGTCAGGAAAGGTTCCACATCGTAAATGAAATAACTTTAATTATTTGAACTTTCTATGCCAATTTGCTTCCTGATGATAAGCTCATCCATGTAAATTGTCCGAGTCACCAGTCATTCTGTGTCTGGCTAATTTTGTCAGCTGCAGGTGAGATTACCTCAAGGATAACATTATAATAATGATGTTTAAAGATTATTTTTAAATAAAAAGACTATTATTACATGTCATAATAAAAAATGATTATCAACTTCCCTCTTTATAGCCTATATATTTTGGTTATTGAAATTTGGTAGGGATGACAAGTACATAAAGAGGAACTACACGTACTTCTGATTCCATAAAATTTATTCAAATTAGCAGAATTAAGAAAAAAAAGTGAATATGAGGCCAGCGTAAATGGCTTGTTCATTTTTTTTTCTCCTGACAAGCTTGTATTAATTGATCACCCTCAGAACTGAAGTAAATTCAAAGAAAATCAATTTAAACATTCCCCAGCTATTGACCAATATGAGGTTGCTCTTTGAAGGACATAGCACATAAAAATAATGAAAGTTCATTTTGCTTTTTGATTAAGAACATAATCTCTTTTTAAAAAAGGTTTTATTTATTTGACAGAGAAAAAGAGAAAGAGAGGGAGAAAATGAGTAGGGGGGCGTGCAGAGGGACCAGCAGATTTGGGACTCGATCCCAGGACCCTGAGATTGTGACTTAAGCTGAGGTTAGATGCTTAACTGACTGAGCCGCCCATGGGCCCCAAGAAGGTAACCTTTATTCATAGTTTGCCTTTTTCAGTGAATAAAAAGTGTTATAAAAAGCAATGGATACTTTTCTCTCCCTGGTTTACTTTTATTTATTTATTTTTTTAATTGTTGTAAGAACACAGCATGAGATTGATGAAATTTTAAGTGTACAATATGGTATTGTTGGCTACAGGCACGCTGTTGTCCAGCAGGTATCTAGAGCTTATTCATCTTGCATAACTCAACTGCGTTCCTGAGATTAGAGGGATGAAAAAAAGATTTCTGGGAGATTCCACAGCTCTGTGCAAGAGTGCGTGTTTGTACATATGAAGAAAAAGAATGATAGCTTTTGCAGTGAACTGGCAAGAGCACTGAGATTGGATGCATCATTTCTGAGGGTTTTTTTAAAGTTTTTTTTTTTTTAATTTATTCATGAGAGACATATAGAGAGAGAGAGAGAGAAAGAGAGAGAGGCAGAGACACAGCAGAGGGAGAAGCAGGCTCCATGCAGGGAGCCCGATGCGGAACTCGATCCCAGGACCTCGGGGTCACGACCTGAGCCAAAGGCAGATGCTCAACCGCTGAGCCCCCCAGGCCTCCCATCATTTCTGAGTTTGAGTCTAAATATACTGCTACTTACAATATGTTTAACTTTGAGATTCTTTAAAAAAAAACTTTAAAAAAGGTATAATAGTAACCGACTCTTAGAATTATAGAAGAAGGAAGGTAAACAATGCATAGGTTTTGGTTTTCAGTATAGAATACTAACCGATGTAAGTTAATGTATTTTTATCAGAACCATAACTGATGATTCATTGACGCATGATATTCCTCTGGGAATCCTATGAGACAGTTAAAATTTGCCACTAAACGGTTGCTTTTCTGGGGTTGTGGTAGCAATGTTTTTGCTTGCGAGAACAAGCAGGAATTGATACGGATACAGAAATTCAGAGCAACCCCGTTGTGTTAAAGGTTTGCACTTTTTTTTTATTTTTTATTTATTTTTTATTGGTGTTCAATTTACTAACATACAGAATAACCCCCAGTGCCTGTCACCCATTCACTCCCACCCCCCGCCCTCCTCCTCTTCTACCACCCCTAGTTCGTTTCCCAGAGTTAGGAGTCTTTACGTTCTGTCTCCCTTTCTGATATTTCCCACACATTTCTTCCCCCTTCCCTTATATTCCCTTTCACTATTATTTATATTCCCCAAATGAATGAGAACATATAATGTTTGTCCTTCTCCGACTGGCTTACTTCACTCAGCATAATACCCTCCAGTTCCATCCACGTTGAAGCAAATGGTGGGTATTTGTCATTTCTAATAGCTGAGTAATATTCCATTGTATACATAAACCACATCTTCTTTATCCATTCATCTTTCGTTGGACACCGAGGCTCCTTCCACAGTTTGGCTATCGTGGCCATTGCTGCTAGAAACATCGGGGTGCAGGTGTCCCGGCGTTTCATTGCATTTGTATCTTTGGGGTAAATCCCCAACAGTGCAATTGCTGGGTCGTAGGGCAGGTATATTTTTAACTGTTTGAGGAACCTCCACACAGTTTTCCAGAGTGGCTGCACCAGGTCACATTCCCACCAACAGTGTAAGAGGGTTCCCTTTCTCCGCATCCTCTCCAACATTTGTTGTTTCCTGCCTTGTTAATTTTTCCCATTCTCACTGGTGTGAGGTGGGATCTCATTGTGGTTTTGATTTGTATTTCCCTGATGGCAAGTGATGCAGAGCATTTCCTCATGTGCGTGTTGGCCATGTCTATGTCTTCCTCTGTGAGATTTCTTTTCATGTCTTTTGCCCATTTCATGATTGGATTGTTTGTTTCTTTGGTGTTGAGTTTAATAAGTTCTTTATAGATCTTGGAAACTAGCCCTTTATCTGATATGTCATTTGCAAATATCTTCTCCCATTCTGTAGGTTGTCTTTGAGTTTTGTTGACTGTATCCTTTGCTGTGCAAAAGCTTCTTATCTTGATGAAGTCCCAATAGTTCATTTTTGCTTTTGTTTCTTTTGCCTTCGTGGATGTATCTTGCAAGAAGTTACTGTGGCCGAGTTCAAAAAGGGTGTTGCCTGTGTTCTTCTCTAGGATTTTGATGGAATCTTGTCTCACATTTAGATCTTTCATCCATTTTGAGAAATGGACGCATTCCTGGAAAGCCACAAACTACCAAAACTGGAACAGGAAGAAATAGAAAACCTGAACAGGCCAATAACCAGGGAGGAAATTGAAGCAGTCATCAAAAACCTCCCAAGACACAAGAGTCCAGGGCCAGATGGCTTCCCAGGGGAATTTTATCAAACGTTTAAAGAAGAAACCATACCTATTCTCCTAAAGCTGTTTGGAAAGATAGAAAGAGATGGAGTACTTCCAAATTCATTCTATGAGGCCAGCATCACCTTAATTCCAAAACCAGACAAAGACCCCGCCAAAAAGGAGAATTACAGACCAATATCCCTGATGAACATGGATGCAAAAATTCTCAACAAGATACTGGCCAATAGGATCCAACAGTACATTAAGAAAATTATTTACCATGACCAAGTAGGATTTATCCCTGGGACACAAGGCTGGTTCAACACCCGTAAAACAATCAATGTGATTCATCATATCAGCAAGAGAAAAACCAAGAACCATATGATCCTCTCATTGGATGCAGAGAAAGCATTTGACAAAATACAGCATCCATTCCTGATCAAAACTCTTCAGAGTGTAGGGATAGAGGAAACATTCCTCGACATCTTAAAAGCCATCTATGAAAAGCCCATAGCAAATATCATTCTCAATGGGGAAGCACTGGGAGCCTTTCCCCTAAGATCAGGAACAAGACAGGGATGTCCACTCTCACTACTGCTGTTCAACATAGTACTGGAAGTCCTAGCCTCAGCAATCAGACAACAAAAAGACATTAAAGGCATTCAAATTGGCAAAGAAGAAGTCAAACTCTCCCTCTTCGCCGATGACATGATACTCTACATAGAAAACCCAAAAGTCTCCACCCCAAGATTGCTAGAACTCATACAGCAATTCGGTAGCGTGGCAGGATACAAAATCAATGCCCAGAAGTCAGTGGCATTTCTATACACTAACAATGAGACTGAAGAAAGAGAAATTAAGGAGTCAATCCCATTTACAATTGCACCCAAAAGCATAAGATACCTAGGAATAAACCTAACCAAAGAGGTAAAGGATCTATACCCTCAAAACTATAGAACACTTCTGAAAGAAATTGAGGAAGACACAAAGAGATGGAAAAATATTCCATGCTCATGGATTGGCAGAATTAATATTGTGAAAATGTCAATGTTACCCAGGGCAATGTACACGTTTAATGCAATCCCTATCAAAATACCATGGACTTTCTTCAGAGAGTTAGAACAAATTATTTTAAGATTTGTGTGGAATCAGAAAAGACCCCGAATAGCCAGGGGAATTTTAAAAAAGAAAACCATATCTGGGGGCATCACAATGCCAGATTTCAGGTTGTACTACAAAGCTGTGGTCATCAAGACAGTGTGGTACTGGCACAAAAACAGACACATAGATCAGTGGAACAGAATAGAGAATCCAGAAGTGGACCCTGAACTTTATGGGCAACTAATATTCGATAAAGGAGGAAAGACTATCCATTGGAAGAAAGACAGTCTCTTCAATAAATGGTGCTGGGAAAATTGGACATCCACATGCAGAGAATGAAACTAGACCACTCTCTTTCACCATACACAAAGGTTTGCACTTTTAAGTTAAACTGTTGACACCAGCATTCACAGATTGTACGTTAGGCATAGACGGCTCCTGGTGTATCGGGGCACTTTATTTTCATTCTCAGTTCTGTTGCTAATTTGCATATCACTGGTCCTCCTTTTCCTACAAATGTAAAAAACCCAGAGAAGACATTCATTTTATTCAGATGGGACAAGATGGGCACCATAGAGAATTAAGAAGAACCAAAATTATGATGTGGAGTTAGGCTTTGGAAAGTCCTGCCTCCCTCCTGTCAGGCAGTAGAGTTCTACTTTTATCGTGGCCAGGCTCCTGAAAGATCTACTATACCAAAAACAGGTCCCCAAAAATGAAAATATCAGGATCCTTCTGGTGCTAATAGCCTGTGATTAATTCAGTTCCTACCTGTGATTAACGGATTCTATATAAAGCTCTGGATGGAGAATTCCAAATTCTCACATGTATAAGATAAATGTAGTATTTTTTTTTGTTTTTTTGTTTTTTTTACTTTCAACCAAAGGAAGATAAAACCGTAGATTCTATGACTTAGTCCCCTGCTCTGATGAGCTCACATTCACACAGGATGCCACGCATCTCTCTCCTCAATGGCTCTACTTCTACATGGATGATGACGGGTGGGAGCTAACCAGGAAGGGACAGGCCTCTTCTGCAGGTGAGCAGGGGAAAGAGGCAGGCAGAGACCGAGTTATCAGGAAAAGGGGGGGACGTGAATCATAAGGCTGCTGCAGGACAATCTGAGAGAGTCAAGGCATCACAAATTAAAATCAACAGGATCCAGAGTACAAGCAGACGGAGGAACAAAGACCTCTCTCAGAATCTCTCTAGCGTGGGATCTATTGGTAGCAACTGTGATCTCCGAGAGGTAGGAAAAAGTGAGGTTGCCTGGGGAAAGTGGCACAAGCGAAATCTTTGCCGGGGAATGTGCTCTCTATTTCACTGCGACATCCTTGAACTGGCTCTGTTAAGGCCTGCTGTTGAAAGAGCAACTAGTATCTAAGGTGATTCGTTTTAAAAAAAAAAAAAATTAAAAAAAAAAAAGAAAAAATAAGGTGATTCATTTTGGCAAAAATCACTTGAAAGTTGGGATGCACCAAACAAGTCGTTAAAAAGAAGTATGATGAATCCAGAAGGACACTGGTCTTCACAATGAGGCATGAAGAGAAAAGCAGATGAATAGTGAGTTTTCAAAGGTTTTCATATTTTTTTTGGATTATATTTGAGTGCGAGTGTTCTACACATTTAGGTGAGATAAAATTATGTCAATAGTATTCCAGATGAAAATGCCATGAAGTGAAGAGGGGGCAAAAAGACTCTGCTAAAATTTAAAATTTAAGGTTTTGTTTCTGTTTATTTTTCAGCCAGGAAGAACCACGGCCTACCATACCCCGGAGTACGGACCCCAGGAGGAGTAACAGCCTCTGGGCTCTCGAACAACACAGAGTGTAAGGGGTACGGGAGGAGGGTAAGTGGGATGCAATACGGTAAACTCCACAAGAAAAAGAAAAAAACCTTAACAAACTGCTGTGTTAGCATAAGTGAAAAATCCTTTTCCTGGTATTCGTCAGACGTCACTTAAATTTTTATGGATGAGATGACTTATATTTTAACTGTTCATATTCAAATATGGACAAGATCTCAGCTGTGCAGTCCAGAGTGAAAGATCAATTGGTTCTAAATAAATGCCTTGCCAGTCCCTGCTGTCAAAAGCATAGTTATGTTGGAAAAAAGCCAACTTGAGGTTTTAAGATAACAGCATGTTGTGGTTTGGTAGGAGATGAATCAATTGTCCTATCTGCAAAGCAGCACTGTACGGTTTGATATTGGAATTCATTATTTAAAAATAATCATATTGAGAATACACTGATTTTAGCATAAATTGAAAATTATTTTAACTATTAATATAATTCATATTCCTTATATCACTCCCTTTTCCTTTTTGAGCAATAGGTTGAAATTTTATTTCTTATTTTTTTTTAAGGTTTTATTTATTTATTCATGAGAGACACAGAGAGAGAGGCAAAGACACAGGCAGAGGGAGAAGCAGGCTTCCTGTGGGGAGCCCAAGGCAGGACTTGATTCCAGGACCCTGGGATCATGACCCGAGCTGAATGCAGATGCTCAACCATTGAGCCACCCAGGTGTCTCCAGATTGTTCTTCTTCTTCTTCTTTTTTTTATTTTAAGATAAGAAAGACACCTTTTAAAAAAATTAGCATTTTTATTAGTAAAAATAATTTTGTTCTTAATATTAAACATAGAAATACTTCTAGAAAATTAAAGTTCTAAGCTTTCAGCTCTAATTCTTTAATAGCTATGCCAGGATATCATTCTTCATTGGCAGAATTAGAAAAGCTTGTGGACTACACTTCACCAATTAGGTAAATTATTAAATTGCAGTGTAGAGATCTATTGTTACCTAGTGCTTTTTTTTTTTTTTTCAGAATGCAGCAATACAGCTTACAGTATAATTGCAAACTAGGTTTTAAATCAAATAATAATGTTTCCCAATTGTGCTGATTATGATTGTCTTCTCATCCTAATTAGTGTCATAGCATTAAGGGGACTCAATAGGACATCAGTGATGCTCGAAAGGGGACAAGATTGAAAGTCGGGTGTGATTACACCGTTCTTAGATGATACTGAAATTTTATATCGCCTTCCTACCCTCCTTTCTGAAGCAAGAGATCAGTAAAACCACATACACACACACACACACACACACACAATGTAAAGCCTATAGAGATAGGTAGATGGATAAATAGATGATGATATAGATAGATGATAGATAGATAGACAGATAGATAGGGATCTATCATCACTAGCTTTGTTTCTATATCTATATATAATGAAATGGTAAGTGTATATTTTTCCTTCCCTGATCCTCTCAGATTGGAGAACTGGAGTAATTTCATTCGGTTTATTTAGCTAATTCCTTAAATTATGACTTATTTAGAGGTGATAGGTGAATTGTTAATTTCCTACTTTCTTCATTTGTGATACATGAAGACACAGAAACTTTTGGAAATGAAATTAGAACAATTTTCTTAAAAGTATTCACAGTCCTATATACTGATATTTTGTAAGACAGAGACGGTATGACTACACTCCACGAGGCAAAAATAACCCTTGCTTCTTTTTCAGTGTGGTCTTCACGTGATGCTCTTTTGTTTCAGATAGCACCTTAGATCTGATTATGCAATCCAATATTTTAAAGAGCCCTCTGTTCATGGAAATAAGGCAAACTCACACAAAACTGTTCAAAATACTGATTCGCTGGCCATAAAAGCATGAGAAGAACTCAATTGGATCTAGGTCTGTACACGAGTAGAAAATGCACATGATTTTAGCAAAACCTTAAATCAATTAATTACTTAATCAGCACTCTAATGATATCTACGGTACCAGGATGTATGTCGCTAGGATTTTTCTGCATGGTATTATTAACCAGCAAAATCTTTTGTTTTGTTTTGTTTTTAAAGGTTTTTATTTATTTATTCATGAGACACAGAGAGAGAGAGGCAGAGACACAGGCAGAGGGAGAAACAGGGTCCCTGCAGGGAGCCCGATGGGGGACTTGATCCAGGGCCCTGGGATCACGCTCTGGGCCAGAGGCAGATGCTCAACTGCTGAGCCACCCAGGTGCCCCAGGATAATCATTTTGGAAAGAATGTCGGTCAAGTCCACCTCTATCACTGAGGTAACTCACTCAACCTTGCTGGGCTTTGTCAACCTCTATAATCAGTATTTTAATTTAAGATAATTTGTTAACTGTAAACTCACTGATGCCCTTCACTGTGCTACTATAGTGTTGTAAAGGAAAGCTTAGATTTTCAGAGAGTGGTTATGTCTATATCTCATCTCAATATTTCATTTTTTGCATATGTGTATTTAATATATTAAATTAAAATACATTAAAACTTGAATGAATAATAACCAAAGTATTTATAATCACATCACTTCACAGATGCATAGGTTCTTAAAATTTTTTTTCTCTGGCTAACTTTATATTATTTTGTGCAATAGCATTAGGAACATAGCTAGCTGTAACTTCAACTTTTTAACTTAACATTTCTCATTACCAATTCTTATAGCTACCAAAGTGATTATAATAAACATAATAACATTTATATCAAAATGAGTACATCATATCTTCAAGTTAATAGGCCAAAATTAATGAAATATTTTACACATTTATGATGTTTGTTATATATTATTAATAATGTGACAATCAGTATCTTCAGATACATCTTTTTTTCCAAATTAAATTATTCCTTTTGTATAAATTCTTTATTTTCTTTTCTTTTCTTTTTTCTTTTCTTTTTTCTTCTTTCTTTCTTTCTTTCTTTCTTTCTTTCTTTCTTTCTTTCTTTCTTTCTTTCTTTCTTTCTTTCTTTCTTTCTTTCTTTTTGTAAGCTCTATGCCCAATGTGGCACTTAAAACTCATGACCCTGAGATTAAGACTCATGTGTGCTACTGACTGAGCTGGCTAGGCAACTCACTTTTGTTTAATTCTTATGAAAAAACTGAAGTCACATTGTGTGGCCATTTCTGTGTTTGAGAAACATTTCACCATAGTGATTTTCAAAAGATTTTCCATTTTTACTATTACTGTGAATTTCTGAATTTACTAATTCAACAGTGAACTTGCCAACATCACTTGTCATAATCTTCAATCACAAATTAATGTGTACCAAATGGTTACTTTTAGAATTCAAATTTAAGTAGATGCATACATCTGATTTAACTACCTTTGTTTATTTTCTGTGAATATTATAAGATATACATTACTGTGGAAAGACACATGGAAAGCAGAAAGCAATTTATAGGAGGACCTTTGAAAATGGTCATTACATCAAGAGGGTAGAGGAGAAGTTAAAGGAAGTTAAAGGATAATACACAAAACATCTTGTCATAATTATTCTGGTTTGGCTCGTAGAAAGCTTATGATCAGGAACTGCTTAATTAATTAGAAAACTAAAAAGAGTACAGAGGAAAAGAATATTACCTTAGGCAGTATGAGACTTGTTTGTTTCTTCCTTGAAATCTCACAGGATGGGGGCACCTGGGTGGCTCATGGGTTAAGAGTCTGCCTTTGGCTTGGGTCATGATCCCGGAGTCCTGGGATTGGAGCCCCTTGTCAGGCTCCTTGCTCAGCAGGGAGGCTGTTTCTCCCTCTCTCTCTGCCTACTGCGCCCCCCGCTTGTGCTCTCTCTCCCTCTCTCTGTCAAATAAATAAATTGAAAACATCTTAAAATAAAAGAAACTCATAGTATGAACATAGGCCATTTTCAAAGAGAAAGAATGGTTGCTGATACTTTGATGTCTAGACAGCTTAATTAAGTCGAATCGATATTATATATCTCGCCACAAGTAGAGCCAGGAATTCTTCTATATTTCACTGCTCTCCTCCTACCACCCAATCCTGCACAGGTGGCTAATTGTGCTCGCCACTTAGGGAACTTCAGAAATGCTTACATGCAAGGCACCAACTTGAGAGTATATATTATGTCACCCGGAAAGGACCACTGTTAACATAATCTAAAACGTCCACTGTTAATTATCACTGGTTAAAACATTCAAAGCCATTGTTAGAATTAAAATAATACGGGGAAGTGTGGATCAAAATTTAGGCCATTGTCATTTAGCATATGTAGTTCTTCCTTTTATTCGGTCTTTTAAGGAAATGGACCATTTAATATATAGGTTTTGATTCCATAAACGACCAGAATCAATGTAATTTTAGAGGGAAGTGTTGACAGAATGCCTTGATGATTGCCCTATAAGCTAAAAACAACAGTAGGGATACGCTACATTTTCAAGTGGAAGATGGCAGGGTGCTACTGAACATAAATGGGGAAGAAAGGTGGCCAGTTTGGTCAGGCACAGCAATAAACTTATATATACTAAAATATTGCTTATGGGGCACCTGGGTGGCACAGTCAGTTAAGTGCACAGCCCTTGATTTTGGCTCAGGTCATGATCTGAGGGTCATGAGATCAAGCCCTTCGTCGGGCTCCCCACTCAGTATGGATTCTGCTTGAGATTCTCTCCCTCCCTCTCCCTCTGCCTCCCCCACCCCACTTGCATGCTCTCTCTCTTTCTGTTTCTCTCTCAAAATAAAATAAAACACTGCTTATAGGTGAATCAAATAGCAGAAACATATGAGCACATATGGGCATGCACACACACTTGTATAGACACAACTATAAACATATTGTTTATATGTTTATATAAATAGGTAGTTGTTTCAAAATACCTGAAATATTTAAATGTTTCTTAAAATATCCTTTAAAACCCCACTAACTTTATGTATGAGATGGGAATCACACTGTTTTTCTTTTTCCAGATCTGTTTGGCGCTATATTATTAAGGTCAAATCAGTTGATATCTTGCTAACATCCCATAATTCTTGTGCAAGTTTCTAAGGCAGCATTTACCACATTTTAGTATTTACTTATACTGTTATTTTTTTCATTAGACCAGTAGATTCTAGAAGGCAAAGAAATTACTTATTTGATGTTGTATTCCTTGCTCATAGTATGCTCAGTTCTTGGCACATATCATGGAAGAATAAATGCTTTTCATGTATGAATGAAAAGCAGCTGTAAATAGTAATGATGACATTAATGGATATAAAGACATTTTTATCTCATTTCAGGTTTTAGTGGGTAGGGACAATAGTGGTAAATAGTGTATTTCAAGAACTATATCATGTATTTGTTCAGCAATAAAGCACTAAATTTCCTTTTTTCTCTATCTTATAGCTTTTTACTTGACATTGACTAATGGTAGACATAGCTTGAGGCCTGAAGAAAAAAAAAATCTATGTGCTTGATAACTACTGGCAACTCTGTATTTCCTCTAACAAGTAGATCTTAAGGTCTGTAAGACAAATCCCAGTAAGAATAAATTTAACCCAATCCTAAAAGCATTTATCAGATCACAGAGGGGTGATTTGGTGTTATATAATTTATTTCTTTTAGAAAAATGCTCATAATACCTAGAATTGATATAGTGCTTCTGAGAGAGATGCATAGAATTTCTAGACAAGGAATATTGTTAAAGAAGAATAAAGTCGGAGAAGTATGTTATGTTTAGATTTTGATGGGCACTGGGTTCTGAATAACAAACCACAAATGAAATAAAGGAGACATTGGAAGGTGTTTTTTGTTTTGTTTTGTTTTGTTTTTGTTTTTGTTTTTGCTTCACTTTTTGTTTGTTTCTTTCTGAAGATCACATTTCAATGTGCTGCCATAGCTGACAAAGGAATTTGTCATAAAGAGTGTTATTAAAAAAAAGAAAACAACAAAAAACTTGCATGTTTACTCTCCTAAACCATGTGCTTGTTCCGCTGGAATACTGTACGCAGTGAGATTTTGGTTGCTGTACATCAAGAATAAAAATGAGAAACATTCTGAAGAAATAGCAGAATGAGAGGCTTCTGTCTGTGGGAAGGAGAGACCTGTATGGAAATGTGCTGAAAATATCCCCCTGTCGTGCATCAGTAGAAACCGGTACTGTTTATACCTGTCGCTGTAACATACATCAGAGTTCCAAAGAAAACCATCTATTTTATTTCAACCAAATATAATTTGAATCATGGATATGTTTATTTTATTGTTTCATGTTCTTTTGAGGAGTTTTTTTTGTTTGTTTCATTTTGGTTTTGTTTCTGTTTTTGTTCTGGGGAGGGAGAGAGGGTTTTGTTTTGTTTTCAGCTGAAATATTGTGATGACGAAAAAAAAAATTCTGCTGAGGAACTTCTTATTCCTGGCTGTAGACAATAATCTGCCTCTGATAAACTGACAGCCATGAAAGGTGGCAAAAAGTGTTAGACTAAATTTCTTCAGTATAAGGTTACAGATATATATATATATATATACACACAGATATATATATATATAACTATATATGTACATATTCAAATATATCTATATATTTAAATATATAGATATATTTAAAGGGCTAAGGATTTTAAAAGCATTTTTAAAACGAAGACTATTACATGCATGGCAATAGTGATACATTCCTCTCTGCCTTAGAAATGGAGTTCAATAAACAACTTATACACCATGATTCTTTGTATGTTAGAGCTACTTATATCTCAGAATGTTAGAGCTATTTTTTTAAGATTTTATTTATTTATTCATGACAGACACACAGAGAGAGAGAGAGAGAGAGAGAGAGAGAGGCAGAGGCACAGTCAGAGGGAGAAGCAGGCTCCATGCAGGGAGCCCTACGTGGGACCCATCCCAGGTCTCCAGGATCAGGCCTTGGGCCGAAGGCAGCACTAAACCGCTGGGCCACTGGGGCTGCCCTGGTAGAACTATTTTTATCATGAACTACACATGCTATCTAGGCTAAATATCTATATATATTTTATTATTACTCATTCTGTGTAATATTTTACAATAGAATAGGGTATGCAATTTGGGAGACTCTATCCCCCAAAATATTATAGTATATGATGGGGAATGTATATACAAAAGGTTACAATAAAAGGTTGGAAGTGGGCCAAAAATGTAGTATAAGGATGCCTAGGTGGCTCAGTTGTTGGGTGTCTGCTTTCAGCTCAGAGCGTGATCCCGGGGTTGTGGACTGAGTCCCACATGAGGCTCCCCACAGGGAGCCTGCTTCTCCCTCTGCCTGTGTCTCTGCCTCTCTCTCTGTGTCTCTCATGAATAAATGGAATCTTAAAAGAAATGTAGTATAAGTTATAAAGTTCTGAGATAGATAAAAGGACTATATGGTTGCTTCCCTTACATATGGGGATGATTTATGAAATGAGATTACGTTCGACTTGAGTCTGATAACATGGAGATAATTTGAATATGAGATGGAGTGAGAGTGGCAATATTTGAGAATCTAGATATACAAGGTATGAGAAATGACATGGACAAATCATCAAAGCAGGAATATATTTAGTGTATATAAAAATTAGCTGGTAGTTAATTTGAGAAAAATGAAATAGGCCAAATAATAGGAAATAAGATTTAAATATAAGAACATTTAATAAAGGAATTCTGAATAAATTTTATTTCTGTGAAAAATTGGAGATGAGCAGATTTTATAATCTCATGCATAAGTGAATCATAAAGCTGTAAAGCAAGTACACCTTGAACAAAAGAAGTGGGTGATATAATATACCTACCAAGCCTGAAATACTATTTCCAGAGAAAATGTTTATCTCAAGGGATGAAAATTATATAGTTTTTCTGTTTTGTATTGTAGGATAGAGGAAACAATTTCAAAATTTTTAAATAGGGATTTAAGTATGAGCAATTTTCCCCAGAGGACTTACATATTTTAAGGAATCTTTGTTGTGACCTGTAGTAACACTGAAATATTTCAGACTGGGACCTCATCCAATTTCTAGGTCAGTAATGTACAAAGCACCTGTATTATGTTGAAGAAATATGAGAATCCATAAGCACATTTGAATCATAGTTATTTCAGGGTAAAGCTTATAATAAGAACAATATATTTCACTCAAGTCACAAAGAATATATGGTTATGGATCTCTAACCTTGTTGCCTATTTGAGTAAGGGTTATTTGATTTTTCCAAGAATGTATAATTTTTACATTTATAAATTCAAACAATAATTAGTTAATAGGCTTCTAAATCTGTCATATCATTCAAAATGCATAAAAACATTTTAATAACTTAATATGATAAAGTATGTGTACATGTTAATTTAAAAATATTTATATAATCACTAATTGGAAAATAATCAATAAGCATGCATCTACAAATTGTGTTTTAGTGTAATTCCAGATAATCTAGGGATGGCTCATTCATGACAAATATAAGGCATTTTACAAAGCAGTACTGAATATTTCAGTCAAAAGTATTTATCCTATGCTGGAGATTTTATATAATATGTTAAGACTGATTAATTATTTATTCAGATTTATTGTGTTTAAATATTTATTCGTTTGATTGTTTACTTCAAACCTGCTACAGAAGACATTTTTTCTTTTGTGGTAAGACCTCTGTAAGCAGTCATCTCTACAGTGAAGACCACTTTGACCACAGATAAAGGTTAAAGTTCTTAGCTTCCATGTGGTATCTGTCCTTTTGGCAGAATGTAATTAGCCATCCATGATACAGAACTTTTATTAAAACGTGTTTATTTCTAATTTGACTTGTTATACATAGCTACAACAATAGATTAGGGCTGTAAAATCCAATGTGATCATAAGTTAGTGAAATATAGAATAATTAAATAACAAATAGATTTTAAATAGCTCTGAAATTACCCGTAATTTAAAATATCACTAGGTACCTCGTAAGTGGCATATATTGAAAACCTCTAGCTAACATATTACTTAATGGAGGTATTATAGTCCTGTATGAATTAGGGTTCTGGCAGAAAAAAAACAAAAACAAAGACAAAAATAACTATTAATATAAGTAAACAAGCACTCACATACCTCCATATGTACATATCATAGATATGCATGTATATCTATTTTATGAACTGACATAAAGCCAACTTATATAAATAATACATATCATATTCATTATTATTATATTATCACATTATCATTGCATCCATTATTATTATTACATTTTTACATAATTATTCTTTATATTAAACAACATATCAGTTATCTCAATTTATATAATAGATTATCTATTATATTATATAATAGATATATAATAGAAAATTGAGTAACCTTTACTCAAATAGACAACATAGTTAGAGATTTTATATCATCCAATTTATATTCATATTTTACTTGTGAGTTGAATAGAATATCTTTATTATAAGCTTTACTCTGAAGTCAATTGGCTTATGTGAATGTGAGGTCTCACTAGGCAACTCTGAAATCCATAGAGCATGTTGTCAGAAAGGGCAAATTGGAAACTATAGAACCTGTTAATGTAATCCATGGATTGGATATTTTCTTCTAGGAATCCTCAATTCTTCTCTGAAGGTCTTTGAACTATTGGGTCAGGCCCACCTTAGATTACCAGGGATAATATCCTTTATTTAAAATCAACTGATTGGAGATGTTAATCATAGCATCAATACCTAGATTATTGTCTGATTGAATAGTTAGGGTCTCTATCTTGCTAGGTTGAAACATAAAACTATTACACATCACAAAGTTTGAGAAGAAGGCAAGGATATCTTCTCTTATTACTCTTTTACAATATTTTATTGGAAATCCTAGCTAGTGCAATAGGGCAAGAAAAAAATCATATACATTGGAAAGGGAATAATAAAACTATCTTTACTCACAGTTGATAGGACTTTGAGAAATTCTAAAAGAATCTACATAGAGAAACCTAGAATAAATAAACAAGTTTATCAAGATCAAAATGCAGCATCAATTGTTTTCCTTTATACAGGAATGAATATGTGAAATTAAAAATTAAAAATAAATACTATTGGGGATCCCTGGGTGGCTCAGTGGTTTAGTGCCTGCCTTTGGCCCAGATCGTGATCCTGGAGTCCCAGGATCAAGTCCCACATCGGGCTCCCTGCATGGAGCCTGCTTCTCCCTCTGCCTGTGTCTCTGCCTCTTTCTCCCTCTATGTCTATCATGAATAAATAAATAAAATCTTAAAAAAAAATCAATACTATTTACAATAGTATCCGAAAGAACTTAGCTATAAATCTAATGATAATTGTGAAAGACCTATATCTAAAAAACTACAAACACTGATGGAATAAATATATATTTATTTATATAAATGGTGAGATGTTCTACGATCACAGTTGAAAGAACCAATATTGTTAAAGTGTCTAGTCTTCCTAATTTGATCTCTAGATTCAATGGACTCCCAATGAAAATTCAAGCAAGGATTTTATAGACATAAATTCTAAAATTTATATGAAAAGGACAGAATGGCAAAAATAATTCTGAAAAAAAACCAGCAACCAAGAACAAAGTCAAAAGACTAATTTTACCCAACATTAGTTACCAAAATATTGTAGTAATTGTAGGATTGACAAATAGATTATAAATCTTCAGTCATCAAGACATTGTGTTAATCACAAAAGTATAGGAAACAGATGAATGGAACAGAATATAGAGCACAGAAAGAGATCCAAACAAATGCAGCCAACTGATTTTTAACAAAAGTACAGATTATTCAATGAAAAAGATTATCTTCACAATAAATGCTGCTGGAAAAACTGGCCGTAGGCAAAAATAAGCAAAAAAACCAAACCAAAACAAAACAAAAAACCCAACCAACAAACACAAAGTTTCAACTTAAAGCTCACAGTATACACTAAAGTCAACTGAAAACAAATCTTTTACCTAAGTTCAAAAAGCAAAACTTTAAAACTTACAAGTAAATATCTCCATGATCCTGAATTGTTGATAAAATTTTAGATGCAACATTAAAACCACAATCCACGAGAGAAAAAAAAAAAACAAGATAAACTTTGATCTTTATAAAAATTAAAGACTTCTCTGTAAAAGAGACCCTTAAGAGAATGAAAAGAGAAGCCATAATTCGGAGAGTATATTGGCAAATCATGTATTTAACAACCTGTATCTAGAATGAATCTACATATATACTCATAAAACTCAACAAAAACAAATCAACCCAATTAAAAATTAAGCAGAATACATAAAAAATTACTTAACAAAAAAAGATATATAGACGTCAAATATCTCATTAACATTAATGTATGTTTAATTTTAAAATGCATAACAACACTGACATGCTTTGGCAATGAAAATTAAAAATACAGGTTTATTTTCCATTTGGAAAGTACTATGTAGTCAAATTTGAGTGTATAAAGTGTTAAAAAAAATAAGGCTATCTAAGACCCAAAAGATCAAATGCACTTTCCAATTTCTTTTCCTACATGTGAATAAAATCAGTATAAATCCTGGATCTTGTCAGGGCTTGAGACAAATTCAGAATTTACAAATAGAAACTGAAGTAGAAAGATGCCTAGTAACAAATTTCAGAAGAAGTAATTCTCTTACCTCATCTAAATAAATAAAAATGAAGTCACGGTACTTACAGAATTTTGGGAGTTGCTAGATCAGAAAAAAAAAAAAAAAAGATTCTCCTTAATAACACAAAGATGATAAACAAACAAACAAATAAAAAAAGCTTTCTGATTTACTATTTCAAATGAAAATGGCGTACATGGCAACTCTATTTCTCATACCCATGACACCAAATGCTCTCATTTATTTTAATTCAAGCACAGTATTTTTCATCTGTTACACAACAATGTATCTGTTATACCTAAGAAAAGGATCATTCTAAAGTAGAAGGAAAACAACCAAATATTCATATGTGATTTTGTATGAAAATAAAAAGTTTTAACTATGCTAAAATTTATTTAGGAAATATTCTCTGAATTATATCTGAATGAGTATAAATAATTATGTTTATGCTGAAGTAGTATGTGTTTGAGAGGGGAGGAAGTTGTATGGAGACCATATTATTAGAGAGATTAATTATTTTTAGGGCCTGAATTTTCCATTACAACTGATAGTTATACGCCTGACATTTTTAAATTATAATTACCTAAAATATAAACCCTAAAATAAAAAGAACAAAACAATTTCTCTATTGCACATTTGCACACACGTTAGCCTATAAGCTGTTCACAGTTCTGTGCATTTTAAGAGAAGCCTACAGATAATCCCTGCGACTGCCACCATGACTGAATTCCTGGTTTGCGTCACCATTTTGAAATGCTTACAAACCCCCCAACTCTAAGACTAAACATAAAATTTACTTATCATGTTCTCTAAAAGATCATCAGAACTGGGACGCCTGGGTGGCTCAGTGGTTGAGTATCTGCCTTGGCTCAGGGCGTGACCCCAGGGTCCTGGGATCGAGTCCCCTAACGGGCTCCTCACAGGGAGTCTGCTTCTCCCTCTGTCTAGGTTTCTGTCTCTCTCATGAATGAATAAAATCTTTAAAATAAAAACAAATAAGTAAATGACTGACCATCGGAACTCATTTTATCATGTATTTTGTCACTATTTCTCTCAATCACCACTGAAATCCTAGGCCTCTCAGGTCATTCATAATCACCTGAAATCCATTTATATCTCAAAGTTATCCAATTTTCTACTCCATATTCCCATCACCTGCCTTCTCTAACTGAGATTGTTTATGGCCTGATATCATATTTTCTACTGGATTTCTTCCAAGTGTGGACAGACATTTTCCTTTTTTTTTTCTTTTTATTGCATTTCAGACAAATGCACAAAGGCTATATACCTTTTTGCCTTTGCTCCTCATTGCTACCTCCCTACATTTTCTCTTGCTTCTTTTAAAACCCTGTCCTTAAGGGCTCATGAATTGAACATTTTAGCTCATCTCTTACCTTACTTCTCTTTATCAAATTGCTGTCAACATTATTGGTGCCCAGGATCCCTGGGTGGCTCAGCAGTGGAGTCCCAGGATCGAGTCCCATGTCAGGTTCCCTCCATGGAGCCTGCTTCTCCCTCTGCCTGGGTCTCTGACTCTCTGTCTCTCTCTCTCTCTCTGTCTATCATGAATAAATAAATACATTCTTTAAAACACACACACACACACACATTACTGGTGCCCATATAATCTATATGCCTCAATGGCTATAGCTCAGAACTTGTCATCACCAATAACTTATTACTTCCAACATCTCAATATCAGTCTTTCCATTTTGAAAAAAGTTTCATGAATTTTCAGCCTAAATATTGTACTTCTCTCACTCTATATATTCACTGACTCCATCAGAATCTCCATTCAAATGATCTCACCAACTTCTCTTATTACTTATAATAAATAATTATTAAGAATTATACCTTAGAATGATTTTGAATTTATAGGAAAACCATAAAGACAATACAGCAAGTGGCCATATGCCCTGCTACATTTCCCCATTACTGACATTTTACACAAGAATGTCACATTTATTGTAATTAATGAAGCAATATGGATATATTATGATGATGATATAAAGTCCAGGCTTTATTCAGATTTCCTTTTTATGTCTCAGGATCCCATCCAGGGTATTGCATTACATTTAGCTGTTTTATCACCTTAGGCTACTCTTGATGGTGACAGTTTTTTAGATGTTTCCTTGTTTTTGATAACCTTAACAATTTTGAGGATTACTTGTCAGGTGTATCACAGGATATCATTCAATAGAACTTATCTGGTATTTTTCTCATAATTGTATGAGGGTTAGGGGATTTGGGGAGGAAGAGCAGAGAAGTAAAATGCCATAATCATGATATCATACCAAGAGTACCTAATATCTGTATGACCTATCATTGTTATATTGACCTTGGTCACACGGCTGACATAATTTTGTCATGTTTCTACAATGTACAGTTAGTGTTTTTATCCCCGTTTCTATAACTCTCTGGAAGGATGTCACTTGCACAGCTCACACCTAAGGAGTACAGAGTTATGCTCCATCTCTTTGAGAGTAATTACATAAATTATTTGGAATTCTGCATGGACGATTTTTTTCGATCTCCTCCAGTTATTTACTTATTTGATTTATATATATAATCTACAGAGTCATGAGTATTTAATTCATAGTATGGACTTTAGTCCAATATTATGTTATTTTGTTGCTAAAATTTTTCGAGATTTAGACATGGAGAGTTCTTTGAGTTGGCTCCTGTGTCCCTCTGACATATCACAATCACTGTGTGTGTGCACGTGTGTATTTCAAACGCTTTTTTATTAGCATGGCAAAACACATTATGCTTTTTTACTCATTCTTCCTTGGACTTAGAATCACCCATTTCTTCAATCAACCCCGTCTCTTTGTATTGAGAATTGTATTAGAAACAAAGATCTTTATCTTAAGTGTACTCACTGGGGATTTTGTGCCATTAAAGACTCTCAGTTGATAAAATAGGAAATGTCGGCGTGCATAGAGGCCTGTGCACATAGACATATGTATAAATATTTCTATGTGTAATCATCTATATCTATATTGAACTAAAGACAGATTCATACTGATGACTCTAATCCGTTACCACATTGATCAGTCTAGCATCCTCCCTGGCTTCTCTGTCATCTCCTACCCTAACGGTGAGAAACTGGACTCCCATCATCTACCATCCATGTCCTTAACTGTTTGGGTCCAGTATACATAGGAGCGTCAGAATTTTTAATCCACGAGGAGAAACATTATCAAGAACAGTGCAGTGTTTCTATACAATTTCTTTTGTTTTTAGTTATTTGGGTCAGTAACATTTTTCACAACAGTTTCAGTGAGGTTGTTGTGTGCATTAGCAGTGTGGTTTGATTGCTTTGTCACATTCTGCATTCAATCCCAGGAACCCCCAAACACTTGACTATTTTTAAATTTGTACACATTAAATCCTGCTCTTTGTGCAACTTGCTGTGGGATGTTAGATGGCATGTTGCAGAAATTTCAATTAGATCAATTTAATAGTACCGATCAGGTCTACGGTATCGTAACTGATGTTCTGCCTCCATGTTCTATCAGTGACTGAAGGTAGAGTGAGGTATCCATTAGGATGAGTGGATATTCTGATTTCTCCTTTCTGTTCTATCAATTTTCATTTTGCATACTGTAAGGCTCTGTTTTAAGTACATACACAACTAGATTTTTTTTTAAGATTTATTTATTTATTTGAGAGAGGGAGAGGGAGAGAGAGACAGAGAGAGAGAGAGAGAGAGAGAGAGAGAACTCAGTGAGAAGTGGCAGAGGGAAAAGGAGAGAGAAACTCAGACTCCCTGGTCAGGGTGGAGCCCAACACAGATGAACCTGAGTTCACGACCTGAGCCAAAACCAAGATTTGGATGCTGAACAGCTATGCCACCCAGGTGCCCCTAGAATTTTTATATATATTTTAAAGAATTGACTCTTTTATCATTATGTAATATCCTTGGTTTTCCCTCCTAATTTTTCTTATTCTGAAATTTTTTTCTGAATTAATACAGCTAAACTAGCTTTCTTTTAATTCATGTTATTGTGGAATGTCTTTTTTCATCCTCTTACTTTTAACCTGTCAGATCCTTATATTTTTACTTGATTTTATGTAGACAACATATATTTGGGTCCTTTTTCTTTTTATCCACTCTGAAAATCACTTTTTAATTAGTATCATTTAATTGGTGTATTTGCACCACTGGCATTTTTAATATCTACCGTATCTGCAATTATTTTCTGGTAGTTGCCTTTTTAAAAACTTAAATCTTAAACATTTATGTGTGTATATATATCTGAGAAAGTTTCTATTTTTCCCTTACATTGGAAGGTTAATTTCTCTTGCTGTAGAATTCTAAGTTAATGAGTTTTTTTTTCCAACACTTTAAATAGTTCATTCCAATCACATTTTGCTTATATGTTTTCTAAGGAGAAGTACATTGTAATTCTTATTATTATTCTTCTATATGTAGAGTGATTATTTTTGTTCATCTGATTTCCTTAAAGATTTTTTGTCTTTAGTTTTGTGTAGTTTATATGTTACATAAATATGTATGGTTTCATGTTTTTTAAACATATTTGTCTTGTGTGATTTTCTCTGGTCTTCCTTGACCTATGATTTCTTGACTGTATTAATTTCAGAAAATTCTTAACCATTATTATTTCAAATACTTCTTTCTTTTTCTCTCTTTCATTAGGCATTCTGGTTACAAATATATTAAATCCATGAAATTGTCTAACAGTTCTTGGATGATTTGTTTCTTTTTTTTTTTTTTTCCTTTTCTTCTCCTTCTTTTTATCTCAGAGAAGTTTCTATCAACCCGACTTCAAGCTCAGATTCTTTCTCCTGCCATGTCCAGTGTACTGATGAACCCCTCAAAGACATTCTTCATTTCTGTTACAATGTTATTGATTTCTAACATTTCCTTTTGATTCTTTCATAAAGTTTCTTTTCTCTGTTTATATTAATACGATGGCTAATTTTATGTGTCAATTTGGATAGATTAGAGCACCCAGTTGTTTAGTCACACCAGTCAAGGAAGTTCCATAAAGATATTTTTAAAATGGGATTTTGAGTAAGGTAAATTATTCTCCAAAATGTGAGTTGGCCTCATTCAATCATTTGAAGGGCTTAAAAAAAGACTGAGGTCCCCCAAGACGGAAATTCAGCCTGTAGACTGTCTTTGCAATTAAGTCTGCAACATCAACTTTTCCCTGGGTCTTTAGCCTGCCAGCTCGCCCTGCAAATTTCAGACTTGCTTACCCCCCACATTCACATGAGCACATTCCTTAAAATATCTATCTATCTATTCATCCATCCATCCTTCCATCTCCCAGTATATATACATCTATTTTGCATAGTATCATGTTGCCTACTCTTTCTATTAGAACCTTTAATACATTAAAAATAGACTTTAAAAATTTCCCTAATAATTCCAAAATCTGTATCATATCTGTGTCTAGCTATATGTTAATTATGTCTCTTTCAGATTGCATGCATTTCTTGTCTTTTATCATTCATATCAAATGTCAAACATGGTACACTAAGAAAAAGGCACTAAGGTGAATAAGCTTTTGGGGTGAGATTTTATGTTTAATCCAGCCAGGAACTGGACTTTTTTTTTTTTTTAATATTTTCTGTAGCTGAGGGTGCCAGGATTTCACAATCCTAAAGTGTCCTTGTTTACCTCTCCCATTTTCTCTGTGTTTCTTCAAGACCTCCCTAAATAGAATTGGAGATTTTCATTTCTTCCAGCTGTAATCCATTGCAATTCTGTGGTCATAAGATGTTGGGGGAGTAACTCACTCAATAAGAATGAACTAAATCTCAGTCTCTATTGTCTTGTTTTTAAGATTTTATTTATTTATTTGTAAGAGAGAGACAGAGAGGGCACAAGCAGGAGGAGGAGCAGAGGGAGAGGGAGAAGCAGACTCCCAGTTAAGCAGAGACCCCCCCTCCCCAATGCTGGTCTCAATCCCAAGACCCCAGATCATGACCTGAGCAAAAGGCAGATGCTTAACCAACTGAGCTACCCAGGTGTCCCTAGATCTCAGTCTTTTATTGGGTCTGTGTTCCTGGGCTATGAACTTCAAAAGTGTTTCTGAATAACTGCTATATATTCCTGGTCTATTCAATTTCTCTGTCTCTGTCACGGTTGCATCGTTTACTTTGTCGTCAGATGTCCAGTAGCCTTTTTCTTACAATTTTACTGAGAAATGGAAACAGTAATATAATGACCTAATTTCTCCACCTCAGATTTATCGGTCTACTTGGATCTTACCTTCAAATGTTGCCTCTTGTATGGCCAATTCTGGGAGGCATTTTGTACACTCCTTAGAGATTCCAACAGAATGAAGTCCTGAGATCAACACATTCTTATACTGCCACATCTTCCTTCTTTGTCCCACTGTCCTCACTCACTCACACATATTTAATGAGATCAGTTAACCCTAAAGCATCTGAAACGGGATCCTTTTTCAGGGTCTACTTTTTGAGAAATCAAAACTAGGTCAGTTGGGAATCCCTGGGTGGCTCAGCAGTTTAGCACTGCCTTCAGTCCAGGGCATGGTTCCAGAGACCCGGGATTGAGTCCCATGTCGGGCTCCCTGCATGGAGCCTGCTTCTCCCTCCTCCTGTGCCTCTGCCTCTCTCTCTTTCTCTGTGTCTCTCATGAATAAATAAATAAAATCTTAAAAAAAAAAAAAACTAAGTCAGTCATCTTTTATTTCTTGTATACTGAGTACCTACCCTGAGCTATCAGCTGCAACTCTTATCTTCAAAATATATCTCAAATCCAACCATGCCTCACCATCTCTACTGTTTTTCCAATAAACTATAAAATCTTTATTTTTAATGGTTGGATTACAGGGACTCTGTTCCTTGGATTACATCAACAGCCTCCTAATAATTCCCTTTCTTCCACTCTTTTTTACCCTAGTCTCTTCTCTGTATAGCAATCCAATGGAGCATTACAAAGTATATATAGACCAGATCCCTTCTCTACATGTAATTTACTACCATACATCAAATCTCTTTTTCAAAAGCCATCATGGTTTGTCTAACTTCACCTATGTCTAACTTCATCTCAAAACACTATTTCCCTTTCTTACTATGTCCTGCTTTTCTTGTCTTTTCTCCAATTTTTAAGCATTCTAACCTCTCTGCTGAGAACTTTGTAATGTGTGCCTCTGAGGCTCTTCTCTATCTTCTTTGTTTGGCTTCCTCATTCTCATGACTTTGTCTCTCATCACATGGCAGCACCCCAAAGAGACTTCCTCTGATCATCCAATCTAATATTTAGCCCACTTATCCCTGCTTCCCAACCTTCTTCCTTTATTTATCCCTTTGTATAGTATCCCTCACTATCTGGAATTATATTAATCCCAGTTTACTTGGTTATTGCCATCTTCCTTCACTAGTATATAAACTTAAAGCATCACTTGCCATTTTAACAGAAGGAATAAACTCTGATGCAGAATGTGAGTAAAGTAGCAGACATCATAAAGCAGTTTTTATCTCCCAACATATTTTTTTAAGGATTTTATTTATTTATTCATGAGAGACACAAAGAGAGAGAGAGAGAGAGAGAGATAGGGCACAGACACCGGCAGAGGGAGAAGCAGTCTCCATGCAGGGAGCCTGACGTGGGACTTGATTCCAGGTCTCCAGGGTCACACCCTAGGCTGAAGATGGCGCTAAACCACTGAGCCACCTGGGCTGCCTCTCCCAACATATTTTGAACATGGCAAATAGGTAGTAATGTTGTATTACAAATAATTATTAGAAATTCTTATATAACATGAAGCTATGATGGCAATGAAGGTATTATTTGGAACATGCTTAAATACTATAAATCAATACAATCACATTGGGTTTGTACTTGCTTTAGATATAAAATATGTACTTTATTGGGAAGGCTAAAATTTATACCTTGGGGAAAATGTGAAAATATAAATTCTATTCATTTAAATGAAGATAGTAAGTGTTCAATGTGATAAAATCATGAACTGAGCTTCGTTTACTGTGAAATCATTTATTAGAAGAGAGTAGCACACAGATCAATAGTTGCTCTGGGAAACAAACACATTCTTCTCAAAAGCATATAAATATTTAGTAGCATTTTCAGTGCAGAACCTTTTAGTCACCTAGATTATATTTGATTTTATCTCTTTGTTCCACAGATCTAAAGCGTGCATTGTGAAATTGTCATTTACATTAATCTTGCGAATGATTGATAATTATTGGAAACACAAATGTTCACATACATAATTTAAGCTGATATATGTTATATATGCTGTAAACTAAATGAGAGGAGCAAAAATCTATCAATACGAACATTTGTGCAAAAGACCTCTTAAATTAATATTGACATAACTCTTTAAGACTAGCTGATGTTTTCTTTGAGGAAGCCAGACATTTTGCCTTGCAGCCTGTAAGTATTGACAAGGAATTGTGTAGGAAATAGGCCTCATATTATATAACTACATGTATGGCCTAAAAAGTGACTATTTTGCATAAAATATAGAAGAATAAGGTAATAAAGATGATTTCAGTGTATTTATTCTTTGGTGATATTAATTCCTTTCTGCATATATTAGTTTTCTATTTCTGCTTTAACAATTCACCAAAAATTTAGCAACTAAAACCAATACCAGTTGATTGGTTTACAGTTAATAGGTCAGAAATTGGACCTTTGAGCATGGTGTATTGAGGTTTTCTGCTCAGGGTCTCCCAGGGTGGAAGTCAAGGTGCTGTAGGAGCCATCCCACCAGGAGTTAGGGTCTTCCAAGTTTATTCAGGTTGTTGGCACTATTCAGCCTCTGGATTCTATTTTTCCACGGGTTGAGGAAAAATAGAATCCCCCCTTTATTTTCAAAGCCTGGAGAAATTGTTGAATCCCCTCATGCTTTGAAACTCTGACTTCCTCGATCTCTGACCTGTAGATCCATGTAATTAGGTCAGGTCTGCCTAAATAATTTCCTTTTCTTAAAGTCCAGTGTTACATGTAGCATATCTTTATCATGGAGTTAAATCCACGAAACTCATTGTTTCTGGAATTATTCAGGGCTTGTACACTAGGGATATGATCTTGGGAGGCTATCTTAACATTCTACCTGGTTTCTGAGTAGTGCAGTCTGTCTCAAACATGATCTTTTTCTTACCGTTAAAAAAATTAATTAAAAAATTAATTACCCTCAATGTAAATGTTTATTAAAAACCTTTAATCTTAAGAATTTTACTAGGTTTTATAGACTATGATATATATGTGTATACATATTATATATAACTATATAACAATAATTATATATAACATATAATTATTTATTATAATAATAAATTATATAGAATTACATATATAAATATATATTTATAAAATATATAAAGATATAAAGCAATTACGCTCTAGAGAAACCTTTTGGAATATTTTATAAGTGACTGGAGAAGAGGTAGGATGGAAGTTATAAGCCAAAAGTGCTTCTCTAATATAAGTATGTAGAAAATGTTTCCATTTCATGAAAATGTTCACACTAATCCTTCTGCACACTTACATTAAAATAACTTCTTCAAAAAAGCATACGTACCAGGAGCGCCTGGATGGCTCAGTCAGTTGAGCATCCAACTCTTGGTTTTGGCTGAGGTCCTGAACTCAGGATCGTGAGATGGAGCACTGAATTGGGCTCCACACTGAGGGGGGAGTCTGCTTGAGGATTGTTTTGCCCCTTTTCCCTATGCTCCTCTCCCTCTCTAAAATGAATAAATAAATCTTAAAAAAAAAAACTAAAAATATACACCATGTTGTCAAGATGACGTATCATATTTTTTCTTGACATTCTAAAATTAAGCAGCTTCTATTGCTATGTATACACCATATGTTTACTATTATATTCTGACTAGAACAACCTCCTTCTAACCATTTCTTCCTTTAGCTAATTCCTACTTATTTTATTTCAATAGTATGTTCAGAAGTCATCTTCAAGTCTTTAGGTGGAAGTTGAAAATGACCATAAATTTTTTTTGTGGCTCCGCCCATTAGAAGGTGGATACTGTTTCCCTCTTCATTGACTTCAGGACCTGCTTTGACCAACAGAATTCACATAAATGAATTTTGTGTGGATTCTGAGGAAGGCTCAAGAAGCCTGTATCTTCTGCTTTCATTTCCTTGCTGCTCTGTTACTACCATGTGAAATCAGATTGGTATATACATTCTAGAAGAGAAGACCACATGGAGAGAAAGTTCCCTAAGAACCATCTAAGGCCACCCAGTGTTTTTAGCTGCAGCTAACCAGATAATTAACTGAAGCTTACTTACAACCATGTGTTTAATTTTATTACATCATTTGAATTAATTATATATATTAAATTATATTTTGTTGACTTGATGGTAAAATCAACTTTGTATTTTGTGTTCTATTAGTCAAAACCATAGTGTGTGTGTGTGTGTGTGTGTGTGTAAACAATAATAGTTTTTAAGTTTGTAAGCAAAAGTTATTGAAAGGATGAAGTAGGATTTACATTCTTGGTTAGGAAGTCAGTCAAATTTCCAAGAACAATGTTGAGCAAAGGAATACGGCAGGGTATTAACAGCACAGAATATCAAGATCACAGACCTTGCTTGGATTTCTCCCTTGGACGTTTACCAACTCTGTGAACTTTAATAGATTATATAGGCTATCTCATCCTTAATTTTTTTGTCAGTAAACTGTAGGTGATTGACTCATAAAGTCACTGGAAACTTGGTGAAGTAAACATGTATGGGCCTACGTAACAGCTTTATATTGCTGTGTAGCAAATTATTACACGCTTAGTTTAAAGCACCACATATGTATTTTCACATACTTTCTGTGGGCTCGTCTGCCCATGGCTTTGCTGAGTTCTCAGTTTCAGGTTCTCATTAGGCCGCGATCTGGGTATCAGCCAGTGTTGTGGTCTCATCACAGGCTCAATTAGAGAAAAAACCTTTTCAACTCTGTCAAATTATTAGCTGCATTCATTTCTTTTCTGGCTGCAAGACTGAGGGTTTCAGTTTTTTGTTTTTTGGGGATGGCCATGCTTGGCTCCTTGGAATGTAGGCTTCTCCAACATGGTCACTTAATATATGACAATTTGCTTCTTCAAAGCCAGTGATAGAGAGCAAGTAAATGTACTAGCATGACGAAGTCTTATATAAAATACCATAGCTACAGGAGTGACATGCATCATCTTAGCCACATCCTATTGGCTAGAAGTCATAGGTCTCACCCACACTAAAAGGGAGAGGATTATTCATGAGAATATATATATAAAAATGTAGGAATTATTGAGGGTCATTAGGATCTCCACATTCAAAAGTCCATTGTGTTGAATAGAGTAAGTACATAATAAATGTTATCTAACAATTATAAAATGCATAGAGTGTAAAACAACAAAAATTTGACCAAACTAGTCATGAGTTATCCATTTTCATCTTGTGATTCTTAAAGCTCATACAAAGAAGTATTAATTAACTTCTTTGTGAAGTGGTAATCAATTTAAAATATTTACATGGAAAAAAGACTGGAGAAGACAAATTTAAGGATATGTTACTCAAGCCTGTCTGATGATCAGCACCTAACATACTTGAGATTGTGGGGTTTAGTCATTTTGGCACAGTCTAGAGTTCAAAATTTGCAAGACAAAACAAACAAACAGAAAAAACTCAAAACCAAAAACCTCAGGTGATCTATTTGATTGGAGCTGAAATCCATTGGTTGTTCTGATTAGATTTAAGATAATCTATGATTCCACTTGTTATTGCTAAAACAGGTATTTTTTTTTTTTACACTGGTTTTCAAAATTTCTGCTCCATGTGGCAAGATAACTAAACATCTGATCATTAATTACAAGGGGGTTATCTTTTTACTTTAGTATCTTTCTCCAGAATGGTTCCTGAGACCTTTACCAATTTCAGGTTTTGATACACCTTGTATGAGAATGATTTGCATTTAGTTACTTTTTTGGCAAGACTGAAAAACAATGCTCAGTTCATTTCCAAGTAAAAGACATCCTTTTCCTCATTTGCATGTGTTTTTGTATTTAAATAAGCAGTTTTCATTAGTGCTGTTTTCTTATTAACCTTTTAATTTATGATTATATCTTTCTCATTAAGTAAATTTTAAAAGAGGAAAAAAATCTCCAAGCAATTTAATATGAAGTACAAAGAACAAAATTATCTGCACTATACACAGCAGTAAAACTGGCACCACTGAAAGTGCTGAGTAAAAATCTGTTAAATAAGATCATTTTTCTTTCCAGTTATATTTCCCAGTGCTGAGAACATTAGAAATTTATAGATCTTTCTACACACTGGTTATTTCTTATAACATCAAATGAAGCCACAGTAGTATATCTGTGTTTTCCATGGAATAGCTGCTTCGTTTTGATGATACAGAGCTTCCATGGTGAGAGATGTGTGGGGACAAGGGTATCATCATTTCTGTCAAATGGAAAAAAAAATCTCTTAAAGCACAGTTTTTTAAACAATATGAATGTGTGCTTATTAAAGAAACATAGGGGGCAGCCTGGGTGGCTCAGCGATTTAGCGCCTGCCTTCAGCCCAGGGCGTGATCCTGGAGACCCGGGATCTAGTCCCACGTCGGGCTCCCTGCATGGAGCCTGCTTCTCCCTCTGCCTGTGTCTCTGCCTCTCTCTCTCTCTGTGTCTCTCATGAATAAATAAAATCTTAAAAAAAAAAAACAAAAAGAGAGAGAGAGAGAGAGAGAGAGACATAGGTCACCAACAGTTTGTTAAATTCAATGATGTGAATTTTTAATTTTTATTTTTTAAACCAAATAAAATGATTATATCAACACATCATTAGTGACTGTCCATGAGAACTTTATTTCAGAGGACTATACGTATAACTGCAAAAGACAGTGAGGAAATCAGGTTATGCAATCATAATACTCTATGCTCTAACCATATTAGAGTAAATTAATGGATTTCATAAAACATAAATGTGGTGATATAAAATATACAAGAGGGATATTGAAAATTTTTAATTTACATGTTAAGAATATTAGAAAACTGCACTTTCGAATGATATAATCTGCTTTATGCACACTTTTTTGGTTTAGTACTTAAGAACTAATTCTGACTGCAGTAAAACTGGATTTCTGAGACTATAGTAATTTGACATAAAGTGAATATCTGGATATGGTTTAGTATCTGAATTAGGTAAATAGAAGACAAATATTAAAAAACAAAACAAAACAAAAAAAACTTTTACTGAGCTGCCTTGGGGGTGCAGCAGTTTAGAGCTGCCTTTGGCCCAGGGCATGATCCTGGAGACCTGGGATCCAGTCCCATGTCAGACTCCCTGCATAGAGCCTGCTTCTCCCTCTGTTTGTGTCTCTACCTCCCTCTCTCTCTGTTTCTCATGAAAAAAATAAAAATAAAAAACCTTTTACAATAAAAATGAAAAATATCAAAATCATCATGAGGTCTTTCAAATCCATATGTTTACTAAGTTTTGCAGTTTGTGAAGCCGACATTTAACACAATATTTCAGCATAAGTATATTGAAGAGAGATGACTTCGATCATGTAATTACATTCCAATAGTCAAATTAGCTGGAAAGTGGTACGCACACATTCCAGTTTACAGTAGAATTCACAAAACTTCTCTTTTTAATCAAATAAATCATGTCAACTCTTTCACATGAGAGGTTTCAGGAAGTAAGTTAAGTAACTCATATGGTCAAAATCCTTAATTTCTTATGTAAAAATTAGCTCTGCTCTAGGAAAAACACTCAGAACTTGCTCCAGAATACATTAATTTATACACACATACACAGCACCTGTTTCTTCAGGGACAATTTCATTGAGAGTTTCCACACTGTCCATCTATGAGGGAGGGACAGCAGACATCTACAGCTTGACCATCATTGTTAAGCCTAGACACACGGGGAGGGAGGTACATTGCAATGTTTACCAAAACACTCATAATCAGAAATATGTGATGAATAAGGTATTTTAAAAGATGGGAATTCAGTTATGAATGGGGAGGGGGTAATTGTAATAGATGGAAGATAGTAAAGAAAAAATGGTAGAACAGATAAAACTAGACCTTGGGCCGCCTGAGTGGCTCAGTGGTTGAGGGTCCACCTTCGGCCCAGGGCATGATCCTGGAGACCTGGGATCGAGTCCCACGTCGGACTCCCCATAGGGAGCTTGCTTCTCCCTCTGTTTATGTCTCTGCCTCTCTCTTTCATGAATGAATAAATAAAATCTTAAAAAAAAAAAAGAAAGAAACTAGACCTCAAACATTGAATAAGATCATTTACAAAGGAGAGAAACTCAAGAAAAGCAAGGACTCATTTGAATTATAAAAGACAATTCAGAAAATAAATGAATCAAATGGATGATCATCCTGAGTCCTCTGAAGAGTCTGACCAAAATAACTGTAATATTGATGTGAATTAGCTCTTCATTGTATCTTTTATGCCTCGCCTTCCATTATCAATCATCTAATATCCCATATTTAAATTCTCAAATATTTGAGGACCGTTTTTAGGCAACACAATCTCATATTTTCAGAGCTTCATAAAGGTCAGGTTCCTGCCCCGGACTATTTTGCAAATCTATTGTCTTCATCATGGTAACTCCCTGTTTCTTAATAGTATCACTTATCATCGCCTGTGACAATTTAGGAGCTTCTAAATGATGCAAATGTGCCACTCACTCATAAATTCCTTACTCCTTTGCAAATGCTATCTTGTGGAATTTTCCAAGGGGAACAGTAACTTATAGGTCCTTGGATCTTTTAAAATAGATTTATTTGAATATGCATTTGATTCCTTCCTCAATATTCTTGTAGAACCTGAAAATCTACCTCACAAGCACAGTTCTTCCTTGCTTGAGGAGGCAATAAATCAGCATTCGGTTTGCTTACTTAAAATACTATGTGGTATTCTCTACCTTTAATGCAAGTTACCCGACACGTCATCAGTTTTATGTATCCTTCAAAGTAAAATAATTGTCCTGCTACTGGACTTTAGAGGAAAACAGCTCTTAGCACAGAGGGAATCACAAAATTCTCAGAAAAATAATAGACATATGTCATGATTAATGTTAGTCAGAAATTTTAATTAGGATGGAATAGTTCAGCAGCACATATTGCTAAAAAGAAAATGGCATTGCAGGAGCATGCCATCCTAGTAACAAAGGATGGAGTCCTCCTAGGCACTACCAGGTTGATTTTCTGTTTTGTTTTGTTTTCAGACAGTGTTTCATCCCAGAATTATCTTTGGTACTAATGACAGAAACCACAGAAAAGCTAAAAAGCACTGGATTACGTAATATCTATAATATTTCAGAGATATGTGAAAAACGGTAATTGGAAGAATCAGAAAATGTTTTTAACTGCGTGTATTGAATACCGATATTTAGAGGCATAGTTCAGAAAATTACCAATTTAATGGATGAAAAAAGCATCTCTGATAATCTCTACAGAGACCTTCATGTTCTACAACTGAAGGACAGACTATGCCAAAAATCAGGGATAAATGTGTCAGAATTTCAGAAAATATTGTGTTCACAGCTTCAGTAAGTGTCTAATCAAAACTGGGCCTTCACATAAAAAAAGCTGGACTCCGAAATTCACGAGGGGAGGCCTATGGGTAGTTAGATAAGCTTGAAAATATGGAACTCCCAATTCCCATCCCTAATGCCAAAAGATGACTGGTTCCTCCTTAATGAGGTCTCTGTAGATAGTACTCATCCTTTTCAGGACTTTTTCACGTTTGTACCGTGGCCATTAACCAATACATAACCAAGGGGCTGAGCATGGTTCAAAAGAGGGAACGTATGCTCTGCCAGGAAAGGATATGGATCATTCATGAAGGGGAGAGCAGGACCTGGATAAGATACACCGATAAGATCATGTAAAGTATGACTGGGGATAATCCTGAAAGCCCTGGACCAAGAAAAGTAGAGTATCAACTCGAATGAGGGTAAGTTTGTTAATATGCAGACAACCTCCTGTTTCAGTGTTTAAATGCCTCTGGAGCCAATGTTGAAATGCAACATGAGAGACTGGAAAAAAGTTATGGTCCACAAGGTATGAGATGGACATGTCAGAACTTGCAGTTTATACTATTGGCAAACTTTTGAGGTTCTACAAAAATCTTACAGCAAGTGAGAAATTTCCCTACTTAACTCTGGAAGGATCCAAGGACACTGTCTATCTACTCTTCTTTTTTTTTATTTTAAAGATTTATTTATTTATTCATGAGAGACACACAGAGAGAGATAGAGAGGCAGAGACAAGGCAGAGGGAGAAGCAGGCTCCATGCAGGGAGCCTGATGCAGGACTCGATCCCAGGACCCTGAGATCATGCCCTGAGATGAAGGCAGATGCTCAACCGCTGAGCCACCCAGGCGTCCCTCTATCTATTCTTTTATTCAGTGTTTACTGTGATAAGAAATTAAGACAGAGTTTTTAAAACCCTAGGAGGGAGAAATGAACCTGTCATTATTCACGAGTGACATTAATAAAGAAAGTTCAGAAAATAATCTATAGACAGACTTTTTGAATACACTATGAATATACATTTGACCTTTTATCAGTATATGTGTATATGTGTGGTTATGTGTGTGTGTGTTTCCAACTTCTAGATAATGTCTAAGTCATAGAAGAAATCATAAAAGAAACAAATTATTACTCAGAATTGAGTAATAAATAATATTCAGCATATTATCCCTGGATTGTAAGTAAAATAGTACTAAGATTTGAACAAAACAAGTGTCTACTAACACTATCTGTTCAACATTGTAAGGTGAGTCCTCTCCAACACAGTAAACATTGTAGGTTAAACCTGAAGATCTAGAGAGGAAAAAAAAACAAGCTGTTGTTATTCAAGAGTGATATGTCTACACAGAATACTGAAAATCTGAAAGTTGTTGGGATTACAAAGAGAGCTTAATAAGGTGGCTCTATACAAGAGCAAAAGGTATAAATATGCATTTCTATACATCAGCAACAAAATTCAGAAAAGTAATTTAGAAAACTTAACATTTACCCTAATAACTAAAATGATATGATACATACAAATAAATGTGGCAAGAAGTTCACCGAACTTTTTTTTTGGAAGAAAATTAGAAATCATTATTCATGAAAATAAAGGTAAATTTGAACAGATACAATGGCGTTATTGCATTCATGGAAATGAAAGCTCAATGGAGACAAATCTACATAAAATAATTTTAAAACTCAGAGTACTTCATATATAATTTCCTAAAGGAATATTAGTGGAACTTAGAACAATGGTAATCCTTAATTTAAATTAAGAATAATGATCCATCTATACCCGAAATTAATATTACATTGTATGTTAACTGGAATTTATTTTTTTAATTTTTTAAAATTATTTACTTACTTATTTGACAGAGAGAGAACACAAGCAGGGGGAACTGCAGGCAGAGGGAGAGGGAGAAGCAGGCTCCCCGCTGAACAGCGAGCACGATGTGGGGCTCTGAGATTGTGACCCGAGCCAAAGGCAGATGCTTAATAACCATCTGAGCCACCCAGGCGCTCCTGTTAACTGGAATTTAAATAAAAACTTGAAAAAAAAAAAAAAAACAAAATGATCCAAGGAAAGAAACAACAACAACATTTTTTGAAGAAGAAACAAAGGGATTTTCCTTAATTATAACGATTAGTTATAATGTGATAATTAACAAATGGATTTTACCACTTTATTCTTTTCCTATCTATCATCTTCCTGCTTGAAATTAATGTCTATCATTCTAGCACTCTCTTTTCAATATCCTAGAGGAATCTTACCTTTTTTTTTAAAAAAAAAAAAAGCTATATTAAAGTAATAAAAGCCCACAATCCTCCTCTTTCTCCATGCTTGTCTTGAGTTCTTGAATACTTTTCGATAAAATTTCCCATTGGGAATATTTCTCCACCTATTTAAGTAATGGTCATTAACCTTAATGAGACTCTAAATATAGTTATCCTGTTATTTCGAAAAAAATCACTTAGCTTCTTGACTATTTAGGAGTACCAGTTAAAATTTAACTGTATTTTTCAAACATTTAACCTACTACCAATTCCGGGTCTCTTTACTTTTCTTAAAGGGGTTGTCCCTTAAGTGTTCTATCACAATATCAAGATTTTTTTCTTCTTCTTTCAGCCCTATTACAATTGTGTAAGAACACTTCTCCAAATTTCATGACAATATATCCCCATTTTCACTCTATACTTCCTCCTCTTTAACTTCATGAAGGACTTTTACTTTAAAATTCTCCCCTCCTGTTGCCATATCTCCAATTCATCTCTTTCCATTAGAATATCCTGAATAGCATTTACAGGTGTTCTCCCAGATTTAAAAATAACAAGACACCTATGAGTAAAGACTTTTTGCAGTCCCACTCTACCTTCAGGCACTCTCTCATATTTGTCTTTTCCTTTAAAACCAAACTTCTAAACTAAATTTTCTATACTTACCATTTCTGTACCTCAATGCCAATTTCTCAGTGCACTAGTATCTGGACTCTACCTCACTCATCCAGCATAATTATTCAATTATTAATTATTCAAGTCTCAAATTATTTACATGCCATTAAATTTAACGGGCACACTGTCTCATTCTCATCTTTTCTGATCTCTCATGACACTTTATTTATTAATCATCTTCTATTTGTTAGGCAATGTATTTGGTTATTGAAATATAATGTGATGAAATTCATATATAATCCTTACACTAATGAAGCTCTCACAGCCTAGAAGCAAAGAAATTTATTTATCAAATAATCACAGTTACTAAGTGCATTGCAGGGAAGTTATGAATACATCAGGAGTATAAAGAGAGAGAACAGGCCAGAATCTATGAGCTGGTAGCTGAAAGAGAATTAGGATGGCAAACAAAAGGTAGAGTGTTCCAGGCAGAGGAAAAAGCTTCTACGTTAGCCAGGAAGTTGGTAGAGGCCTGGTGAATATGCAGGTCCAGAAAATCAGCGTGAGAACAAAAGCAAAGCTCTAAAGAATAGACTGGAATTAACAGAATGAAAATCATGGTCAAAGAAAATAGAAGAACACACTCCTGAATTAAGACTTTAATTTGATTGCTTAAATGATCAGTATACACTAAATAAAATAGTGTCATCATTATTTTTTATTAATCTCCAATTACTCAAAAAATATAGTGTCCTTCAAATAAAAGGGAGATACATATAAAGTTTAATTTCTCTATAAATAGGAACTCTTATCCTGTTCTGCTACCCTTTGTCTTATGATAGCCATTTTAGTGTATTTTAATGTCCTTCCACACCCCTTTCTTTGGTAATAAAACATGTCCAACAAATAATACATAGTTTTATTTTATATCTTAATGATCTGTGGGAAATGATCTTTTTTTAAAGATTTATTTATTTTAGGGGAAGGGACAGAGGAAGAGAATCTTCAAGCAGAATCTTCACTGAGCCTGACGCCCAATGTGGGGCTTGATCCCATGACCCGTGGGATCATGATCTGAGCTAAAACCAAGAGTTGAATGCTTAAACAACTGAGCCACCCAGGTGCCCCATCTGTGGAAAAATTATCCTTATGCAGTAGAAGCCCAAGACATATTATCAGGAAAACTATTCTAGAGGCTATTTCTTTTTTTTTCCATATGTTTTACATATTTTATTCTGATATATCTTTTAAAAACAGAAGGATGCAAACATTTGCACTTATCAATGCCTTTTTCTTTAGATGTGGTTTGACTTCTTTCTTTCAGGCTCTTTGCCACCAGGAAGCAAGCTCTGATTTCAATACTGCCCATTCGCTATGAAAATATCAGACGGGGTCATCTTCAAAGCAACACTCCAGTTGGGCTTATTCACTGATTAGCTGTATAATTTCTTCTAGGACAATGTAACCAGAGGCTATTTCTAGTAGAAGAGTTGTCAGGCCAAATTAAAATTCTGAATGGCATGGTTTTTAAAATTACTCAAAAACATAATAGCAAGAGGCAAAGAGTAAACAAGAAGATACAATGAAAGACCAAATGACCTGAACCCTGGGTTACACGACGTCCGGTGTACCTGTACCTCTGTCTGCCAAGCCAGGCCTACCAAGTAACACGGGTGTATGGGGACCAGACTTGAGGTTCCAGTAAGGGGTTTAACAGAATGGAGGTGCCAACATAAATATACTTGCCCCATCAAAGAGATGCCAACAAGAAGTCCCGGTCACAGCTACAAATCAAAAATTAGTTTACTGAACAGTTATTTCTTTAAGCTGTTTCTTGTTCTGAGCCCACGTGAGACCAAAGGGGAACATAATGGGAGCCACGAGTAGAAGCCAATTTAAAGATAACAACTGTCAGCTTATTGGTGACATGACTAAAGCTTATGATTTGATCTTTCCATTGATTTCTAGTTAAAAGTAGCACTCCTGTTTGTTCTAATTGTTCCATCTATCTTCAGCGTATCTTGAGGTTACTAACCTGCCATCTATATTTAACATATATTATGATCTCTGTTTATTTCACGTGTTTACTCATTATATATCTTAACGCAACTTATAAAATACTATGTATAGCACATAAGTTGCCAGGTTATTTACTCTTGTCACTTAACACTTCTTATGTATTTTATCAATTCTGTTTGTTTTTCTAGTCTTTTGAAGGAGGTTAGAATATTCTCAAATAATATTACAAAACAAATTACATTTAACTAAATTGTATTACACTTATTTATATTATTTGTTATTTTCTTTTTCTTTAAATTGTATTACACTTATATTATTTTGTAACTTATTTTCTTTTCTTTATTACCTTTGAGAACTATCAAAGTTGACTAATCCATAGAGATCTATCGTACCATTATAGGATTTATGCTTTTTCCTTTGCATTGTAGTTAGCCAATCTGAAACTATGAAAGAATGGTTTGAGGTGTTACCCTAGTTGCATAATTATGCATTCTATGTTACACACACACACAATCAGTAGTTCGTCATATCAGAAACCAGATTTTAGATTCATAAAATACCTTGTGCCAGTTCCCAACTCCAAATCACCATAGGATGAAGGGATGAAATCAGATGTCAACTCTCTATATTGTGGGGTATGTATCACAGGAGAGTAACCCCAAATCTATGAAACTAGGAGCTTATATAAGGTGGCTGGCACATCTATCCCTCCAGAGATGGAAAGAGATTGATGTTTGCTCTGGAATATAAATACATACTCTCTGGAGGGAGACGGTCTCTAGGTTTACAACCCCTGGAATGTAAACAAATGGCTCCAGGGAAGATTGTCTATAAATTTCTCAGAAACTTCCAAGGCTTGTTTTTTTCCTTCAATCATCCTTTACATAGGTTGTCAGTAATCTTTGCTCGGTAAGCCCTGAATGTGAAGAAACATGAAAATATTTATGGAGCATGGTTTCCCAACAGCTGCAACAAATATATTCATATGTTTTTTTTTTCCTTGTGAGTTGACTATTTATTTATTTTTTTGTTTGTTTGTTTATTTGCAGAGTTAAGTTACATACGTATATGTAAGTCAAGGTAGGTTATTTTCAACAAAATAAAAATCAAACTAGGAACATATTTATTCCTTAAAATGTCAATTACAAAGAGGATAATTCAGAGTTTTAATAATAATTCTCGGGAGAAATGCTGTAACTCTAGAATCCTATACACATCCAAATTCTCATATCACATGTTAAAAAGGATGAGAAAAATCAGAAATATTTAAAAAAAATGTGTCTCATATTCACACTGTCTCCTTAGAAATACTAAATGGAGTAACTTTTTATGAATACATGGCTTTTGTTTTACCAGTTTATATTTACATTCTTTTTAAATAAATTATTCTCCATTGTTGGCAGAGATAGGTAAAAAGGGTATATATTCCTTATGTTTTATATGTATTGTTCATCTAGCTTAAAAATCATATAGCATTATAAAAATATTTTTGTATCAGGTAAATGGAAAACAGGGATCTACCATTTTTGAGATTACAACATTTAGAAAGGGCATGAGAATTTTATTTTTTAACAATGAAACTATGGATTAAAGAAGAATGAGTAGCATATAAACATTGCTAAAAGAAAAAGCTGTTAACTCATTTTTTAAACTTCTTGATAAACTCTTTTTATCATTATTATTATTATTTAAAAATTAATTTTCTAGCTTTAATGGGAAATGATTGACAAATAAAAATGTCCTATATTTAGGGTATGCAATGTGATGGCTTGATATTTGATATATGTATGTACTGTGAAGTGATTACCATAATTAAGCTAATTAGCACATTTATTACCTTATATAGCTACCTTTTTTGTTGTTGTTTTTGCTTTTGGTATGGTGAGAACACTTCAGATCTATTCTCATTGCAAATTTCAAGTATACAATACAGTACTATTAACTACAGTCACCATGTTGTACATTATATCCCCAGAACTCATTCATCCTATAAGTTCTGTACGCTTTGGCCAATATCTGATTTTTCCACCCACCTAGACCATTTACTACCATTTACTCTCTGATTCTAAGTTTGATAATTTGTGAGCCTACAGAAAAATGAGATCACACAGTGTTTGTCTTTCTCTATCTGGCTTATTTCACTTAGCATCCACATTGTTGCAAATAGCAGATTTTTTTTCATGGCTGAATAATATGCAGGACAAGGGAAATAATCACAAAATAAGAGGCAACATACAGAATGGTAGAAAATATTTGCAAACCATATAATCTGATGAGGGATTAATATCCAAAATATATTAGAAACTGATACAACTTAACAGAAAATAAAATAACCCAATTAAAAGATGGGCAGAGGGCTTGAAGAGACATTTTTCCAAAGAAGATATACAAAAATAGCCAACAGGTACATAAAAAGGTGTTCAACATCACCAATAGTCAGGGGAATGAAAATTAAACCTTTATGAGATATCACCTCACATCTGTTAGGATGGTTATTTTTTAAGATTTTTTTTCATTTATTCAGAAGAGTGGGTGGGGGAGGAGAGGCAGAGCACAAGCAGAGGGAGGGATAGAGAGAGAGGGAGAAGCAGGCTCCTCACTGAGCAGGGAGCCAGATGTGGGACTCAATCCCAGGACCCTGGGATCATGACCTCAGCTGAAGGCTTACCTGATTGAGTCACCTGGGAGCCTGTAGGATGTTATTATCTTAATAAACTCTTTACTCCTCAAACCACACAGAGTTTGTTTAAATATGTTTACATCATAATAAAGAGTTAGGATAATTTGTGTAGGAATAAGCTATTTTTCCAAAAGTTGCTGGTGTTTATTTTACAATAAATGCTAGGAATATAAAAAGAAAATTTTCAACAGTCAGAAATATCAAAGCTAGTTTTTATCTAATACGTGGAAACAAAAATCATATGTTCTTTATTGCTTATGTTTTTATGATGGCTTTTCTTTGTAATAGCACTTGTACAGATACATGTAGTTAAATGTTGCTTCTTCTTTAAAAGACACATATGAGTATCCCTTTCCTTTGGTGTATAAAGAGGACACAATGGGTAGAAATCAGCATTTTGCACAAAGATTAGATTGCAAAGAATTCCATGGCCTGTATTGATGAAGGGACGCAATAGTGAATAAACTATTAAAGGTTAATTCACTGCAGCACAGAATGTAGAGGTATCAACTAAGAGAGTTTTTGTCTTTTGTCCTTGTGGCCTCTTAGGAGTTGAAGTGTGCCTCCCACCCCTTTCCTCCATTCATATGTTGAAGTCTTAACTCTCAGTACCTCATAACATCTGCTTATTTGGAAGTAGGGTCATTGCAGATGTCATTAATTAAGATGAGCTCATCCTACAGTAGACAGGCCCCTAATCCGGCATGACTGGTGTACTTAATACAAAGGGGAAAGTTGGACATGGTTAGAGACAGAAGGTGAATGCCATGTGAACATGAAGACAGAGATCGGGGTGATGCACAAAGGAATGCCCAAGATGGCCAGCCAATCACCAGATTTGGTGTCATGGAATAGATTGTCCCCTTGAAGTCCTTAGAAAAAAACAAACAAACAAACAAACAACACTGCGAATACCTCGATCTTGGACTTGTAGCCTCTGAAACTGCAACACAATATATTTCAGTTGCTTAAGCCACTCAACTTGTGGAACTTCATTATGGCAGCCCTAGCAAACTAATACATGGCTCTTGTATCCTTCCTTTCTACAAGAATCAATGATATTCATCACTTCCAGGGCACATACTCATTCATTTTAGGAAAGAGGAGATTAAAGGACCCAGAAAGTACAAAGAAGTCGGATGTTTTGAATCTTAATATAGAATAGAACTTTGAAAGCAAAGAGACATGAGGGTTTCAGATTAATGTCATTTTTTTTTTCCAATTTCAGACCTTGGCTATGATAAAGCAACATCTGATACTTAAACAGAACTTAAAAGTTGCATCCGCATCCTCAAGGTTTAGGAAAAGTCACGTGTATTTGATTTTTTTAAAAGATTTTATTCATTTATTCATGAGAGACACAGAGACATAGCAGATGGAGAATGGGCTCCCTGTGGAGAGCATGATGTGGGACTCGATCATAGGACTCTGGGATCATGACCTGAGCCAAAGGCAGATGCTGGACCACCCAGGCGTCCCAAGTCACATGTACTTGAGAGAGGGCTTTCCTGGTTTAAAAGCAAGGTTGAGTCTGCTTGTAGGATAGCTGGGAATTAGGATGGGAGTTTAGTGGAGGTCCCCTTATTTGCATGGTTATTTTAAAAGGGCTCTGCTGTCTTCCTTACTAGAAAATTTAGAGAACTTTGAACTCGCCAAACCAAGGAATAAAACGGGGTGACCTAAGGAAGCAAAAGGTTGCGTCTAGTAGCATACCAGAATCAGAGACTGGCAATCACTGGATAAGCTGACTAGTTAAGCACCTGAGAGTCACCTTACAGGATTCTGAGCTCCCTGCATGAGAAGAGCCAGACGTCACTTCTCTAGAGTATAGTGCAAAAGTAGCTGAGAGAAGACAAATAGACAAATATTTATATATATATAACCTGGAGTTTTGGACAAAGAAAATACGGATAGTGAAGAATTACTAGGAGGCAAGGGTTTCACAGCACGCACTAGAGGATATGAATGCTAAAGGTCATCAGAAATTGTTCATTTCAGCAGAAGCCTGCGCGGTCAGATGCCAATATGTGAGAGCCAGACTCCTCTCTTGAAGCTGGGGGGATGATGAAAGTAGAAATGTGAAAACTAAATTCCTTTGCGTACAAAAAGACTTTGGGAAAACTACTAAACAAACAGACATAGAAATTAAGGGGCACAGGTTGAAGTGAAGAGGGTAAATATATTGTAGGTACATATACTACACAGGTATTACGTATCATCATATCATCCACATGTAATGTGTGAACCGTATACCTCTGTATTATATAGCGTAATACATAATGCGCACAACACATGTTATATGTCATACATGTATGAGGTGTATGGAATGCATATATTATGCATCATAGTACACATAATGTGTGTATATATTGATATAGATAATTTATAATGTATATACACTTTACAGTGCATATATCCTTCTTTTTAAAATTTTTTGCACATATACTTCTATACAACTCTGAGTTATTAAACTGTTTTTTTTTATATTAAACTGTTAAGATCATAATATAGCTGCTGTGATTAGAGCACCTATTATGTATAAGACATTATATGCCTTTACACGCTGATCTCATTTTTGACAATTTGTCCTTTGATCCTAGTGACTGAGGAAGGTGGGTTACTCTCATCTTACAGCTAAACACACTAAAAGCTCAGAGAGACCAAGAATGTTATTCAATATATCTCACATGTAATAAATCACAGGGATGGGATGGAACCGGTTACTTCACTTTCCATACAGCGCCATAAGATGATTAGGGTGCAGTAAGCACTTTATCTCTACGTCACATTTAGCCCGTTTTATCTTCCAAAAGGGAAACCTGATCTTCCTCCAAAATACAATGGATCCGTTTTTCTTTTCCAAATATTGTTGCATCAGATTCAGTGCTCAGATTATATGCTTTTGCCACCTTCTTTATAAAAAATAATTATAGGTTTTCCCAGTTAAATCGAAATCCTCTGGGAAATAGTGAGCATCCATATAACCTTTGCCCCTATTAGGGTCTGTGGGTTCTTAACACGGATCTCTAGAGTTTCTCATAAATGCAGTTGATATCCAGCGGCATCAGATCCAGCACACATGGAGCCATCATGTCTGTCAGCCCCAAACAACAGACTCTTAAAAACTGGTATTTACCAACATGCTAAGTACTGGATAGGGAGAGGGATAACAGGATCCTAAAGTCATACAAAATGGCATCAGTGTTTATGATTAACTCAATTTGATTAGCAAATCCAAAGAAATTTTTTGGGTAAGTTACTGTGTGTGATCATACAATGGAGAAAAAGATGAATAATTCAATCGATAATGATGATGATGATGATAAAGGCGTGATGCTTAATAATAACAGCAGCTAAATTTTAAGAAGATAAAAAGGTGCCATGTGCTATGCTAAAACTTCACATGCATTGAGCAATTTAAATTTCACAACACTCCTATGAGATTTTTTTTAATCTTTATTATCAGACATTTATCAATAAATAAATGAGTCGATACAGGTAAGTGACATTTTTAAGTGTTACATGGTCTGTTCATTCTTGGAGCCAGATTTGAACTTTGGTTGGTCTGACGTCAGATCTCAAACTCTTAAAGGGTAAAAAGCAGTAAGCATCACAAATTACAATTAGAAGTTAACCTTTTCATGTTTTTCCCAACCAACCAAAATGACTCAAAATTGTACGTTCCGTTTGGTCCTTTGTCAAAAGTCCAGGCTGCCCCTCAGCAAAAAATTTTTAAAAAATACAAAAAACGGGGGGGTAGAGAAGGAAATTAGCAGTGTCACTTGAGGGCATGATTATTGCAAGCTTCTTCCTATTAGCTAATGCATGAGCCAACCGTTAAGTTCATGTTTATTTTGACTTTATATCTCAACTTATGAACATGATCCTGAGCTCTGTTCTGTTTCATAGAAAAATGCTACAAACAGTCCTCAGTCCTCTAAGCGCTGTGTCATCGTACAGACCTCAAGTATTAAAGTTCTGAATAGGCTAGAAGACAGTACTGAACACTTTATCCTTAACAAACCCGACATTACAAACTCCCTGCAGCATCTTCCTGCCTCACGTGAGGGGCCCCTACAAATCAAAGAACTATGCATGGGGTCCTGGAGGATTAAGGAAAAAAAAAAAGAACCATTAAAACTCTGGGAACACTGAAAAGAAGACAACAGACCTAGACCTGAAAAGGGCAAATCAAGAGCTTGTCAGTACAAATGATTCAGAACTTCTCAAATCCTGGCAGGGTGAGTGAGCAAGTTGGTCTCTGGAGGATCTAAATCCTGACATTATTTTAGCTCCAAACCACCACCCAGAGTTCTATTCGGATCTGACAGAAAGGCACCCAGCGCACAGAGCGGGGCAGGAGTCTCTCCTTGCAGGGATCTCTGTGCGCTCCTAGCCCTGATGCATGACCCTAAAGCATTAGGTTTTAATGTACAAAGACATTTGTCCGAGTATTTTCAGTTACGTAAGGCTATCTTCCCTACATTGATTTAAATACTTTTTTCCATAAAAAGAATAATTATTTTCAAGCCCCTCCCAAGAACATTTTTCACCTGAAGTGACCCTTATTTTAAAAGTAAACTTAATAAAAAAGTAAATAAAATAAAATAATAAAAGTAAACTTAAACACCTTCCCTTTCAGAAACATCATTTTTCTTTCTTTTACTTTCAGAAACATCATTTTTCTTTCTTTTACTTTCCCTTCCCTCCCTGCCTCCCTCCCTCACTCCTCCCTTCCTCCCTTCCTCCCTTCCTTCCTCCCTTCCTCCCTTCCTCCCTTTCTCCCTTTCTCCCTTCCTTCCTTCTTCCCTCTCTTCCTCCTTTTCCTCTCTCCCTTCATTATCTTGATTTTCTGGAGAACAGTTTATCTCATTTATATTAAATGAGGAAGGTGGCTACTAAATATATACTTTCTGTCATGAAATGATAATAGGAAATGGCATGGTTTTAAATAAAAATGAATTTGCGGAGAAGATACATTCACTTCCTGCTAATTTCAGTAGGAACTGTGAGACTAGTAGGAGGTTAGCCTATTTCTCGTGGCCATCTGTGGACTCCTGCGATGTGCTGTGAACAGTGCATTACATTCATACTGACACTGATATACTTTCTGTTCAATGGCTGGCACTGAAATGAATTTCAAAATGTCTAGAATTTATCATCTTAAATGCACAACAACTGCTATGACTTCTGCTTTCATATTGTAATGAAATCTAATTTTTCAGACTTTTAGAGAATGACCATTAACTCTAAACCTAATGGGAAAAAAAAGAAAGGATTGTTTTGTTTCTCACTATAGAATGGAAATTGATGTTAACAATAATAGTTATCGAAACATTACAAGAAAGATACCTATGAGTAGCTTGTGAAAATCAAAGTTATTTTTAGTATGATTTCATAGGACTTGCTTATATTTCCTAATTCTTTAAAATTTGGTTACTTCTAAATTAATCAGAGTATATTACTCCCAATCATTTTGTACAAATGAATGTCTACTATAATGATGTGTTCTGTGAAGTATGCTTTTCCACAAAGATTGTATTTTTTATGGTCACAGATAATGTAATCTAAATAAGTAAGCTCTCAGTAAATGCATAATGACTTAGAAAATAGCTTCAGAAGATTTTGAAGGGAATTTTAATATTTGAGCAATTTTGAAGGAAATTTTAATCAGAGGAGTGCTGAAAGCACTCACGATAATTACTTTTGGAAAATATGCCTTTTCCAAGATTAAATAATTCTTACTGGTATTTCCTAAAGTTTTACCTTTTTCTAAATATTTTGTTATATGTTTGGTTTCTCCTCTAGTAGAAACCCTTAGGTAATACATGGGATTAAAATAATAATAATAATAATAATAATAATAATAATAATAATAATAGTAATTAAATCACTCTATAAATGTGATTTTTTTGGTATTGTTTTGGAAGAGCATTTCTGAAGAGTTTCAATTTATAAAGCCACAGCAATATTTTTGCTTTGTATATTGTTGTTCTAAAGAAAATTGACAAAGAAAATCCATCTTTGATCTCAGCAGGAAGCCAGCTGACCATTCATAGTGATTGGGATGTTGTCCTCTGACTTTTTGATAGTTCAAATTTTTATTGAGGAATATTTAATTTTTTGAGTGGCTCTTACACACTCTCCCCCAAATTAAAAGAATAACACTAAATATGTATATATATATACACATATGTACACACACACACACATATATATACATATATATTGGCACATGCACACATACATATAAATGTTAAAATAAAAAAATATATTCTAAAATATATATTAGTATAAAATATATATTTAGTATACATATTAGTATAATGTGTGTGTGTGTATGTGTGCATAGAGAAAAAGAGTGGGTGAGAGCTTTGTTTGTTTACCTGTGCATTAAGAGAGTAAGGAGAAGATCAGGGAATTGGAATGATAAATAATAATGGAGGATTAATAGAATTGCTGGTAATTATATTTGTTTTGTTTTGTTTTTAAAGATTTTCTTTATATATTTAAGAGAGAGAGAGAGAGTGTGCCCATGAACGGGGGTGGGGAGTAGGGGAAGCAGACTCCCTCCTGGGCAGGGAGCCCCATGCAGGTCCCTATCCCAGGACCCCGGGATCATGACCTGAGACAACCACAGACACTTAACTGACTGAGCCACCCAGGAGCCCCAAGTTTTGTTTTTATTAATTATTAAGTTTCAGATGAAAATTCAGAAATACTCCGAGAAGCCCATCAGATTTCCAGCTGATGATCTAACCAAGCCCCCACTCCTGCAAAACATGACAGGCTACGTTTTTACCTACTATAGTTCTTTGATGTATTCAGTGAGAAGAATATTGTATTGATTCTCTTTATCTTGTCTTATTTTGTTATAAACTATAAATAATTCTGCCAATTTACTCCTGCTTAGATTTCTTTTTTTTTCTTCTTGTAGGATTTCACTCCGTCGAATTTTCAGGACAAAGAATAACCTGTACCAATCCTCTTTCCTTTTAACCAAATCTAATATGTCCAAATGCATTAGTACTCTCTATTTCCTCCAAAGATAATTGGCAGACATCGATGTCTCTCCTTTTAAGTAACTGCCAAAGAGTACACTAAAAAGCTCTAGGGAATCTGGTAAGCCATTTGTAATGATGTCAATAGGTTTAAATATCACACTAACAATGAATCACTCTTCCATTAACAAAATTATTTCTAAAACTGCCATCATCATTATTTCAATAAATGTGCATTTGTTATATCATTACTGAGGTAGGCTTTTTGATTTCTTTACAAACATTAATATAAAATGTGATGTTTTTTCTATAAACCATTTCCATATAAACTGAGAAAATATTACTAACAATAAATGTAACTGAGGCTAAATAATCTACCAGAGCATTTGAAAACAATTTACAAGCTAATCTTTTTTCCCCCCACTTCTTCTGAGTGTAGGAAGGGAAAAGCAAGTTTATCATTAAGTTCTAGTTATTTTAAAGGACTTTCTTATCTTTTTTCACTTTTTTTTTTCTTTTTTTTTTTTTTTTTTACGTAGGTCCCATGCCCAGCATGGAGCCCAATGTGGAGCTTGAACTCATGATCCTGAAACCAAGATCTGAGCTGAAGTCAACAGCCAGACAGATGTTCAACCAACTGAGCCACCCAGGCACCCCAGTGCATTTTTTTTCACTTTTGATGAATAACCATATTTAAGTTCATATATCATTATTCATCATGGTCTATTTAAAATATGTATATATTCATATAAATTTACTTGAAGGCTTTAATTCACACAAATGTACCTAACATATTAAATTAACTACGTAAATAAAATGACTTCACTTAAGGTAGAATATTTATTCATGTATTTCCAGAAGATAAAGTCTAAAATTACATGAAGTTATTAGGTTTCACAAAGTCAAAATATTAGAATTATTGTTAAGCAGAAGTTTGATAGTGTGAGCACTGATTAGACACAAGGACAGATTCATTTTTGAAAACATAGTTGTTTCTATTGGTGCCAGAAAACCAAGAATACGTAGGTCTCAAAGGGTAGTAAACAGAACAAATCCTAACCCCTTTGTTCTTAAGAGTAAGTTTAAGCTCACATTCTAAGTTTTAGGAAGGGAAGACTGAACTGAAACAATAGTTAAGGGCACTAAGTAGAGAAAATGCTCAGACTATGTATGCAAACAGACCTGCACCAGATCAAATGCAATTTCTATTGGACTTCATTATTTATTTTATTTTATTTATTTTATTTTATTATTTTATTTTATTTTATTTTATTTTATTTTATTTTATTTTATTATTTTATTTTATTTTATTGCGAGAGAGAGAAAACACAAGCATGGGAAGCAGAAGACAGAGGAAGAAGCAGGCTCCCCACTGAGCAAGGACCCCAATGTAGAGATCCATTCCAGGACCCTGGGATCATCACCTAAATCGAAGGCAGACACCCAATCAACTGAGCCACCCAGGAGCCCCTAATGGACTTCATTCTTATATTGAAGATAGCTTCAGTCATTTACATAATTTTTGAAAATATTTTATTTATTTATTCATGAGAGACACAGAGGAGCAGAGACACAGGCAGAGGGAGAAGTAGGCTCCCTGTGGGGAGCCCGATGTGGGACTCAATCCCAGGACCCTGGGGTCACACCCTGAGCCAAAGGCAGAGGCTCAGCTGCTGAGCCACCCGGGTGCCCCTACATGGTTTTTTATGATGACATCACAAATGAATTGTTTATATTTAAGAACTACAAATCACCTCAAAGTCACAGCCTGGCTTAGGAGGGACACAATAGGTACTTGACTGAATCCTGAATACATGACTTATTATCTAAAATGTTTGGTGATACAACAAAGGACTGATATTTCAAATGGCAAAAAAAAAAAAAAAAAGAAAGAAAAGAAAGAAAGAAAGAAAGAAAGAAAGAAAGAAAGAAAGAAAGAAAAGAAGAATGAAAGAAAGAAAGAAAGAAAGAAAGAAAGAAAGAAAGAAAGAAAGAAAGAAAAAGAAAGAAAGAAAGAAAGAAAGAAAGAAAGAAAGAAAGAAAGAGAAAGAAAGAAAAGAACATAAACAATTTAAAATATGGGTACATACTATTTAAAATGTATAATTATAAAAACAGTCAAGAGAGTCAGTATCTCCATCCTGTGAGTTTCCTCACTTAATAAATTCAAAAAATTGTGACAATTATTATTTCATCATAGGGATGTTGTGAAAATTAAATTAATTCATACATTTGAAGTATTTAGTCCAATGATGGAATATGGTAGGAGCTATACTTTGTGTTGTCATTATTATTTTATCATTGTTATTATTATTATCACTGTTATTATTATTATCATTGTTATTAGTATTATCAAAGATAAAGATATCTTTGGGTATCTTTGATACCCAATCTGTTCCTGGGTCAGCATTTAAAAGGCCAACAGAATCAGAGGGTGTAAAATGAAGGCAGAGACTTTCTTCCTCGTAATAACCTCTCAATTGTCCCTGACAAAATGAGCCCTGTGATTAGTTTCCACTTGTGTGATCTCACTAGCACCTAAACCTCCAAAATATAAGAAAGTCCACCACTTACATAGGATGCCCCTGCGAGAGGCCAGAATGTTTCTCCAAATGGCTAAGATGCAAAAATGCAAATTGTTGCTTCATGCTTGGTGATGTTGCAAAGCTCCTATCTGCACGCATGTTCACAGATAGTAAGAATCCCTCCTCATTTTATGATGCATGTTGCATTTTTTAGTGCAACATCTGTGTTGTCTTGAGTGTGTTATGACTTAAAATCCTTCGGTCAATATATTTATAGATATGTTGCTCTGATTTGGATTTATTGATGATTTGATTTCATGTAAATTTTGAATCTTTATAAATATTTGATTAAATTGTTGCCCATGTGATTTGATTTTCCAAAGGAAAATGCATGGGCTTTTGATTGTGATCCGTTTAACTTTTTTCAATAATAGTAGGGTTTGACAGGATACAAAATAATTATGTATGATTATATAAAATTCCAAAACAATGCTAAGAAAATAATCTTTCCGAATTCACACATCCAATAACACTTATTTAATTATTCAAGTGCTGAAAACCTCTGAAATACCTTTGAAAGAGCACTGCAATTACATTTCCAACTGTGGAGGATTTCACAGGTTTATTTGCTTTTCTTTCTGTATTTTTATCTATTTATTTAGGTTTCCTGTTTAAATTTTATTTTGGAAATAATTACATAATGAAAGGGAGTTGTAAAGATGATACAGGGAAGATTCTTACTTTTTACCCAGTTCCCCCCACTGATTACATCTTACATAATTATAATACAATATCAGAACAGAAATTTCACGTCGGTATAATGTATGTCTATAATTCCATGTCATCTTGTCGCAAATGTAGATTTGTGTAACCAACAGCTCAATTTAGATACAAGACTATTATTCCGTGCCACAGTAATCTCCCTCATGGTACTTTTTTTTATAATCAAACCTGCACCCAGTTAACCATTCCCAACAGCTGGCAAGACCTGATGTATTTTTCATCTCTCCGTTTATATGGCATTCTTGAAATGACAAAATTATAATCATCCTTGTACAACTTAGGTTTTTCTACTCAACATAATACCTTCGAGATCCATCCACGTTGTTGGATGTATGGATAAATAATCACTTGTTATTTATTGGTAGTATTCCATAGAATGGATGTACTAGAGTTATTTCATTACTTATTGATTTAAAATTTTTATGTATTTATTTTGAGAGAGAGACAGAGAGCATGCAAGTAGGGGGAGGGGTAGAGGGAGAGAGAAAACCTCAAAGAGACTCCATGCTGAGCATGGAGCTGGACGTGGGGCTCCATCGCATGACCTTGAGATCGTGACCTGAGCCGAAATCAAGAGTCGCTTAACTGACTGAGCCCTCCAGGCGCCCCTGGATGTACAACAGTTATTTTATCTTATTATTTTTTTACATCTTTTTTTTTTAAGGATTTTATTTATTTATTCATAAGAGATACAGAGAGGCAGAAACACAGGCAGAGGGAGAAGCAGACTCCCTGCGGGGAACCTGATGGGGGACTCCATCCCGGGACCCTGGGGTCACGGCCTGGGCCCAAGGCAGACGCTCAACCACTGAGCCACCCAGGCGTCCCTACAACAGTTATTTTAAACATCTCACCTACTGAGAGACATCTTGGTGTTGCCACTCTTTGGTTATTGCAATTAAAACTGCTATAAGCAATTATGCACCAGTATCTTTGTGATGGCAGGTCTTCGTTTCTCTGAGATAAAAATGCAAGAGGCCAATTACTATGTCATATGGTAAGTGCATGAGTAGCTTTTGATAAATTACAACATTTTTACCAGAGCGACTGTACCATTTTACGTGCATCCTCCCAGGGTGCATAAGATCTGTTTATCTGCACCCCAGTGCCTTTTAATATTGTCACGGTTTCATTTTATTTGAAGTGTTAGCTATTCTAATAGGTTTATAGTGAAGTCTCAACATTACCTTAATTTGCATTTCTTTGATGGCTAATGATATTGGAAAGCTGATCATGTGTTTATTAGCCGTGAGTATATACTTCTCGGTGAAATAATCCTTCATGTTGCCACATCTGTTCCAGAATGAAGGCCATCCTCACCAGACGACTGTCAACATCCCAGGAAATGTCCACATCACTCTAAAAGGATGCGCTGTTATTGGGAAGGGCCCCAGAGGGATCCCGTAAAGGGACTTGAATCACGTCTGTGTAGAACTCAGTCTCCTTGGAAAGGAAAGAAGAGGCTCCAAGGTGACAATTGGTGGGGAGTAAGGAAACACCTGGCCGCCGTTCACGCTCTCCGTAGTCACCTGCAGACCATGATCCAGAGGGTTACAATGGGCTTCCGTTATAAGAGGAGGTCAGCCTATGCTCACTTCCCCAGCAGTGCTGTTACCCAGAAGAATGGTTCTCATGGTGAAATCCAAAATTTTATGGGGGAAAAAATACATCTGCAGGCTTTGGATGAGGCCAGGTGTTGCTTGTTCAGTATCTTGAGCTCAGAATGATGATGAGTTAATTCTTCAAGGAAATGATATTGAACTTGTATCAAACTTAGCTGCTTTGGTTCAGCAAGCCCCAACAGTTAAAAATAAGGGTATCAGAAAATTTTTGGATGGTATCTATGTTTCTGAAAAAAGGAACAGTTCAGCAGGCTGAAATAAGATCTAAGTTGTTCAGCTACAGAAACAGCAAGATGCTGGATGATTTTTCAGACTTATTTGTGAATATTTTTAAGATGCAATAAAAGCTCTATTGATTTGGGGCCTTTTTTTTTTTTCTTAAGCCAACAAAACTTTCCAACTATTTGGTAAGAAGTAAGTACACTCAGAAGTAAATTGTAGTGTGCAAAGAACAGTAACAGAAGGGACTGAATAGGAGCTCTTTTTTCCTAGTAAAACTTCATGGGAGAAAAAAGTAAATAAATATTCCTTCGTCTTTTGCCCATTTTCTATTTGGACTTGTTTGATTTTAGTATGGCTGAATTTTGCGAGTTCTTTATCTATGAGATATATATATTGAATATCTATATATCAGTCTTATAATAGTATATGTTTATTACGTATATCATAGATGTGATTCCTTTTGTCACCTCTGTGATTTGCTATTGTTTTCTCCCAGCAGAGATTGAGTCTTTTCATCTTCATTCACCTGGTTTTCCACACAGTAATATTTTTGGGTTTTGTTCATTTGTTTGTTTTTAAAGATTTTATTTATTGAGTCATAAGAGACACACAGAGAGAGGCAGAGACACAGGCAGAGGGAGAAGCAGGCTCCATGCAGGGACCCCCAAGTGGGACTCGATCCTGGGACTCTGGAATCATGACCTGACCCAGAGGCAGATGCCAAACCGCTGAGCCACCCAGGCGTCCCTAAAATTTTTATTTTGATGAAGCCCTATTCATCAACTATTATCCTTTATTGATTGTGCTTTCAGTACTCTGTGTAAAAACTCCTCACCAAGTCCCATGTCCTCAAGATTTTCTATTGTATCTTTTAGAATGCTGTACTTTGTCTGGTTTTGAAATCAGACAACACTTGATTAACAAATTTAGTGAGAAAAAAGGTTTTCTTTTTCTGTTTTCTAGAAGAAATAATATAGAATTGGTCTTTAAGTTCTTTAAAAATATTTGGTATAATTCAGCATCCAACTTGATTTCGGGTCAGGTCATTATCTCAGAGTCATGAGATCAAGCCCCACCTGGGCCTCATGCTATGCATGGAGCCTGCTGAAGATTCTCTCTCCCTCTCCTTCTGCTCCTCCCACCCTTCTCTTTTCATGCTTTCTATATATATTTGGCAGAATTCTCCAGTGAATCACTAGAGCCAGATTTCTTTTCAGGGAATTTTTTAAATTATGGTTTCAATGTCTTAATAGTTATAGGGCTTTAAAGTGATCTATTTCATTTTGGGTGAGTTGCGTTAGGTTGCACTTTTCAAGGAATTGGTCCATTTCACTAAATTGTCCAATCTGGATACGCAAAGATATTATTATTCCCTTATTATCCTCTTGGTGTTTGCTTTGTCTATAGTGTCTTTGTCATTGTGTCTTTCTTCTCCATCCCTCTCCCTCTCTCTCTTTTTTCTTTCTTTTCTTTTCTTTTTTTTTTTTTTTCGGGTCAGACTTCCTAAAGTCTTATCACTTTTGTTGATCTTTTCAAAGAGCTTTTCCTTTGTGTGTGTGTGTTTGTGCGTATGTGTGTGTGTGTGTATGTGTTAATAGTCTTTATTTATTTATAGAGATTTTCATAGGCTATATTATAATGCCATCCTAGCAACAACATTTTGTGGGACTGAATACCTCTAATGCCATTGATAATCATTATCCTGTGCAGTGCATCCCAGCTGAATATATCATGCCACTTTCTGTATCATTATAACGAAGGTCTGCATTTTTCTTAATTATTCTGTCACATTTTTAAGTCACAGTAAAACTAAAATATTATATCAATAAATGGGACTTTTTATCACAGCAGAAACTATGATTTTAAAAAACCATTTGTATACAACTCTCAGTATATTTGACCAATGTTTTGATTTCTAAAATTACAAGCTTCTTTCAGCTATTTGCTGTTCCTTTTTATAAAGGTCTCAAGTATTTCTGATGAACAATGATTCCACTAGTGTTACCCAATGTCCTTTTATTTTATGTTATTTATTTATTTTTAAAAGATTTTATTTATTTATTCATGAAAGACACAGAGCGAGAGGAAGAGACACAGGCAGAGGAAGAAGCAGACTCCCTGTGGGGAGACCGATGTGGGACTCGATCCCAGGACCCTGGGGTCACGCCCTGAGCCGGAGGCAGATGCTCAACCGCTGAGCCACCCAGGGATTCCCCTAATGTCTTTTTAAATATATGTTAAGAGTATAATACTGTGCTGAATATCATTTTTTAAATTACTAATCATAGTGATTACAAGAATTTAAAACTTAGTTACATAGAATTGCAATTGAAAACTGGATTTAAGTGAGAAAACTATTCATGTTTTAAAATTAACCTGTTTCATTTTCTGTGACAATAAAATATGATCTTTGAAAAATATGTATTATTATTCACTTATTCTCTGTACAATTTATTTTAAAAAATAACTTAACCTATTTGATTCCTTTTTTTAGAATACAAATTAAATACAGGCTGGCAACTTTATGTGCTGTTTTGTTCTTATGTGAATTCAAACCATTGAGTCATAAACTCCTGAAAAACTGTGCCTGTAATAGAATGCTGCCAGCAAGATCTGCTATAATTAAGCTTTAAATAATAACAATGATAAAGTAAAATAATAGGTTACATGTGCATCTTGAGTTTCAAAGAGCCCTTAACTTTCAGTGCTAGATGATGAACGTTTCTATTATTCTCAATGAGTTGGATTAATAAGAAATCTTGCAGCAATCACATTGTAAAACCTTTAGATTTTTGTCTACATGTGGAAAGCTTTAAGTTTCATGATAAATAATTGCATATATAGGTAATGTTACAATCTTATTGGGTGGTAGTAATCATTAATGTTTCTAAAATAAAAAAAAAATCAAAAGTTCAAAAGCTGGTTTGTTTTCTTTCTAGAGCAGACATCTTCAGTCAAATTTCTTTGACAATTTAAAACACCAGTACATTTTAAGTTTCAAACCTCCAAGTGGAATAGGAAGATAAAGCAGCTAGTTAATTCAATCAAAACTTTTCCCATTGAGATCTGTTTAAGATTCTATTTTTTTTCCATTTTAATTGTGTGTCAGAAAATTTTCAGAGCTATTTGCATTATAATAGGCTTCTGGATAAATGCTTAGTTCTCTGTTTAGTTTATATTCGGAGTAAAAAGCTTAGGGATTATAAGTAAGGCCATAACTAAAATCCAGGACCAGCTGTGATTTACAAGGACACCTGCTGGGAAGCACACATTCACATCAACTGGGGAGATTGGATCTTAGGTGGTTTGCCCAAAGGGAGTGAGGGAGATGTTCTGTTATTATAGATCCTGCAAATTATATTAATTTTATGATAAATAACTGGTATTAGGATTAACACATAACAAAATGCAAGAAAATACAATTTTAAAAAGGTAAATAAGATACATATTAGGTTTCGCTCTTCACAAATTAAATTATTTGGCAAAATTGCTAAATACAGTATCTACATATAAACATCAGGTTTTAAACTCTTTACATACTAGCAATGCACTAGCAGTCAAAATATGAATTACCATTGATAATAGCATCAACATATAAAATCATTAGGACTAAATCTGACAAAATATCTTCACATGTTAGGGGCTAAAATCAAAAGATTGATGAAAACCTTAATAAACAGAGGAGTGTATTGGATCATGTATTGAGTAGACTCAATGTTCTCAAGATGTCAGGTTTCCACAAATTATTCTATCAAAGAATGCAATTCCACTCATAGTATGGCCCCACTTATTTAGCTTGACATCCATCTCTGTTACGTGCTTGCATTTTAGCCACACTGGTTTTTCTATCCGTCCCACAAAATTGCCATGATTCTTACATTGGGCTTTTTTCACCTCTCCTTGCCTGTTAACTCATAATCTTTCAGATCTCTACTGAAATATAATTTCCTCACTGGAGTTTTTGTTACTCCTTCATGCTAGCCATGATTTCTCTCACAGAACTCTCATAAAATTCTGTGTATTTTCTTCACTGCACTTCTAATTCTGGCTATTTTACATCCATGTTAATATTCCTCTCTTCCTCTAGACGGTAAGTTTTATTAGAAAAAGACTTTTGGACATTTTAATCTCACATAGTATGTATTCTAACTCAACATGAGTACTCAAAAAATACTGCTGAAATAAGAACTAAGTAGATCAAACTTGCCCTCTATGAGAGAGACACCCATGTGCATGCACATACATGCACATGAGTACACATACATAAATACGCCCACATGGAATCTGATATAAAATCTGATGAATATCTGTACTAATTTAACAAATCAAAGTGTCTGGTAGAAACCTGTTTTCTACAGCCGCAATGTTATAGGGGAAGGTTTTGTTCTATATCCTTCATTAAACATTTTTACCAAAAATAAATAAATAAATAAATAAATAAATAAATAAACAAACAAACATTTTTACCAAACTAGATAAAAGTAAATTAGAAAATAACATGGAATAATAATAAATTATTTTCAAATATGTATTAACTATGCCAAAGAGAAACACTTCATACAAAATCTGTCAATATATCCCTTTGGCAGAATTTGTATGTTTCTGCTCGTCTTGCTGAGGACTTAAATGTGAATCCACTGGAGTTTGGAGAGATAGTAGTGCCCATCTTCCTTGATAAATTGTTTTATGTGACAAGAATAAGAACTTTTTGTGAATCCAAGGAACTTCAGAATCTCTTATAATTGAAGGTTACCTGTCTGTTCATTTGTTTTATTTTGTTTTCTGATTCAAAAGTTTTTACATCATAATGTCTTACAAAGGCAAAATTCAGTGAGGAGGCTAGTTTCCATGGAAACAAGGGTTGTTCTATCTTTTCCTCCTCTTCCCACTACTTGTCTTGCTCTAATACTATGACCTTTTTTTTTCCTTTTCTTATACCTTTATTTCTTTTATTCTTTATTTCTATCTCTTACACACTTTGGTTTCAATATACTTTACAATATTAAGTTCCTGTGAACAAGAGTCCAACCATTTAACAATATGTAGAGGGTAAAATTCTTGTTGTCTTTGATTTACATCATCAATAAGTTGTGGTGAAGCTTGTTCTAAGGTTCCAGGCAAATTTTTGAAATTGTCTGTAGAAAACAAATGATATTCTACGAAATTATCTTAATATTTCAGTGATGTACCTTTTAGGCTTTACTAACAATTCTTTTAAACGTTTATTGAACGTCTTTCAGAGTCAATTGATCTGTGCTGTTTTTTGTTTTTTGTTTTTTTTTTTTTTTTCTTGTTGATTAATCCAGACAGGCTTTAAAAAGCTCTTTGAAGAAAAAAATAAAAAGCTCTTTGAAGAAAAATAGACTTGGGGGACAAAATGAGGTTGATTCATAAGTTGATACTGTGGGGGATGTGAAAGTAATCTTTTGGTTAAGATACCGCTTGTGATAATTGTTTAGATAGTTCTAAACCAATTTTGTTTTAAAATAATGGTTATTTCAGTAAAATGTGTTGTGATATCTGGAACAAAATGAATACAAATATCTTCACATTCTCACATTCATAATATTGGAACTTGTGACTTGATGCTTTATTTAATTTAATTCTGAAATGCTCTAGAATTCTCAGTACTAAAAATAAGAGCAGTCATTCCAAGTGCCCTCACTTGTTGCATCTGTTCTCCACTAATGCAAGCAACATAATCAATCATGTTCCCTATTTAGGCAAACACTAATTTTTATTTTATTTTATCTTATTTTATTATTTTATTTTATTTTATTTTTTGGATTATAAAGATTTGTTTGCAAAATAAACAATATAAATATCAATATTGTACTTTATGTTAGTCTCTATTCTACCTTCTTTGTATGTATCATTTCATTTAATCATCATGGCAAACACAACAGATATGCACTGATATTTCTCCACTTGTAAGTTGATAAAACTAGGACAAATAGTGTACTAGTAATTGAAAAGTCACACAACTTGAAAGTGGCAGGTCAAGGAATCCTATCAAACAATCTGAATCTATTAAGATTGGATTCTCTTAAGTGCTACATTATAATTCCTCTCTCCAAAATGTTACTGTCTTTGATGTTAAACATCTATTAGGAATAAATGAAAACCTTTCTTTCTAATTAATGTTTTCAGTTACATTATTAAGGGGGAAAATGGTGAATCTATATTGATGTATAAATATTCCCTTGAACCTTAAGGATAAGCCAATCCTTCCTTTACTGACGCTGAAAATGTCTTCCTTCAATGTCTCATCAAATCTGAGATTTTTAAGAATTTAAAAAGTAGATGAAGTCTGTTGAAAATTGGGCATGGTTCAGAACAATAGGGATTTACTCTATCTGCTCATAGTCTCATGACATCACATTTTTCCATACTGTCTACCAACCTATCAACTTTTTCTTACTAGAATTCACTGAGTGAAACAATTGTTATTCATTTGCTCTCAACATTTTCCATTTTCTTTAACGATCTGTCTTGACTTCTATTTATTTTCAATGTTAATGACTTTTGTGGGTATATCAATTTACTTGACATTCTATACACCAAACTTAATTTTACATACAGAGCCAAAATGTGAAAATTTTAAAACTGAAAACAAATACGAAACACAGCTCAGAAAAGAGTAGCATTCTTTCTTAATGGCCCTAGAATAGACTCAGTTGAGATGCACCCCGAATGCAATTCCATATCCTTCAGTTTGGTAAGACATCAGCTCTTAGCTCTTCTGTCATAGTTACTAGATTAATAGGAGTTTTGGTTTACTATAGACTTAATATTTATGACAAAATGAGAATTGCCATTATAATTCATAGGTAAATAATACACTGAATTTAGGTGATTATAAAAGAAAGTAATGAATGATGAGAACTAGAAGTAAAAATTTTGCCACTCATCTAGTCATTTATTAAATTCATTCATTGAGAGGCACCTAGGTGGCTCCATGGTTGAGCGTCTGCCTTCGACTCAGGGCGTGATCCCAGAGTCCTGGGATCGAGTCCCACATCAGGCTCCCTGCATGGAGATTGCCTGTGTCTCTGCCTCTCTCTCTGTGTCTCTCATGAATAAATTAATAAAATCTTTTAAAAATAAAAATGAATTCATTCATTGAATAAGCATACAGGTTTAGAACTTATGGCCACTTCTAGTTTGGTTTTTGTTTTCTCATTATTAACTTTTAAGCATTTTGTATATTTTATAAACACATCTTTTATCAGATAATGTGAGATTGGTTATTTTCTAACTTCTGGATTTTGTAGAGATAAATAGTGAGAGAGAAAAGGAGTGAGTGAGTGAGAGGAGACAGGAGAGAACGCATATATTTAAAATACTTATTAAAAACACTAAAATAGGGGCACCTGGCTGGCTCAGTTGATAGAGCACACAATTCTTGATCTCAGGATCTTGAGTTTCAGCCCCATGTTTGGCATAGAGATTGCTAGTTGACAAAATAGCATAAGAAGAAGTTTAAATAGAGAAATATCAAGAAATTGAAATAAAATTCAATTTTTAAATTGAATTTAAATTTAAATGAAATTAAATTTAAATTTAATTTGAATTTGAATTTAAATTTTTAAATTTTAAATTTTAAAATTCAATAGTTTCTATCTCTCAAAACACTAGGTCCATAGACTTCTTTTGATTCAATTCTATAAATATTTGAGTAGTAGTTAATTTCTAACTCATAGATTTTTCTTTCCAGAGGAAAAAGCGGGGGGCGGGGGTGGGGGGCGGCGTTACTTAGGAATTTTTATGAAGCAAGAGTAATCTGGAATCTAAAACCAGGTATGGAATATAAAAGAAGAGAACAGCATAATACAATTTCATTTATAAATTATAAATAAATTTATTAAATATGAATTAAATATAAGTGAATCGGATCCTATTATCTTAAAATTAAAAAAGCAGAATCAAGTAAGCTTTAGTTATTATTATGGACTGACTTGTGTTCTTCACAATTCATATGTTGAAGCCCCAAATCCCCTTGTGATGATATTTGGAATTAGGGCCTTTAGGGAGTTAATTAAGATTAAATGACATCATAGGGTGAGACCCTAACCCCATAAGATTGCTGTCCTTATAACAGAAGGGAGACACTTCAAGGAGTTCTAAGTAAACATATGCTTGGAGGAAAGGCCATGTGAGCACAGTGAGAAGATGGCTATCCCCAAGCCAGGAAGAGAGTTCTCACCAGAAATCAAATTTGCTGGCACCTTAATAATAGACTTTTAGGCCTCAGAACTATACGAAGATAAATGTCTGTTGTTCAAGTCGCTCAGTCTGTATTTTCTCACACAGCCTGAGCTGACTAATGTGGCTAAGAATGCAAAAATGGTTCCATGTTAGAAAATATTTACAAATAAATCACCTTAATAGAAAAAAAAGCATAGTATGATAAATCGGTAAAGAATAAAAAGCTTCTGAAGATTCATAACTTATTTATGATAATAAGGGTCAGGTAACTGGGAATAAAGAATATATTTTTTAATTTGTTAGAAGGTACATACCAGAAACTTAATGACAAAGGTATTCTTAATGGAGGAGAAAATTGAACAATGTCTTTAAGTTTGGAAAGCAGAGTAGTATCACCGTCGCTGGCTAACAGGGGGGGTGGATGACGTAGGCGGGGCAGTCAGTCAAAAGCAAAACAAACAATACACAAAACAGGCCATGATGACCACAGGAACCAGAATGAAAGAGATAAAAACTCTCATTTTGGGCAGGTACCATCATTGTTTACTTAGAAAAGTCAACAGGATCAGCAAATTGTTAAAATACATAAGATAGGAAGGTTGAGAAATATCAGGTCAAATTATAAAAGTCAATAATAGCATTTCTCTAAAAATAAGCAAAGGTAATTCATGGAGTGATAAATGCCATGCAGTAGCTAACCCATAATAAGAATAAGAAACCATTCACAATCATACAAACATTATGAAATATCTAGGAATTAATCTAGTAATAATGCACAAGGTTTAGCATGAGAAATTTCTTTCTTTTAAATATTTACTTATTTATGAGAGAGAGAGAGAGAGAGAGAGTACGCAACTATGAGCAGCAGGGAGGGGTAGAGGAAGAAGGAGAGAGAGAATCCCAAGTAGTCTCCTCGCTGAAGATGGAGCTGGACATGGGGCTCAATCTCATGACCCTGAGATCATGACCTGAGCCCAAACCAAGAATCACATGCTCAACCGGCTGAGCCACCCCCACACCCCTTAAAGTTTGATATCTAAAGCTCAGGCAAGTAATACAGAAAATACGATGATAAATATGTAGATATTAAATGCTCTGGGATGAAATGTTTTAATATTAGATACATATCTGTTCTCTCCAAGTTAATTTATTAAGATTCAAATTGATAAAATGGGTTGGGTTTTTGTATGAAATTTTTTTAAAAATAAAAATTGATATGAAAGAAAAGTTCATTGTGTATCACAATATAGCCTACTTCATTCAATAAAAAAACTCACAGTTCTTTTAAAAAAAAAAAAAACTTCCTCATGTTGTTGAACATCTTTAGAATAAGACCCTTAAGACTCTTGTATAGCTTAGAGGGTGTGTGTTTAAATTTTTCAAAGGTCTCATCCTAGGGTCTTCTAGATTCATGCCTAATATGAACTTTGGTTCCAGACTTGTTTCGTTTTGAGAATCTTTTCCTTGCTGGTAAGACTGAAGATGAGAAACACTCTTATTTTTCAACCCAGGCACTGCAGGACCTTCAATATCTTTCTCTCAAATCTGCTAACAAATGGAAAGTTCTCTACTTAGCTCAGTGGTTCTCAATCAGGAGTGATTTCCCCCTTAGGGAACACTTGGCAATATTTGGAGGCGCTGCTGGTGTCATACTTGGGGGTGAGTAGATACCGGGGATCTTGTAAATATGAATGAGACAATTCCCCACAACACAGACTTACCACCCCAAAAAGTCAATAGAGCTAAGGTCAAGAAACCCTGATTTTGACTCATCTTTCTCTTCCTGTACCTTAACATAGGCATTTTCACATTCTGCATGGAAATCACCTTGCAAAGTTCCACAAGTCCATTAGGTATATTTTCTAATTTTCAAGTTATTCCAGGTGTTAGACTTAATTGTTCTGCTACTGTATATCATAGACTGCCACATTTTCAATCTACTTTAGCAGTTTCCTTATGACATTTTTTTTTCCTTCTGCAACATATTTTAGGGTTTTCTTACAGCAGTACTCCTCTTTCAGGACCCATTTCTGTGTCAGTTATCAATCATTGCATAAAAAAAAAAACAATTTAAAACACCCCAAATAATGGCTTAAAATAATATCTTTATTTAGTTCATAACTGAACTTGATTAACTTATGCGTCTCTTTTTGGTAATCTCAACTAGGTTCACTCAGGTATCTGCAGCCACTTGCAGGTCATTTATTCTGTTTCTGCTTCTGCGACTGGGCTTACTGCTATCTGGGGGTGATTCTGGTGACTAGACTATGCATCTCTCATAACTCATAAGGCTAGTTTAGGTTTGCTCATAGGGCAAAGTGTCCAAAACATCAATAGAATGAACTCTGATGTGCAAATCCTATAAAAGTCGTAGCTTGCATCACATTTATTGTTTTCCCATTGACCAAAGCAAGTCACAAGGCGAGTGCAAATACAAGGGTTAGAGAATGATACCAGAGAATGATATTTACAAAGCATGGGCAAAGTAAGGGGAAGCGTCTGTGGCTGTCTTTGCAATTTACCACATTTTAATATCCAGGAATTTATTTGTCCACATGTATTTTAAAGAACTATTCCACGGAAATCCAAAACAGAGCCTGTATATGTGTAGGTTAATGAATCATAATTGTAGTGACAAGAAGTTAAAGGGCTTTGGAGTATTCACCTTTAATGGAGTTCACAGATAAAATATTCAAAACACAGGTCATATATGTTGAGAACCATGCAGTTGCTAAAGCAGTGGATGAGACGTACACGGGACACTATTGATCAGTGTCAAACACAGAGTGCTGAGCGGAAAAACAAAAAGGAGAAGGAGATCTGTCATGAGAGATGCACGTAAGTCAGAAGCAGGTACATGCTATATGAACAGGCACAAAAAAAAGAAGGGTAAACCTTAAACGCAATGGGATGTTTGACTATGATTTGGACCCCAGGGGAGGGAGAGAATATATCCCGAGACCGAGAGGACAGGTTTGAGGTTCTGTGTTGTGTATGGTCTGGCTTCTTTCTGCCCGTCCAGCTCACTCCACAGCTGTTTCTTCCTGGTACTTGCACCCTAACCACACTGGCTTTCCAAGGAGCCATAGTCCTTACACCCCTTGGCTCTTTCACTCCATACTCTCTACGTATTAAAAGCTTCCCTATGTCTTTTCTAATTAAGTCCTAATTACCCTTCAGATCTCAACGCAAATAACACTTCCTCTCTGAAGCCTTTCTAACAACCGCTCAGATGAAGCCGGATGTCTTCTTATAGACACTCACAGATTCTTGAATATCTTCTCGAAAGCACTGGTCAGAGTTATTCTACATTTAAATTAACTTCTCTCCCCTGAGATCGTAAATTTCATTAGACTAAGGGTCATCCTATTTGTCTCCATTTTATTCCTCTCATGTCGTTCATTGTATGATGGGATGAAATGTATGAAGGACTTGAAAATATTTGCTAAATTAAGGGGAGAATAGAAAAATTCAGTATCATCCAGCACTGGATGGAGATACACATGCATGCACACACGTACACACCCACCCCCATGTGTATATACACATATATCAAACCAAATAGATTGGTAAGCAAATGTTTCAGGTTGAACTTTCCTTACTAGAACCCTCTTTTGGTTCGTTAACTACTATATTAACTACTATTCATGTCTTGTTTTGTTTTTCAGCTGAAATGGTTGATACTCCCTCAAAACAAAACCAGATCTTTAGATCTCCCTACTATATCCTGTATTTCTCCTTTTTACTACACATCACAACTGTAATTAAATACATCTTGGTATTTATATGAGAGATTTTATTTACTATGTATGAGTAATATATATGTTCTACGTACAGTTATGTATACAAACGTGAATCACACACACACACACACACACACACACACACACAGAATGGTGTTTGGAAGGTTGCTAGCAAATTGATTATTCGGCCATTCATTTATATGTTCCAGATCCTGCATTAGGAGATAATTTCCAGCATTCCAATGATTTAGGGAACTCCCAGTAATAAGCTCTCATTCTGCACAATTATAAGGCCTCTCCCTTCCTTATTTTTGAAGGAAACACTAGGGTCACTTAAGTTTGAATGTGTATGTATGCATACACATTGATTTTGCATCCTCTTTAATATTATTTTAAGGTCTACTTTCACCCTCTCTGAAATCTGTAAGAAGGAGAAATGAATTTTTCTCAGAAGGACACTGAGAAAAATTGTGTGTGTGATGATGGGGTTATTTGAAAAATGTACTGTGCTCTATTATTTGATCTAGGGCACGCTGCTTATCCGAACTGTGATTTGGGGCTTTTGAAGTCAATTATGTGGAGACTAGAGCAACTGCTAGGTCAACCTTACTAGGGACATACTTAGAAAGTGCTCAAATGTTTCCCTGCCCATAACCCTGAGGAACTTCTGGGGGTGTGGGGCAAAGACTGGAGCACATGTGCTGACTCAGGCTGGTGATAACAGTTGTGGGGAGTTTTATGCTAATTTAGATTTGGGGATTCAGGGTAAATGGTTTGCACATGTAACATGAGAACATGGGCAGATTCTTCAAATCTACTATATTTAGGCGTGTATTAGAGATAGAAAATGATATTAGAGAGTATTTATTTTTATTATTCTGTTTTATCTGGGTCATAAACTTCTTAAAATTTCTTTCTCAGTATAAGCTTTTTATGCTTCTATGCAGTCCTGAGATAATTTTCTTCAAAGATTAAGGAAATAGCTGTTTTAAAGCTAAGTGAATGTTAAAATTATATATATGTGTATACACATACCTCATCATAAGAAGAGCAATATATTGTAATCACTTTCTCAGTAAATCTCAAGAAGACTTCTTGAGAATTTCCATCTGAATACAAAGATACCAGATACCTTAAAAATTATCTTGTTTCGATCTGAGGAAGGAGATTTCCCTCATATTTCTATACAAAAATATCCCATTGTTTAGAAAATTCCTGAGATCTGGGATTATAAATCAATAAGTGAGTTATTCAAATAAGTATTTTATATTATTATTCCCACAAATAAATATACAGGAGCTTTTAGCCATTACATGAAGAGGACTAACAGTATTAGCAGGTGATAGAACAAAATGTGAAAAGTGGAAACAAATGACATCACACTTATTAAAATTTCAAGTTGGAAAAAGCCTTGGTGATTACAAGTTTTAGTGTGTCCTCAATATTGATCGTGAGGTGATGTTCCTGGAGGTCACAGTGCTCCTTAGAGAACCTTGTGAATTACTGATGTAGGACATCTATGCGGCAATCATGGATATAATTTTTGCAAGTCAGGTACTGTTATATCTAATAATCTAACAGAGGCAGAAACAGTCACTGCTAAGTTCTAAAGACAATGATTATGAGAGAAAAAACCAGTGCATTTTATTAATATGGAAATAAAACAAAACAAATAAAAAATCATTTGAATCAAGTGTCTTAATGCCTTAGTTTAACTAAAGGAATAAAACTTCCATTAACTGAAAGTTTTAAAGCCACTATTAATAGTATCTTAGTTTTAGATTTTCTACATAAGAAAATCAAAATCCGATCAGACTAAGAGAATTATGGGATCATATTCCAGGTTTCATGTCTCCTCAGATAATTAAGATATGTGGAGGTCATAGTCCTCTTTAGAGTTACATGTATTTCACTGGTCTGACACTTAAAAACCCAGATAGATTATGACAGATAGGAAACTGAGCTACTGAACATTTTACTAAGGAACCTACTTTTTACCCTAAAGTTGAGGAATAAAAAATGCAAATTTCCAGGATGAATCTAATTAAAAGAGATGAGTACACTTATCCCTAGACTCCTATGTGATACCTACCGGGGACATATATGGCATCACATAATTGGAATTAGTACAGATGCTATTTTCAACCTGAAGAATTGTGCTTCATCCTTGAAGTGTCACCATAAGTGAGCATCAAATGTGCACTTTTAAGAGGCCAGTTGACTACTGTTAACTGGTAGCTTCCAGATATATATAGTAGGACCCATGTAAGCACGGTATGTGCCACCTCTGAAATACTGCACTACTGAACCATTGCTGAAATAATGACGAGCGAAGTTCAGAAATATCTACTTGGTCTTTCCTACTACAATAGGTAAAACTTGATCTTGATATTGAGAACTAAAACAAAAATTAAAAAAAAGGCAAAGAGGTAAAAACTAAATTTTAAAAATATGTTGTTAAATACCTGCTTAATTTTCATTTGGTTCCCATATCTCAAACCTCTGTTTAATCTTAGATTTAATTATTCATTAACACTTTCTCTAAGTACAAATATTGCAAAATGACTGGGTTTTGATAATAATAGTAAACGGGAGATAGTAAAGGTATTTTCGTATTAGTATCTGCAAGTATTATTTTGCATTCTTCTTCTTCTCCTCCTCCACTTCCTTTTTCTTCTTCTTTTATATATAGAGAGAGTGCACGCAGTGGGGTTAGGGGGAGAGTAGGGAGAGAGGGAATCCCAAGCAGGCTCCATCCACGCTTAGCATGGAGCCCCACGTTAGGCTCAATCTCACAATGCTGAGATTGCACCTGAGCCAAATTCAAGAGTTGGATGCTTAACTGACAGCCACCCAGATTGCCCTTGTATTATTCTTTTAAATTATTTTTTAAGGGCACTGTTATATGATATTATAAGTAGGAGTTTACAAACACATATAATTTTTTACTTATAATTCTCATTTTGCAGATACTACTCCATTGCTTAGACTGGAAAATATATCATATGTACTTAAATTGCATAAAGTAGTGTCTAGCCTATTTAGGTATAAGGACATGTTTTGGAAAAAAAAAAAAAAAGGACATGTTTTGGGTAAGGTTTTTATCGACTTGCATAAGAAATAATTTTTCTTTTAGCAATTGTATGTTGAAAAAAGTGCATTATGAAAAATACAATTATAACAAAGTAATATTGAATTAATTGCATATTATCAATCACAACATTTATACACCTTAAAAAAATCATATGTGCATGTAAAATTTTATTCAAACAATCTACAAAAGATGCTTGATAAGTGCCTGGACTTACACATTGTTTGCAGTGAGTTCATGGCTCTCTCTCTCTCTCTTTTTTTTTTTTCTTAAGATTTTATTTATTCATGAGAGACACACAGAGAGAGAGGCAGAGACACAGGCAGAGGGAGAAGCAGGCTCCATGCAGGGAGCCTGACGTGGGACTCGATCCTAGGTCTCCAGGATCACGCCCTGGACTGAAGGTGGCACTAGACCGCTGACCCACCCGGGCTACCCTCATGGCTCTCTAAGCATCAGAAGTCCACAGGTTGAAAAACATGGATATAATGGATTTTTTTTGTTTTTTTTTTCCCTTGTTCTTTACATTTTATCATTCCCCAAATCTTTTTCTATGTCTACTTAAATATCAATAAATATGTTTTAGCAGTATATGTACAAAATCAAGGGCATGATTTTTGTCAAATCCTGTTTAATAAGGATTTATAAAGCCACTGAGCCAAATACAAAATCTGAGCAACTCACCCACAACATCACACCTAGTGAAGTAGTTAACAAAGGTCAATTGGCAACATCTGTTACCTAAAGAAAGCTAGGAATTAAAGCATCATAAATGTTTACCAGTAATGTGTGAAAACAAAATCATCCATAAAAAAGCTTTTCTACTTAGATGAATATGTGCTAGCCATAAATGAGCTCAGAACCTGACAGCTGGATAATTTTAATTTCTGAGTAGTTGATACCTTAGGGAAAATAGAATAAAACATTTTAAAAGTTTTCATCAGCTGAAGGTTTCCTGTGTTTGTAGTCTTCTTTTGAAAGTTAATTGTCTAATTTAAACATGATGATTGAACTAAACTATATAAGATGAACACATCACTATGTATTGTGAATATTTCAGTGATTCAAAAGTTCCTTGCATATGTACATGTATATACAGGCATATATTGTATATGTATATATAATGTATTTCATATTTCATTCATATATTGTGTATGTATATAACGTATTTCATTCAAATGCTATTAATCTACTAGGGAAAATCAGACATAGGTAGAAATAACCATAACAAAGGGTACAAAACAGTGATTCCACAATGTATGTGCATAGAAATTATTATATTCAAAAAAGGAAAAATTACCCCCAACTGTAGATATGCCCAATAATGCTCTTAATATTGGTGGAACAATCCAAATCTAGGAAACAAACTGTCCAAAAAGAAGATATCAGTGTCGAGCCAGATAGTGAATCAAATTGTAATGTCTTACTAGCAAATAGATATAATTAAAGCAGAAGTGAGTTACAAAAGCAAACTCCACATGGAACTTAGACAGTAGAGCAAATGATACTATCAGTGGTTGGGATGGTTAGAAGTTTTCATGGAAGTAGCATAAGAATCGGCACCTTGAGAGATGTATGTGTGTTCACCAAACAGGAGTTAGAACATAATTAGAATTATAGGTAGAGGGAAACAAATCAATAGAATCATCAAGGTAATCATGATATGTCTAAATTTGGAAGAAGTAGAGAGAAGTGTGGCCCTAAATTCATCTTTATTAAGATTAGGTTCAATTAAAGATGCAGAGACAGTATGAATGTTATAGTAATAGATTTTCTCAATTGCAGGGGGGAAAAAAAAAGCTGGTGTAGTAAGAATGGAGAAGAGGGGGGATTTGAAGAATTATTGTGAAGTCACTAACTGGCCCTCCAGGAACACTGCACGTGTGGACAGGGTCAGAGCTTACAGGGCAATCTGGGAAGAGAACCATGGCTAGCTGCCAGAGTAGGACCACGAAATGAAGATGACAGAGTGGGATACAGAAGGTTTTCACATCGGGATAGCTACTGGCTGCTATAGCTCAGCAGGAGTGGCAATCAAAAAAGAGCTGGTCTTGCAATGGGGTAGATAAGGATGGAAGAAGGACAGTACTTCTGTGTTTGCACATCAGCAAATCTAACCATGATGACCTTCAGAGCGGTTTGCCTGCTTCTTCACTTCCTGGTGGCTGTTTTCCTTCTGCCTTCCAAATTTTGCTCAAAATTAACTTTTGGCCAACTTGAACAGAGAACTTTAGGATGAAGGGGGATTCTGGGAATTAGGATTCAATATGAGCAAGAGACAAAGCACAAACCACCACACTATTCCCAGGACTGTTGGCTTTACCCAACACACAGTGGAGAGTCATCAGAGATACTGAGAAAGTGTAGTGTCAAGATAATAGATTTTGTTTTCAGAAAAGCAATTCTAGTCAGGGAAATAGAATTGATTATAAGAGAGATAAACTCGAAGTAGGGAAAATTTTGCAAAGATTTTTCAGACCTCCCGACAAGGAGTGGTACAATATTGGACTAGGAAAATGACAACAGTTATGGGTAGGAGAGAACCCAATTTGGATTTACAAGAGGCTAAATTGACCAAACAAGTGTTGATTGGTTATTGAAAATAATGAAGAGGGAGGAAAAGATGAATGGGTCACAGTAGTAGTTTGGGTATTTGTAAGCATGGTAGGGGGTGTCAAAGAAAAATTGCACCAGACAGATTAAATAGACAAGGACAACTTTATTTAAAATATTGCAGTTAGGGAGAAGGATTAAAATCACAGTAACAAAAGGTGAGAGAATTCTGAAGAGCTGTGGGAGCTGGTGGAAAAGTAGTGAAGGACATTGGAAAGGATAGTTGGTCGATGTGATTAGGGCCATCTGTGTTTGCTAATTGGCACTTAATGTAGTTTGGCTCCTATTCTTCTGCAGAGATTGGAAAATAAGGGCAGTTCTCTTCTTAAAAAAATAATTTTTTATTTAAATTTAATTAATTAACCTGTAGTGCATTATTAGTTTCAGAGTAGAGTTCAGTGATTCTTCAATCTTATATAATACCCAGGGCTCATTGCATCAAGTGCCTTCCTTAATGTCCGTCCATCAAAATAGGGGTGGTTCTTGATGGTGACATTTCAGAGAGATGGGCTTCTGTGTTCTTGAGAGAAGATTTACATCTCAAAGGGGCAGAGGAAATGTTTACAACTGCAAAGTTTCTAAAATAAATACTCTAAGAAAAGAGAAGTCCGTGGTCTAGAGTTAGGAAGATTAATCAAGCTGAGAGGAATGATAAGGCCATCCTGGTCAAAAATCGAATGTATCTGCCAATTTTGCAAAGATGATTCTGTTAGCCATACTGAATTTGAATTTCCTGAAGAGTTGAGTTTGAAAGCTTAAAGTAAGTGGCCACTGATAAACGGATGATAGTGGCTTGAGTGGTGCACCCCTCCTTCCAAAAAAGAAAGACATTCCAATACCCAAATCCCCAGATTCCATGACTGTGCCCTTATTTGGAAAAGGGGTCTTTGCAGTAATGAAGTTAAGGATATTGAGATGAAATCACCCTAAATTATCTAGGTGAATCCTAATTCAGTAACAAGTAATCTGTGAAGAGACATGCCAAGGAAAGGCCATGATTAGAAAGAGACAAAGATCAGAGATTTACAGCCAGAAGCCCGACAATGCCAAAGTCCAGGAGAGTCTGGAAGAGACAAGGAATGAACTATCTTTTAGAACCTCAAAGGGAGGAGAGCTCTGAGGCCACCTTGCTTTGAGATTTCTCACCACTAAAACTGTAGAGAATAAACCGTTGCTTTAATACACTCAGTTTGTGAGTCATCTGTTATAGCAGAATGCAGAAAACTTACATGTTGACAGAATTAATTCACTGATTTTTTTTCCTCATGTGGTTTAAAGTTAACTATATCAGTAAAACATATTCCTCCATTCTACTGGAGGCATACCTAAATAAATTTGCATTAAACTACGATATTCAAGCTCTGACCAATTCATAGGCAGCAACGTAGTCATGAATTGAGTCTAGTCCACCAGCTTGCACATTCACAATTAAGAGAGGGAGAGACAACGAGAGAGACAGAGACAGAGACGCAGAATCATATGAAGTATCATATGAAGTATCCATGCTAGTAAGTGTACTTTATTAGAGTAGATTATAACACTGAATATTTCTGATCAATTAGCTAGTTTTTCTTAAGTAACTTAATTGTGCTGGAATTTTGTTTTATAGAAGTAAAAAAAAAAAGTAAGCATGATTTTGATTTATCAACCAAATAATAAGAGCCTTGGAGTTTTCTGGAGTGGTTTTTGTTGTTGTTGATTTTTACCAAAATTCTCCCATTTCGTACAGCAATAACTTAATAGCTACTAATTAAAAAAGATCTTTTAGGTCTGAACTAATAATACAGGATTATCCAGATAATCCAGAATGATCTACCTATCTCAAGATGCCTAGCTTAATCTTTCCTGCAAAGTCCCCTTTCCATGTAAAGTAACATATTCATAGATTTTGTGGATGAGGACACAGACATCTTTGGGTGTCCTCGTCCACTGTCCTGTCTACCACATTAACTATTTCAAATATCATCTTGAAATCCGCTTTGGGTTTTCAGTATAGCATGTGCCCAAGAAGTTTAGAGAATTCAACTTAAAAGATAAATGGTTTAAAACCATACGTTTGAATGCAAGGAGATAGCTTAAATTTTCTCTCAAACACAAAGGAGCACAAAGAAGGCTCATTTTTGATGAAAATTCGTGTCACATTTAAAATCATACACATAGACAAGGTTTCAGAAGTGCCATCAAACTGGAGTAGCTATTATGGTTCTAAATAGACGTCAGCATAAATTTTACTTTCAATGTGGGACAAAGGACAATAAGCTACTTAGGCTATGAGGGACATAGAAGGAAAGTACAGCAGACAAGGAGACTTGTGCTCCAAGTAATTATAGATCATCCACAGGGAGACCTAGTCCAGGGATCAAAAATGAAAATATAAGCATACTTGAATAAAAATCAATTGTTTTGCTTTACAGCTCTCCTTCTCTCCTACTCGACACTCATTCACAGTCTCACTAAAAACACACTGGACTAGCTTTAGTGATCAATACAAATGATTCCAATATTCCCCACCATATCTCAAGAATGAATACATGATCCTAATCAAGGGAGAAGTCCATCCTTAGAGTGCTATGTTTGGAAAAAAAGAAAAAAATTCCACTGTCTCTTTTCCCCTTTTTTTCCTGATGTGGTAAACATCTATCTGTGCTTCAGCCTGTCAATTTATGCTAAGAAAAAACACACACGGGTGCATCTGAGATAGCAAATCCCTTCTCTGTGTTAATAGGGATATTTTTTCTCTTCAAGAGTAATACATGCTGTTACACTTGAAACTCTTCTTCACTGTTTGGCAGTCAGGATAAAAAGAGCTCATCATTTTGCATACAACTTGTAATGGTTCATTTAATTTTGATTTTCATTCTAAGACAATTTCTTATTAAAAATATTCAGAGCAATGAGAATTTCAAAGGATGTCTATTACTACTGAAATTCAAATCATTTCATTTCAAAATTTTTAATTTAAATAAATGTAACTGCTTTATAACTCCTTGGCAAATATTTTCATGCATAATACTTTTGATAAAGATGAAAATATACATGTAAGAACAGAAGGATAAAACTAAGTCCTAATTAAAACTTGCCAGTATGATCGGCTATTTTGGATAATACCCAGATTTTGACAATTAATCCCAGTAGTTTCACTGAAGAATGTTCTAGAAAAAAAAAATTGTAACAGAATTGTTGCAATAGGAAGTACAGGTATTTGAGGTTAATGTAGGAGGTGGGAGATTAGTGACTAAACCACACACAGTATTGTGTGCGTGTGTGTAGATTTTATGCCTGAAATGGGTTCTTGAGGGCTTCCTAGACTACTCTAAACATATATAACTGTACCCCCTTGGCAAAACGGCCCCTGAGCTTTACTCCCATATAAACTTAAAGTTTACCCCCCTATAGACTTAAAATGGGTAGAGGCCATCTGTATTATATTTTTTTGCTCAAAAGGACCACATTTAGCACATGTGAAAGAACATTATCTTCAGAATTCTCTTAAATCAAATGGAGGTTAATTTCAATATAAAGTCATCGACGAATACGTTTAGTTTTTAAACTATGTTTGTTGGAAAAGAAGAAAGTGGTGACCCGTTTGCCTAACCTTGACGTGTACCAGTGAAGGGCATGTGAATCAGAAGAATAAGACAATTTGATAAAAATTACATCCTTGGCTCTAATCCACACACATGGTAGCCTAGGCAATGGCTGAATTCAGCAGTCTCAGTTACCGTATTTACAAAATAACCATGTTGCAATGTATGAGAATAAAAATAATAGTCACAGTGGTAAGTCGAGTACGATTGGAATAATTTTCATATTTCCTTGCCATCATTAAAAACAACTGTGGGGGTTAGTCATGAAAACTTAAATCATTTTAATTCACAGGGTAAACTATATTTAATATTCTTAATGTTATCATTAAAACCAAAAACCAAATTAATCTCCCTAACATTGCCATAACAACTGGCAGATCCAAGTGTGCAGTGTTGGCACTGTACTTCGTTTTAACGTTTACATTGCTATAACATTTTAGTTGTAAAAGAAAGTAATGACAAGGGCAGTTCATTAATATATCCCATCGTTATGTGATAATGCAACACTTAACATTCTGTTCTGAATGTCTACAGAACGTCAAAATAAATAAATTGCCCCTACTTAGCAGTCGCTGTTAGATTTATTACGGAAACAAGAGGGAGGACATCGAATGCTTTGACACTGGGCAAATGAAACAGTTATTTATTTATCTTGAAATGGCTCTAGTGTCTAAGATATAAAGATATAATTGGAGGTTTATGACTGGATAACAGAATTGCCCAATGCACTGCCAATCCTGACGTAGGAAAAACAATTTTTAAGCCTCATTTTACTTCTCAAAAAGAAAGCAGTCTCCTCATTAAGTATCTCAGAGATTAATAAGGATGAAACACTGCTGCTGCTCGCAATATGGCAAGAAGCCGGCTATGATAGAGGGATACATAAAGTTGAATGGAATACAGTAGGAGGGAGTGGTCTGTCGTACATGGGGGAGAGTGATCAGTGAGAGGCTTCCAAGGAGAGATGCTCAATCCAGGCCTCGAATTCCTAGTCGAAGTCTCTACATGGGCTGATGAACAAAACCCCCTTCAGTAAGTGTGACACTTGTAAGAAGAAAGTTGTCAGACGATGTTTACAAAAAAAAAAAAAAAAGAAAGAAAAAAGAAATGAAGTAAAGAAAAAATGAATGCAATGTAGCAGTGCCAGTCAAAATAAAACATACTCTTACATATATGCATATACTTATAATTTATTATATATTATATTTATAATATTATATTATAATATATTATATATGTAATATTATATATTATAATATTATAATTATACACTCTTACGTATCTTACATAAATATAATATGCATTATGTATACATATATAATGTGGTATATATGTATATACATACATCTATATGTATAACTGTTTTAATAACAAAAACTAAGTAGTTTCATGTGAGTAGAGTTCAATATGTATGTATATGCCGAGGGGAAGAAGGCGGTGGGAGATTAATTTGGAAGATGACACGTTAGATTTAAGGGTTTTTTTTCTCTAAAGATTTTATTTATTTATTCATGAGAGACACAGAGAGAGAGGCAGAGACACAGGCAGAGGGAGAAGCAGGCTCCCTGCAGGGAGCCCGATGCAGGACTCGATCCCAGGACCCCAGGATCCTGCCCTGAGCCAAAGGCAGACACTCAACTGCCAAGCCCCCCAGGTATCCCTAGATTTAAGTTTTTACTTCTATTGACGTGGAGAAGCTAACACTGGCTGCTGGCTTATTTAGTATATGTTTCTTTAGTTTTTCTATATTTGAATTCATAGTTTTGTTACTGTCATTGATTTCTTCAGCACTTTATTTATATTATTATATCAAAATTTATTTCTTTATATAATGCTATTATTTAGTGCATGCTATTTCAACTTACAGAGGAGTAAGCTGAGGCCTAAAGAGGTTATGTAACATCCGTGTACGGGCACTCTATTGACAACAACTAAAATTAGAGCCAAAAAATAAAAAAATAAAAAATAAATTAAAAATAAATAAATAAAATTAGAGCCAAAATGATTACCTGGTTTTGTAGAATTCTTTCTACTACTTTGTACTGGTGCTAGTTTAAAAAAAAAAAGAAAAAAAAAGTAAGCCTATTTATCTTCTTATATACCTTTTTAATCAGTCTTACCATTAGCCACATAATTTCCTAAGTGACACATCTGGGAGGTGTATTTCATTACTCCTTTCCCTATATCAACTTCATCACCAATCCAAGTAACATCTTATAAATAATTAAACCTTGTTCGTGTACAGGGCAAAGAGCTCAATATCTCCTCTCCATTCCATAATGCTCACCTGCATTCAATCCTTGTATTAATGCCATGATACCCTTATTAGTCTCTGAACTTCTAGATTCACTTCCCCTCCACGCAACGTACTTTCTTCAGAATGATCTTTTACAGTGATTATCTAGTCATGAAGTACCCATATGCTGGTCAGCATTACTACAAGCATCAATACTGGATTATATATGGGCATTTATAACCTCTTCTTATGCTTTGGTATCTTGGGATAAACAATTTTTCTCAGAACACTAAGGTACCCTAAGCTCTTCCATGACTCTCTGGACACCTCCTCTCTTGCATTGACTGGTTTTAAGGCATAAGAACTAACTAATAATAAGTTAAAAATAAAGCCATTTGCTTTAGCAAGGAGACTAAAGGAAGTTCTGTACAGGTCAGAAGGGACCCAGACTCCTTAAATTTTACTACCTTGCTATCTTCAACAAGTTGACTTTCATTCTCACACTTTGGCCTCAAATTCACAGCTTGGCTGCATTAAATTCAGGCATCACATCCTCTAACCGATATTCCTAGTAGAAGAAAGAAATGGACAAAAAGGGGTTTTGGGGTTGTTTGTTTGTTTGTTTGTTTGTTTTGCCACAGGAGGCATGAAGCAAAATATTGTCAAATACCCTTCTAGCATTTATTTTCCATTGGCTGCAACTTAGAACCTTGAACGTTGATACTACAAAATCACTCAAAGATAAAATCGGAAAAGGGAATGGAGATGTCATGACTAGCTGAGACAAGTGGTTCATCTCTTGCTGTAGTATACATCGAAACACTGAGTAAATTAAGGGTCGATGAACACAGAAGAAGGGAAACATGAAAAGAATGTAAGATCATTATGAGATTTGATGATTGGATTCTTGTAAATGGATTAGAGAGAAAAAAACATTAACTAGAGTTAAAGTAATAATATCCCAGAATTTTCCAGTTATTGATACATAAGATCAAACCTGTAAATTCAGCAATATAGCTGACTATCCACTGAAGCTGAATAAATACAGACATCTAGGTACAGCATAGTAAAACTGCTTAAAAATCTAAGACAAAAAATCTAATTAACAGCAGACTGAGGATAAAAATCGTATTACCAAAAAAAAAAAAAAAATCGTATTACCTTTGAAGTAACAACAGTAATACTGAAAATTGACTTAAAAAGAGAGGTCCCAGAAAAATGTCATAACATCTTAAAATGTTGAGATAAAATAACTACTATTCTTCCTTTATATACCTTCAAAATTATCTGTAAACTTAAGGCAAATAAAAATATTTCTACATATTGGCATGATATAATCCATCATGACTTTCTCTTTAGTAAAATAAATATATAAGGGAGCTTTTCAAACCAAAGAAAATTATTCCAGATGGAGCAAGGGAACTAAGGAAGTATGAAAAGAAAAGGTTTGAATTGAAATGAGTAACTATTGACTTAAAAATGCAATAATAATATATTCTAGGACTTAAATTATATGCAGACGTAAAACACATGGCAAGAATAGCAGGAATGGAGAGAGGGTGATAGAAAAGAATAAAAATGCTAGCATCAACTGGAAAGTGATAACAGTAACAACTCATATTAGGAAGTTACAATGTCAAGGGGAAATTAATGTATTATTATTTAGGATAATAATTCAGGAATAGAAAAAAACATTAAATAAGCCAATAGAGGAGAAAGATTGAAATAATAAAAATATATACAATTAATCCAGATAAGAAATGAGAGAACAAAGAAACAAGATAATAAAAACAGAAAATAAATAATTACATGGATAAATATTAATACTTAAGTAATGGGCAGTGGGTGGCTCAGTGGGTTAAGCATCTGCCTTTGGCTCAGGTCATGATCCCAGGGTCCCAGGATCCAATCCCGCATCGGGCTCTCTGCATGGAGCCTGCTTCTCCCTCTGCCTGTGTCTCTGTCTCTCTCTCTGTGTCTCTCATGAATAAATAAATAAAATCTTAAAAAATCATAATTTTAAAGCCTGAATACAGTAAAACAGAGCATTACTATAATACTGAATATTAAACAGGTGTTTGAGAAGACACCTGTGGTTTTTTTTTTTTTTTGGTATTGAGAAACATTTTAATGCTATTTATTACTTAATACTGATTTTTGGTTGTTACAAAGTATCATAAAGCACCCTGTATAGTCCTCTATTTTCATTATCAATAATATTGGCCAGTGTTGGTACAGTCCTTTATACAGATGCTTCCTCAACACACTCAGTGAATCTAGATACTAGACTAGCAGAGAGCACTTCACCAGTACTTTTCCTGTTATATAAATAATTCCTGTGGAAGTTCACAGGATCCTGGAGAGATCCTCCTCAGATCTGTGGTGAAGAAAGTAGCATGACCAACACTTCCGCCCAATCCCTATGCCCACCCCTTCTTTGAGAGTCTATGTATATTGTTCCTGAAAACTTTAATAGAAGCTTCCTCATAGATGAGAAAAAAGGAAACCACATGAGAAGGCAAGAAAAAAAAAGTAAGATACCCTTTTATGACCCAAATGGTCTATTTCCTTCACCGATACCTTCTTTCTCTGGGGCTCCACATTTAGCACAGAGAAATGAGTTCGCTATTTATGACAATCATTTTAATCATTATTACATTTTAAATAGCTTTTAATCATACATCTGCTTACATATTTCTCACAGAAATGAGCCGGAAGCGTTTTTTTTTTTTTTTTATTAACCTTTTTTTGAGTTCTAAAGTTGTGAAAGTTAATTAATATTACAGGAACACTACAGTGATTTCATGGAATTTTTTTTTTTTTTTTTTGCTATGTAGATTAATAGTTCAAGTCTGTTAAGTTTCTAAAAGGCCACGTTTGGGTGAGAGAAAACAATGTAAATGTCATTTAAATTTTAAAGAAATTTAAGAAACGGCATCTCCACCACCACTGTATTTCTATCTTGTTTAGAGATAGGACGCTTACATTGTGGTTTGTCTTCATATTTGCTAAGTGATTATATTTTGTCTTAAGGAATGGAAAATTTAGAAACTGAGGAATATAATAATTTTGGTTTTTGTAAGAAGAACGGTTTTTAAAAAGGTGTTTTACAGAGGGGCATAGATCAGAAATCAGAGTTCACTTAGAGATCTAGGTCTGAAATATATAACCAACTAGAGGCTGTTACACAAACACTGATTTAAATAATCACTCATTGCTACATCTTCAATATTAAGGGGGATGACACAAGAAGAGCTAATTGGTGACATAATTGTCAAATCTGTCATCAAACCGGTCTACACTCCTAGCATGCTGTTCTGCTGAGGTGCATTGATATGGAGATCCCCTGCCTACACTATCCCTTTAAGCATATGGGGGAAAAAAAAAGAAGCTGTTACCTAAATTGTTAATTTGTTCCAACAACCAAAAGAGCAGCAGCATTTAATCTCAAATCCACATTTCTATGCCTATTGATTTCCATTTCATCTCATTCTACTCAAATGTCTCCCAATAACTTGACATTAGTTTGTTCTTAAGCCAACATCTCAGAAAACATTAAAATGCTTTCATGTTATGTCTTATCACTTCATTTAAGGTCTCGTCATCCCAGTCGGTCCTGTGACATAGTGTTCTTGATCCCTGTGTACTGTCAAAGACACAAAAAAGCAGAGGTCCCACAGCTAGAAGGTGGGGAAGGTCACCTCTGGGCAATGCCAGATGGTCTCTGCTTTCCTCCAGACCCTACAGGTGGGTGGTCCACAGGGTGATAGGAAAGCTGAGGGGGGTGGAAAACAAGACCAACCAGCCAAACAAAAACAAACCAACAAACAAAACAGGCATAGGGCTGCTGGGAATGGTTTATCTTTTCACTCTGTTTGAATGAGTTCCCCCTCCCTGCACCCCCCCCCCTCACAGAAAGGGTTTTTAATGACCATGTCTGAATGAATACCATAGATTGCATTTGTGTTAAAGCTATGCAAAAATATACTCGGAGCATGAACAGCTCTGTTTTCTCGCCCAGCTAGGTTTAGACTTTTTTTTTACTGGAAACTCCCATCTCCAGCCCCCTGCTCCCGTCCCAATTAGTTAATATCTTCAATTATTGCTTAGTTCATTGATCCACTTGGGAGATTTCAGTCTGATTCAAAGGACAGAGCCCATGTAGTGATAACTGAAAATCATATTACACTCAATAGCTCCACATCTTTTCAAAATCGCCTTTTAAAAGAGGATCAGAAAAGACAGGAGCTAACACTTTTCCCAATATTCGCTAGATGTTAACATTTTCAATTTGCCACCTTTTTCACAGAATTTCTTTTCAGAGAATAACACCATTGCCCCAGCGGTAGAATAGGGCTCTGTCATTTTAAAGACTAAACACTATTAGGGGGTCATTTCAAATTTTTTGGTATAAAACTTCTTTGTGTACACAGGAAGATCACCAGGGCAGTGTTGTATCTATTTCTCTGTTCTATAAATAGTCCTACAATTCAAAGTGCAATTGTTTAGGCAATATAAAAATTCTTACACAAATGATTAATCTGTTTCTCATAGCAACCCTGGGGGTGGGTGGGGAGGATATTGAGTATCTACACAAGAAAACAGAAAGAAGAATTTACTGATTTTCTTCAGGAAAAGATATCAAGTCCAATGTCTCCAAGTCCATCGTTTTGGGCTCAAATTACAAGTGTCATTATGACCTGATAATTCCTCGAACTCCTTCTTCTCCCCTCTTTCTAATTCTCTTTCTACATTGGTCCTGCTCTCACTGTTGGAACAGAGTTGGTTTCCATTGGACAATCCAGTAAGGCCTTCAGACCCAAAATGTGGCCATCCTCTTCAGAAGGCCATGCTTTTCTTCTCTAAATTGATATTAATATATTTTTCCTGTTGAGAGTTGGAAAAGTATTCTGTATCATTGATATCCAACTATGGATCTCCCTCAAGGAAAACGAAATAAAAAAAGAGCAAAAGGCATGAAGAATAGTCATTTTTCAGATCATTTAAATTAATGTGATGGCCATTATATCTGAGAACTCTGATCCGATGGTAGGTAAATTGCTGAAAAAACTCATTGTAATAAATTAAGTAAAATATTTTATAAATCCATTCGATCTCTCAACAAGTTGAGCAGTTTGGTTTGTTTTTGTTTTTAATTTATACAACCTTTAGGGCAAAGGTTACTTCACAGATTTGTAGGAATTAATTGTCTAACAATTAATTTACAATTAATTTGGAACACAAAAGTCTTTTTTTTAAAGTAAATGAAGAAAAAATTCCCAGAAAATATTAAAACATAAAATAAAGAGCAGAGAATGCATTTAATCTTCACTTTCTTGTGATTAGGTGGTTAACAAAGGTTCACCAGATTATAAAGTCAGCTTCCTTCTAGTAAAGAAACATATTTTTTTTAAGATTTTATTTATTATTCACACAGAGAAAGAGAGAGAGAGATAGGTAGAGACACAGGCAGAGGGAGAAGCAGGCTCCATGCAGGGAGCCTGACGCGGGACTCGATCCCAGGACTCCAGGATCACACCTGGGCTGAAGGCGGTGCTAAACCCCTGAGCCACCTGGCCTGCCCAAGAAATGGATTTTACAGAAGCTTTAATGGAGCAGCTGTTGAATAAAAGAGCATAGTATGTTACCCCTATGGGAAAGCAATCTATTTTTGTAAACTTTTTTTGCCCATAATTTCCTTTTTACTCAATGCTAAAAATGGCATTTTTCTTCTCAGGTGGGAGACCTACACCTCCTGACTCTCTAAGTTCCCAACTGTGTGAATGTGGGTAGGGGGACAGTTTGGGTCTGTGCTTTAATATCACAATGCCTTCAAGCTTGAATTTTCATGAGTTTATCTTCTTCTCTTCTGATTAGCTATGAAACTCTAAATACTTACTCTGCATAATGCTGGTTTGGTTCGTGAAATAAGCTGTTTTACACACAGCCAAAGCAACATCATTTCAGCATTACTGCCTTATAGAAGCAAATCGTTATTCCAAGTAAATATAAATGTTTAATTTCTATTCTTTGCGGTGTACTTCCAGTCCACAACAGTTTACAACTCACAGTCTCAGGAATTTGTCATTTTCTTTCGAACATGGCTGGCCGAAACAAGATTGGCTTATGCTCCTATGCAATGTACTTCAAATGTTGCACTTTCCTCCAACAAAGACATCTATACCTGCTTTATTGTTGAAAATAAAATCCAATGTCATTCAATTTTCAAAGACACAGTGGTGATTTGTAAATGAAAATGGTTGTATTTTTGTGAGTTTATTCTAAAATATTTGCTAAATATCTAGAAAAAAAATAGATTGAATCCATATCCCATGCATTGGGAATTTGATTTTAGCTATGCTATGAAGATTTCCCTCCATTCATTTCACCATGTTTGATAGATAGTGAATGTTTGAAGTTGTGCATCCCAAGTAGTGTAAGTTAAGCTACATCCTTTGCAGTCATGGGTAAGCACTTGATCCACAAATAAAATAGGCCATCTCTTTAGGTCTCTATCCTCATATCTGTATTTATTATCTCAAACATGACAACTGTCATACTTCTTAATGATCTTCTTAATCCAGATTAAATTAGATTTACAAATACCTGTTCCAGTAAATACAGTACCATTTAATCATAACACAATATTCTAAGTATAGTGGATTCAAACTGAAAAGACCTCTATGTTTTTCCATTAGGAGCAGGTTTGGTACCAGTTATATAAGTACCAGTTATATAAGTTTGGCTGAAATACTTCCTCAAAACACTCAGTGAAGCTGGCCTCTAGACTAGCAAAGAACATTTCACCAGTACTTTTACTATTATATACAAAATTCCTATGGAAGTTGATAGGATCTGGAGATACTATCCTCAGATCTGGGATGAAAAACTAGTATAAAAAAACTAGTACAATCAACATTTAGAAATATGTAAATATTTTGAAAACTGATACAAATTAGCATTTTAATAAGCAACAATTTCTCTTCAAACATTGATGGAAAATTCTCTTTGTTATGAAATGGAATTTCTCCTAACCTACATAGAGTAAAACCTAATAACCAGACCAAGGTTTTCATTGCAAGGTATGGATGACCTCCATAATTTCTACTGAACAATTTTCTGTAACAGATAAATTTCCAGCAACTAGATTCACATTTTATTTTGTTTTTATTTCACTTTATGTTTTAAGTAATCTCTACCCCCAAGGTGGGGCTTGAACTCAAGACTCCAAGATCAAGGTTGCAAGCTCTACCAACTAAGCCAGCCAGGCACCCTGAAATCAGGTTTTAGAATCATACTGTCCCCGATTATCTGGGGGTGATTCAAAGAGTGAGCATATGGAATCCCTAAGACTTACAGTCTCCTCTGTAATCGGACCAGCAAAGAATAGTCCAACAACTTTAATGGACAAAAGTATCCTAAAGCAGCAAAATTTATATATGTATCCAATATTATTTATTGTTGGTTATTTTTATGTTTTAACATATGTCTAAGCTTCTATGTATCCTGAAAAAATTACAAAGACATATTCAAATGGATAGTATACACTATCCATCAGCTAAAATCAATTTAAAAATGTTCTCACTAAAAAAACAAAAACAACAAAAAAAGTTCTCACTATAGCATTCTAGTTTTTCTCGTTTTTTTTTTTTTTAAATGTAGGTCTAATAAATGGAAAATAAAATGCAGTTCTTAAATAATCTATTTTATGAATTTTGAAAATTGAACCTTTCTACCCTCCTGTTACGTTATGAATAAAGCCCTTCACCCCTGCTGCCCTCCCCCCCCCCCCAGATCATAGGGTCAGGTCCTAGTCCACAATGTGATTGTATCTGGAAATAAGGCCCTGAAGCAGGGTAAATAAGGTAAAATGAGGTAGAAGTGTAGGATTCTAAGCCAATAGGACTAAGCCGGTAAGACCCCTGGGGTTTTTATAATAAGAAAAAGAGACACCAGAGCTGCACAGAGAAAAAGGACATGTGAGGACTCAGCAAGAGTGCAGCCATCTGCAAGCTAAGGAGAGAGGCTCAGGAGAAAGTGAAACACCTTGATCTCATACTTCTAGCCTCCAGAACTGTGAGAAAATTAATTGTGGTGTTTAAGCCATTTATTGTGGCTGCTTTGCTATGGCAGCCCAAGAAGACTAATAAGCCACCTCACAGAACATTTCAGAAACCTAGGAAGTCGCCTTCTTGCCCTTTTAGAGTGCATCTCCCTCTATCAGCCTCTACCCTCCCCCCACAAAATGCCATCTACTTCCACCCCAAACTTAGTTTTGACCCTATAGTATATGGACTCTATATGAATGGAATCCTATAGTTTGTACATTCTTGTGTCTGGGTTTTTTTTTTTTTTCCTTAAAATAATGTTTTTTTCATTCATTGATTGTGCTGTATGCATTAGTACTTTCCTCCTCTGCCACTGAACTCCCTCTTGAAATCTAGACTGACAATATATTTGATATATAATGTTTCAGACCTATGAAACAAGGAAGTAGAATTAGGTATCTTTTGAACATTAAAATTCTATATGAATTTTTAGCATTGAAAATGTATTTTCACTATCCACTTTGCTTCCTTTTGCCTTTGATACCATCCCTCATGGAAGACATTGAAAAGAATACGAGGATCTGGAGGGTTAGAAGAGTGCTTTCAGAAAAGATATGGGACTTGGGGAGATACAATCTAAAATTCTGTTTCAGAATTGACCTTTTAGAAGTGAAATAAGCAGCAGAACCTAAAACTGGATTTAAGGCAGACATAAATGGGGAAATGTTAAATTTTTAACTATGAAATGCTAATAAACTAACATGTTATATATCACTTTGAGGAAACTAGTTTGTTAACTATACATTAAAACTGAAAAATATACTTTTACTAAGATAATGCTAAGGCAATGAAAAAAAAGCTTGGTGTGATCAAAATTCTACATTTATTCTATAAGAACAATAGGCCATAGGAACATAAATAATCAATGTTAAGGATACATTGAATATAATTGCAATAATAATGGAAAGAAAATGATTCAATTCTACCTAGAGCCACCAGGATCACCTCTAGTGTACTTTCTTAATCATGTTTTAATGTATAACAATTTGGATGATTCCTCAGAATATTTTTGAAATTATATAATAAAAAGATTTATTAGTGATTATAAGTAGATAAATGAATGGAAAAGATGTACAAGTAGAGATAAAGATGAATAGATAGTAATTCTAACAAATTATGGATTTTAATAAAAATATATACCTCATCTATATTTATAATATGAATCTTGATTAATACCTGACACATGTGGAGATGAAAAGACTGAAAATATTGAAGAAGTAATAAAATAGAGAATTTTGCCTTATAAAATAAAATGATATTAGTTTTCATTGCATCTAAAATTTTTTGAATGGGTTTCAATGTTTTTCATATGTACTTGTAGTTGTTATTTAGTTTCTCCATTAAAACATTGTTAAATCCACACTTTATGTTAGTGAATTGCATTTTTTTAATATAAAGCGCTAAGAACAAAAATTTTAAAGAAAAAATAAACTACAAAGAAATTTTCTTCCTGTATAATTGTCTCACATTAACATTTTCCCATATGTTTATATCTTTGTTCTTTAATATAATCCAGAAATTCTGCATCTGGAAAATGATAATTCCCAGTTCCACATTTCAAAGCAAAGCAAATTAAGGTGCTAATTGCAGAAATCTAATTTCAGGAAGTACAGTTATCACCATACATTTGGAAATGCAAACATCACATAAAGAGGAAATATCACTAGATTCTATTTAGGAATAAAACCATTCTATAAAAAAATCTTTTTTGTTTGTTTTCCTTCTGTTTGTCCTGAGATTCTCCTAAAAAAGATTATGAGGCAGTGTTTTTTGTACTTTTAACTTATTAAGTAGATATCAGTGAAGGATAAGTGAAATCAAGTATGGAAGGAAAGAAAGCATTACATAGATTCATTATTAATATGACTATACCTAACTTTGATGGCTTGATCTGGAGGTACTGTGCTTTAAGAAGGTACAGACATTCCTTTTCAAGATAATCCTACAAAGGGAAGAAGAAGGGAGAATTTATTCACCTGCCTATTTTTTCAATTGTTTGAAGATTTTGCTAAAAGGGATAACTCCTCTGAATTTGTGTTGTGCACATGTGAGTATGTACTGTTACTCACTGCAGTGAGGTCAGCAGGGAAGGCGAGGGACAGGATGTGAGGGGACAACAGGTCACACATGTGTTAGGTTGGCACAGCACACAAAGACTTGGCTGCTTATAATGGCTCAGAGTATTTGCTGCTATGTAAGACAAAGGTAGACCAACGGATCTGAGATGGTGTATCTAAGAGGGGTCTGATAAATGATTAAAAAAGATTTTGGTGGAAAAAAAATCTGGTGGTTTCTTCAAAGTATAATGGTTGTCTTTTACAGGAACAATTCTGATTGCAAGAAATTTGAGTGAAAATAAAATTTTATTGACAAAGTAGGATAGCATAACAATTTCATAACCCATTAAATCCAAATGTTAGAAATTTCTGTTTTCTGATTCAACATATAAAAAGTTTGGAAGTTCTCACTCCCATCCTCATACCAAACCAACCAATCAACAAACAAAAACTGTACATTGAAAAGTAACAACTCCTTTTTGATCCATCAGAGAATTGAGGTCACACAGCAAACTCCTATCCTGAAAACTGAGAGAAAGGCAAATACAAAGATTCAGAGCTTACTGGGAGTAGAAACTAAGGAGCAAAAATCCACTCCTATATCCAGTACTAGCAGGTACATTTAATTCATAATTGACAATTTTTTGGATGCTCAGTGAGAATTAACTCCAAGGGGGTAATCTTAAAGGGAGCTCACACTTTCATGAATGCTACTTCTAAGAGCCCCACCAGGTTCTCATAATAAAGATTGGAGAAAAATCCCCACATGCTTGCCATAGAGAGTGGGGAAAAGTAATCATTTTTTTAAGATTTTATTTTGAGTAATCTCTACACCCAACACAGAGCTCAAACTCACAACTCCAAGATCAAGAGTCAAAAACTCTGCTGACTGAGCCAACCAGGTGCCTCAGTAACCATTTTGAAATAAACACAGAGTTCTCTATTTTCTGACTGTCTTCAAAGGAAACTACTATACCAAAGCCTGAGATGGAGGAAACAAAATACCTGTCTGTCGCCCTCTAGCCTTTCTTTATCACCTATGTTGGAGATGGAGACTGAGAAGTACTTATGAAGGTCACAGCCAGGCACACAGGCTCACTAAAAAATTGAGACCTAATTACAGGAATATAGAACACTTCCCTTTCTTCATCTTTCATTGTATACCAACCCAAGGGTCCTGTAGAATAATGGAGGACAGAAGTTGAAAGAACTGCAAGTGACATAATCTATAACTCAGATTGTAGTTAAGAAGGAATTTCTAGTAAAAAAACAAAGACAATAGGGGCAACTACAACAAAAGAACACCAGAGGAAATTGAAGCCTCCAACAGATACAGCTATAGAGAATGGTAAACACTGTGTAGCTCCTAGGTGAATTTTCATGAACTGTCATAATGATGACCTATTTACCTTAGTTCCTATTACCAAATACATAATGTATGGCTTTCAAAACAACAATAGTAACAATAACAACAACAAGGCATGTTAAAAGGAAGAAATAAAGTCTCTGAAGAGACAAAGCAAATAACAAAACCAGATTAGGATACAACATAGATTTTGGAGTAATTACAGCAGTGATTTAAAATAACAATGTATAATATGCTAAAGGACCTAACAGAAAATGTGAACAAAATTCAAGAACATGTGGGAAATATAAATTGGCAGATGGAAACTCTAAGAAAAGATCAAAATGAAATGCTAGAACAAACAAATAAAGAAACAATGTAAAGGAAATGAAGAATGTCTTTGATGCGTTCACCAGTAGAAAGAGCATGTCCAAGTAAAGAATCCATGGGTTTGAAGAGATGTCAATAGAAACTTCCTAAACTGAAATGCAAAGAGGAAAGAGAGAGAGACAGACAGGCAGACAGACAGACACTAAAGAAGAGGAGGAAAAAAGCAGAAGTGTTTCAAGTAATAATGGCTGAGAGTTTTCCAAAATTAATGACAGATACCAAACTACAAATCATAGGAGCTCAGATAAGCACTGATCATTGAGACACAATAAATTAAAAAGAAAAAAGGAGCTACATATAGACATATCATATTCAATTTGCAAAAAACCAAAGTCAAAAAGAAAATCTTGAAAGAAGCCAGAGAGTAAAAAAGCAAAGCAAAAGAGAATATACAAGTACCTCACTGATAAAGAAACAAATAAGAATTTCATCAGATTTCTCTCATAATCTTTGTAAGCAGAAGAGAGTAGAATTAAATATTTAAAGAGTTTAGAAAAAAGTCCAACAGACTAGAATCTAAATTCAGTGAAACGCTCCTCCAAAGTGAAGAATACTTTGTTATAAAATGAATTGTGTTCCCCCAAATGAATATATTCAAACCTTAATCTCTAATGTGATGGTATTTGGAGATGTGGCCTCTGGGATGCAGTCTGGTTTAGATGAAGTCAAGTGGAAAGGGATTTCATGATGGGATTAGCATTTATAAGAAGAAATATTAGAGTGCTTGCTTCTCCTCTTTCTCTTTCTCTGCTTATATGTGCCCAGGAAAGGCAATGTGAGGATGCAGACAGAAGAGGCATCTTCACCAAATACCAAATACATCTTCACAAAGAGAAATTCTTCACCAAATACCAATCCTACTGCTACACTGATCTTGGACTGCTTACCTCCATTGTTACGAGAAATGAAATTCTATTGTTTAAGCCACGCAGTCTATGTAGTCTATGACATTTTGTTATCACAGCTTGTGCAAACTAATACAGACTTTTTTCAGCAAATTAAAAATAGAGAATTAATTGTCAATATATCTGACTTGAAAGAAATGTCAAAAGAGTTTTTCTACGTAAAGGAAAATTGTATAGGTCAGAAACTAAAATCTACATAAACGAGGGATGGAATAAATGAAGATGAATTTAAGTGCTTTATTTTCCTTATTCTTAATTGATCTAATATATAACCATTAAAAATAATAATAGCAGATACATGTTCTGTGATTACAGCTTATAGAATAACAACTATATCATAAAGGATGAGAGACAGAAATTGGAAATATTGTTAAAAGGTACCTATACCTCCTCAATCAGTAGAGTGGTATTTGAAAGTAGACATAGATTAGTTATATACATTAAATTTTAAGGTAACTGATAAAAAAATTTAAGAAGTGCAACTGATATGCACTTATGAGAAAGGAGAAAATGGAATCATATAAACCTTCAATTTAAACAAATAATAAAGAATGTGAGAATATACATAAAAGAAATGAAAACGGTAAAAACCATTACAAATATAGTAATTTTTAATATAATATTAATAATCACTTTAGAAATGAAGAGAAAGCTAAAATCAAAGTTTTACTTGAAAATTTAAAAAAGAGCAAAATAAACTTAAGCAGAGAGAGAAACTAAACTATAAAATTTGTAGTATATAATTGAAAATATTAAAATGATAGAATCAACAAAACCAAATGCTGGTTCCTTGAAAAAAACAATAGTGTTAATTAACACTAGCCATGTTAACCAAGACCAAACCAAACCAAAACAGAACAAATACACAGTAAAATAAAATAGAGGGAGAAACATAAATACTAATATCGGAAATGAAGGAGGGTCATCATTATTGATCCTATAGACAAGAAAAGGATACCAAATGAATATAATTTTTTTAAATAAACTCTGCCCAACACGGGGCTTAAACTCATGACCCAAGATCAAGAGTCATATATATGCTCTATCAATTGAGTCACCCAAGCACCCCCCAAATGAATATTTTTAATGATTTGTGTTTACATTTTGATGATTTAGATTAAATGAACTGATTTCTGGAAAAACATAATCTATCACAACTCAAGGGAATGAAAATGGATACTCTGAATAGGCCCATGTGTGTTTAAGAAAACAGATCAATTATTAATAACATTAGGAAGGAGAAAGAAACATGGCCAGATGGTTTCTGTGGCTAATTCTACTTAACATTTAATAAAGAATTTACAGCAATATTTCTGGAAAACAGAAACAGAAAGATTACTTCCTAACTCATTCTATTAGGCTGCCATTATTCCTATTTAAATACCAGATAAAGAATTGAAAGGAAAACTACAGATTAATATGTTTCATTAAAAAATACATGAAAATCTTCAATAAAATTTTAGCAAATTTAATACATTTGAATATATTAAGAGAATTACACACCAAGACCAAGTTCGGATTTACCCTACTTTGTTGTTTGACATTCAAAAGCTAGTTTAAATATTCATAAATTAATTAAATACTGGAAGTCTAGCCAGAGCAACTAGGCAAGAGAATGAAATCCAAGACATCCAAATTGGAAAGGAGAAAGAAAAATGATCTCCACAAACAAAACAAAAAAATCAGTTAGAATAACCCAAATTAATAAAGTTGTAGGATATAAAATGGATATTAAAAAATCAGTTGCACTTCTATCCACCACCACCAAAATATCTGAGAAGGAATTCCAGAAAATAATTCTATTTACAATACTATTTAAAAAGGATAATATACTTGTGAATAAAGTTATCCTAAGGAGGTATAAGACTTGTACAAAAAAAACTATAAGATGCTGATGAAAGAAATTAAAGATAGAACTAAATGGAAAGGTATCCCATGTTCATGGGTTAGATGAATTTATACCAATAAAATGTCTGAACGCCTGAGTGGCTCAATAGTTGAGTGTCTGCCTTTGGCTCAGGGCATGATCCCGAGATTCGGGATAGAGTCCCACATCAGGATCCCCACAGGGAGCCTGCTTCTCCCTCTGCCTGTGTCTCTCTCTGTATCTCTAATGAATAAATAAAATCTTTTTAAAGACCCCAATAAAATGTCTATACTACCAAAAATAATCTACAGATTTAATGAAATTCATATTAACATCTCAAAGGCATTTTTTACAGAAATATAAAACATCATAAAATTCACATGGAACCACAAAAGACCCCAAACAGCTGAAGCCAACTTTGAGCAAGAAGAACAAAATTAGAGGCATCACATGTTTTAGAATTTCAAGTAAATCACGAAGCTCTAGTAATCAAAACCCTATGGTTTGGCATAAAAACGGACATATATACTAATGCAACAGAATGGGTAGTGCAGAAAGAAATTCACATATAATACAATAAAACAATCTTTGACAAAGGTCAAGAAAACACAATGGGCAAATAGTCACTTCAACAAATAATGTTGGGAAACTGGATAGCCATGTACAAAAGAATGGAACTGTATTTCTAGCTTATGATATACACAAAAATCAGCTAAAAATGAATTAAAGACTTAAATATAAGATTACAAACCATAGAACTCCTAGTTGAAGGGTTAGGAAAAAATGACATTTATCTTAGCAATTATTTATTGGACACAACACCAAAACACAGGCAACAAAAGCAAAATATAGGAAATAAATAAATGAATTTGTATTAGACTAAAAGCCTCTGCTATGGCAAAGGAAAGAATCAACAAAATGAAAAGGCAACTTATGAAATGGGAGAAAATATTTACAAACCATATATCTTACAAAATATATCAGGAACTCTTATAGCTCAATAGAAGGAGGAGGAGAGGAAGAGGAAGAAAGGGGAAAAGGTGGAGAAAGAAAAAGAAAGAAATGAAGAAAGGAAGCAGCAAGCAAGCAACCTGATCACAAAATGGGCAAAGAACATGAATAGAAGTAGAATAGAGAGTTCTGCAATGAAGATATACAAATGTTCAACAGATACGTGAAAATACGCTCATCATCAGTAATTATCAAGGAAGTGCAAATCAAAACCTTGATGAGATATCACATCACTCCTGTTAGGATGGGTATTATGAAAAAAAAGAATACAAATAAACAAAAAATGACAAATGTTTTAGAGAAAATAAGAACCCTTGTGCACTGTTGGTTGGACATGTAGAATGGTACAACTGCTCTGGAAAACAATGTGTACTTCCCTCAAAAAATTAAAAGCAGAACTACCATAAAAGTCAACATTCCTGCATCTAGGTATATATCCAGAAGAACCAAAATTGGGATTTCAAAGAGATACCTGCATTACTATGTTCACTGTTGAATTTTGAGAACATCCAAGATATGAAAGTAACTTAAATGTCCATTGACAGGAAATGGATACAGAATGGTATATATACACAATGAAATATTATTCAGCCTTTAAAAAAAGAGGAAAATCCTGCCATTTGCAACAATATGGGTCAATTTGAAGAATCTTATGCTAAATAAAATAAGCCAGACACAGAAAAGCAAACACCAGATGGTATTACTTGTAGAAACTTATAGAAGCAGAGAACAGACAGGGATTGCTGAGAATTAGGAAAAGGGGGAAATGAGGAAGTACTAATCATATAGTACAAAGTTTCAGTTACATAAGACCTAGAGATCTACTGTATGGCATAGTTCCTACAGTTAATACTGTATTGCATTCTTAAAAATTGCTTAAGAGGGTTGATCTTACATAAAGTGTTTTCTTGTCACTCACACATACAAAAATAATGAATAAAGAGGGCAAAAGAAAAGTTTGGGAGGTGATGGATATGTTTATGCCATAGATTGTGATGATGGCTTCACAGATGTGTGTTTCTCTCTAACCTCATCAAACTGTATACCTCAAGGATGTATAGCTCTTGCTAAGACAATCATACCTCAACAAAGTTATTTTAGAAGTGAAAGAAAATCACTTACTCCATCTTATTAACAGGTTAAGTAGAAAAGTCATATGATCATCTTAATTGAGAAAAAATATTTAAATAAAATTGATTTAAATAAATTAATTAAATAAAAATAATTAAATAAAAAAATATTTAACAAAATTCAATTACCTCTCATGACAAAAAGCAAAGGAGGAATAGAGGGAAACTCTTTCAACTTAAGTATACCTACCAAATTTCCTATGGACATTAAACTTAACAGCGAGAAACTGATTGATTTCCTTCTAAGACTGGGGATAGACAAGAATTTCTCTTCAAATTTTTTTTTTCCTACTCCCCTATTGAACATTATGCTGGAAATCCTAGTGAAATAAGAAAATAAAAGGAATGCAGATTGGTAAGGAAGAAATGAAACTGTCTATTCAAAGCTGACATGATTGTCTATCTATATGGGGTTACAGAATTATAATTCAGAATTTGAAATAAAACCTGAATCCACAGTAATATAAACAAACGACCGAATAAATTTAATGGAGAAAAAAGAGACGAATATACCATAGAGAAAACACCCACTAAATTGTGTAGATACTTTATCCTAAAACAAAAGAAGCATAAGTCCTCACTCCTCTACTATGGACTGTGCATGGTGAAAGAGCACAGTTGGAAAGAGGAGGAAAAAAAAATGTGTAACATCACTACAGACAAACTTGGCAAAAACTACCTCACCCGCATGATCTTGGCCAACATTAATCATCTTTGTAAAAAAAATTTTATTTATATCTTTCTTTCTTTCTTTCTTTCTTTCTTTCTTTCTTTCTTTCTTTCTTTCTTTCTTTCTTTCTTTCTTTCTTTTTCTTTATTATTTATTTATTCATGAGACACACAGAGAGAGGCAGAGACACAGGCAGAGGAAGAAGCAGGCTCCATGCAGGGAGCTCAATGTGAGACTCAATCCCGGTACTCTGGGATCACGCTCTGAGCCAAAGGCAGACACTCAACCTCTGAGTCCCCCAGATGTCCTCAACATTTTTATGTATCCTCACTAGAATATGATGAAAATACCAATTTACCTGTGTGATCTCTCCCCTCAAACTCTATAAGACCAGTCTATTCATGAGAAAAAGTTAATACAATATTAACATAATTTAACTTTATTAAATATTTCATTATTTTTATAGAAAAGTATAATGAAATATAAACAGAAGTCTAAAACTAAGATCCCATGACAGTTAATGACTAGCTAAATATAGTATTTCTATTTAACTATTGTTACTTAAATTCAGTAGCAGAACTCTAGATTGTATCTAATTCAGTGTGTGACATTCATTCTGATTCATTTATAAATAGAAAACATTCAAATTGATTGAAATCAAGTAAAACTATTTTGACTAGTCTTGATGAAGTTTTTGTCAGCTTTCATTTCAATGCATTTACACTTAGAATATCAAAAGAAACTGTAAATCTAAGTGAAATTTTATAATCATAATTGGTATGAATACCAACAGGAAGAAAAATGGTACAATCTAATTTATGCCCAAATGAAACCATTTTAGAGCACCCATCATGCACGCATATAGTATGAGACTGGGTAAAAAGTCCTTGGAAAATCAGACTATTACCTAGTGAATTATTTAAAAAATCTTCAGTAAAGAATTTGTTTTTAAAATGCTCTATATAAACACACATTTAGAAAGGAAATTATATTTGTGATTGAGTTTATTGTTTTTTTGTCCTTGTTTTTTGAGCAAAGTTAATTTCTTTTAGTCAAAAGGGAAAAGAATTGGGAGATAACTTCTAGGGGAGACCCTTTACATTGCTTTGTTTCAGCAGCCTTGGGAAACTAATACAGATGAAACAGACACACTCCTTGAATGGCACAAGTTACCAAAACTGGCACAAAAAGATATGCAAAAAAAAAATTAAACAATGCAGTATAAATTAAAAATTCTAATTAAGAATTAAGACATTTATACAAAGACTCAAAGACCAACAGCAGACACTTCCTGATAAAGTCTATTATTTATAGGGGAAAAAAACCGAAGCTATATATTCTCTTTCAGCAAATAGAGAAGGATGATACATTCCCCACTCTTGTTGAAAGAGGGTTACACTGGTGCCAAAAACAGAATAGGAGATCATCAGAAAAAAGAAATATAGGGAAATATGTCTCATTGCACATGGAGCAAAACTCTTGACAAAATTATTGCAAATCAAGTCCAACAATACATGGAAAAGATGTTGAATCTCTATGGCAATTTAAGGTTGATTCAATGTCTGAAATGAACAGCTTTAAAGAAAAAAAAAACAATATATGAGCAGAGATTTATGAAAGAGGATAAAAGGGCCTGAGTGGCTTAGTCAGTTCTCAGGGTCCTGAGATCAAGCCCGGTGTTGGGCTCACATAGCACATGGAGCCTGAGAGACTCTTTCTCTCCCTCTCCCTTTACCTCTGCCCCACCCTCTCTCTCTGAAAGAAAAACAAAGAAAGACAAAAAAACTAGGAAGGAAAATCAGTCAAAAGTAGGTTCTTTGAAAGAGATGAAAATTGATAAGGTATTAGCAAAACTTATGAAGAAAAAATTTTAAAAGAGACATTATCAATATTTAAAATACTAGACTTCACTACAAACGTTTAAAGAATAATGAATAGATATTATAAACAATGTTGAAATAATATATTTAAAAATTTAGATGGTTTGAACCACTTGATATAATGTGAATTAAATAAATAAAAATATGAATAATTTTATATCCTTTAAACAAATATAATAAATATGAGTATAGGAAAGAAAGACAGAAAACTTCCTCTACCTTTTTTTTTTTAATTTTATTTATTTCTTCATGAGAGACACACAGAGAAAGGCAGAGACACAGGCAGAGGAGAAGCAGGCTCCCTGAGGAGGGGCTGATGCAGGACTCGATCCCAGGACCCAGGGATCATGCCCTGAGCCAAAGGCAGACACTCATCCACTGAGCATCCTGACTTCCTCTACTTAAAGGTAACATGGTTGCATAAGTAGAAAATCAAAGAAAATGTGCAAACATCTAGCGAAATATTCACAAGATATTGAAAACTATGAAATATCGCTAAGATTTTCATGCACCAGAAAATATTTTTATATAAAATCTCCCAAATTGATCTACAGATTCCAAGCAACTCCTATTTAAGTTTGTGTGTCTTTTTTGTCTTTGTGTGTGTGTGTGTGTAGATTAATAAGTCATGTCTATACATGGAAAAACAAAGACACAGAATAGCCAAGATTATCTTGAGAAGAACAAATTTGGAGGATTTTACTCCTAAATTTTAACATGTGTTCAACATAACAGTCTTTAGCAATGGGCTGTTAGCACAAGGATAGACAAACAGGTTGACCAACAGAAGACATATACATAAATGGATTCTCATATATCAAATTACTTAATTTTTAACAGCTTATGAGGTATAATCAGTATACACGAAACATCTCATATATTTAATCTATACAATCTGATGAGTTTACAGACGTGTATACACCGGTGAGGCCATCATCACAATCAAGGTAATACACGTATCTGAGAACTTCCAAAAATTTCCTGCAGCTCCTTTGCGTATGTGTGTGTCTGAGTGTGCAAAGGACAATTAACACGCGAGATATCTCAATAAATGTTTACATCTACAGCACTGAGTTGTCAACTGTATGCATTACGCTGTACAGAGAGCTCTAGAACTTACTCCTCTTGAGCATCACCTGGGTGGCTCTGTGGGTTAAGCACCTGACCCTGGATTTCAGCTCAGGTCATCATCTGGGGGTTGTGGCATGGAGTCTTGCCTCAGGCTCAGCAGAAAGTTCACTGGAGAGTCTCTCTCCCTCTCCCTTTGCCCCACCCCCGTTTATGTGCAAACACTTGCATGTGCTTGTGCCTGCGCGCTCTCTCTCTCTCTCTCTAAAATAAATTTAATTTTTTTTAAAAGAACTGACTCATCTTGCAAAACTGAAACTTTATACCACTGAGCAACAACTCCCCATTTCCCCTTCTCCCTTGACCTTGGAAATCCTATTCTGTCCTCTACTCCTGAAAGTTTGACTATTTTAGATGTCACGTGTAAGGGGAATCATGCCATATTTGGCCTTTTGTGATTTGTTTTGCAACTACCAGGTTCACTGCAAAGAGTATGATTTCCTTCTTTTTTAAAGCTGAATAATATCCTATCATATTTATATACCACGTTTTTTCTTTATCTGCTCATCCGTAGTTGTCTCTATTTCTTGACTCTTGTAAATGCTGCAAAAACATAGAAGCACAGGTATCATTTTAAAATTCTGATTCTAATGATTATCAATATATACCTAGATGTGGGAATGTTGATTATAAGGTGGTTCCTATTTTTAATTTTTGAGGCACTTTCATACTGTTTTCCATGACAGCTGTGCCATTTTACAGCCCCACCAAGAGCGGAAAAGAGTTCTAATTCCTCCACATTCTCACTACACTTCTCTGTGGTTGCTGAAAGTAGTCTTCTAACGGGTGTGATGTGGCACCTACCTCATTGTGGTTTTGATTTGCATTTCCTTGATGATTAGTGATGCTGAGCACCTCCTTCTATACCTGCTGAACATTTGTATGTATTTGAAGAAATGCCTTTGTGTGCCTTTTGCCCATTTTGTGATTTTTGTAATTGCGTTATTTGATGTGTGTGTGTGTGTGTGTGTGTGTGTGTGTTTGATACCAAAACCACAGGCAACAAGAACAAAAACAGAAAAGAGGCACTTCCTCAAGCTAAAAAAACAAAACAAGTCAAACGAAAACAAAACAAGTCAAACGAACTCAAAACAAAGCAAAACAAAAAACAACAAAACAAAACAAAAAACAAAACAAAACAAAACAAACAAGAAAATCTCTGCAAAGCCAAGGAAAGTCAACAGAATGAAACAGCAGCCTATAGGTTAGGAAAAAAAGAAATATTTACAAACCAGGTATTTGAAAAAGGGTTAATATTCCATACTAAGCCGACTACATTCTTTACAAAGGCACCACTGTTGTTCATGAGGGATAAAGGAATGGATTTCAAGAAGTGATGATAACCTCAACTGTCTCTGCTTGCGAGATTGTCACGTGCCATAATTTTTACATCTTCACAAAGTACTTTCTAGCTTCTTAATGACGAAATTGCCAACTGAATGTTCATTTAAATTTTCTCCTCTTTATCTCCTTTTGTTCTCGTTCTCATTTTCTTTCTTTTGCATCTTTTTGTATATCTTTTTCTGTTGTTTATATTTTAATTTTATTTTTTTAAATTTTTAAGAAAATACGTTTTTTTTTTTAAAGATTTTATTTATTTATTCATGACAGACGAGAGAGAGAGAGAGAGAGGCAGAGACAGGCAGAGGGAGAAGCACGCTCCATGCAGGGAGCCCGACGTGGGACTCAATCCCAGGTCTCCAGGATCAGGCCCTGGGCTGAAGGCGGCACTAAACCACTGAGCCACCAGGGCTGCCCCGAAAATATGTTTAATTGGTAGTTCGCAGTCACCCATAAGAATTTATTGGACCTACTGGTATTTTTTTCTGGGAGCTAGAAATTATTGATCTTATTATAAAATTACTTCTAAAGCAGTCATTTTGATGGAGATAATCTCAAATCATTGCATTTCCTTAAACATCTACACAAAATTTATGGAACCACTGCCCAAGTTCCTTAAAAATCTGAATTAAGGTGCATATATGAATACTGAAAACAATCATGTGACTTTATGTGCTAATGGTTGTAATATGGGCTTAAGTTGAAATAATAATATCTTGCTACATCACGTTTCTCAGTCAACAAATTCCTTCTTTTGCAATCCACACTGTGTTCCTGTATTATTCCCCCACAGGAAAAGTAGGCAATACATATGTAAGTGGCATTTGGTAATTTCATTACCTATTAATTTAATTTATAATACATTCTTAGTCTTGAGAAGTCACTTTTTAGAAAAAAAGTTGTATTTATTTATTCATGATAGACACAGAGAGGCAGAGACATAGGCAGAAGGAGAGAGAAGTAGGCTCCCTACGAGGAGCTGGATGTGGGACTCGATCCCAGGACCTGGGATCAAACCCTGAGCCAAAGGCATTTGCTCCAAGGCTTAGCCGCTCAGGTACCTCAAGAGTTCACTTTTAAAGCCTGAGTCTTTAAACTTTGATTCAAGGAGGTTTTAATTAGTAGTAGTAGAATTATAAAATTCATGTAACTATATAACACATGACTATATATTTTTTTTTTTTTTTAGTAATCATTTTAATTCATAAATAATAATAAGTCCTCTTGGGGCCCCTGGGTGGCTCCGTGGTTGAGTGTCTGCCTTCGGCTCAGGTCATGATCCTGAGGACCTGGGATCGAGTCCCACATCGGGCTCCCTGCAGGAAGCCTGCTTCTCCCTCTGCCTATGTCTCTGCCTCTCTCTGTGTGTGTCTCATGAATAAATTAAAAAAAAAATCTTAAAAAAGGTCCTATTTTAAAATTTGCATGTGTTTAAAGTGAAAGAGGTAAAGAATAAGCATGTAAAAGTTACACGTGTATATGTGACCTTTCTGTTGTATTAAACACTTTAAAGTGTATTTGAAATAATTTTGAACATGCAATATTTTTGGAGGTGAATGTTCTCAGATGAGTACAAATTTAAGTTCCTTTTACTATTCAACTCCAACTTCATGTTAGGACATCTTGCTTTTCAAGGAAAATAGGCATAATCCATTTTAATCACCACAATTTTTCGTATTTGTCTGTATTCAAAGGCAAAAACTGCTACACTATATTTTGTTTAAACTTAGAGGCAGCTGTTCTAACATATGTTTCATCATTTTGAAGATGCCCTGTATATTTTTATCAGAGAAAACAAACACCATGATGTTATTATCAGCCAGTAACATCTTGCCTATCAAACACATGCAAAGAAATGATAAATTATATATACTGTATGTGTATATATACACACGCATACATACATATATATTGTATGTACATATATAATATCTAATTATTTGTTCACTAGACTTAAAGTCTATATTGCAGAAGATATTATCAAAATTCCTTTCCAGCTCTAATACCTTCTACTTCCATGGACATGCCATACTTAAATTTATAGTCTGGTTTTCCCTGTCACGTATTTCTCATGTTAGCGCTTCTTTTAAGCATTTGCTCTCCCTTTCAACTTGTGCAAATAACCCTCCTTATTTTCCTTTAATCCACTTAAACTCAGTTTGTCTGAGTAAACTATTCTTTCTCATTACTGTCAGCTCAGGAAACCAAGCTACTCTCTCAAAATCTTTGATGATTTGGCAATTAGACCATATTCAGTCCATTATCATGGATATATTAAAAGTGGACATGGATGTCCCTTTGGACACTATCTCCTTGCAGTTACTTTACATCTTCATCTTCAGTGATCACTGTTCACGTACCATTTTAGCCATTTACACCTGTGGCCACATTGTCAACCTTGAAATTCTCTGCGAATGTTTTCATTCTATCTTTCTTAGATTCTCACTGGGGATATTGTCTATTTTCTCAGGCTACAGAATTTCTATTCCAGTCACAGCCACTAACCCTGGGCACATTGTTTTGAATACTGAATCTCATCTATATCATATTTTTAAGATTTATCATCAATTTTCACTTTGACAGTGCTGTCTTTTTTTTTTTTTAATTCAACTAATTAACATGCAGTGTATTATTAGTTTCAGAGGTAGGGGTCAGTGATTCATCAGCTGCACATCATACCCAGTGCTCATTACATCACGTGCCCTCCTTAATGTATGTCATCCGGATACCCCATCCCCCCCCTCTCTAGCAACCCTTGGTTTATTTCCTGTGGTTAAGAGTCTCTTATGGTTGGTTTGTCTCCCTCTTTCATTGTATCTTGTTTTATTTTTCCCTCCCTTCCTCTAGGTTCCTCTATTTTGTTTCTTAAATTCCACATATAAGTTAAACCATATGATAATTGTCATTCTTTGATGGGCTTATTTCACAAGCATAATAATACCCTCTACAATGCTGTGTGTCTTTTGTAACAAAAGCAATTAAAAAGGGGGGTAATTGATGGGAATTCCAAACTCCCTACCATCCATAACACTTCATGGTTCTGAGTGTTAGAATGGCTTCCTCAAAAATTAATTCAAAATTATTTCTGAACCAACCTTCCTCACCTTCTCTTGCTCGACACCTAAGGCAGTTTGGCCACTGAATGTGCTATCACCAGAAAGGGATCATCTTGCGGCCACCTCCTGAGTAATAATTAAGAAAAGGGATTAGGTATTATATCGCCTCATTTAAAAAATTCAGAGTTTCACCTGACCTTTCCTGACTATGATGCTTTTTTATTTCCCTTACTGGAGACCCCAGGCCAGCCGGGTTGTTATAACAAATAGATGGTAGTTTATCCAATGGAAGTTCAGGGGTTTCAAACTCAATTTTGGCTTAGCTACCTTTATTCTTTTGTTGAATTGACACAATCATCCATGAAACAGGTAATGAGTACTTGGTTAAGAACCCTGATCACAGGGTTCCACAACAGTGGTCCACACTGTCCAATGTGAAGTACATAAGGTGTCTTTGTAAGTTTTATAAAAATGTCCTGGCCCTTTGCAGTTAACCTTTTTACACAAAAAGTGTGGGCAAAATTAGCAGTAATTGAGAAAAAGGTGAAATTATAGTTACTTAATGGGACACACTGATTTTGCAAAAGTTTTGGACAGAGAACAGGAAAATCCATTCACCTAGGAAAGGGATATTATGGCTCCCTGAAAATATAAGAGAGGGAAAAATATTAATGATCTTTTGTCATTCAAGGTCATTCCTGGAGCCTTCCTTAGGAGGAAAGCAGTGCGGTTGCATCTTCCAAATTGTTGCAAGTGCCCAAGTACAACTTTTGGGTCTGCCATTCCAGCAGGTTGGTTCTGACAGGATTGTGTAGCCATTTTCCTTAAAAATACTCTGAAACCTACCAGAAAGAGCAAGATACAGCTCCAACACCAGCGCCTCTCACAAAAACCATCATTCTCCAGATCATTTCTCTACTCCAGTTCTTAAAGTATCACTCGCTCATTCTGTAGGGCAAATGGGTGCTGTACCAAAGTTAGTGTGGACAAATAATTCACATTAGACTGTCTGTGCTTAAGCCATTTCTTTAACAGGAAACACTCGACTCAACTAGTTCAACGGAACTAGGACTGAAAGCCTATTGGGCTGATGAGGAGGCCACATTGGAGGCACTATTAACCTCTACTTCCCACCAAATAGGTCATTTGCAATCATTGTAACCCAGATGTTATTTTCAGAGTTGCTACGTGTACCTTCAGAACTGTGCCTCTTATGTAAAAACCAGGCATTAACTTGTCTCCCTCCCCAAAATATAATGGCTTGTGTATGATGAATGTTCACAAGAGGCCTTTACGTGTCTACAAAACCACCACCTCTTCCATGGAAGACATCCGGGTCGGCCCTCCTGCATTGGTCATGTTTGTTTTGCATGTCAGACTGCTCTAGATGTCCTCCTCCATGGATAAGGAGGGCACGGGACCCTCATCTCGTTGGATATGGGACCTTAGGGAACACATCAGAGGTTAGGAGAGCTGGTTGACCTTATTTTATTCTTAGAGTCCTGCTAATGGTAGCCTGAATTAAATCCTGTACAAGACAATTCAAATGTTTTTGTCCCAAACTCTGCTATTCTCATTAATTAGAACAGGTGATAAAACAGTATACTCATGGGGCAATTTTTACCAGAAATGGAGATATTATAGAAAGGAGAGATGTATATTATTGGAAGCAATTCTCTATAGATAGCTAATCTTTTTGCATATCTTTAGACAGAGGCACTGATGACTTCTGTCCTGAACTTTTTTTTTTAATGATATATCAAAAAAATCCTGGAAGGTAGAAATTTTGCCTACTTCCAGAGCTGATGGCAAGGTTATTTACTATTCAGTGTAAGAGAGATAATGTTTCTTTCTGGAGAAAAGGTCAGGCAAGTTTGCTCATGGCCCATTACAAAAGATGCTGCCTAAGAGTATACGGCATCTCCCTGGGCCACTCTGCATCACCCTGTGGGAATGGAGGGACACAGGGAGCTGGCGTCAACATGAAGCCGATGCAGCCTGCAGCATCGGGAGTAATAAAATTCCTTGATTCAGACTCAGTCCTCTACCAGCAGCCATGAACCTGTCGCAGGCTAACCTGTTGGCTTGCGAGTAAGCTAAAATTTCAGACTTTCCATAATTCTTGACATTAACTTCATATAGAAAACCTCAATATCTGTGGAGAAAATTCACTATCACTTGATATTAGAACATTTTACAGCAAGGACCCACATGCATTTGTGGTAAAATACATGCAGAAGGCAAGTGAACATTTTTTTTTTATCCCAGAAGGCTGATAATACAATGTGAAATTTGATTCATTTTTCCTACGTTTTGAAATTTATTTTATATCACATTTTCATGTGAGAAAAAAGTCATGTTAATTTTGCTTTCCTCTACATAATTAATTTGCATTCATTTTTATATGCAAATAACAAATTACCTTTCCCATTGTTTACCGATGAAACTACTCAGCTTGCTCTCTGAGCCTCTCACCCCGCCTAAACTTCATGTGATATTGATGAACTTGAAGGTTCACTGGCATAAGCCCCTTTACATCTAGTGAGCACAAGTCATTCATTCCCTGATGGTTGGTTTGGCTAAGATTTTATTTATTTTTTATTTTTTTTTTAAGATTTTATTTATTCATGAGACACACACACGAAGGTGGAGGTACAGGCAGAGGGAACCCGATGTGGGATTCGATCCCAGGACTCTGGGATCACAACCTGAGCGGAAGGCAGATGCTCAACCACAGAGCCACCCAGGTGCCCCTTGGCTAAGATTTTAAATGGCTGTTACACTATGGTTGTGATATTCATCATCTCCATCCCAGGTTTCCTGGTTCTCTGGAGTCATGTTAAAATCCAATAATTTCATTTTGAGGAATGGATGCCTTGCACAGTATTTTCTTCTCTTTGCCTGATTGTCTACTAATTTTTCAAAGCTCCCAGTGGCCTGCCACCATCGCATGCCCTGGGAATCATGAAATAACGACTTCTTGGAGACTCTATCACCTTCCTTATTAGCCAGTTTGGAAATATGTGAATGGTTGGCAACCTTTCCTCTCCTCTTTTCATTTGGATGTTTCCAGTTCTAATGGATTCTAAAAGTCGGAATTTAATTTTCATTGAGAGTATTCTTCTAGATACAAAACGTGAGAATATATAGAAATGGGAATTTTATAAATGAATTTTAACACTGTTCACTATCATCAGCCATGTAGGAAAGGCAAGTGACAGAAAAGATCACTTTCTTCACACAAATGCTCCTCAGAATGCAGAAAATGTGAGAGCATTTAGAAGACTTGATCATCCCCCCTCCTGCTATTAACTAAACTGAGTAAATGTGTCAGTAATCATGTAATTATATTAAAAATCTGGATTCAAATACTATGAATCTTTCAAAATAGTTGACATATTTAAGTTCACCCAAGATATTAAAGTTAGCAAATGTAACGAATAATTGATAGAGCTTTAGAACATGCTGAAGGTTCTATTCATGTAGAAATACCTTTAATGGCTAACATGGTTATATTTTAAAGTAGAACAATGAAGAATTTATCATTTTTATTCATTATCAATCTAAACATAATTTCCAAAATGACTTATAACTTTATTGTTTTAAGTAAAGTCATCCCTCTTATGATTTTGTTTCTGAGGCAAAATCAACTATGGAATAAATTCTCTATGAATTATGTTATTATGGAAAATATGTTGTTAATGTATTCTGGAGTATCCCTAAGTCTAAAATTCATTTTAATAGAAACAGTAGTGAGTTATTTTAAGTCTCTGTTCAGTGCAATTTTTGAGAATATGCTGTTATTAAAATATTATCCTGGAGTCTTTGGAATCAGTCTGTATAAATATAGAATAAGATATATGCCCTTAAAAAAAAGTGTCCATTGGGACACAATAATACATAACTGACATTTGATAGAGAGAAACAAAGACATGTATGGATGTTTAAAGATAGAATCAAGTTCAAAAGGGTGTTGCCTGTGTTCTCCTCTAGGATTTTGATGGAATCTTGTCTCACATTTAGATCTTTCATCCATTTTGAGTTTATCTTTGTGTATGGTGCAAGAGAGTGGTCTAGTTTCATTCTTCTGCATGTGGATGTCCAATTTTCCCAGCACCATTTATTGAAGAGACTGTCTTTCTTCCAATGGATAGTCTTTCCTCCTTTATCGAATATTAGTTGCCCATAAAGTTCAGGGTCCACTTCTGGATTCTCTATTCTGTTCCACTGATCTATGTGTCTGTTTTTGTGCCAGTACCACACTGTCTTGATGACCACAGCTTTGTAGTACAACCTGAAATCTGGCATTGTGATGCCCCCAGATATGGTTTTCTTTTTTAAAATTCCTCTGGCTATTCGGGGTCTTTTCTGATTCCACACAAATCTTAAAATAATTTGTTCTAACTCTCTGAAGAAAGTCCATGGTATTTTGATAGGGATTGCATTAAACATGTATATTGCCCTGGGTAACATTGACATTTTCACAATATTAATTCTGCCAATCCATGAGCATGGAATATTTTTCCATCTCTTTGTGTCTTCCTCAATTTCTTTCAGAAGTGTTCTATAGTTTTGAGGGTATAGATCCTTTACCTCTTTGGTTAGGTTTATTCCTAGGTATCTTATGCTTTTGGGTGCAATTGTAAATGGGATTGACTCCTTAATTTCTCTTTCTTCAGTCTCATTGTTAGTGTCTAGAAATGCCACTGATTTCTGGGCATTGATTTTGTATCCTGCCACGCTACCGAATTGCTGTATGAGTTCTAGCAATCTTGGGGTGGAGACTTTTGGGTTTTCTATGTAGAGTATCATGTCATCGGCGAAGAGGGAGAGTTTGACTTCTTCTTTGCCAATTTGAATGCCTTTAATGTCTTTTTGTTGTCTGAGACAAGATTCCATCAAAATCCTAGAGAAGAACACAGGCAACACCCTTTTTGAACTCGGCCACAGTAACTTCTTGCAAGATACATCCACGAAGGCAAAAGAAACAAAAGCAAAAATGAACTATTAGGACTTCATCAAGATAAGAAGCTTTTGCACAGCAAAGGATACAGTCAACAAAACTCAAAGACAACCTACAGAATGGGAGAAGATATTTGCAAATGACATATCAGATAAAGGGCTAGTTTCCAAGATCTATAAAGAACTTATCAAACTCAACACCAAAGAAACAAACAATCCCATCATGAAATGGGCAAAAGACATGAAGAGAAATCTCACAGAGGAAGACATAGACATGGCCAACATGCACATGAGAAAATGCTCTGCATCACTTGCCATCAGGGAAATACAAATCAAAACCACAATGAGCTACCACCTCACACCAGTGAGAATGGGGAACATTAACAAGGCAGGAAACAACAAATGTTGGAGAGGATGCGGAGAAAAGGGAACCCTCATACACTGTTGGTGGGAATGTGAACTGGTGCAGCCACTCTGGAAAACTGTGTGGAGGTTCCTCAAACAGTTAAAAATATACCTGCCCTACGACCCAGCAATTGCACTGTTGGGGATTTACCCCAAAGATACAAATGCAATGAAACGCCGGGACACCTGCACCCCGATGTTTATAGCAGCAATGGCCACGATAGCCAAACTGTGGAAGGAGCCTCGGTGTCCAACGAAAGATGAATGGATAAAGAAGATGTGGTTTATGTAAACAATGGAATATTACTCAGCTATTAGAAATGACAAATACCCACCATTTGCTTCAACGTGGATGGAACTGGAGGGTATTATGCTGAGTGAAGTAAGCCAGTCGGAGAAGGACAAACATTATATGTTCTCATTCATTTGGGGAATATAAATAATAGTGAAAGGGAATATAAGGGAAGGGGGAAGAAATGTGTGGGAAATATCAGAAAGGGAGACAGAACATAAAGACTGCTAACTCTGGGAAACGAACTTGGGGTGGTAGAAGGGGAGGAGGGCGGGGGGTGGGAGTGAATGGGTGACGGGCACTGGGGGTTATTCTGTATGTTAGTAAATTGAACACCAATAAAAAATAAATAAAAAAAAATAAAAAAAAATAAAAAAATTAAAAAAAATTAAAAAAAAATTAAAAAAAATAAATAAAGATAGAATCAAGGAATGATAGAGGAAGGATTGGCATTTAAGATACATCTTAATATGTGCCAAGATTCTGAAATCTAGAAATTAAGAGACGATGTTTCTCTAAGAGAGAATATTACCAGTCATTAACGGGATATTCAGCATATAATTCTTACCTGTTAAGAACATAAAAATAAACATAGACTCTCTCGATAAAAATTGACCTTTAAGGAATTATTATGGGGAGAATATGGAAGAGTGGGAAGGGTCCTTACTACTGATTCAATTGGAGACAACAGGCACAATATGGGGATGTGAGGCAAGCATAAGGTAAGAAGACAGAGCCAGGCACCAGCTTGAAGGTGATGTACTGGAAAGTAATTTTAGTCTGTTGGTGTTTTGTGCTACTCAGGAGATTCCTTTAAGCCAACTGTTTCCTGCTCAGGAGATGCTGCCTTGTAGAGTAAGAATATAGGGCAAAGATTATTCTGTTTTCATTTAACATTGGTCAGGTACTTATTTTAAAGAAAAGATGGCTTGGCCTTTTCATGTCTAATTTCAGATAAATAAAAAAAATGTTGAGTGTTTAGTAGAATGTCCATCATATTCAGTAAATTAATAACCCATATTTTCTTTATCTACTTGAGTAAACTTTGTGGGGAGTAACAGATATGCCCTGGACCTGAAAATGCTACCAGCACAGGGCCATCTGGCTAATCAGATGTCAGTTTTCCCTTATTTGTCAGAAAATTAATTTTTCTGGTAGAAAGGGAGTATTGCTAACAAACTTTCAGAGATAAGATTACCAACCCCTTCTCAGAATTCTTGTGTAATAATGCTCTTGCTTCTGCATTTCCTTCCATCAATTTCATAATTCCTTTTCATTTAGAGTAGTTGAAGGTGAATCATGACTTAAGTAAAAGTAGGTCTGACTTAACAGAAAGGAAATCATGATTTTTAAAAAAATAAATGGCATAGGGAAATGTTAAAACTACTCCTGGACATGAATATAAGCTCTGCCACTTAAAACCTATGACATTGAAAGGGACTGCTTCTTTTATTTTTAACTTCAGTTTCTGCATACATAAATCATATCAGCCTACACAAAATTGTAAGATAAGATGCTATATTTGAATCTCCTGGTATAGTACGAAGCATTCTTCAGAGACCTCCTTGCTGGCCAGGTGGGTTTTACAGAAGCACATCTCAGTCTGCAAACTCAATGAAGGTAGGGAATATATCTTCATTCTTAATACTAGCTCTCGGATGCATAGTACACATAGCAGGGGCTCCATAAATATTCATACCAGGAATCAATGAATAATGCAATGGCCCAAATTCAATTTTAAATTTAGAAAGCGTTTATATTAATTTCTCTGAGTTAAATTCTGAAATCCATTTATTAAAATTGATTGGGGATTTTCTATTTTGATATTCCAGAAACATGGAATCACAGTTGATAATACATCTGCATCCCTTACTTCTAGTTTCTGGGTGAAGAATACACATAGGAAAGTCTATAAATAGTCGTAAAATGATTAATGCAATCATTCAGTTTCAGTTCTAAATTAGGGAAGCTTATGTTTTAATTCTAGAGAGTTTAATCTCCAAAATCCTTTTGATTAAATTTATGTGGATATTCAGTTTTGATATTCCAGAAAGTTGGTTATTAAGTATGATATGTGGTCCTCCAAGTATCCTTTTTTTCATCATATTTTCAATTTGTATCAATGTCATATAATAATTTTGTGTCAAACCTTATACATCATTGCTTTTCCAGTATAATCAAGAATTGGCCCTGGAAAATAAAAAGTTAAATATGGCATTCAATAGAAACACGCTGAACTTGTATAAATTGGCCCAATGACATATTTTGAGGCACACATGCAATGTAATATTGTGTATCAACGTATTTGGAGACTTTGTTCAAACAAAATGCATATACATTGTCATGGCAGAGATTAAGAAACACACTCTGTTGTACCTAGGAATTGACGTATTTTATGTATAGTTTTGGAAACTCTCCTTTTATCCATTGCCAGTGTTTCTTCCTTAGCTAAGACTTTCCTCATCCAGATTACATCAGCAACCTACTGACTGGATCATCCCCTCCAGTGTTGCCTGCCAGTAATGCATTATCCATACTTATGCCGGAATGACCATTCAAAGACCTACAATAAATCTTCTAACTCTCCTAATTGTATTATTCAGAAATAGCCTTTAGGCAAAAACAACTAAATCTTCAGTTTGCAATGCAAAGTCATTCATAATTTGGCTTCTGATTAACACACCAATTTTGTCTTGTAACTGTCTTGCACACATGGACTCATGGGCATGCCTTCTCTTATGAATGTATCACAGGGCCTCGGGCAGTCCATGTTTTTCTACGCTTCCGTGCCTTTGCATACATCGTACCTTCTGTTTAGAGAATAACCTCTTCCCTCTACCTTTCACGCTCTGGCCTGCAATCACTTACTCTCCAACATGCAGCAGAAGCATCACCATCAAGGTTTCACAGAGACCCCAAGACTGTCTTACTTGCTTCTATTTTATTTTCTGATGCCACTTCCTATACCTGTGGTTCTTGAGCACTTTAAATGCAGCTAATAAAACTGAGGACCAGAACTTATAATTTAATTCAATTTATATTAATTCAAATAGATACATCTGTATAGTGATCATCCTGTTAGACAACACAGAATTTGAAGAGAGACTTCATTTCCTGCTTATGCTACAAAGTTACATATATTAGCTTAGGTAAGTCATTTAATATTTTTGAATACCACTTAACTTCAATAATAGTGTGTGTTTTAATATGAATATTCTTCATAAAGTTTAGAGGTGTCAAAATTAGAAAAGTATTATTAATAATAGCAATGCATTATTATTATTATGACACATTAGGAATAGCAATGCATTATGAAGCATTATGATGACTGAAAAGACTATTAAAACTAACTTTTAAAAAATGCACTATTCTATTATCAAAGCCCCAGTTGACACTTAGCTATTAGTTTTCTTTATTTAATGTTAAAGTAATGGAAAAATTGGTGAATAACCTATTGATTTAATAATGGTTAATTAATATTTTCCTACATAAAGTCATTGTACTATGCTGCCAGTGGATAATTCAATATTTCATACACTATTGGAGATATATTGAATATAAAGGCAATATATAAATAAGAAATCCAATTTCTCTCATTAACATTATCTTCCCCTCACTGAATAGCCCCATGTTTTTCATGCTCTATTAGGTTTTCAATAAAACCAAATTTGAAAAATATGTAAATAAAATAGAATTTTCAAGTCACTTAGTTTTATCATTTATATCATTTCATGTTTCTCTCCTTTTTATGGCCACATGAGAAAAATCATATGATATTACATTTAAATGTGTTCTTTAGCATAAAATATTCTATGAAAAACATTATACTGTGTTGGGTAACTGTTGGTTATATTTATCTCTATCTATCTACCTATCTATCTTAAGATACATATGTATCTTAAAGGAAGTGATTTTTAAAAGTTTTTTTTTAGCACATTAAATTTGATAACTTGAAAACACATTTCTGCAACCTTTCTGCAGATATTGTCTGGGGCATAATAAAAGTAGGGTGCTTTCCACCCAATGTGAATTGCTATTGGAAAGGTGATGGCAATATTAAAGTTGTTTTACAATTTTTATTTTCCTGTATTATTGATGAGCTTATGAATTCATAATAACTTGAAAGCTGTATGTATTTATCATATAATTTGAAAATACTTATTATTAACAGAAGAGGACAATGTAGACAAATCTCACAGACCAGATCATTGTCCATTCAGGTAAGAGACTATATTAGGTGACACTCAGGTGAAAACTTCATGTAAAAATTTGAATTGTAAGGTTTTTAGTTTTAGTTTCTGCCACTGTATTTAAATATTTAATGCTCTTGAATTATTTTTTATTTAGAATAATAAATATACAAACTGAGGTTCACTCCACTGAAGAAAGAAATAAATATCAGCTGGACATAAACATTCAGTTGCAAAATTTATAGTGGTTACTTTAAAAATTAATAAAAAGCTGAGATATTTAATCAATTTACTTGGACACATAAATGATCTATGAAAATAATACAAGTCGCAATTTGTGTTTTGTAGCCACGAACAATTAACTGGCACTAGAAAATTGGACAAAATATATGGAAAAAACACATTTTTTAGAAATTATAAAACAGGTGAAATGAGACAATTATTCCTAAGAGTTAAAAAAAGAAATGAAGCCAACCCAATGACAGTCCAGGTGATCTACCTGACAGCAATCTCTAGACCACAAAGTAAGAAGGTGTAATAACACTTTTTTTTTTTTTTTGAGAGTGTCAGGATGGTGAGTCGTGAGTGAAGGCTGCTGGTATTTTCAGTGAGGAGTAACAGGCAGAAATAGGAGAGCTACTTCATCAATGAGCAAATTATCTATCTATCTATCTATCATCTATCTATCTATCTATCTACCTATCTATCATCTATCAATCTTTTAGGAGTTCCTTTGAATCTTTGGTTATACAGGATACTGTACACAATTGGAGTGAGGTTAGACAATGACAGGCAAAGAACAATTATCAAGAAGCAATTAGCTTAAGTAAAACCAGTTTATAAACTCCTAAGAGGTGTTGGTTGGAGTCTCAAATCGCCAGAATAAAGAGACATTGCTGAAAACCTGAGTCTAGCTAAAACAGCCCTAGAGTAACAACTATCCTTACTGCTTTCTAAAAAGTGTAAAAAAAAAAAAAAAAAAAAAAAAAAAAGAGTTAAATGATTCAAGTTCATAGACACGGTAAATCTACTGCCTGCAAAATACCTTTTAGTTTTCTTAAGTTTATGTATTTAAGTAATCTCTATACTGAATGTGGGGCTTGAACTCATGACCCCAAGATCGAGAGTCACATATTCCAACTGAGCCAGCCAGGTACCTGTGCAAAATACCTTTTAAAAGAAGTCTACGAAAGAAAGAAAAAGAAAGAAAGAAAGAAAGAGAGAAAGGAAAGAAAGAAAGAAGAAGAAAGAAAGAAAGAAAGAAAGAAAGAAAGAAAGAAAGAAAGAAAGAAAGGAAGAAAGAAAGAAGAAAGAAAGAGAAAGAAAGAAAGAAGAAAGAAAGAAAGAAAGAAAGAAAGAAGAAGAAGAAAGAAAGAAGAAAGAAAGAAAGAAAGAAAGACTACATAAACACACACATGCAATCACATGTGCATATACATAAGCACACACGCCAAAACATCCAGTATACAATAAAAATTAATAGATATTCAGAGAAGCACAGAACATAACACACAGCTATGAAAAAAACCTAAAACATTAGAAACAGAACCAAAGCTAAGAAATAACAGAATTATCAGTCAAGGAACTTAAAACATGTAATATTAATGTGTTCAATAATTTAAAGGAAAAAAGATATTATGAGCACAGAAATGGAAAATATCAAAACAACAGCACAACAAAACATGGCATTTACAGATCTCAAAAAAACAACAGCTGAAGAAAAAAATCCTTAAAGGGTTTAACGTAGAATTAGAAAGCAAAGAAGAAACGATCTCTGAATGAAAAAAGGGCAAGAAAGCTTTCCGAATTTAAGGATCAATGGGGATGGGGAAAGCTGAAATAACAAAAAACAGACTAAAGAGGCACTCAGTTTCCTGTGGGGACATATAAACTAGTTTAATACATCTATAATGAGAATCTTGCAAGTGAAAGGGGAGGGACAGAAAGAACAGTTGAATAAATAATTTTCAAAACACTTTCCATAATTAATGAAGAAAATCAACCCACAGATTAAGTAAGTTTAGTGATTAATAACGGCAGGATAAACACAAGAAGTACACACAAACACAGTGAAATAAAATTTTTAAAACCCACGGATTAAAAAAAAAGTCTCAAATGTAGCTGGAAAAATAAATGATAACATTACATATAAACAAAGAAAAGAATAACCAATAGAAGTTATCAAAAGTATGCAAATAGGAAAGTAGTAAAATGATCATTTTAAAGTGCTAAAAGATTCTGTCAATGTAGAATTATATGTAGTCAATATGTTCAGCAACAGTCCATTACCTGTTGCTAATATCTATAATATAATCTGGAATCATGTTGAATTGGCTCAAATTCCAAATCTGCTGAATTGGCTTAAATTCCGAAGCATTTTTGTTACGTTAGCAAAATAAATAAATAAATAAAGCCCAGTAATATAAAACACAATGGGATAAATTTTTACATTTATCAACCATTTGAAAAAAAAATCTCTTGTGCAGCGTTTGTTCAAATTTTTTTTTGTTCAAATTTTTGCCATTATTTACTAGGTTGCATGTTTACTTCTTATTGATTTTTATGGCATATTTTATTGTATACTGGAGATAAGAATATATGAACTGAGAGTAACTTCTACTCTGTGCATTGTCTTTAATTCTCTTAATTGTATACTCAGTAGACACAAGTTCTCTGTTTTGTTCTTTTGTCCATTTATTTATTCTTGGACCGATACTACATGGTTTTATTCATTATGACTTTGTTTTTTTTTTAATTTTTATTTATTTATGATAGTCACAGAGAGAGAGAGGCAGAGAGAAAGAGAGAGAGGCAGAGAGAGAGAGAGAGAGAGGCAGAGACACAGGCAGAGGGAGAAGCAGGCTCCATGCAGGGAGCCCGATGTGGGATTCGATCCCGGGTCTCCAGGATCGCGCCCTGGGCCAAAGGCAGGCGCTAAACCGATGCACCACCCAGGGATCCCTCATTATAACTTTGAAGTGGGTATTAATCTGGAAACATTTAACTCAATTTTTCTTCAATTTTGCCTTTCTTCAATTTTGCCCAAATGAATTTTGTAAGTACCTTTTCAACTTCCATAAAAATAAGCTAAAGAAAGTTTGATTGGAATTACATTGAATGCATCTTAATTCATGAAGAGGATATATTTGGGCCAATCTGTGAATGAATGTTTTCCTTTGTGTACCTTTCTCTGAATGATTTCCAAATATTAAACTACCCCTGTTTCTGAAAAAAAACTAAGTAGTGATATATTGAGTTTTACATATCCCCGATTTCAATCTGCTATTCTTTAAAGATTTTGAATTATTGGTAATGAAATAAAATGTTTTCCTTTTTTTTAAAGATTTCATTTATTAGCTCGTGAGAGACACGAGCAGGAGACACAAAGAGAGGCACAAAGAGATGCAGAAACATAGGCAGAGGGAGAAGCAGGATCCCTGTGGGGAGCCTGATGCAGGACTCCATCCCAGGACCCGGGGTCACGACCTGAGCCAAAGGCAAATGCTTAACTACTGCGCCACCCAAGTGCCCCCCACCACCTTTTTAAAGTGTTTTTTTTCTTCAAAAGCATCTTCTTGGATTTCAGCAATAGGTTTATGTTGGCTTCAGGATAGTGGGGGGCCAAGTTGTACTTCTTTTCATACAGGTGTAAGCTCAGCAACCCACTAGGTACTACTAAAACCAGAGAAGATTAGGGAGACAAGTGGAATGCCAAATAGCCCCACTTCTGACCACCTTGCTCTGTGCTTTTGATGCTCTGAATGCATGTAGATTCAGCTCCTACTAGACACTACTGACACCGGGGGATAAAGTAAGCCTAGCTCCATGCAAGGAATAGCCCTCTCACTGCCTCATTAAGTGATGTAATGGCTGAATGGGGGTGGAGAGTGATGATGATAGATTAGTGATTATCTCTGATTGAGGGAAATTGATCACTCTCTGATTAAAACATAATAAATCGACAGGTAACTGAGACATACGATTTTAGTTTGATTTATGAAAATTTCATTATTTCATATTAATATATATGTATGTATTTTATGTTTGTAAGGTATATCTAAAAGTTCAACCTAGTAGAAGTATATTTCAGTCACTTTAAACCTATCTTCACAACAGTAACTTCCTTTTTTACAAAAGATTATATGCTGTGGAAATAGGGACAAAAACACGAGAAAATTAATTTTAAATGTCAGCAAAATACTGTGTTCATAAAACTCCAATATTTTTGACAGCATTCAGTTGAAGTCTACGAAAAAAATGCTTTTTTTAGGCTCTTAATAGTCACAAGTGAAAATTCAGTTCAGATTCAGAAGGGAGATACCTGAAGTGACTTCAATGTTTTGCCACTAATTGGTCATTTTGAGCTCAAGGAGTTTTCTAGATTGACTTAAAGAAAATGAATAGCTATTACTTAGTCACTGATGATTAATGGGAAGAAAAGAAAGCAGACAATTCTACTTGTTTGAAAAGATTTTGGATCTCTGCAACATCTCTTCAGAACTAATGTCCGCACAGAGTATCTGCACTGTTATTATTTTCTTAATAATAAATCTTAAATCATGCTTGGTAACATATGAAGTGCTACAGACAACCCTATCATTGGGTTCTATATTTAAACAAAAACATTTTTTTTTCAAAATCTTTACATCACACCTAAGTAAAAAAGAAAATATAAAGCTTCACAAAAGATGACATTTTAGTCTGAATGATCTTAAAACCACACATGTCAAAATGTCACATGGAAGACACAGATGTTTTGCTAGTATCCATCAAATTCCTCTTTTTCTATAAAAAATGTGATTAAAATAAGAATGAATTTATTAGAACTAAGACTTCTAATAAATAGTATACAATGTAGCTTTATTAGTTAGGATTCCTTTCCAAGAGCAATTCCTACAAAATATTAGATGTCAACATATATGAAAGCCTTGTATTTTCCTGAAACAAATCATGCTGATAAGTCTTTGCCTACATTTCTGAAAATAAGGCAAGTGAAACTCCAGCAAATTGTCTGATTGGAATTACAGTGTCTCATCCAATTAGATCAAATGTAAACACATCAAACATTACATTACTCATAAAAAGGGTCACATTAATACTGTATTTTATTGTTTAGATTAAAAAATAAGTAGAGACAAATATGATTTGGCTATTTTTTCTTTAACAAGAATGTTTACATAATTATAGGAAGATGGTTCAGTTGTGTGGCAGCTGTAGTAATGGTTTCGTAGGAATAAATAAGTGAAACCTATATTACGTCCATCTGTAATGTTAGGCAGTTAGTTAGGCATGAGGGAGGAGAGAGAGAGTAGAAGCTGGCCACACCCTGAGAGCCACCCTGAGCGTTAACAGCCACACGCTCAGGGCCACATCTATGAGCTAACAGGACAGAACAGGAAAGGCCTATGCACAGAGCTGTCCCAGGGGACACTAGAGGACATCCAAGCACAGAGCATGTGTGCAAAAGGTGCAATTTGCCCTAACATCACAGCAAAAGCTCATGAGAAATTCATATATACACAATATATAAATAAATATAATTATAGCAGAATGCATCATGCGTGGGCACACGCCGAGGAGCCAAAATGTTATATCACCACCACTGTCAATCAAAAATGCCAATCAAAGCCAAATCTACACATGCAGAAAGCAGGCTTGAAAGGATGCAGCAGGGCTTCTTGGGGCCATTGCCACTCTTGCCCGCTCTGGCAGGGGCTTGCTTTCTCCCTTGAAAGTATACTACACTCATCTACTCAATAAACTCTTGTCTCCCCAATCCATCCTTGGGTCTCCCATTCTTTGGTGCATCTGGGACAAGAACGGGGGACCCGGTAACAGTAATCCACATGAATGTTTTGAGGCAATGAATGTTGTATAATGCAATTTGGGACATCTCTCACACTTTTTAAAATTTCTCCAATCTTTTTGACTCTTCCTACTTAGTAACTACATGGTTTATTTTTTCAATAATTTTGTTTCTATTGATGGTTTTACTCAGAAATGAGTACTCATCCTCCTCTTACTCTACACATATTTACTATTTACAGTTTCAATTTATAGACATCAGTAAACAGATAAGGAGTTAGGCTAATATATAGATAGATTCCATATATACATGTATTGATTATGAACTCTACTTACAGTTGTCTCTTAGGAAGATCCTTTAAGCACCTCAAAGATGAAGAAAAAGATGCACTAATATTTCGTGTCATATGGTAAAAGCCATAAAGGTATCATCCAGTTATTAACCACATATATAGATTTATTACTCACATCTTTAAAACAATTAATATGAATGCCAAAATGTTTTAGAGATAAATGATACAAAAAGTTTCAAATAATGAGATTAATATTTTTCTTATTTTCATTAAATTCATGAGCATATCTTTTTTTTCATGAGCATATCTTAAACTATTAGAGAAAGAGGTCAAAACAAAACTGAGAATAATTTGGTACTTTTTTGGAAATATATGCTATTAATTCAACTTACATCAAAGATAGAGTAAATAAAAAGACAAACATAATTTTGATCTGAACTTATTTTTAGAGAGCTTATTGCTGCCAGGGTAAACAAAATTATCTTCTTACTGGAAGACTTGAGTAAAAGACTAGATAAAGAAAGTCAGCCTATTACAGAAATGGCCCTAATGCCCACAGGCTTCTTTTTTAGTTAAAAGTTTAAATTCAGAAAAATACTAAGCATCCCAAGCACAAGATATAAAAAATTCTGTGTAAGAATTTATTCTTTTGTTAATTCCGTCATTAGCCTTGGCACATTTTCTAAACAGGACAACTTTACAAATCATTTACGAGGTTTCAGTGTCAATACAGCCTAATTTGCCTGTCATCTCTGATTCTGAAATATTGGTCTGATGTGATGATGTGGCAAATGGCGCCACCCGGAAGGTATTTGATGGAGAATTTATTGTTGAGGCAAAGATTTTGCAGGGAGACTTTAATGAAGCCCTGGAAGTGACTTTGGTTTGTCTCAAGGAGTAAAACTTCATTAGTCACCTCCTGGCTATATCCTCTGCACAAAACTTATGAAAGCGGTCTTTATAAAGAAATAAAGCAAATGTTTCATCAAGGACTCTGTGAAACATAAGCATCTTTTTTTCTTTTTTCTCTTCTCCTCTCCTTTAGTCTCCTCCTACTTTCTTCCTTCCTCTCTCTCTCTCTTTCTGTCTGTTTTTGAACGCCCAGTTAACAGCATGAGAGAGAGGTAGAGAAAGAAGAGTACCTCCTACTTCTATGTGGAGCAGGACATGGCTTGGCAACTTTGACATATCAGGGAATAGAAGGACTTTATCAGAGTCCTTTATTGGAATGAAGGAGTATGACAGAAGTAGCAAAGTACCATCTCAAGGGGCTTCCGAGACAGGAGAAGTCAATGAGGAAAACTGGATGTTTTTGATGATGTACAGTTATATGAACTGTTTGTTGACTATACATCATCAAAAACATCTGTTCTTACACTAAGAAGGCATTGCGACTTGTGGTATATTCTATGTAATGATAAATTAAAGGTAAACACACAATAACATTTTATGTAGAGTACCGACAAATATCATGATAATACCATCTGTCCTTGCCATTACATCGCCCTTGAAATACTAGAACAGTTAATGGGGAGGATCCTCTCCATTATTTGAGAACCAGACCTATAAAGAAGGTCTCATTGTCAATACAGTTGAGTCAAATAAAAAAAGATAGATTGTTAATGCGATTGGGAAAATAGAACATAGAATTTTATTTTGTCCTGTAGATGAAGTACAAAATGGGTCAGATTCTGGAAACATTTTTAAGTCTGTTCTAGATTTTCTAACTATGTTTTGATTGATTTATTCATCCATTAACATATTTATTAAATTTTCATTAAGTTTAGGCTGTGAATCACAAGGTAAGAAGGGAGCAAGGTTGAAATAAAATACGGCAGCTAGCATTTTGGCTAAAATTATAAAGCAAAAAACACTTAGAAAAATGCCTTTCCAAAATTGTCGAGGATGAGATGTAAAAGGCATATAGTATTATAAGTTTTATTAAATCAGAATCCATTGTTTGGTAATGTTTTCCTATAGTATTTCATCTCTGCAAACCAACTACTCATATTAAGAGATAGTCAAGGAAGGAAGAAAACCCCACTCAATATTTTGCAGCATCTCACAAAGAACTCCAACCACCTAAAAAAAGTAGAAAATAAACTGAGTTCATGGAGGTATCCCCAATTATAAAGGAGAAAATGATCAGTAAAGGACTATTTTGAGAAAAGGTCACTGTTTTAAACACCCGGCTCTGAGATAGCTTTAAGAGAAGAATGATAGTCTCCTAGCAGAGCTATGGAATTGAAGAACAGTTACGCTCCAGCCACACCAACGAGCAGGTCTCTTCAGCCTCCATCCTCCCTCCGCTCCTACATCAAATATGGTTCAGAGAATTGGGAGCACAAAGGAAGGAAGAACCTCCCTCTACTCCCCCATTTCAAAATGGCAGAAATACATAGGATTTAATCAGCAGAACTTGGTTCATGAGACTTTCAGAAATATGAACTAAATGATATCTCACAAACTCTATAAACTGAGATGAAATTGGAGTTTTATGTTAATGGCTACTTCTAAAAATATGAAATACAGAATAATAGTAACTCTATTTATTTAGTTTCTGGCATTGTCCTATGTGCATTATGACCAGTATTTCATTTAAATCACATACTGATCACAGAAGTAATCATTTTTACCTCCATTTTTTACCAATGAGTAAACTGATGCTCTGAAATACTCTGTAGCTTGAAATACTTATAGATAACATTTGGCTTCAATAGTCACCCCATTTCATAAATACATACTCTCATCATATAAAAATTCAGAAAATGGACATTTAAATGGAATTGAAGTAAATGAGGACATATGACAATAAGCCTCTTAAGTAGGGGTGACTTGAGGGCTGATGATGGACTCTAGATTCAACATTTTCTTTCATTGTTTGGATATTTTGCAACACATGATTGTCATCCCTTCTGTCCAATTAAATTGAAATATAGAAATACTTGGCTAAGGGCTAGTATTTTAGACTAGATTCTAATTAAAGATATGAAACTTCATGTGAATATTCCAAATTGTACTATTTCAAATAGAGTGTAAAATTCCTGTGGACAGGAATATAGTCTTTTTTTTTTTTTTTCATGTATGGGCTTCATGATCCCTATCCTAGCATCATGAGAATAGAAGACTCTCTAGTCACTTTAAATAAGTTACTTTAAATTCTTTTTCTGTACTTATTTTAGAGTCCCAAAGAAAGGAGTTAGGCTTAGTTCTGACAAGTATCTTTTGGGGGAGCCACCAGAATGAATATATTAGCTCTGTGCTCCTCTGCCTTCTATTAAAACATCTCATAGAGGAAGAAAATATACTTCAGTGGCTCAGAGAATGGTCTTCCATATCTGACTCCCCTTTTTAACATTCTATTTCTAGACATACTAAATCTGTCTAGGCAAATTATATAAATTCTCAAAGTCTCTATTTTGGCATCTATAAAATGGGGGTGAAAACCATATTAACATATAGATAATGTAATTTTAAATTCATGCATACAATTTATTTGATATACTGCTCAGCACATAATAATAAGTTAGGATCATATAATGTTGCCCTCAGTCATCAAGAGGACCACAGAATTTTTCAATTCAATGTTCTTATATATTTCCTATTACTGTTATGATGAATTACCACAAATTTAGTAGCTAAAAACAACAATAATTTATTATTTTACAGCCTTAGAGGTCAGAGGTAGAAAGTAGGTATCACTGAGCTTAAATGAAGTTGTTGATAGAGTTGCATTCTTTCTGTAGACTCTAGAAAGAATCTGTTCTCTTCCTTTTCCCAGCTTCTGGAGGCTTCCACAAGCCTTGGCTTATGGTCCTTTCCTCCATCGTCAAAGTCAAAAGCTTAACATCTTCAACTCTCTCTCTTAGATTCTGACCCTCTTGCATCCCTCATTCACTCACTCACAATACAGTCAGGTGGCTATACTGGGCTCATTTTGATAACCCAAGATAATCTATTATCTATTTCAGGATTAAAAAAAAAAGATTTTATGTATTTATTCAAGAGGGACACAGAGAAAGAGGTAGAGACATAGGCAGAGGGAGAAGCAGGCTGGATCCCAGCAGCCTGGGATTACGACCTGAACTGAAAGCAGACACTTAGCTGACTGAGCCATGCAGACACCCCAATTATGAGATATATTAAGTTCATTACTTCAATACACCTATTTGGGTATATTTTAAAGTTACTAGAATCTGTTCAGGATATTTTATTTAAGTGTAGAATATTTGGTATAACATATAGACCATGTTTACATTTTAGAATTTGTAGTTTCCCTAAATCAACACAACTGCTAAAGGTAAGCAAAAATTGATTAAGTGCACAAGCATGAACTCTTAATGACATCTCATTGATACCCACTTCATTGTTCCTGTATCCTGAGGATGTCTCTCTGAGTGCCATTCCATTATTCAATAGGTGAAGGTACTTTGTGAATGCCATCAAAATCAATTACTGTGTGTCCATTCTGGGGGGCCAATGAGGCAGAGAATTAACCTCCAACTAATTTCCAAAGTCATTTATGATCTAATGGTTAAATCACTTGCTGCCACAGGCACCAGACCTGTGGACCATTTGTAAAAATTCAAGTTGTAGGGTGCAAGAAATAGATCAGCTGTGTCATGACAGCATTTAAAACAGATTTGCCTATTTATTTTAAGCTCTTAAAATCTCCTGAAGTCTAGGACCTAAACATTTTAATTTTATTATGAAGTATGTTTCTAGAGCCAATAAGAGATTCTTGTTTTCTAAGCAAACTAATATCCTCCAGCCACCTGGTCAATTCATTCCAAAATTTATATTAATGTTAAAGTTAACTGTTAATGTCAAAATATGAATTCAGATTAATATTAAATTCCTTTAATAACAAGCATGAAACACTCTTGTGAATTCTGGCTTCTATAAATGATGGATTATTATTAAGAAATTATTTGCTTAAAATAAAGAAAAATGTGTTTCATAATGTCTTAATAGATTTAATGCTCCAATCTTTTAAGTTCTGAGATGTTGAAACAGAGAATATAAATGTATAAAAGTTCTACTTTAGTAAATCATTCTATGGATTTTATAATTTGTTTTTAAATTTAGAGTATTGAGAAAAAACTCTAGTGTTTTCTCATGTGATACATAATAAGCATGAAAATCATCACTTTCATTATAACAACAACTGAACAAACTAAAAATCAACAACTCTTCTTAGATCCATCAGAGAATTGAGGTCACAGGGCAAACTTTCACCCTCAAAACAGAAGAGATAAAGACGTATATCTGTCCACAACTTACCAGGAGTAGAGTCCCAGGAGCAAAAACCCACTGCTGGAAAAGTATGATAACAAGGGATTACATCTAAAAAAATTACAGGGCTCATACCCCATTTAATGAGTCTAGAAAAATTCAGTGACAACAGGGGTGACATAAGCAAACACAACAGAGAACTGTTTAGTTTCTAACACCGTAGGTATAAAAAATGGTAAAAACAACAACACAAGTTTAACTTTTGGTCATATAAATATGAAACCTTATATTAAAGGTCAACATACCTCAGTTCCTCAGTTCCTTTTATAGGATACACCATTTCTAGCTTTCAAGGGAGGTTAAATAATAAGGAATGCTAAGAGACAAAGAACAGAACCTAAAAAGACAAAGCAAACATCCAGAATCAGACATGGCAGAAAATTTGGAATTATCATAATTAACATGGTTACAATTCATATGTTCAGGGTCTAATGCAAAAAGTGGATGACATGGATAACATAAGTAGAAAGATGAAAACTAACTGAAGGAATCAAAAGGAAATGCTGGATGTTAAAACACGGTAATAGATATGGAAAATACATTTGATGAGCTCATCAGTAGACTGGATGTGACCAAGGAAGGAATCAGTGAGCTAGAAGACAATCAATAGAAATTTCCAAAACTGAAATGCAAAGGAAAAAAATAATGTGCAAGATGGAACAGGATACCCAAGAACAGGGGAGAAATTCCAAAACATGTAATATATTTGTAATGTCAATACCAGAAAGAGAAGGGAGAAAGGAATATAAATATTTGAAGTAATAACAGCTGAAATTTTTGCAAAGTCAATGACAGACATCAGACAACAGAGCCAGGAAATTCTGAAAATAGTTCCAGTTGGTTTTCTAAATATTTTACTTCTCATGTAATTCTCTTAAATATCCCATGAAATAATTATTATCACTATTTCTCTTTTTTTAAGATTTTATTTATTTATTCATGACAGGCAGAGAGAGAGGCAGAGACACAGGCAGAAGGAGAAGCAGGCTCCCTGCAGAGAGCCCAGTGTGGGACTTGATCCCAGGACCTCAGGGTCATGCCCTGGGCTGAAGGCAGACACTCAACCACTGAGCCACCCGGGTGCCCTTATTATCTTTATTTCAAGGAGAAAAATCACTGAGCTTGGAGAAGTAATGAGCAACTACAAGGAACCTATAAGATGGGCGAGCTTGTTACTTTCAGCTTCACAATTATATTTAAATTGATTTTACTTACTTCCGGTCAGTACTTTTAGTGTGATTTTGAATTTTTCCAAACTGACCAATACTGGCTAGTCATTTAAGACTTTTAATTATTAAGATTTTTGAATAGTTAAGATAATCAATGTTTTTTTTCTGTGTGATTTTCTAAGTTACTTATAATTTATAAATTTAGAATTTAAAAAATATATATATTTCATATAAAATTATCCAAATTTAATTCCTTTAAGAAATTATTTCAAAGAGACACAAATTGCAAACATATCTACAATGGAATATTAGAAAAGAACTAAGCTGTTATTTATCCCTGGAGAGTGAAAAAATGCATCACCTTATTTTGGGCTCCTAATCTCTGGGCGTATGGATTTCAGGGCAAGGAGAAATATTCGAGAATAAACTTAGCCCTGGCTGCGTGTAGGTAATTTAAGAACAAAACCTCCAGTCTGTTTGAATGTCTGTGTAAAATTCAGAATATTCCATTTCTTCTGTATAAACAGGGCATATTTCTACTTCAGTATAGGGTAATAAATATTTACTCATATAAAAATGTTCACTGAATAAAAATATGCTCGAGATAAAAATACTAAAAAGATGTCTGACAGTTCAGGATTAAAAATGAGAACATTTAACAGTGGAATCATTATCAATATTTCTGTGAAATCTTCCTTATGCATTCTGGCAGACTGCTAAATTGATCCACATCAGCCAGAAAAAGAAGATAAACTAATGAGGACAAGTGAAAGGAAAATGATACCAGGTCAGGAAAGAAAAGAATAATTGAAACATTTGTTGGGATGTATTTAGACTACTCTTGTCATAATTGGGTGATCAAATGAGACTTTATATTTTCAAAATAGTGAAGATATATATATTTAAGATTTTATTTATTTATTCATAAGAGACACAGAGGGAGGCAGAGACACAGGCAGAGGGAAAAGCAGGCTCCCTGAGGGGAACACGATGTGGGACTCGATCCCAGGACCCCGGGGTCATGGCCTGAGCCAAAGAGAGCAACCCAGGTGCCTGTAATTAATTTAGAAATTTAGTTACTGGATGTGACCAGTAACATTATTTATTGTCTGAATAAATACTTATTTACTTATTGTCTGAAGCTTTTCCTGCTTAAAATTATCACGTTGTGCATGGAGAAACACTCTCAAGATAGTTCCTACATCAGGTAAACCTATTTAAAGAGGGATCACTAGTGAAATGAGAAACACTAAATAAAGCCATAGAGGAAATGACCAGAATGATTTGAGGGTTACTGACATATCCGCATTTCCTCAAATATCTACTGCGACGCTTGAGATACTCATCGTTAGAATCAATAGCATATTACTGAATAAAGTTTAAGACTGAACTCTGGGTGTTTATGAGAAAGCCACACTTGTAATTCCTGAAAACTCTCAGTAACTGGGGGTTGGGGTGCGGAGCAGGGGATGTAATCTGTGCTGGAACAGGGGAGCCAGGAGTTGGAAGGGTAAGATGCCAGGGAGGTCAGGCTTTTTCTAAAATGGGAGATAGTAACAAGATAAATATTATATGTCTCACAAGCACTGTGCCAAAAATGGCCTTTTATTATTTTGTTTTCTCTGGACCAATATGTGGGAATTGTAATATCATATCCACCAATACAAAAACTAACATTCATCTAAAACAATGTAATAAGGCTAATAATAATGGCAAAACAAACATACTAACCAGAAATAAAGCAAAAGTGGCTTAACTTTTTATATAATCAGGATATTTTTAGATTTCAGTGGGCTGCTTCCACCTACGGCCCCATCCCCTACACACATACATACACATCACATAGATACAGTCTTTTATTCTCCAACTCTACGGTGTCTTCATAAAAAAAAAAATAATGTGCAAGCCAGTTTCAAGAGACTCTCTAGAGTAGTACTTTAGTAGATTTTAAGAGGAAATTTGTCTTGTGATATTTAAAATGTGTATCCTGATACATATGCTGAAATTGTACTTCAATTAAATGATGTACCTACCAAAGAATATATACACTTAAGATAACATGAAAAATATTTCGAATGTTAAAAAGCAGGTAAGTTAAGCAGCTAACATATCCAAATCCGTTACATTTGATGATAATATCATCATTGAATTTGAATTCATCATTGAATTTCTGTAAAGTGAAACAGATGGCAAAAAAATAAATCACTTATACCAATACATATCATGTGCAAAAGGTTAATTGAATTGCCCTGTCATCAATTCAGAAAACAAATATGCAATGCTAGTGTCAAACCATTAGATGTAAGTCAAGGTTCTTTTCTTTATAGTTCAACTCAACTAGTGTGGTTACATTAATTATAATGATTTTAGTTCTATTAAGAATGAAGATTTAAAAGATTAATTTATTTTAAAAATCAAATGTTCTCGGCCTCTTAAAGGAGCATGTTATGCTCATGATGTTGCCAATGGGATTCAGATGCACTTTCTGTTTAATGTGATCGAGGAGCAGCCCTTAGCCAATGACGGTGGCAATCAGTTGATCCTTTCCACATGCAACAGCCAATATAAAAAGTTTAGATCTAAAAACTCTCTCAGGCACAATTTGCCATGGAAAGCATACTGAAGCCATTAAAAATTGTGTTGGCTCAGGGGTTTAGTGCCGCCTTCAGCTCAGGACCTGATCCTGGAGACCTAGGATCGAGTCCCACGTTGGGCTCCCTGCATGGAATCTGCTTCTCCCTCTGCCTGTGTCTCTGTCTCTCATAAATAAATAACCTCTTTTAAAAAATGTGTAAAGTAGATAGTGATATGGTAGGCCGGCTCTCACCTCCCAGAGATAAGAAAAAAAATTAGTAAAGAAATCCAACCCTGGGTACAAATTTCAACTCTGTAGTCAGTAGACAACTCACTTCTTAAATTCTTCTATTTTCTTTCTCTTTTCATAGTTTTTCTCCACTTATTCTTTTACATGTTTCATTTTTGTAATTTTTAGTGCTACAAATAGAAATTCCCTATTAAATTCTCACCTCTGCATGTAAGATTTGAAATAGATTTATTACTTTAGTGTGTGTGTGTGTGTGTGTACATGTGCATGTGTGGGTCTTTAAGCTTGAAGTTTGCCTTCAAGTTCTTTATTAAAATGTTCTTAATCATACTCACATTTATATCTTCAGTGTCTATGACAGTGACTGACAGCTGGAGTTGGTTTAAATGATTTTCCAATGAATACATTATTTAACTTTTTAATGTGCATCAATTTCTAGAATACTCAGCAGTACTAGAGGGAATAATATATGACCAATTTAATTAAATTGGCTTCGCGATATCTTTTCCAAGGTCCGTATTGGTATTTTGGAATCGCTAATGGCTATTACATGAATGCCCCAGTTGAACTTCAAACCTAAATTATCTAAAATATACTGGTCCCCCTACCCCCAGATATGCTGTGTCGATCAGTGTCCCAGTGTTAAATCCAGTCGCTGCACTTGCCTTCGATGGCAGCCCGGACTATGAAGTTTCACCACTACTGCCTAAGTCGGCCTGCAAACTAAATTGATTGTGCTCTGTTCCGCTGCCTAAAAATGTTGATTTGGCTTCTTAGCTTAACTAGAGCCCCACTTTCTTTTTCTCATGTCCTTCTACTTCCAGCCACCACCACTTTTTTATAACATGTTGTGCAATATTCTACTAGTGGGCTTTTCCTCAAAGTATTCCCTCTAAGTGGAAAACTCTCCTTCTCTTTACCTCTATTTCTTCCATTTACACTTATACCATTTTTTTTTCCAATCTCCATCTAAGATGCCACTGTCTCAGCTGGCCACTCATCTGTTGATCTATTCTTTTCCCTAAGTAGCTACTGCCCAATGACAGGAACTGTGTGCTCCATTTGGAAAGTCATGCTCTTGTTCTGCAAAATCTTACAGTTCATTAAGAGGCTACCTATGGAAATATAAAATGGAAACATAACAATATCTATCATATTAAAAATAATTTAATAGTCTAGTCCTGAGTCTAATTAGGAGGACTTATTAACTAGATCCCAAACTTTTCATTAGCTTCAGTAATCCCCTGACATATTACAAAGATGTTCTCCAAAGGTGCAAGCTTATAGATACCGTATGTACTTTGTTCTGAATTACACAAATATTGCTTCAGGGGATATTTTTAGGGAAGCCATCAGTAGGAACAGCAAAATACAAAGCATCCCTGAGAAATCTGTAATTAGAAGTATTATTTTTAACCCATTCCATTATATATGGTATATGTATATACACACAGTTACAGGAAAGGATATTCAATAAAATTGAAAAATCTGTTACTTATAGGAAGTCGACGAAGATCTTTTCAGTCAGAATATGTTTCTTTCCCCCGTATGACCATAACAATTTTTTGTACTATGAAATGACCATGGCCTCTCTTCCCTCTCTTAACTGTAAACCCCTAGAAGGAATGGTTGGCCACCACCATTTCACAGCAACAGCTCTTGTCAAGGTAAGCAATCACAGGGCTCTCTTCTCTGTCATCGCTTCATTTAATCCTTTAGGGGCAATTACTATAGTAAGAAAAATAGTGCTTCTTTTGCCACTACTATTTCTTGTCTTTACTAGAAATAGTTTTTCCTGTTTTTTTCTTCTACTTCTTCTTCATTGTCTGGTTCATTATTTTTATCTGCACAATATTTAATGGTTTTCATTGTGTGGAACTCCATCTTGTTCTTTCTCTGCTCGTTCTTGCTCTTTCTCTCCCCTCCCTCTCTTTTTCCCTCCTTCCCTACATATTAGGTCATTTTCTTACAAACTTACATATTCTTATGGTTGATGACTCAAAAACCAATAACATTTTCTGATCTCTGCATTTAAATATGCAGTTGTATTTGGATGTCTCCACTTTGACATCTAATGAAAATGTCAGCATTTTGCATGGCTAAAGAACTTTTTTCCTCCCAAATGTAGTCTCAAGATTCCATTCTGAACTATGTCATCAAATAGAAGCATTATAGACCCACCCAGCTTTTCATGTGTTTCATATAAGACTTTTTTTTTGTTTTCCCTCACTTTTTCTATCCTTTCCCTACTCCCTGTGTCCAATCCACAAAAAAATGTATGTTGACTGTCTCACCAAAATTTAGTTTCTAAAATATGCCATCTGTGTTATATATCAACCATTTTAGTTCTGTTACCATCATTTCTCATGTGGATAAATCAACTGCATCTTCACAATTTTTTGCCTCTATGTTGCTTCTGTCCAATTGAGTCTCTGAATAATGGCAGAAGTTACTATCCGTATAAATTGGAATATATCTGACCCTTTTTAATATAAATCCCTTCAGTGGCTTCTCAATGCAATCAGAAAAAAAAATTCTAAATCACTTCCATGACCTACAAATTATCAAATAATCTGTCCCCATCCAAGCGTTTTCCTTCTCTTTTGTGCCAGTTCGTGGCTGCACATCTTCAAGATATTAATAGCTAATTTACCCGGTACTTTCTTTTCAAGAACGTTTGCATAGCAGGCAGCTTTGGACAGCAAACAGAGGTGCCTCCTTCCCTTGTGTAAATCTGCCTGCTATTCCAGAGTAATACAGATAATGTCCCCTGCAGAGGGTGAGGATGAATGTGATCACCAGCAGTCCCTAGATGATGTTGAAGTTTCTAATATCAGTATTTCTTTTCTGGAGTGCATCCCGCCCAGTGTACTTGTAACATCTGACTCTCATCACACTGCCCTGTGGAACTGACACTCTGTTATTCGGGCTCCTGCTATTGCTCTGAGTAATAAAACTGACTTTTGTGTCTGACTCAGGAGTCTTATGTTTTTTCTTGGTACCTACACAACTCTTGCAGACTAACTTGTTGGCTTGCAAATAAATAAGCTAAAATCTCAGATGCTTTCGCACTTCCTGACTTGATAATTGCATCTTCATCACAATATCTAACTTTCAGTTTCCCAAATAGTAATCTTCTTTCCTATGTCAACTTCTGTACAGTGTTCTTCCAGAGAGAATGCTATTTTCCCCTCTGTATGACATATTTAACTTTATTTAAGTCTCAGTTTCATGATAACACTGATAGCTTATCTCTAACAACCTCACCTAAAGTATGTTATACTTGTATTCCCTCTATTTTGATTCATGTTCACACATTATAATTTGAATGTGTTTTCCTGTTTTTGCTCTTTCTGTATTAGCAACTATCATGAGAATCAAACAATATCAGAAAGTCACTTTGGCTTCTCCAACACCTCATCCCTAAAGATTGCCTTGACATTCACAAGGCAACTCAATCCTGATAGAGGATGACATAAATTACTGTAAATGCTCCAAATATGTTTATCAATTTTATGTCAATTCCAATTGCATTCAAAGTATATAGCACTCATGAAATTAGCAAAGAAACCTAGAAAAGAAAAACTGTAAAATATGTATCTGCTTAGATTTTATCTAATATATGCAACAGTTGGCATATTTCTAAAACGTCAGTGATAAATGTACTTCCTTTAGCTAGATATTAAATGGCTTTTTTGTAACTTTTATAGGGATTTTATAAAGGAAAATTTACATTGTGAAGTCAAGTTTTTTCTAAGCTAATATAACTTAATATTCCATTTATCATCCCTATTGTCTTTAATTAAAGATAGAACAGCTTTAGCAAAGATGAAAGTTTATGTGACTGTTTTTGGAGTGGTTTGGAAAACATCGTGTGAGTGTGTGTATGTTTATTTAATACATGGATACGAACATGCAGATATTGTCAGGACAACTGAATCAAACTTAGACTCTTGTAATAAACTCATTGGTAGCTAATATGTGTGCTTTAAATGAAGTGTTAATATAGTAACCAAAGAACTTATTTTTATCTGACTCTTTCCTATTTAAGAGTATAAAACAAATAATATCATTAGCTCTCTCCAAGAAAAGCAGAAGAAATCCAGCAAAGAATCCTCAGTTGAATATTTTATTCACCTGACTATTTTCAGAGTGAAAATTGTGAGCTTTTATTGTCAGTTATGGGCTCAGAGGTGCAGTAGAACTAAAAGCAGAAAGAAATTTTGTCCTCATGTTGTTTACTTAATCATTCTTTACCATGAAATAATTTAGTTTCTTCTTAGGTAAGTAAACCATAGAGAACATTCAGGTATTAATCTAGAGAAAGTTTTATTTTATGTTTTTTTTTAATAGACACTTAAAAGCAGCTACCTTAATTATTGAACTTTTTTTAAAAGTAATCTCTACATCATTATGAATCTCAAACTTAGAATCTCAAAATCAGTAGTTGCATGTTCTACTGATTGAGCCAACCAGGCACCCCTGAAACATCTATTTATTAATATCTGGCATTTTTAGAGCTCTTAATTTCTTTGGGTGACAGCATTTGTTTGTTTGCTTAAGACTCCTTCCTCTAATCAAAATGAATTTTATATTTAAATAACTCATCATAATATAATTTATAATACGAACTATCAGTGTATTTGTCATTGCAAGCACAGATATATAATGGAATTATAATTAACAAAGCCTATATTATTATAACAGTAAGTTCTAAGAAAACTTAGAAGAGTTTCTGATTTCCAAAGACATTAAAATTTATTTAAAGAACATATTTTTTAGGAGTCTCTTTTTTAGATTATCAAAAATGTAATTAGCTTTCTTACACTTTTGCAGTATACATGAAATATTTCATTTCATTTGTAAAAGCTCCTATTTGATTATATATCATCCTAAGAAAAAGTAAAAATATCATTTAACAAAATCCTCTTGAAGTAAAGGTTTCCAGTAAATATCTTTACAGAGGTTTGTGATGTTTTAGTGTCATGCTTTTCTTGTTATAATAGTGCACTTAGTTCTACACAGAGGACACAGAAAAAGAGCATCTTAATATGTTAAATTAAGATATCCTGATTTTCTTACTGCCAATTTATCACTATGCTAATACAACTTAATTTTGTTTTAATACATGTGGTATATATTCAAACTATTAGTCACAGTTCATATTTATATCAGGCTAACTCTGTGTCAGGCATCGTTAAGTACCTTCTCCTTTATATTTAACAAAATCCCTGTATATGGGAGCTCTAATGATCTCTATTGAACACATTTGGAACTCAAGATTTATAAAAGACGCACATAAAATGTCCATGGCCACAGGTATCTGCTGACCTGATTATGTAGATACTGCCAGATGGAAGAGGAAAGGATTAGCAATACAGGCATTACTAAAGAGCGTAGTTAGTACACCCTTCAAAATAAATATCTATCCCACTGTTTTAGAGGTGTAGAGATGTTCTTTTTTTTTTCTCTTGAGATGTGGAAAAGTTCTAACCCTACTGTTAAAAGAGATATAAATTCAAGATGACCTATTAGCAGCTCATGGTGTCACTCCCCAAGAAACTGCTTCTCCTAGTTTCTGCACAGCTGTTAAACACAGCCATGCCCTCAGCTAAATTACAGTTGTCAGACTAGCTCGTTTGCATTTAAGGCAGGAGTTTTTATAAAAACCTCAATTCAGGAGCCAATTATTTATTCCTCCTTTAAGTCTACCCAAGGATACAATTCCTTGCTTTTGATCACTGCACTGCTGCATTATTCACCGTATCAAAGACTAATATCTTTGTTCTTATAAGGTGTTGCCTGAACAGATTTTCATCATGGGCCGCAGGATATAAAACCATAAATTTGACTTCAATGCTGGTGTCGCTCATGGAGTCTAGTAAGTGACCTATTTTTACCAAGCACATAGTTTTGTGATTTCCTTTATCTTGAGAGCAGAGACTTGCCTTAATCAGTTGACTACATTTTGTCTGTCATATTATTATCCTGTTGCTAGCTTCTCATCCCAACAAAGCCCTAGAAGACAAGCAAATGCTAGCTCCTTCCCAAATCTGCTGAATCATTCTACCATCCTATAAGTAAATTGCATAGTTGTTGGCAAAACTGAAAAAGTTGAACCCAGCCACTAAATATATTGTAGGTATTTAGGATTTAAAAGTTTTTTTGTGGGTCATGATGTATTATCTGGTATTACACATGCTGACTCATGAAAACAAATGAAAAATAGAAGAAGATACATGAAACAACTGGTTGTAGACCTAAGACAGTTCAGTAAATCTTATGAAAAGGGAAACATACCAGGTGAGCCTCATGTTCTGACTGGCTTTTGTCTGGGGAAACTACTTATAGTAGATGATATTAATGAACATTTATCCAGAGAATAGGAGTAGAGAGAACTTTTCCAAACCCATGACTGAAATAACAATGTATCTTTTCTTACTTTTATTTGTTTTACTCCAGGTAATCTAAGTAACACCCAGACTTCAAATACTGATTAGATATATGGATAATATATACATACCTCAGACTTCTAATTGTCTTACTGACAATCATATTTGTCACTGTATTTCACTACCAGACACTACTCAGTACCTTCAAAGTAATTATAACAATAAACCGTAATCAATTCCAGTTGGTTAAAGCATTCATATAAATAAGGAAGTGGAAATTTGCAATAAAAAATAAAAATAAAAATGTGGTTATAGCATGATTTGTTGAAAGCCTATAAACATTCTCCTTTACCTCACAATTGTATATACTCCACCAAATTATTTTGATTATTAAATCAGATGGCATATGTACATAGCTGAGGAAAAGGTCTAGATTATTATAAAAGTTATTAAAATGTATATTTTTTGTGTTCTTCTCTTTTGTGGAGTCCTTTCTCTCTCTCTCTCTCAACTTTTTGTAAGGCAAAACAATAATGGCTTCTCAATTTTATTCACACCCGTCTTTTCCACAATAACACTAATAAGAACCATAACAAATGCATTTTTCACCATGAATTTTTTTTGGTCTTTGGGGTTAATTTTGCTCAGTATTCTTTGAGTTGTATTTTCCAGAAATGGTGATGGGCCCCTAAAGTCCACAAAAAAATCTTCCTTGTTTCAGCTTACATCCTAGGCAAGCAATTTTAATTTATCAATAGACTTATTTAGATTTGATTTTATTACAGTATGTTTGGATAATATAAGGGAATGGTCCTCAATTGATTAATGCTTGTTTAAATAAGCAATTTTTGTCTAGAAAGTGAAAGAAGAGTGTCCCTGGTGGAGCTACTGGGAATTACTACTGAGTTAATAAGCTGAAGATTGAAAGCAGAGATCAGGACAGATAAATCACTGACAGAAATTGCAGCAGAATCAGAGACAATCACCATCAGTGCCTGGCCAGCTAGGGAACACTGAAGATCAGGGTGAGGAAGCACTGGGATAAGTGTTTGGATCTAGGCTGATGGCATAACAAGACAAAACAAAACAACAACAAAAATATTCTAGCCTGTAGGAAACTACCTAGGGTCCATGCATATATATTGTGAAGAAGGGGAGGGTCTTTATTTTGGACAAGTTCTATAGTTAACCCAGTCTGCTCAGCTCATGTGCCTTGAAGACTCAAACAACTCGACTGGATTTAAAGAGAATGATAAAGGAGGAGGGAGCAGAGATGGAAGAGGAGCAGTGGCATCAATAGTGGGAGAATATTGGGATCATCAGATTTGTCATATAAAACTGTTCTGTCCAATACTATATGTTGGCAAATTGAATTTAAATGAAAAAACACAACAAAACAAAAAACTTACAACTGTTTTGTCCAGAAACAAAACAATGGGCTTAATCAATTGCTTGAACTGTGTAGATTAATGGTCAGTAGGAAAACTGGTAAGTCATTAAAGACTATGGTAGGGGTTTATTAGGTCACATTCAGCCAATCTCAAATGAAAAACTAATCTAAATTGTGAACAAATGCACAGGTTCCTATTAGTCTGTAGTTCCTTGTGTGTATGTGTGTATGTATATGTATATAAGCTACTTCTATAATACTGTTATGCTTCCTTATGATCAAATTCCAATGGTGGATATTTTGGTTTCATTGATATTGTTCAGTATCGACACTATTAGCAATGACAGCGATGCTAAGGATATAATGTATGTGGAACAGCTTTAAAAAGTAAGGAAACCTTATATTAGACAAAGCTGAGCAGAATTGACTTTTCATTACTACCAACAATCACACATTCAAAGAGCCAAATTATATGTCATTTTTTTCTTTTTTACCATCATAGGCATTTTAATACTTGAATTACAAGAATGCAAATTATACATCCACTCATAAGTACACTGCATTGTTAAATTTACAGGATCTGCATCTAAGATTCACCTGATGAAAGTGTGTGAAAGTCCTTAGGCCTATTCTGCGTGCTGGAAAGGGAGAAACATTTCAAACATAGTAAATGTTCTCTTGACAATCACAGTGTGGGAGTACATTGCTTACTCGTGAAGCAACATCTTATTTCTGAGGTCTAGCCAGAACTCTCCAGGGCAGCAAAATATTAAAAAGGTAGGGCAGCTTTTAGCTATGCCTGTTTACTTAAACTAAAAAAAAAATGGAAATGTTAGCATTGAACAATGATCAGAATCATATTAAGACTGTGGTGCTTGAAACCAAACTGTGTACTTTCAACATGAAATATGTTTACGATTTTAAATTCTTTCCAGTCAAAATAAAAAATATCAGCTCTTTACAAAGCAAGTATTTTGGCATTGCTAGTATAAGCTTACCCTAAATTCCTGTCAAAAGGCTAATTTTTAATCCCCAATTATGTTTTTAATTCTGTTATTTATATATCTTACATATATTATTGATAGTTGTGCCTCTACTCTTGCATTTCATCAAAATAGCTTTATGAACATGATCTAATATATTCAATTTTTTAATTAAAAATTTAAAAGTTTGTCCTTCTCCTGGTAAGAGAACACTCTTGGTACTGTTAAAAATATCATTTTAGTGCATATTTTTATAAGGCAAGGAAACATATAGAGTCCATGTAAATATGGACTAAATCACTAAAAATATTTCATTATTATAAGTCTAATTGTGAAAACTAATTGTGATGATAATACTAAGCTATTTATTCAGATATATGTCAGTTCCTTTCCCAGGACACACGCTTCTGTCCAGCAACCTGAAACAGATTTTATGGTCTAAATGGATGATCTAAATCCTCAATAGATATTTCTGGGTTTCTTATCCCACTAAGATTCCTGCTAAGCAGTTGCAATTTCCTCTTCTCACTGAGGTTAACAATGAAATATCAACCATTTTTTTCTACCCAATCTCCCAATAAAAATGTAATTCAATCTGATTAATTCTCAAGGTAAAACACTCTGAATATTTTAAAGAGAGTAGTGAGGCTTCGCTTCAGCCCCACAATGGGACTACTACTACTATTTCCATCAAGTAATCCTTGCAGTTGCTCTTGGTAACAATCCAGCGGTCTTTTGTCATCTTTTTGATGATAGTGGTTGCTAAATTAGCTTGGATTTGCTATTTTCACCAGCCCTGGATCTTTTTAGAAGGCATTTTTTATCCAGAGCAGCAGTAACTCCTAGAGCTAAACGTATAACTTTCACTATCCCTTCTTGAAAAGTCCCTGAATTATTTGTGCTAGACAGCATGTGTCTCAGCAATTTACTGTAAAGAAAGTACTCACTCAAAATTCTCTAGTCCCATGGCAGCTCATTCAAGAAATTATATATATATATATATTTTTTTTTTCTGCTGAAAATTCCCAAGTGTTGTATTAGAAAATAATCCCTCCATTCTCCTTCTACATTTCTTCTAAGAGTCCTCATCCATATCTTTTCCTTTCTAATTTCAGGCACATCTTCTTCCTTTCCCCACTTATAGATGAGAAAGTCATGTCTCAGGTTACCAGTCCAATACCTATTAAGAACCAGAATATAGTCCCCTAGTTTCCATTTCTACTCTCTTCCTGATGTTTCTTTCACTTTCTTGCCTTTTACACTTTGTGAGGCTAATATTACTAGTTTATAGTGCTATTAAATATCAGCTGTTCTTTATCAGTACAGAAATGGTTTAAAAGTAAGCTTATTTGAATATAAAGGATTCAAAGGCAGTCACTATTTACCAACCCATATCCTCTTTCTCCTTACATTCTAGTAGCAATTAAGTTTCATCATTTGTGCCAGACACTGTCTGAAAAACAAACAAAAAGAAATGAGTAAAAATACATAGGTCATATGTGCTGTGAAACTTCCTGGAAAACTTTATATCCCTAATTAAACAAGAAAATGATTGATAAAAACAAGAAGAAGAAAAAAGGGAAAAAATAAAAGAGGAGAAAAAACAAGAAGAAGAAAAAAGGGAAAAAAAAAACAAGAAGAAGAAAAAAGGGAGAAAACAAGAAGAAGAAAAAAGGGGAAAAAATAAGGAGAAAAACTTTCTCAATCTTTCTCTCTGTGCCTCCTTCTGTTTCTCTGTTTGTCTAACTGTCTTTAGATGTATTTTTAGGTGAATATTATGTGTGGAGCTGCAGCATTTACAATTTATAGTCATGAGTGTTAGCCTGAGCAAGAAAGTTATTATACCAAGAAGAGCAAAAACCCAGGAAAAGCTCAGGCCTTGTATGACATCATGGACAACCTGAAGTGATCAACCAACCGTGCAACAGTCCACTTGAGGTAGGATAGGAGAAACTGCCTGGATAGTAAACTACCTTTATACGTATATTCTCTGCCCTGTAATTAGAGTAGTCTAACTGAAACCAATGCTTATGATAAAGAGATTCTAAATAACAGTAAAATACCTGTAGGGAAATAACTTTTCTAAATTGAAGAGTTTAGTCATACATTTTCTAGCAAGATGTTCTAAGAGGTCCTTATTAGTAAATGTAACACTGAGTCCTTACTCAGCCTCTGGATTATAGGCTTACACATACTTGAGGACTGTCCTAAAATTTAATCTCTAACTTCTATATTATAATGACTGTTTCTTAAACTATTCTTTGAGTTTGAAATTAAAAACTTCTTGAACATTTACAACTGATATAAGCAACCCTATAAATAGCTATCATATAATTTAAAACTCATTTTTACTGTTTTTATTTACCAGTTGCAAATAGCTAAATTTAAACTCTTTTCATAAGGATAAGTTCAATCATTTATTCAGTTTTGGCCACAGTATTTTTGTTTCTATGATATTACAAACGTAATAACTGCAATGAAATCTCCATAAAAAGTTACCTCCCCATTGAGAATTAATTAATTTTTAAAGATTTTATTCATTTATTCATTTATTCACACACACACACACACACACACACACACACACACACACACACACAGAGGCAGAGGGAGAAGCAGGCTCCATGCAGGGAGCCTGACGTGGGACTTGATCCGGTCTCCAGGATCAGGCCCTGGGCTAAGGGTGGCGCTAAAATGCTGAGCCACCCGGGCTGCCTTATGTATCTTTTTAATAACTGTATTCCAAGAATGAAAGAGACAGGAAGAGAAAAGCAAGAAAGAAGGAGAAAGTACTGTAGAGTATGAGGGAGGGAGGGAGGAAGTGGGGAGGAGGTGATGGAGAAAGCACAGTGACTTGGCACATGTTTTTGTCTGTTTTATATTATCTGTAAAATGATCATGGGACTAAATGTAGAGCATCTTATTCATAAACACTATTTGCATTAACTTTAAAAGTGCAAAAAAAATCCAATCATCCATTTTGTTAAGTCAAGTCTTAGAGCAAGATTTTTACCAAATGTAAATAAAAATCTCATGGTTAAAGATATTTTTGCATCTCTGGGCAAAGGATATTTAAACACAAATGCATGTGGTTGAATGTGAGTTCTGTATGTTTGAGTGTGTTATGTGTGTGTTGTGCGTGTATGTATGGGAATGGTGTTTACACACACCTCTCAAGAAATGGTCTTCGGAGAAAAGATATGGAAAATATGTGAGTGTTGTCTAGCACGTATAATTCAGGACAAACATGGGTTAAAGGTTAAAGTAGGTAGGATTCATTTGATCTCTTTCATTTCTTGGGAACAAGCTATTTTCGGTTAATTGATTTTCACAGCTCATTGAGTCATGTTCACCTGCTAAATGTCACCTTGTTTTTTTTGCAGTGATTGTTTGCACTTGAATGGTCCGTATCACCACTTGAGGTATAGTTTGTACCATAGTGTTAATTGTAATTTCTACCTGAGGTGTAAATATTGTAATTTTACTATGTCTGTCTTTCTTTGAAATATTAACACATCTCTAATTTTACTGGGTCAAGTCAGCTTTCCTGATAACGATTACTTGGAATCAAATAGAGCACAGAAAATCCTCTGGAGGCACAAGATTGCTTGAAACCCAGAATGTACACAAACGTTTAAGAGAAAATTCGCTATAAAGTTTCTAAAAGGTTTGCATCACCTAATGTGCTTAAAGTGAAATAATTTTCATCATCTTTGTCAACTGATGATTGCATGTCTTCAGCAGGTGTAACAGACTATTTTAAAGAACTTAATGAAAATATATAGAAAACAATGCTGAGTTGAATGGAATACAGACTTCGCAGATTGAAATAGTATTGCCTTTAGGAAGAGGATGTTCAATATCGGATATAATACGTCAGAATGATATAATGATATGATGATATAAATATAAATATAAAAATTTTTTATAATTTTCAAATGGGTTTGGTTTTATAAAACATCTTTGAAATTTATTGGTATTTAGCTTATGAGTGGAAGATTTCATTTCTGAATCCTTGATTGAAGCTAATCAATGTAAGTGACAAAGATTCATGGGAACAATACATTGAAGCTAAACTAAAGAATCAAATTGGGGGAAAAAAATATATATATATTTTTAAATCTATATAAAGATAAGCTGCATAAGTCGATTGATATCTACTTAGGTTTGAACTCCATTTCACCTCCTGAACTGGTCGCGTTACTCAACTACAGAAAACCAACCAATGATCACTTGAGCATAGGTGGGTATTTGAAGAAATGAAGTGGTGTTTTTTTCAGCTACTATCCAGTATCATATCAGTCATTCACTAACTAAGCAAGTATCAAAAGCTAACAACCCAATGCATGACAAAGTTGAATGCCATCCTGCATTTCTAGGCATTCGGACTGACATGACTGAGAGAGTTGTAGAGATTTAGGTGACTTAATATGGAATATTTTCAAAGCCTGATTCATCCAAAAGTAGATTTGATGTTTCCTTTCCAAGCTACTGTAAACAAAAAAGGTGACTCTAATCTCATCGAACTGTCTTGTATATTCTGCCCTTGGAAAAGCGATATCTGTCCTTAAACTTTCAGCATAATACACTCACCTCGGTCACTCTGAATTATTGGAGGTCTTATAAGTTATGATCCGAGGGTACTGGTGAGGGATTTTCCACCATGTCTTAGTGAGGAGGTCTGCAAACCGTTTTTACAAAAACAACCGCACAGATGGCCAAGATTTACCAAGGCAAAACAAAACCCAACCATTTCAGCACTCTGGATGTCAATCCAAGGCTTGCAAATAATATGAGAAACATTTATTCTTGAGAAATAAATTTCTGTTGTCTCTAAGCTACATACTCTGTGGTACTTTGTTACAGCAGACCGAACCAGACTGAGACACAGGAATACAGATGAGCAAAAACCTTTCTTAGCCTGAATCTACAGGTTGCAATGATCTATTGATCAGAGTTAATTTGACATTCTTGTTTTGATGGAATTAACACTGCTTTTCAAAATCACAAAGCTGGTGTCTCATCTTTCTTGGCTTCAATTCTCTTTCCTCATCCATACCAAAAGCACAAGAATTCAATACTCAATATGCATTTCTACTCCTCTTCCTTCCTCTGTCTTTGTTATTCGTAGCCTTCTTGTCAGGCATACATTAATATTTTACAGCAACAACCTCCTACTCTTCTGGCCTCTAGTTATTTGTCCATTCAGTACATTCTCTGCTCTACAGCTGGAGTGATCTTTGCAACATGCTAATCTACTTTCACTCTTCACAAGTGCAAGCTTCTCCATAGTTTCCCATTTCAATCACTCTACAGTCTAATTTTCTTGCACATGGCTGAAACGCTATATATTCCTACTTGCATAAAGTTTCACCTCATAACCTATATGCCAACAAGCTGAAACCACAATGTGCCATAGTCTTGCTTGCTTCAGATCTTTACGTATGTTATTTTCTCTGCTAGAAATATCCACTTCCTTATCTCATCCAACATTTTCTCCCCTATTCCCGATGACTTTACCTGGCTAATCCTAATCATCCTTTAGATTTTATATAAACATAATTTTCTCTGGGAAGCTTCCTTCCTTAAAGTCCTTCAGAATAAAAGCTCCTGCTATACACTCCTATTGTATTTCAACCTGTAGGATAATCAGATCTCTGAACCACTTTACATAGCAAATGTTCAATAATTATCTAATGGACAAATGAATGAGTAGAACTCTGAATATAGTATTAAAATTTTAGTTGAGCAAAGTTTAATGTTGGGCCCTGTGAAACTTGGCATATTGGTTAAAGTATGTGCACATTTCCCAGCTCTAGCCAACTTTCCATGATTAAAACCATAAATTAAAGAAGCAACTTGCTGACACTTTGTCAGCATTCAATCAACTCCCCCCAGCGATTATCTAATTTTCTCCTGAAATAAATTTTCTCCTTCCACACTCCCTCAGGCAATAGACTGAGTAAACAGATGAACCTTGAAGTGAATTCTGTAGGACATTTAAGCTCTTTATATATATGTATATGTATACATATTTCAAACTTTAGAAATTCACATTCTTACTTCATTTGTATTTGTATCTCTGTACCTGTGAATAAAAAAACCACCACAAAGTAATTGTGTCATTGGTAGATTAAACATTTGTCTTACCCATTAATAATTTGTTTTGGCATTATAGATAAGTAGGAACTGGTATTTGGTATATTTGTCATTACTAATAAATATGTTCTGAAGGTCAAAGCATCAAATGACTTTATGAGCCCAGGAATAAATTATTAGCTTACTATGTTCTAATTCTCATAACTAAGGTGTTTAAGAGCTCCAGGATGAATATATCTGGGAAGGCAGTAGGTTGAATGCTAATTAATGGGCTCTTCTATAAGGGAAATGATCGATTTTATTATAATTACATAGCAAATAAATTTTAGATATTAATATAAAAGCTATGTATGTCAAATTAAAGTCTTAGAATTACATGCATGTCTATAAGTGGTGACTAAATAGTGTATTGCATGAGGTAGATATTTCAATTTTCAAATATTTATTTATTTATTTTTTTGTTTATTTACACGATGACATCTGCTTCCTCTAGTAAATAAAATAATGCTGAAAGGGCACGTAGAAGTTTTATTAAGGTTGGGAGAGAAACAGATTCAATTCTATAAACTATTATATTCTATATATTTACATATAACAGACATCTCTGTGTATGTGTATGTGTATACTCATCGGTGAAAGCAAGGCAAATGTAATCTCTTAAATATCAATTTGGGCTTGGAATATGTAAGTAAGTTGAGGCATATTTTGCTAATTTTTAAGAGATGTCAAGTGACGAGTCATTGGTGACAATGATTGTTAATTGTGTTCCCTTAAAATTCATATACTGAACTTCTAGACCTTAGCACGTTAAAATATGACCTTATTCTGAAAAGGGTCACTGGAGATATAATTGGTTAAGATAGGGTCAGGCTGAAGTAGGGTGGGACCCTAAATCAATATGACTGGTGTGCCCTTATACAAAGAATGCCATATAAAATAAATAAAAAGACACCCAGAAAGAAGACCCTGTGAACACCCAGTGAGAACACCACTTACAAGTCCCAAAGACACAGATTGCCAGCAAACTTCCAAGAGCTAAGACAGAGGGATGGAACAGACTTCCTTACAGCCCTCGGAAAGAAGGATCCTTGCCAACATCCTGATCTCGGACTTCTAGCCTTCAGAACTGTGCATCAATAAACGTCTATAATTTAAGCCAACCATCTTGCGGTACGTTGTTACCTGAGCAAATTAATACAATGACCAAATACCTATACCTATTTATAACCATGAGTTATAGACTCATGAAGACTTTAGCTGATTTGGACTCTAAGTATTTTAGCTAAGAGACATTAACTCAAATATAATCAGGGTAGGATTAGCTTGACCAACGTGCATGCATTAGTGTGAGATGCACATCAATCTCCGGCGAGTGTTAATTGGAATGGTCACTCAAGCTTGCTCTGTCTCTTCAAATTATGTTTTGTGTTATTTCTTTTTCTTTTTAGTATGCTTTGTAATTTTTTCTTGGTAGCAGGACGTAATGTGCCAGGTAAAAGGGATTATTTCAGTAGGCCTTTGGTAACGTGGTGGTAAGATGTGGGGGCAGAGGAAGCAATATGTCTATAGCTCATATTGGGTCTCAGTCTTTCAGTGAGCCTATGCTTTCAGACGGTGAACATCACAGTGTTTCTCTGTTTTTTTCTCTCCCCTTAGTTGGGACAGGATGGGCTCATGTGGACTGAAGACCGGTACTTTCCTTCTCACTCATGGAAGGCTTGAGTTGGGTATTTCCCTTGCGCCAGGTCTGCTATGCTGTGATAATAAACACCCCAGTGGCCGATGAGCCTTTGGTTAACGAGTTTCTCCTGAAGGCAGGCCTCTCAAGGACAGTACGCTCTGGTATCTGTGGAGTTTTCTATAATATATGCTGTGAGAACCTTGTTAAGCTTTTGGAATTAAATCTCATAACATTGTGGGAGTCCATCTGTGACTGGGTACCCCTAGAGTTTTTAAGACTCACTGGCATCCAAGCCAAGGTTCTTGGCAATTTGTCATTTATAGTTCAGGTTTTCCTGGTTTCTGCAGAAATTTACACTCATCTCCAGTAAGTAGGAATTCCCTATATTTACCTATTTCTCTCCAGTCACTGTGGTTTGCCCTGTGGCCTCTCCTTTTTATTATTATTTTTTTGTTTCTGCTTTTTTTTTAAAGTAATCTCTACACACAGAGTGGGACTTGAACTCACTGCCTTGAGATCAAGTCACGTGCTCTATAGACTAAGCCAGCCACGTGCGTGCCCCCTCCTTATCCTTACAGATCCGAGAATTATTCATCTTTCTTCCTGTTGAGTTGTTTGTTTTGTTGTGTTTATTTGCTATTAGGATGGAGTGGTACATTTCAACTCCTTCCACCTGGAATCAGAAACCAGAAGCCCATTTACCTGGTTTGTAAACACTTCTAAGCTTCTCAGGAAATGAGAGGCCTGTTTTCTTCTTAAATTATGGATGGCATAGCAACATTGCACTTTTTAATATTTGAAGTTATAACTCTGATTTCATTTTATTTATTTATTTATTTTTTTAAGTAATGTCTACATCCAAACTGCTGTGCCACCCAGGCTGCCCCATAACTCTGATCTTAAAATTTGCCTCGGCATATTATAAATCTTATCTTTTGAAATTTTGGCTGAAAATCATACATGTATTAAGGTAGAATCATCACGATACTATAATTATTTCTAGTGTGTTACGTTTTGCTCAATTTTTATATAATATTCCTAGTTATTCAAACATGTTTCTCCCCTTTAAAAATAACTATGGATTTAAAAATATGTGATTATGTGATGAAATATAATAAGAATTGTAAGTCAAAATACAACCAAAATCAACATGATAGTATATGTGTATCTCATTAAAATGTGTAAAAATTGCACTAATTGTGGACTGTGCTTTTCTTCTTTGTCATTACTTAGAACTGGAATACAAGACTATAGTTACTTAGTAAAAGAAATGTGAATAATGAAAACAGATGTGGAATAAATATATTAGGCTTAAAAACAGTATATTTGCAATTTCATCTATGTACAGATACCATCCTTCCCAGAGTTCCTTAAGACTCCATAATGCCTTATTGTTCAGAAAGTGTGAATATTCTCATTTTTTTCCTAATAATGATCTTACTTAGCTTATGAACATATAAAATAGCATCTTGTTTTCTTCAATTTAATGCTCACAACAACTTTGTACAGGAGAGAACTTACATGACTTACCCAATAGAGAAAAATAGAGGTTAGGCTGGAACATTGCATCATCACCATCTTCAGAAGTGTCCAGGTGGCAAGATCGGAACACAGAACAAAGGAAGGAACGTCTAGTGGTTCCATCACGGCCTGTGTGTGTGTGTGTGTGTGTGTGAGCTGCCAGAGTAGTTCTGTGTAGCTGTTAGGGTGCCCTGTAGCAGCACACAAACTATTCTCAACAATTGTGGGGAGATTTTAATTAAAATGCAAATAATAAAAAAAATGATGAAAGGGAAAAAGACAGCACATCGCAGCTGTGTGATGCCATTCACTGCTTTCCAGATCAAATTGCTGTGGCTTTTGTTATTTAGTAAACCTGTTTTCGACTCTGATGTATCTTAAAGTGCCACAAAGGTTCTACTACACTATAGTGCAAGCAAGCTGCGAGACAGACTCAGGGAGATGTTCCTAGTTGGCGGACTCTGATTCTCAAGACGAGTACAGCCATTCTAGGATTCCTTTGAAGGTGTTAGGGGTGCCTGTGGTGAATTATCCCTTGGGGCTAAAGCCTTTCCCGATCCCCCTACAAAAAGTGAATCTCTTTCTATTCCAAACTAACCACAGCGCTTTGCCCCATCTCTGTTGTTATAACTTGTGAACCTTGGGTGGGGGGAGGGCCCATCTCCCTCCTTTCCCCCATCCCTACCTCATTCCACTCCAACGCAGGTAGAATTGAAACTCTGAATTATGCAGGTACCATGGCTAGTCTTTTAAGTGGTCCCTGGAATGACTCTTCCCACCCTCCCGGCCCCCCAGCCCCTGCCTAGGGTGCCAGAGAAATGAGAAGCTTTCAGGCTGCTCTCAGCTAATGTCTCAGGTTCTCTCTCCCTGCCTCTCTCACTCATTACCCAGCCCCTTCCCTTGCTCTTGTGTTTCTCTGGCTTGTAGATCCCTCCCCCTTCTTTCCATGAGACACAAAAAGGACAAATGCCTGTGTCTGGGGCTCCATCCTTCTGTCCTGATGGTGCAGAGAGGCAAGTGACGATGGGCCCTGTGCAGGGCAAGAGGCAAAGCCTTCTGGCTCTCTTGTGTGCTCACCTTTTCTTCCTGTGTGGCGTGTTCATTCTTCCAGGGCAGATTTTCTCTTCTCACTAGTATTATGCTGAAATATAAAGGACTAAAGTCCACTTGTGTGTTTACAAAAATGAGTAAAAAGATCCTCTGTGGCCTGTTTTGTTTCTCGGCCGCAGCGTGGCCACCAGCCACACAGGGAGACATCCTCTGTGTGTTCCAACGTCAATCACCACAAGTCTACATGGAGATTTCAGTCAAAAAAGAAGTCAGTTAGGGGCACTTGGTTTGGTTCAGTAGGCTAAGCGGTTAAGCATCTGACTTTGGCTCAGGTCATGATCTCAGGGTCTTGGGATCGAGCCCCAAGTCAGGCTCCGCACTCAGCAGGGAGTCTGTCTGCTTCTCCCTCTGCCACCTGCCCCCCACCCCAGGCTCATTCTCTTTCCCCCCCTCTCTCTCTCCAATAAATAAATAAAAACTTAAAGAAATGTTAGTCAAAAAGCCCAAGTAGAAACTATTTTTTTTGCCCTTGTTATTCATATATATGAATATATATATATATATATGATAAAATATATAAACATTTCATGCATAAACTCATATAGGATAAATAGGCTTAGAAATCTGCGTTTTGGGTTCTATTTTATTCGCACTCCAAACATTCTACCCTGAGTCATATTACAGTCCTTTGCTCACATGTTTGCCTTTCCTCTAAGATATGGACCACATATTATCAACCTGCTTTTCTTGGATACCTACATGGGTCACAGAGAATTGATTCTTGATGCATGACAATCCTAAGGCCTGACGGAGCTACTGACTAGGCTACCGAATGAACACATCAGTGAGTACGATAGTAACCTGACGAGTTCAATAACAACATATACGTCATTCACTGTTGGGGTTGAGGAAACTCTGGAAGCAGCTGCGAAGTCACCGTGATTGTGCACATGTGCCACATTTCAGAGATTACTGCTAAATGAAGATCAAGTTAGTATTTGTATTTCCCCAGGGAAAACAGAGACTTGAATCTCCAAGACAAGTGGCTGCCTTACAGGTACTGGCTGAGTTTTAATCTGCAAAGGGAAGAAAGAGGGTAAGAAATTTAATCTTATACCCTGTTTCCAAGCTAAATCATCTCACCCTTTCAGACCTATTCCTCATCCCATCCACAGAGGGAGAAGGGGGAAAGTAATTCCCGGCGCTGCTTCCTTCTCCCTGGCAGTCCCTGTGTCAATGACACTGGCCCACAGACTGAGGGAAAATATTACCCTCATTCTTCCCCAAACACAGGCCTTGCAAATGGCCTTCTTCACTTTGGTCCTTCAGGCTGTGCTCACAACAGCTCTGCAATGAGCATGTTTAGACTATAGGACGTGTCGCCAGGATGATGTAAGCCTTCATAACATGGCTGTCCTGATGATTTTTAAAAGGATCACTGCCTTTGAGTTTGGAAGTGCATAATCTGGTCAGGAAAGATCCAATGTGCTTTTTTGATTTGTGAAATTTTGATGTCACATTAGGCATGGTGAGTTGCATAGAAAAGAGATGGTTGACAATCCTCTCTAGCCGTTTCATTTTCGTTCACATTTAGGTGTGTGAAATCATTCTAAGTGGTACTGAGACTTTTACCCCAAAGTATTATGAAATCAGATAATCCTTTTTAAGTATTAAAAGTATGCTGGCAACCTTACATAGCTCATCATTTAAATATCGTGCCAAAAGATGCTTATTTAAATATTAAATAATACATAGCTTACATAATTTTTAAAGAATACATTTAAAATGTTTTAGAATTATAAAAGGTATTGGCATAATTTTATAATCATTAAAATCAGCTGGAAGTTACTAATCAGAGTGCATTTGGGGGCAGGTATTAAATGTAAAAGGGCTAAGGTTGGTGAATCCAATCCACCCTTCATATTCCAGGGAAACAAAGTGCTGGAATGATGGAACTTCATCACAGTTTTGCAGAGCGAGGGTCTCATTCTCTAACTCCAAACCCTGTGGGTGACAGAGATGACACGATTTCTCTTCTTCTTCCCTAAATATCCTACCTCACCCTGCACTGCATTTCTTTTTGCTTGCTTATTTGTTTCTTTACTGATGGTCCTTTGGAAAACCGAAAATTTAATATTCATTATCTCACTGTTGCCTGGACCTGAGATGGATCTCTACATCCGTAGACTCTTCTCACTTATTTTTCTTCCGTTAACATCTTGCGCAAGACAGAGGAGGAAGAGAGGAAGCGGTCAACCTGATGAGCATCTGCTGACAGGGGACATCAGAAAACGACTATCTGGATGGTCACCTCATACAAAAACACACTTGAAATAAACTTGACAAATCAAAGTGTAGGTTGTGAGAGTCATAAAGTATGAAGCGATGAACTCAGGGCTCATTTCTTCTACTTTTATATATCAAGGAAAGCACTTCCATTGTAATAATTAATTGACTAAGATTGTATTGAAATATATGAAATAAAAAGAAAGAAATATATGAAATACAACAAAGCCCTGACCAAAGAGAATATGAGAGTCTACTACAAAGTTATTTTTCTCAAGGTCAAGCTGTATATACGATTTGAAATATTTTCCAACCAAACTTTAATGAATCAGAATAGACACTGTCTTCTCTCTCTATCTCCCTCTGTTTTTAAGGTATAAGAAGCAGGTGTCCCAGGAATTGATATTTTGTCACTTTGCCATTCAATATTATATAATATGTTTAAGCTCTGCTCTAGAATAAAAATTAGAAGGGCAAACGAATATTAAGAAGGATGAATCTAATTTAGAATGGCTTTATGTAGCAGCTTATGGTGGGATATTGATAGATTTTTAAAAAATTTTAAATATAATGATTTCTTTGAATTTTTAATCTTTTAATGATTATGACCATTTATATTTATGTTTTGCATGGCATTTTGTTTCAGAGATATATTTATTTGTCTTCTTAAAAATTGCCTTCTGCTCAGCATCATAGAGCAAATATATAAAGTTGGTATAAATAGCTCTAGGTTAGCTAAAAACAAAGCGAGTCTGACAATTCAGAAAAAAAGGTCATTGCCAACTATAGGGAAAAAGGCAGTTAGTTGGCAGCTACAATATTCATTTAATGCAAGTCATAATTTGCATGCAAATGTATGACTCTGATGTTATGATATTCAATAAAGAAATGTTAGCCTTCTAGCTATAATAGAATCATTAACCGATGAGGGATAATATCAGCATTTTTGGTTGTTTTTGAAATGATTGTTGGGTTGGCCAGGTGGAGATTTTGCAATAATTGAGTTGGGATATCTCCCACCTGATGGGTTGTTTTCCCTTTGATTGATTCTGCTACAAAATGTTATTTCCCAGCCTCGCTCTTCTGCCCTGTGAAAGCCATTGAGCTGGCTCACGTTCCTAAGCACTGATCCATTTAGCTATTGCTCTGCTGAATATAATGGTGCTGAAATGGCTTGCTCCGGTTTGAGGGAGTGAGTGCGTGTGAGTGAGCGAGTCTGTGGTCACATAACTGTAATCTTAGAGCTTAGCAAAGACCTCCAACTAGCTTCAGCCAACCCCATTCCTATCCACACCATCAATAGTTTAATTATTTCCAAGGAAGGTCCTTTCCACACAGTTGTATTGTAAGTGAATTGTAACTGCTTTCCCCTAATTGTCTGCTTTGTACTTTATTCACAGACATGCTCTCCTGCAATGGCGTTGATCAACACATTGCTCCCACTTTTTTTTTTTTTTTCTCTTTTGCCCGAATCTGACTCATTCAGATTTTCAGGCTATTTGTAGAAGATGTCTCATTAGCCCCTGCATGTAAGATTAACGTGGAGGCAGATTTTGAAATTATTTCTGGTATTTTTGGGTCTTCCAAAAGATATGCAAAAAAGACTTGCTATTTTATCGTGCAAAAATGATTTTTTAGCATTTAATAAGGATAATGTGCATAAATGAAATATATACTTGCTCAGCCACAGATATCATAAAATATAACCTCAAGTTTATGTTGGTGTATTTTTTTAAGTAAGAACTTTGTAAATATTACTTACTGCAAACTTCCTTTTATAGGAAAATAGATGCATTAATTTCAGGAGAAAGAATGTTTTTCTTAGTTCATGATGTTAATGATTCAGTTATTTATATATACAATACCTACTACAATACCTACTAGAGATACACATTGAATTGGCTTTTTGTTTTCTTCTTTTATTTGTTTAACTGTGCCAAGTATCTTTATTTTCTTTTAACTTTTTAACTTTTTATTTAAATCCCAATGAACTTACAATATAATATTAGTTCCAGGTGTGCAACACAGTGTTTCAACACTTTTGTACAAAATAACGTACACACAGAGGCCACATGGCCAGTGACTGAAAGCCCAATCTCTGTCACTTCCACTTCCAAATAGTGTGTGTGTGTGTGTGTAGAGGGTATATACTTGTTCCTGTGTCAAGTTGTTTGTGCAAGAGGTAGAAATATGGAGTTGTATAGGAGATAACAAATACTATGATCAATATCACAGTTTAATACATTAATATAAACTTGAGGTTAGATTTTATTGTAATGGGGCTGCCTTGGGGGTGGGGTCCCTAGATAGCCGCAGGTCTTTGCTGCAGGTCACCAAGAAGACCAAGGGATGAGAAAACGAGTGGGTCCAGCTCCACCCACTCAACTCCACCTGGAAAGTGAGGAGGTGGCCACAGATGGAGCTCTATTCAGACTTTGGACAATGGGTTTTGGAGAGCTCTTGCGTTAGGACTCAACCCAAACTTCTTGGGCATAATAGCATGTTGTATAATTTGTAAATGTATATAAATCTGCTTTATGAGGTTGGAATGTGTGTGTGTGTAGCGGCTCTAACTTATTATTTTGTAGGTTTGCCACTAACCTGTTTACTCAGTCTTACGGGCTATCAAAAAATGGAATATCTTGATATAATATATACATGAGGGCTCCTGATAGAACTGTTCTCACCTGATTAGTGTCCTGCACAAATGTGTGCTTCAGTAAAGAAAATGCACGTAAATCAAAATTCTTATAAAATGTCCTATACTTGAACATTTTTATACTTAATCTTTTGTAGCTTTTCGCAAGAAATTTTTTAAAGATTTTATTTATTTAGGGATCCCTGGGTGGCGCAGCGGTTTAGCGTCTGCCTTTGGCCCAGGGCGCGATCCTGGAGACCTGGGATCGAATCCCACGTCGGGCTCCCGGTGCATGGAGCCTGCTTCTCCCTCTGCCTATGTCTCTGCCTCTCTATCTCTCTGTGTGACTATCATGAATAAAAAAATTAATAAATAAATAAATAAAAAATAAAAAAATGTAAAGATTTTATTTATTTATTCATGAGAGACACAGAGAGAGGCAGAGGGAAAAGCACGTGGGACTCGATCCCAGGATCCCAGGATCATGACCTGAGCCAAAGACAGATGCTCAACCACTGAGCCACCCAGCGGCCCCTCAAAAATCTTTTTTTGACACCTATGTATGTTCATATTTTGTCTTCCCTATGCAGCTCCTTAACAAGCTCTAGAGAGCTCCAAACCAACTAAAATTATAATGAGTTCTGAAGTTGTTTTTATAAAGTAAACATAGTGTCCACAGATGAATCAAATCAATAACTTGGAAGCCTGTGTATACCATAATTTTATTATAAAAATTATACTTTTAATAGGTTTAGGACTATTTTAAAAGCTTACTTAAGTACTGCTAATCTTACAAATTCTTAAAGTTATTTCATGGTTTAACATTAATATGAATGTCTTAAGGCTATTATATTTAGAAAGGTGATTGAATTTTAATGTCTAAAGTACAATTATACATGCATAAGTATAGGAATATACTTTGATTAAAATTCTGAGAAGTTAAAAAGTGTGGAGAACACAGTGGGAAGAGATACTGAATACCTTTAGTAAGACATACTTAAGAGATATATGTTGAGAAGGGATTGGGAATAACAAGTTAGGTCATGGTGAGCATTTTGGGGAGAAGCATCATGAGGACTATGGCTCCATGGAAGTGTGATTAGATATGAGGTGTCTTGGCTGAAACCAGACTCCTTACTAGGGAAGGGGATCACTGTGAAGCCTGGCTGGGAAGAATGAAGAGAAGTGTGATCGCAGAGACTGGCCAGGTGCAGTGTGACATTTCCAGATCTGCAGAACTGTCCTCCCACCCACCGCATTTGCATAGGCTTCATCTGCACTTGCAGATGCAATCGTTGATCATTCACTTGCATGATGTTCCTTTCCCATAAGACACTCTACTCCAAGAAAAAAAAAAAGTGTACACATATGTTTATGACAAATTTTCTTAATCCTTAATCAGTTCCAAATGTTTTTGAAATAAAATCACATTGGATGGAGAAAAAGAAAAAAAAGTATGATATATGTCTTTTAACTATTATGGAAATAGCTGAATTCTTTCACTTCTTGTCCAGTTCATGTGCTGGACGTGAGTGAGCGTTATTTTTTTTTAATTTTTTAAAAGATTTTATGTACTTATTCATGAAACACAGAGAAAGAGAGGCAGAGACACAAACAGAGGGAAAAGTAGGCCCTTTGAGGGGAGCCTGATGCGGGACTCAATCCCAGGACCCCAGGACCCCAGAATCATGACCTGAGCCAAAAGCAGATGCTCAACCACTGAGCCCCCTACATGTCCTGATAGACTGAAACTTCATTCAAGATTTGCATTATAATAATATCTTCTAAAGTTACTCTCTTGAAAGTAAGTAGATTTCATCAAGCCTACGTGTTCTAATATGAATAACAGGAAGAGTAGTTTTTCTTTATAGTATATAGAAAATCACCTAAGATTTTTTTGAAAAACAAATACAGAATTGCAAAATATTGTACACATTGTTTTAAACTTCTACTTTTGACTCTTTCTGAATAATTTTTTTTCAGGGCTGATATCTAGCTGGACTACACCAAAATAGAGTATATGCTGTATACTTATGCTTGGCACTATTCAGTTATTTAGAACCTTTGACAATATTGTGCTTGTAATATTATTGTTGTTAAATATTTTGAACATCACTCTTCTATATTTATTTGATTTATTCATAGGAGGTGAAAAGTTCCTCATGCATGGCTTATTCATGGAGAATAGTGGTGAAGAGGGACAGGTTGAGGAAAATAGAGAATACTGACTTTTTTTGAATAGGCATATATATGAGCTCAAATAATCATCTACCAAAAAAAGTATGTTTATGTTGATGGCAGACATATGAATAAGATTGTCTCCAAAGTCTTTTTTAAGAATAACTTTTGCAAACTACGGTCTCAAAACTGTTCGACAGGCATTAAATTTAAGGTTGAGATAGCATTCTAGGTAATAAGAAAGAGAAACGTGAATGAGACATTTCATGTTATTTCAGATCATTAACAACTTTAAAGTCAAAGAAAAAGATGTGTTTTATCATTCGAAAATGTAATCATTTTAATCATTATTAAATTATACATATCGATGAGGCAGTGTCAGGAATGAACACACATACAATACTTATTATGGGCATACGAGTATCGCTTGTTGGAGAATGTAGTCCCAAATATATCTATGCACATACTCCTTGGCGTTGTTATAAACACACGCACACACACACATACACACACGCATGCACACGTACACATAAACACAGCTCTGATACGATCCATAAAATGTATTGGTAGTGAAAGGTGAAACAGTACTGAATAATTAAAAAAGGAAAAAATAATGTTTCTTGCTCTTAGAACAACATGATTTTCCCTAATGTCTTTGTAGGTGCTCATATAATTGTTTAGTAAAATCATGCTTTTAGTTTTCTACTAAAAAATGATTAAAAATAAAAGTGATATTGTCTAGATGAAATAGACATGATTTCCTACAAAAACATAATTTTCTCCAAAAGTTTACTGTTTCTTTTCACATTTTTTTCTGAATACTAATTATGTAAGTTTTATTCAAAAAGTAAAGGAAAACTCAAGTTTTGTGATGTTTTTTATAAAAACATTTAGCTATCACTTGCTCTGGTAAAATAAATAAAGAAAAACAAAGAAAGAAAGAAGGTGGGGATGAAGTAGCAGGAGAGTAAAACTATGATAATAAACCTCAAGAATGTAAAGCAGATATATTGCTGTGTCAGTGATCTATGATTATGTTTATTCTGTGGGGGTGAGGGGGGGAGTGGAGAAGATAATGAAGTCATGTTTTTTAGAGAATTGTGTCTTCTATTGATTTTAAAGAACTAGCGAATATCCCAAATGTTCTACAATCTATTCTGCAAAGACCTATTTAAATTCATGTGGGATCAGAAAATGTCTGCAAGTACAAAATAAAAAAAAGATACATACATCTTGCAGCCTATACTGATAAAAGTCTATTTTCAGTTTTCTTTTAACTTCTGGGAACAATCTAGTTGGACATGACTGGTTCCTAGGTCCTTTGGGTGATGTTTAATGGGGGAGCTGTGGTTTTCCATAAGAAGATGACATCTTGGCTCATCCAATATAGTGGTTACTAGGCATACATGGCTAAAATTAGAGTTTCTTTTTTTAAGGTTTTATTTATTTATTCATGAGAGACACACAGAGAGACACAGGCAGAGGGAGAAGCAGGCCCCCTTCGGGGAGCCCGATGTGGGATTCCATCCCAGGACCCCGGGGATCACGCCCTGAGCCAAAGGTAGACACTTAATCTTTGAGCCACCCAGGTGGCCCCATTTCACTAAATTTAAAAATTAAATTGTTCTATAGGAACAATGGGGGAGACGGGTCTAGGTGGAAATTTAAGACATCCACAGCAACTGTTCCTTGACACTCCTAAGTCTGCACTGTGTGGGAGGCTTCCTCTAGACTTTTGTCCTGTGACCAATGTTAAGATCCTATAGTTGGGCCGTGAATCCCCTTGCTTCTTATGGTGCAGGATTCCTATACTCTTACCTTATTCCATGCTCAGTTCTGAGTAACCCATTAAATAATTTAGCTGAATTATTCTCGCCAGTTTGTATGACACCCACCGTGTGTCTCAGGTAACAAGAGTTCACATTTGTATCTGTCTTTGGTGATGTCTCTCTTTCCTTAAATCTCAGATTAGTTGATTGTTCCATGTCTTAGCTTGAACCACCTTTAGGAAATATCATGGACTGGGAGGCTTACACAATAGAAATTTATTTTCTTGCAGTTGAAGAGCATAAAAGTCTAAGATTAAGGTACCAGGCTGGTGGGTTTCTGGTAAGAACTCTCTGGCTCGTAGCTGTTTGCCTTCTCACTCTGTCCTCTCCTTACATGGAAGGCAGAGAACTCTCTGGTGGCTCTTTTTATAAGGCACTAATCTCATCACAAGGGCCCCACTCTCATGTCCTCATCTAAACTTAATTACCTTCAAAGGCTCCAACTCCAAATATCATCGTAGTGGAGGTGACAGCTTCAATTTACGAATTTAATAGTGGTGGTGGTGAGGCGTGGTCATGATTCAGTCCACAGCATACTGGGACCTCAGGTGTCTGAGAGTATCAAGAAAAAATATGATTACATACATCTATATGGATATTTTTTCTTGTTAAATCGATTAGAGTGATGTTCTTTCCGGCTTTCTGCATTCTAAGTAGGAGTTGAAAGGAAAATACACATTAATGTTTAAAACCACATATTTTTAATTTTACCTCCTTTCTAGAACCTTGGAGTAAAATATGATAGTGATTATCTAAAAGTGTTATGTCTACTTTCCTTATAGAGAAATAATACTGTGTTTTTATTTCAAATATGACAAATATTCTGTTTTCTACTCATTTCCTCAATACACGAGCACCTACTAGAAACGTGTGTTTACCCAAACACATATACATAACTTATCATTGCACATGTCAGCTCTTTTCAGAGTCTTGATCAAAACATGCAATGGGAACCCCATACTGCATTTATGCTTTGATTTTCCATTTCAGTATTTAATAGAGAAAATATATGTTGTTTGGGTATTTACCTAATGTATTCTGTATCCATATAAAGTCACGTTTCTTCTACTGTAATGACTTCTTCAAGTTATTTTTTGTTGTTTTTTGTTTGGTTGGTTTTGTAATTGTTGTATCTAAAGAGAGCTCTGTCTTGTTTCCTCGTGTAAATATAATGACATGGTAAAGTAAGGCAGTTATGATGAACTAGAAATTATAGAGTTCATTTTATTACTCCTCAAGCCAGATCTAGGAAGGGTCTACTGGACTCACTTTATCCACCTAAAAGTGCTCACTTCTAGGTTTTAGGCTGTATTGAGCTCAGGCCAGAGAGCACCAGAGCGGTACAGATGGTAAACTTAACCACTGCTTTTATGGTGCCTCAAATTCTGGTTTCCTTCTGTTTGCTCATATTTGTATTTTTCCAAGTTCTCAAATAGCTGTCCCTGCATTCTAGTCCAGTTTTTTCCAGTGGAGTTTAGTGGGATATAAAAGGTGTTTATAGGATATGTTAAAAGGATAAAAAAATGTGTTTATCCTCACTGGATCTGGAACCCTGATATGTATATTTTAAATATTTTTATTTTAAGTATTTGTAGAATTAAACATTGTTTTATGACTCTGATTAACTATGTCATACTTTGAGTATAGGTTTATCGTTTTGAACAAAAGAATCACATATTACAACGTTATGTTTGGTAGATGTTATTCTCCAACAAAATAGTATAACTGGATCCACATAGTTAGAATCCTATGCAATTTATTTTTTTTTCTAGTCAAAGAAAAACTTTTCATTCTTAATATATTTTCTTTTATGTTCTAGGAAGGAGGAGTAATACAGATGAAGTGGAATCCATTCATTCCTTCTACCAGAGGAAGGTGTCTAGAAAAACAAAATAAGAAAGCATAGCACCTGGTCTAATCTTTCTGTCAACTGGGCTTCCAAGTGAATAGCAGAAAGATATTTGCTAAGAGAAAAATGCTTTACCTGCAAAATGCTGATAGCAACATATCCTTGGCTAAAGGATGATACCAAAGAAATAAGACCCATGACTTAAATTCAGTGAGGCATGGCTCCCTGGAAAACCTCACTTGAGATAAGCAGCTCTATACAGTGTAAAAGGTGTTTTATAGTGTAAATGTTCCCCACTGTGTGAGGAACCCCACAAACCTCGGTTAAAGGCCTCATCTACTCGGGGCCAGAGATGCACACCTAATGGATCAGGGAAGAACCTGGTGAGCCCCTTGATGTTCTAGACTTCCTTCTGCTTTGTCAGAGTGTCTTGATTATTCTTTTAAATTATTTAGTAAAGTTTGATACTGGTTAATATCTAAAATTGTATGAGTCTGAATTGATAATCAGATCTTAGGTGATAGTACATACTCCAATTTTAAAAAATGGTTTCTAGTTATTTTCCTTGTCCCTCTTTTTTTACATTTCCCCTGCATTATTATTATTATTATTATCATTATTTTTAATTTTTCTTAGTTCCTTGAGAGATTGCCCTTCATCTCATGAAAGGAACATTGTAAGTGCTTCTTTCTTCCTGGTTGATGTCCCCCCTAAAATCTGTTTGGGACAAGAGTGTGTTTCTTTCCCTAACTGCTCCCATAAATGAAAGATAATGAGGATAATGTAGAAATTATTTTTTCCACTGGAAATGTGTATATCTGTAGTTCCTAATTAGACAAAATCACTTGGGCATAATACTCATGAGATGGTGGTGTTGGTGATGTAGTTCCTTTTCTAAATTTTAGTACAAATATCTTAGAGTTAGGTTTGTACATATAAAACCTGAGGTGGTTTACTTTTTTGTTGAGTACAATATATTCATGGTAAAAATGGGAAGCAATGCTTAATCTCCTCACAGGTGTATACTAGAATTTTTTTTCTTTTTTTTTAAGATTTTATTTATTTATTCATGAGAGAGAGAGAGAGAGAGAGAGAGAGAGAGAGAGGCAGAGACACAGGAAGAGGGAGAGACAGGCTCCATGCAAGGAGCCTGATGTGGGACTCACACCCTGGGCCGAAGGCAGGCACTAAACCACTGAGCCACCCTGGGATCCCCTTTTTTTCTTTTTTGAATTCCTAACTTAGAAAAAAAAAACTGACACAATTAAAGAAAAATAGAAATTAAAGACAGTTTATAAAAAATAAAATCCTTTAGTATTTTGACTAAAACTCTCAATTATTCTTTAATTCCCTCAGCATCCGTGTGAGTGTATTTTACGACATGTTACTTAGTGTTCAAGTTTTAAAAGTTCTTTGCAAGGACAAGTTCTTCGTATGGTTATAAGAATCCAGACATAATTGTATAAATAGAGATAGACTCTTGGACAGGAAATGTGGCCTGGGGTAAAGGCACAGGGCTACTACCTAAGTCCCAGGGAGGACCCTTGCTTCTTCTCCTTCTCATTCTGATCTATCGCAAGTGTAGACTTTACTCAAGAGGGAATCAGAGGGCGAAAAAGTTGAGTTGAAACAAACACCAAGGAGATCAGATTCTTGATATTCAGAATGAAGTGCAGAAATGTAGAGAGCTTATAAGGAATATCCAACACATCTCCTAATTAATATGTAAAAGTCTTCCTACTTTCAAGTCTAAAAAGTATCTGCACAGGTGAGAATGCTAGAGCATATTGGCCTAACCTTGGAAGTGCTTTGTGGTAGGATTTAGGCACTCTGCATTTCAGGATGTTTGGGAGCTAATAAACATAATTTCAGTTTCATCAGATTTTCTCTATTCTATCTTGATAATGGACTCTATCACCTTGTCTAGACCACACTGTACACAGCGATGAGAGACAAAGGGATTAGTTGGGGGTCCCATACACTAGGTTGTTCTGTTGTACCAGCATCAACAACCAAACTTTTGTTACCTCCTCATTTTCCATGTTCTAAATACAGAATAGGTTTTATTAAAATATCTTTCCCTCATGTAACAGATAGATTTAATATTCTCGCCCATTCAGCTCCATACTCGCACACCACCTGTACATTTTTCCTATGGTTGTATTATGTCAAGAAATCCAATCCCATGACCAGTGCAAAAAATACAAGCTTAGAGTCACAAAATTAACTAGAAGAGGCATATTCATAGACATGTGTGTGTTTTCCCATACTTCTCAGATATTTAAGCCTTGGTGAGTCTCTAAGAATGTAGCCAGATTTCCCCCATTATTTCATTTTATGAAGATTTTTTTTAACTAAACAAAATTATTTCTGTACTAGAAAATGAGATACTTAAGGTTTGAGTGGTGTATTGACATTACCACTTTAACTCAGTGGATTTAGAAAACATGGCTTATTATGGAATTAAGTAAAATTATAAACATAAATTTCTTATATGAACCCAAGAAAAAATGAAATGCACTAGAAGGATTGAATATAAATATTTTTAAATTAAAAATATATTTAATTTATATGCAAACACACTTTTAAATTATCTTAAAGATTATCAACTATTAGAATAATAAATATTTAAAAATATAAACACTTAAAAATAGTATGGATTTATGAGATTTATAATATATGTAGATTGAAAGAGAGGAAAACAAAAACATAAATTGCATGTGGGGGAATAAATGTAATTTTATTCTTTGCTATAAGTTTCTTATAGTTTGATATAATATGTGAAAAGATTATGGTAAATTATAAAGTGTATTTTATTCTCTAGAGAAAACACTAAAAATGACCAGAAAAGGTATGTCTAGAAAGCCAATGAAGAAGAAAATGAAATAATAAAAATTCAAGAGGAATATAAAAAGTTCAAAAGTGAGAAAAGTATATAGCAAATACTTTGACGGTAGAATTAAATCTTACCATAACATTATTTATGAAATATAATGTGCTAAATTTTATAATTAAAGTACAGAAGTGGTCTATCTGTGTAATAAAGCATACACGATGTGTCTGCAAGTGATACATTTTTAATTAAAAATGAATATAACAGTCTGGAAAATATATATAATATGCAAATAGTAAGCATGATATAGCAAGTAAGTACTTTCATATTAAACAAGGTAGATTCCAGTGTAAGAACTCTTACAGAGATAAAGTGGGACATTTTACAATTCATCAAGAAAACATACTAATCATAAATGCATATGCACTTAATAAATAGTGTCAAGTTATATAAAACAAAACTAATAGAACTGAAAAGAGTAATAGGAAAATCCATGTAGATTTTAACACTTGTCAATAACTAATAGAAAAGGAAGAAAAAGGGGATCCCTGGGTGGCGCAGCGGTTTGGCGCCTGCCTTTGGCCCAGGGCGTGATCCTGGAGACCCGGGATCGAATCCCACGTCGGGCTCCCGGTGCATGGAGCCTGCTTCTCCCTCTGCCTGTGTCTCTGCCTCTCTCTCTCTCTCTCTGTGACTATCATAAATAAATAAAAATTAAAAATAAAAAAAAAAGAAAAGGAAGAAAAAAAATATGAGTAAATAAGATTTTAATAATACTGTGAACCAACTTACTTCACATAAAGAATACTATACTCCAAAACAGTAGTATTCAAACCTTTATATGTATCCATGAAATATTTATACCAATAGATGTTCTATTGAGTCATAAAGTGAGTCTCAATAAAATTCAAAAGATCAAAACCATACAGAGTATGATCTCTGAGCCCAACGGTATTAGGTTGGGAAATAGCTATTCTCAATATATTTTGTAATCATGCAACTCACTTATAAATATAATATGATTTATGTTTATAATACTAAGAAAAATCAGAAAGTATTGTAATATAAATTAAATAAAGTTAGCATGCAAAATTTGTGGAATTTATTTAATGATAGCCTAGCCTCAAATGCCTATTTTAGAAAAAAGTAAAAAATAAAAGTGTAAAATCAGCGATCTTAACTTCCATATTAAAAAAACATAAAAGAAGAGCAATTAAACCAAAAGTAAATAGAAAAAAGGAAACAATTAGGGTAATAATGAAAAACATGAAATAAATAAAACCAACCAAACTATAAAGAAAGCCACTGAAGCCAAAACACATTATTTGAAAATAGAAGTAAAACTGATGAACTCCCCTTAATACAGATCAAGAAAAAAAGGACTGAAAATCACAAATTACCAATATTAAAAATGAAAGAAGATGTATCACAAGAGATACTGCAGATATTCAGGAAATAAAAAGGAAATGTTGGGAACTAATTTATGCCAGTAAATTTGGAAACTTCGTTAAAATAGTAAAATCCTGAAAAAAAATCAGAAACAACATAGATGGAATAAGGAATTTAAATAAACTCCTATCAATACAATTAAGTTTAAACAACAAAAAAATTCCCTAAAATACAACTCTAGACCTTATTAACTTTAGGAGTCCAATCAAATATTTAAGAAGTAAACAGTAACAATCCTATATAAATTCCTTCAGAAAATATTAGAAAAGAAAACAAACCTAGACTTAATTTCAGATGTCAGCAGAACCATGGCTCCAAACACATTTAGCAGAAAGACAATTACTGAATAATACATTTGATGAATACAGACACATATTCTTAATAAAGTTTTAGAAGTAAAGTGTACCAATTTATAAGATGGAAAACAACTCATGCCAGTGAGTTTCATTGTAGGAATGCAAGGTTGGGTAGTATCTGAAAAGCAATCGATGTAAATAACCATACTAAATAAATAGAGAAGAAGCATCATAGAATTTTCTCAATAGCTGTAGAAAGAATGCACTTCCCAAAACTGAACGCTATCCATGATAAAAAAATAACAAAATACAAAACAAAAACAAAAACGTCCCCATGCAAACTAGGATCAGAAGGAAATGTTCTCATTCATTTGGGGAATATAAATAATAGTGAAAGGGAATATAAGGGAAGGGGGAAGAAATGTGTGGGAAATATCAGAAAGGGAGACAGAACGTAAAGACTGCTAACTCTGGGAAACGAACTAGGGGTGGTAGAAGGGGAGGAGGGCGGGGGGTGGGAGTGAATGGGTGACGGGCACTGGGGGTTATTCTGTATGTTAGTAAATTGAACACCAATAAAAAATAAATTAAAAAAAAAAGGAAATGTTCTCAAACTGATAAAGGATATCAATGAAACAGTCACTTGTGCCTTTTCAAGCAGGGCTCACATATGTAGAATGTTCTTCTTTATAAATACCTTTTCCCTCTAATTAAAAGTTTAAATCCACATTAATTAATTTCTCGTGTTTTAGTTTAGATTTCAAGACATTGACCACGATTTTTAGATGCTAATTATATTTAGCATCAACATTAAATTGACTATGTATGGGGTTCTGTATCCACAATGTGTTGGGCAACTTTGCAGATAATAGCTTTGAAAATATAAGAAATTAAAATCTACTAGCAATAAATGTTGCTCCTTTGGGATTTTTGTTCCAGGGAAAGTCTAGTCATAGTTATTTATTTTATTTGTACAAACATTAAATCAAAAATCCTATAAAATTAAGTTCTATGTTCAGTAAACCAAAATTCCTCCTTGGTACATTTCAAAACACATTTCCCAATGTGTTATCTTCTCTAGGAGCCATTCAACTGAAGTGATTAAACACACCACCACTATTACCACTAGCGTCATTTTTTTGTGCTCCAGTGCACTGTAGGTTCATTATAAAGCAATTTCTACACTTCTAAGATGGATTTATTTTTGGTAGTGTTTCATCTTCTCTAAATACTCATATGGGAATCATGTAGTTACCATTATTGTAAGATTCTCATTCAATTATGTGGTTTGCCACTGGTTTATTAAATTAATATCTATAGGTAACCTGAATGATGTTTCAGTGAATCAGAAAGTTTCAGAAAAAGAGTTCTAACCCTTCATATTTTTGTTGGTCAAAAAATCCAATGGCTTGGTCAGTATTACACACACTTGCTATAATAGCTAAAGGCAAAATGTTTCCAATTAACTTACTGTGGAGGCACCTAGCTCTTATGAATTATTCTTATGAATTAAATTCCCAAAGATTTTAGGGTACTCAGCCTGAGATCTTTACATTTCTGCATTTTGGCTTTGGTGCTAAGTTTGAAAGAAAGAAAAGCATATGTCATTTCCAGGCTCATGAATCATTCTATTTTTCCTATTTGCCTTATTTGACTATTTTTAATATCAAAGCCATTCATCATTGTTAACAGTAAGCTTTTACAAATATTAGGGGATTTTTGTTTTGTTTTGTTTTTTGTACAAATACTAGTTTTTTAATAGGCTTTTGAATTGTGAGAAATAAACAATATTAATTCTTTGTAATTCAATTTCAGCCATCATTGTCATAATAAATAATTTTATACTCATCTATCAAATCTGGGCTGAAAAAAAAAACAAAATAGTTCAATGCAACTCATAGATTGAAAAGTGAGACCACGCTTGTATTTATTTGTTCATGGACAGTTTCATTTCCCTCAGTAGCAGTTTTCATCAAAGAAATAGGAATAGATTAATTGTTCCAAAGATGAAGTGCAACACCTTTTTCACAACGGGTTTACTGCCAGAACACAGGTGTTGTGAAAACCACCACTAAACCTAAACCAAAGACTCACATCAACATTGTGGTCATTGGACACGTAGATTCGGGCAAGTCAACCGCTCCTGGCCATCCGATCTACAAATGTGGTGGGATTGACCAAAGAACTATCAAAATAGTTGAGAAGGAGGCTGCTGAGATGGGAATGGGCTCCTTCAAGTATGCCTGGGTCTTGGATAAACTGAAAACTGAACACGAACATGGTGTCACCATTGATATGTCCCTGTGGAATTCTGAGACCAGCCAAGTATTATGTGACCATGACTGATGCCCCAGGACACAGAGACTTTATCAAAAACATGGTTACAGGCACATCTCAGGCTGACTGTGCTGTCCTGAGTTAGTGTTGGTGAATTTGGAGCAGGTTATCTCCAAGAATGGGCCGACCCGTGAGCATGCCCTTCTGGCTTACACACTGGGTGTAAACAGCTAACTGCTGGTGTTAACAAAATGGATGAGCCATTGAGCCACCTTGCAGCCAAGAGAGATACAAGGAAATCGTTAAGGAAGTCAGAGCCTACATTAAGAAAATTGGCTACAACCCTGACACAGTAGCATTTGTGCCAATTTCTGGTTGGAATGGTGACAACATGCTGGAGCCAAGTGCTATCACACCTTGGTGCAAGGGATGGAAAGTCCCCGTAAAGATGGGAGTGCCCATGGAACCACACTGCTTGAAGCTCTGGATAACATCCTGCCACCAACTCATTCAACTGACAGGCCCTTGCGTCTGCCCCTCCAGGACGTCTACAAAATTGGTGGTATTGGTACCATCCCTGTGGGCCAAGTGGAGACTGGTGTTCATAAGCCTGGCATGGTAGTCACCTTTGTTCCAGTCAATGTTATAACTGAAGTAAAGTCTGGTGAAATGCACCATTAAGCTTTGAGTGAGGCTCTTCCTGGGGACAATGTGGGCTTCAATGTCAAGGACATATCTGTCAAAGATGTTCGTGGTGGCAGTGTGGCTGGTGACAGCAAAAATGACCCACCCATGGAAGCAGCTGGCTTCATGGCTCAGGTGATTATCCTGAACCATCCAGGCCAAATCAGTGCTGGATATGCACCTGGGGATTGTCACACGGCTCACAGTGCTTGCAAGTTTGCTGAGCTGAAGGAGAAGACAGATCGTCGTTCTGGAAAAAAGGCTGGAAGATGGTCCCTGGCAAACCATGTGTGTTGAGAGCTTCTCCGACTGACTATCCTCCTCTGGGTCATTTTGCTGTTCGTGACATGAGACAGATGGTTGCTGTGGGTGTCATCAAATAAATGGGCAAGAGGCAGCTGGAAATGGCAAAGTCACCATGTCTGCCCAGAAATCTCAGAAGGCTAAATGAATATTATCCCCAATACCTGCCACCCCAGTCTTAATCATTGGTGGAAGCAGGTCTCAGATGTGTTTGTGTCAACTGGCCATTTAAGTTTAATAGTAAGACTGGCTAATGATAACAATGCATCATAAAACCTTCAGAAGGAAAGAAGAGTGTTCTGTGGACCATTGTGTGTGTGTGTGTGTGTGTGTGTGTGTGTTTGTGTGATTGTGTGGCAGTTTTAAGTTATTAGTTTTTAAAATCAGTACTTTTTAATGGAAACTACCAAAAATCTGTCACAGAATTTTGAGACCCATTAAAACAAAAATTTAATGAGAAAAAAAAGATGGAGTGCAACACCCATAAAGCAGATATAAAGTTCAAAGAAGATATGAACAAAAGAGTTCGAAAGAAAAATAAAACCCTGAAAGAATCACAATAAATAGTACGTGGAATGGCTCTTGATTACTTCCTAATGGAAATACTCCATCAGCGTTACCTAAATTCCATCTGCATTGCTGCATGCTATCTTGATGAATTGCAGATCTATAAAAAATTTGAAAAATAATTTTCACCTTTCAACAGAGAATATACAGATCCACTGCTAGGCTTTAAGCTTATATTATTCTTGTTATATATGTATAGATCCAATGTAATTCATATAGTAAATGAAGAGGGGAAAAGAACACTTCAGCTTCGCACCCATTATTGGAGAAGAAACCAATACTGCGTAATGAAAATCAAGCTTTTCTTCTTTTTGTCCCCAGTTTTCAGCTTTAAATTAAGTCATTTTAAAAGCAGCACATGTCTTACTTGAACTACAAAAAGGTGAAACGAAATTTTTGGTAACTGAATTTTTATTTTCCTTTTAATTTCTGGTTCACACATAAATTCATTTATCTCTTTACATTGTTATTATTTTTTAACATGTGGATATGAGAGGCTGAGATATCTTTGGGTGCTTAGATTTTTTAAAGCCATAAAATAATGTCCAAAAAGAATGACAAAATTGAAGTTAAACATTATTTAAAAAGTCACAAGTTATATATATACATATATACACACATATACATATGAATGTTTATGAATATAATATATAAATATATGTGAATATATAAATATTCATATATAAAGCTAAAGTTTTAGTTTTCTGAAAAACAATTATCTTTTTTTCTTTTTGAGAATTACTATCTAAGTATTTTTAATCAATACAGACTTAGCATTGTATTCAGGTTTACTGAAAGAGGAAGAGGTAACTGAACTGGAACATTCTAACATAGGTAATCAGCAAAAAATAATTTAAAATAAACTAAGAGTTATTCTTTTTACCTCAGTATTATCTGTGTCTTAAGCACTATGGTTATTGAAATAAAAATTAATGATATTAATGTGAGTCACCTTTATCAGATTAATTGATGTTTAGTAAGGAAAATGGGCATAGTTAGCTCTTCTGGAATGAAACAATCACACTGCTTATATCAACCAGTTATTAAGAAGTTAGAAATAGTCAAAATACGTTATTCCCGACTGGTTATATCTTTAGTGTCTGGTGGGTATATTTAAAAAAACAATTATTTTCAAATAAAATCTGAGAGGCAGAAAATTACTTTGTTTAAATATCCTTTCTATACCTAATACTGAGGTATGAATCTAATAAAGAATATACAGGATAGAGATAAGAAAATCTATAAAATACTGACAAAAAAATAAGAGAACAAAATAATTTGAGACATATCATATTTATGAATCACATGACTCAATATTGGTAAGATGTTAATTCTTCTCAATTTGATGTATAGATCCAATGCAGTAGCAATCAAAATCTCAGCACATTATTTTGTAGATATAAATAAACTGATTTTAAAATTTATATGGAAAGGGAAAGGATTTGGAATAATCAACACAACACTGAGGAAAAAGAACAAGGTTGCAAGATTCATGGTATTATAAGATCTAATACAGAGCTTCAATAATCAATATACCATCTCATTGTGGAAATAATAGACATCTAGATAAATGGAATAGAATGGAGAACCCAACAATATCACCCCAAAGACATAGTCAACTGATTTTGACAGAGGCAAAAGGAAATTGAAGAGAAAAAAAGTCTTCAATAAATTATGATGAAACACTTGGACATCCATATGCAAAAATAAAAAAATAGCATGCTATGTCTTATGTAAAAATTCTCAATATGGACCATATAGTTAAATATAAGATGAAAGCTTTAAAACTTTTAAAAGAAAACTTAGGTGAAAGTTTACAGAACCTTAGATTTGGAGATGAGTTTTTAGATTCAATAACAAAATCACAATTCACGAATAAAAAAACTGAGAAGTTGGACTTTATTAAAATTCAAATCATTTGCTCCATGAAAAACCCATTTTTAAGAGAATGAAAAGGCAAATAACAACTTGGAAAAATATTTGGAAATCACGTACTGAACAGGTATCCAAATATATAATGGAACCTTGAAACTCAAAGCCATAAATTACATAACATAGAATAACATAACATAACATAACATAACATAACATAACATAACATAAAACATACCAGGCTTGCACAGACACCATAGGAAAGATATACATGTGGCTAATAAGCATACGAAAATATGTGCAACATCATTTGGCTTTAGGGAACTGTGGAGTCAAATAACTTCTTATTAATAGACACTGATTAGAATGGCTAAAATATAAAAATAAATCTTATAATATCCATTACTAGTGTGAAACAACAGGAAAACATACCTAATACTATGGGATACAGAAAGTATGATCTTCCTATTTACCCAAGTGATTTTAAAACATATACCCCCATGAAAGACTGATGCTTGAATGTTTACAGTACCTGTATTTGTTAATTACCAAAAACTCCAAGCAATTAAAATGGCTTCTTAGTTTCCATAGGTGGATGGACAAATAAACTGTGGGACATCATACAACACAATATTATAGCAATAAAAATGAACTGGCACTAGATTTGTAATAATTTCTCAATGTATACAAATGTTGAATCATTACATTGTACACATGAAACTATTATAATTGTTTGTCAATTACACCTCAGCAAAAAAACCCAAAAGTTTGAAGAAATCAGCTATTAGAGTGTTTTACAGGTTATTGGTAAGAGATTAATTTTTTTTTTCTAAAAAAAAGAATTAGCTATCAAGCCACACAAAATTATTATGCTTAAATCTTAGTTGGGGTTGAAAAGGAAGCCTGTCTGAAAAGGCTACTTGCTATATAATTCCATTTATATGAGTTTCTAGAAAAGGCAAAACTAAAGACTCTGTCAATAGATTAGTGATTTCCAGGGGTATGAGATGTGCAAGTTGAATAAATGAAGCACAATTTGTTTATTTTTTTGGATGGTAAAACTCTTTTGTATGATATTGCAATAATGGATCTTACACATTTATCAGACTGCATAGGACTTTATAGCACACAGACTTGAATTATAGTGTATGCAAATTTTTAAAAGTCATCTAGGAGATAGGGGGATCCCAGTATGGAATGCAGACTGTGACAAATGAATCTAGCTGTACTACAAAATTTTCGTAAACTCATCTGAGAGTATAGTCTGAAAAGGTGATAGTCTAAGTAACTTTGGAAATGAGTGGAGAGCATAAAAGATGACCCTGGAGAAATCCAGTAAATTTTACTCCCCCAAGTAAAGAGGAGCTGAAAAACAAAAGCACCATTATGAAGTTATGTTGAGAAACATGGGAACCTACCAAAAGAGCCCCTAATAGCCAAAGCTGGAACAATAAAATTGAATAAAAATAGCTAAATAATGCTGAATTATAACACAAAGGATAAAATAAATGTCAGTGAACCCATATTGAGAGAAATAAATGATTGAATAAGTAAGTGAATGAGGGAGAGAAACAACTATCTTTGCAGAAATATTCCAAATGATTTCTGTAGATCATAAATCTCCTCCCTGAAGGAGATGGAGCAGAATTCCTATTCTCCATGTGTGACCTGCCCCTAGTGACTTCTTTCCAAAGAGTACCATATGGAGGAATCATCTTAACAGTGGGAAAAACCTGCTGAACACCACCTCAGCTTGGCGGTCAAGTTTAAGATCAACAGCGCTACTTGGATAGCATGTGTACTTGACCCCATGTGATGAGAATGGAGCCTTCCCTCTGTGGTCTTCCTTCCTTCCAAAGCCCATAACGTCAGTCTGATCATGAAGTAAACATCAGAAGAACCCCAACTGAGGAATAGTCCACAAAATATCCAACCCATACTCCTCAAGACTAGAAAGGCCATCGAAGTCAAAGAACGTCTAAGAAATACAATCTAGAGGAATCTATAGAGACTTGATGACCAAATTTAATGTGTTATCCTAGATAGGATCTTGGAAGAGAAAAAAGATATTGGGTAAAAACCAGGGAAATATGGATAAAGTATGGACTTTAATTAATAATCTACTGGTATCGGTTGATTGTTGTGGCAAATATACAACACTAATGTAGGAAGTGGTTAATTGAACAAGGAGACCATTAAATGGAGGTGGCTCATGTAAACAAGTCACAGTCCAAGCCCAGAAAGACCTTAAGGTTCAAAATTGAAACCTAAGGAGAACCAATCACAAATAGTCAACTTGGCTTTAAGTGATAGCCAATCAGGAATTTCCTTATTTGCTTTTGCCTTTCCTCTATAAAAGTCTCTCCCTAGCTCGTGTCTGTAGAATTCTAACCACTTCTGGTTGGGTGCTCCCTGATTCTAGTAGATTTTTGTTGAAATGAACTCTTTCACATTTTTAACATGCCTTGGTTTATTTTTTTTTAACAGATGCTCATGATAGAGAAAACAGTACAGGAACTATCTGGAACATTTTCATAACTTTTCTGTAAATCTAACTCTTTTAAATAAGATTATTTGAAAATTAGTTTCTTAAGACCAGTAATTTACACAACACTGCATTTTAAGAGGTAGATTTAAATTTGACTAAGATCTTCTCTATTCCAAATTTATATTGCACAAACCCTGCTCATAATAATAATAATAAAATGAATAGTTTATTAAACACTGAATGGTCCATGTGAGCATACGTTTTAGGATGTAACAGTGAGCCCACTTAATTCACAGAAGATATAATTTATTTATTTCTATCTTGCCTTCATGGTTCAACATGATTATGTATGTATTTTTTCCCTAGGCTGTGACATGGGGGAGGAGCTATTTCTCGAGTATAGGAAAAGTAAAGGCAGAGATGATGCCAATTTCTCTTTCTTCTACCTTCCATCCCTGTCCCTGTGAGAGAAGTTCCAAATGTAGTTGTTCTGTATCAGTGGGATTATGCTCCAGATGCAATGATGTCACTGCCTTCTTTTATGGGATGTGTTTACCTGGAACTGGGCTTTCATTTTCAATTGGTTGAGTTTATTTTAACTGAGAAATCCTCAGGAAGAATTTGGGACTGAGTATGTTATCTGAGTAAGTAAGACGTGCACTGTAGGGGCCCTAATCCCTCCTGGAGCTACCACTCTTCCTTCTTCTAAAGCCATAGTAGAGTCTTCCCTGGTCCCCAGAATTATACTTCTATCATGAGTGGGGCTGAGAGGGCTAAGGGGGAAACCGTGAGATAATAAATGGATAAACTGCTACATTTGAATGTTACATTACAATAAAACGTTTTATGCTATTCCAGTTAGGTCCGACTATTATGTAAATTAAGTATTTGTCTTTCAGTAGAATTTATAAGCACCATGATTTTCTTATTAAATATATTCTTAATCATTTTAGGCATTTGTGAATATAACATTTACTGCTTCAGTTTCTAGGTGGCTACATACTAAATGTTGGGCCAGACCAGCAGTGGGGTGCTGGGCGAATGTGTCCTCCACATCCCTAGGATGAATTTTCCCCAAACACCCTTAATCTACTGCCTCATTCATTATTGTTTCATTATTCAGGGAAAGTGAATTCCTGGTCAGTGAATATGGAAAATAACTGGTATGTGTAACTCAGCTCTCTCCATCCTCCTTGACTTTGGGAGTTTGGTACATAGACAAAGCACTCATCCGGTCAATCCCAAGTTTAAGAGATAGACTCTCTCGGCCAGGTTTCAGCATCAGCACGCCCAACTTTTGCTACACAGCTAAACTTCATTCTCTAACATCAGCGTTTTGGGTCAAATAAATGATACTTCTGTCCCCGTTCATACTTTTTTGTCAATCTCAATTGGTTCCGAACCAAGATGGAACCACAGCTGCGAAAATTAATGATGCCTACCTCAAGCCCCAGCTGCGGACGAGACCAAAACCATGGATTTATGTTTACTCATATTTCAAATGTATTTTATGTTAGTTAGCTTGCTCTTTGTGGAAATTAGGTCTTGGTGTCAAGTGAACTTATATTGTATTTCGTGGAAAGTGCGCTGGACAATGAGGTACGGATGGCTCTGTGGGGCAGGCAGGTGCCCAGAGCCTTTTCAGACCCAAGAAGGAGGAACTGCCTCTGCCTGGTTCTCATGTGATTTCCTAGCTCTGGAGCCACGGAGGAGAAGACCCTAAACGTGTCGAGCTTCTTCCCTGTCCCAGCATGCCAAGGGACTAAGGACACAGAGAACGTTCTATCTCCCAGGACACGGTTTAACCAATGGTTTGTTCCTTTCTGATATTCTGGGGTTTTGCCTGATATTCACATTTTTATTCACACCAGAGATTTCAGTAGGCTCTGAGGCGTCTCACACACAGTCTGGGCCCAGCATCCTGCTCCGCTGGGGTCACAGGCTGCTTTCTTGGGAGTTGAAAATAAGGAGAAGACATACCTGAGCTACCACCTTCACAGAATCCTCTCCTTGCTCCCTCTGCATTCTATTTACTTAGAAAAACAAGATAATTTTCTCTCTCTGAAACCTGACCATCATCATGGGCTGTGACTTTTTGATGAAGGTGGAGGTGCTTGGGAATGGGGGCAGGACTGCAACAACTGGGAGGACAGGAAAGCTCCAAGTCAGACCAGCACCATCTACTTTTTCTCATCTCTCTCAAGCCATTACAAACAGACAGTTAAAATTTTATAGGTAGGACAGCTATTGACCTAATATTCCTACTTTACCTCTGAATAAGTTAGTATCTCTTAATTATTTTAACCTAAATATTCCCATTTTACCCTTGAATAAGTCAGTTAGTGTCTGTTCATTGTTTCGAGCATGTTCTTTTACTTCTTAAGTGTCCCTGTTTGGATGATAAATTTATAGTCACCTTAAATACAGATAATTTTTCTTAATTGTTTCCACAGTTAAAGTGTAGGAAAAAGTCATTATGAGGGTAGGCATTGATTTTCTTTGCAATTAACCTTTAGCTAAAACATTCTGAATGTATTTGTATTTAATGAATGCAGGGCAGCCGAGTTATATTTTGACCAAAATTTTAATATATGACTCATTATTTGGATCTATCGGTCTTTTTTTGCATTTATTATAAGTGATAATTAGCATGTATGTATTGTAGTCATAATCCTTTTTATATACCTCGAATTAACACTTTTTTTTTGCAAGTGTCATGAAGTTAAAGTCTTTTCACACATTTATTATAATAATTGATTCATAGCTTGTCACCAGGCAGGAGTCTGTACATTTTTGTCCTCACAACAAACCTCAGGAAAGTATTTTATCATTTTTGTCATTTTACAACTTCAAAAGTAAGAAAGGGTAAAGAGCTTTCCCAAAGACACAGAGTTAGTGAGTGACAGACCGTATACTGAAGCGTGGTCTGTTTTTCCCAGGGGCCTGGGTGCTGAACCACCATTCTGTACACACCCCCTCCCCTCAGAATTCCCCACAGACCGTGAAGCCCGGTCAGTGACTCACGTCCTACATTCACCACCTTGCAAAACTGTAGCCTCTCTGTCCATTTGTCTAACCCGGCACTTACACCCAAAGCTGCTCTGAGACTTCCTTCTCTCCCTGATGAATCTCCACTGTTCTCATCTTTTTGGGGGTTTCCTAACTATATTCTCTAGAACTCTTTGTATGATCAAGCTCTTAGGTTCTTTTCCATTTGTAGGCATAACTGAGATGTGAGTCATCTATTTACCATTTCTAGAGTTAGTGAACAGTCTCTATGGAATTTCTCCCTGTATAAAAGTGCCCTGTCCCATTAGTCACACCAGAATATGGAATACTAGGGGTGCCTGGGTGGCTCAGTTGGTTAAGCATATGCTTTTGGTCTCAAGACATGATCCCATGATCCTGGGATGGAATCTGCTTCTTTCTCTACCCTCTGCTGCTCCCTGCCACTTGTGTGCTCGAGTATGCACACTCTCTCTCTTTCAAATAAATTTTAAAAATCTTAAAAAAAAAAAAGAGTATAGAATATCTTGTGGAACACTAGGTCAGGCTTTAGAAACATGCTTGAGGGGTGCCTCACTGGCTCAGTCGGTAGAGCATGTGACTCTTATCTTGGGGTTGTAAATTGGACCTCCACATTGGTTGTAGAGATTACATAAAAATACAATCTTAAAAAAAAAAAGAAATGTATTTGAACATAAGTTTAAAAAAACTCCAGCAATTACAAGCAGTGATCTTTTCTGCTTACCGATCTACTCATAATAAGACAGGATTTTTGTCACAGTTCTTGAGGTTTTACTTTTCCATCATTCCAAATCTGGAACGAATAATAATTTCCCAATTCTCATAGTGGCACTTTGGTTCAGTCTGGGTGAGTCTAGTTCTAACTACTGTGACCAGGTAATAGATTATCATAAAATTGTACCAAGGCAATCATCTTGAGCTACTTGGGTTCATGCATAAGGATAAGACAATCTCTGTATAGAGCTGGAGAGACACTTCACTAGCTGGTTGGTACTTAATGAGTACAGAGAAATTACTGACTTTGATCTCAGTCATCTATATTTCCTTCTTAATTCTCAAAGATCTCACTTCCTATGTCACCGAAGATATCTACACCGTTAGGTGAGTTGTCACGAAGTTCTCCAGACTAGAATTAAGAACCCATTTCCAATCGTCATTTCTGTAGGTTTTCCATCGGTATATAACAAATTACCTCACGCTTAGAATCTTCAATGACATTCATTATGTCAAGTTCTGTAGAAGTTGGTTAGTAACCTTAGTTACATACTCAGTTTCTTTTGTCGTGTAATCTAACTACAGTAGATGCACTGGGGGGTGCACAGCAGGGACAACATTCCTGTCTACCACACTAGAATATGGAAATGTGTCTTCAAAAACAAAAACAAACAAAGGAAATGGTGGAGAGGTTTTAAACTGATTTTATGAATCGATCATATTCCTGAAATCGGTCTGATAAAAATAGCACAAGAAAGGAACAGCTGTCCTGCAGCTAATAAGGGGAGCAGGGTATGGTTGTCTTTTGACCTTACTACCCTAATCCATCAGGGGATAGTGAAATTATTACACACACAAAGTCTAATTTGACTTCTCTGTATCTTTCTGTCTCTGTTTCTCTCTCTGTCTCCCTCTGTCCTGTTCCTCTCTCTCTCTCTCTCTCTTTCTTTTTAAGTGTTTGGAGTTATTTTAGAGGTAAATGGGCAGCAGATTAAAGGTTATTAATGCATTTACCAATTCATTTATTCAGCAAATGTGTCTTTTATTTTTAATTTAGAACTTTTCATGTGTTTCAAAAACATTAGTACCAGATTTTCAGAAGCCATTCAAGGAAATTGTCACCATTCGGCATTCCTATCTCCATAGCCCTTGGGTTTTACTTCTCTTAAGAAACACTCAAACCACCTATTAGGCTATCCCCAAACTGTCTAATATAGGCATTCTTTTTTGATCCCAGGCCCTTTACTGGCCCAAATTTCCAGAGACAGTCCTACATGTCTCTAAGTCTACCTCAGCTTCACCTAAGCCTTCAGCTTGCTGCGTGGTAAGGATATTTTTATAGATGATGTTTGTAAAGGATGTGAGACAGTAAATGAACTCCTCCTGGTCTGCTTTCATTTTTAAAAATATTTAAGCAAAAGACAGCAGATATATTAAACTAACACACCTATTAAAATGAATACATGTGTGTCTCCTAAATACATAAATTAAGTAATAGGTGACTGAAGAAAAATTAAATTGGACTTTCTTAAACACTTTGTGCATCAAAGAACATGATTAGGAAACTGAAACACACACACACACACACACAGAACGGGAGAAGTATTTACAAACAATATATCCAAGGAGGGACTTTTATCACATTGCTTCCGTATCTACTGGTTCTAGCAATAGTTGTACTGAAGAGCAGAAGAGACTTCTTGTGTGCTTGTATCTGTGTGTGTGTGTGTGTGTGTGTATTATACATATCAAATCCCACATTAACTAAATTGTCCTAAGATACATTTTCATTTTATTAACTTATTGATTATTGATCTTCCTTAAAGCAAATAAGCATTTGAAATACCTTACTACATAACTTTCTAATAATGATGATTATCCCCAATATTATACAATGTGTCCTCTATTATTTCAACTGATTTCTTTTTCCTTTTAGTCAGAACAAAGTTTGTTGCCAATGAGGAGAACCTGTCTTCTCCAATTTCCAGAGCACATTTGCCATAACTGAGGAAATGTTTTCTGAGTACTATTTACAGAAATTACGTTGACATTTATAGTGGGTATTATGCAGGGGTTTTAAAATCCAAAGGTCAGAACAAAATTCAAAGCAGTTTACTCAAGCCATGGGGAGGGAAGAACTCAATCATCTTTTGGATCATGAGCACTGGAGTTAGAATGGCATGAGTCCCTCACTTGCTAATTCCTGGCTCTGGTGCACTGACTTTATTTTCCAGGCTATCTTCTCTATATCGTGAATACCGGGCCACTGTTAGTTCCAGCTTATGTCTCTACATAGTTAAAAAGAAGAATTTTCTTTCCTGTATACAAGATTAAGAGGGAAAGAAAGAGAACAAGAGGATGAAAGAGGAAGAGAGGAAAACACTCCAGGGAAGGCCTATTGCTCGCCTTTGATGTCATGGTTCCTTTTGCACTAATAGCCAAGGACAGGCTGTGAACGAGGAAGGTGCTTCTCATCTGTGGATGTGATTTGAGCTGGGGTAACAGAAGAAGGTCTCTGGAGGAAAAATGAAGGTACAGTCAGAAAAGTCACTGGAAGACATCATGCTAGCTGGACAGCATTGAACTGATGTCTACCAGAGGGCACGTTCATTCTCTTTTCTCTTTGGTTTCTAACTTTTCAAATAATAATTATTTTCCATTTCACAATATTTGTAAGTCACCTCAAAGGTGTTATAAAAGAAATGAATAGGTCCAGAAAAAAAGGTCCAGTTGCACAGGGGATTGAGGAACCTTCCTGGAAAAGAAGGGACTTAATGCGGGATTTAATAAATGTGTAGGATGTTCGGAGAACATAATAGAACCAGGAGGCCAACTTGGGAAAACAGAAGGTGATTAAGGCTCATTTGGGCTGTTTGTGTAACAGAGAAGATAAAGATCTGACAATGTGATTGAGTTGGTAAAATAAACCAAGGGATGTAGGAAAGTAGGGTAACTTCTGTGAGTTCGAGCCACAAGAGTGAGGGCGGCCATCATCAGTGGAGAAATGAGGTCTTGGACCCATGGGGTCAGGCCCACTTCACTCTTTTGAACTTGTCAGAGTTTCTGAGTGTTCTGGGAAACACAAAGGGCCATAAAGACATAACTAAAGCTTTGAGGGGCAAATGACACTCAGCCATCATTGTGGATCATTAAGCATTTCTCACTTATTATGGGAGAACTATCACGGGTCCCTCACTATTACAAGGCAAACAAGTAGGCTGCTCCGAAGAGATCTTCTCAACTATGAAATGACGCTTCAAGAAAAATAGTGGGGTATCGCAGCAGAGAGAGAGAGTACGTTTTGCTAAACTAACTAACGATCCCCACAGATGAGTATATATTATTAGATAATCTACATTTCCAAATACAAGGACACCCTCGTCCTTGTATAATAAATAAAAGAGCGTGGGGCGAGAAAGCCACCTCGAGGATTTTTACTCTCACAGGTACTTTATTTCATTCTTCTCCCGGTCCTAAGCTAAAGTGGCACAGAACAAATGCTTGGCAGTTTGGAGTGCAGTGTCTATTGTTCCCGAAGTGCCATCTGGCACAGCAATCTCGGCTGCGGAAAGTGCTTAATGACCGTCCTGACTGACGGTTATAATGGATGCATCTCGGCTACTCTTGCAAGATCTATGAGTAATTCTAACCAGACGGATGACAGTCACAAATCTCAACAGAGTGTTCAGTTGTTTCCAACTCCCAAGACCTTTGAAGATTGTGAAATTTAGCAAAGGAAGCAGACTGGTAAACAAAGTTAGAACATGTCCTCATACATAATGAAATACTCAATAAACAACAAAGGCACATTACGGAGAGTCTCGCTCTTCTTGTTCAGAGCAGCCCTGCTACATGACTTCGATGCAGGAAGCTAAAGAGAACAATTCGCTTGCTCATATTTCACAGACAGAAGCCAGTGTTGCCTTGAACTTCCTCAAATAATAGCATTTCTAGCATAAACTCCACGTGCGAACCGAAACATTAATAAGGGCAGGAGCAGAAAGGAGACAAAAGAAATCAACTGGAGATAAGGGCACTGTGCAAAGTGGCTCTTGGAATGACAGAGACTATGTGTGGGTACCAGTTATACTCGGATAGGTAAATACTTATTTCTGACTTTTGCATTCTCAGCCCAGGTGCCTCAACTTGCGGAAATGGTGACCCTCCAGTATCGACATGGAGTCAGATATCTCAGAAGGGAAAGAAATACCTTATATTTTGCAAACGTCCCTTGGCACAGGTAAATGCATTTTAGATCTTGAGAAGCTAATCAAAGTTAAACCCAACTAAATTAACAAATCACCTTTATAGAACACTGCTCTATTCACGTGAATAATTGTCAGTAATAAAGAGCACGTCCCTTAGTATTTAGTCGATGTTTCCTAACCTCAGATTGTGCAACAAAACTGTATTTAAATATTTATAGTGAAAATATTAAATGAATACACTGAAACTAGTCAGGTTGTATGAAATAAATGGCATGTTCGTATTTATAGATAATATTATGGGTCTTTTATTCATTTTTTCCCTCAAGGGGGATCTTCTATATGCATGTGTTAGCTCATGCAAAGATTAAAAGACATGAGTCTTGCCTCAAGGAATACACAATTTAGGAGTTAGGTAGTCTGAATATTACCTAGTAATGTGGACTAGATGAGTACCCTGAATCATCCATCTTTTCTGGATGTTTGTCACTGTGATCAGTGCTGTAGCTTTAAACTGATCAAATTTGGGATTTGGCCAAAGAAGGTCTGCCTGTCATTAGAGAGAACTGTTTTTATTTTTTTTAAGTTTTTTTATTTATTTTTATTTTTTATTTTTTTTAGAACTGTTTTTAGATGTGCAAGGTACCCCCGCACTTTATTTTGACTTAATTAGCTTTATGACATATTCTAAACGGAGCCACAAAACAGAGCTCCCTAATACGAGAAAAGCTTGAAATGGGCTCAACTTCAGGAAGAAAGATTCCGAACCATACAGATGTTCTTGCTGCCACTATTTTAATTGGAGACAACTTTCATCAGTAAAAATTCTGATTAAGGCAACAGTTTTTGGCTACACTGGCAATCTACTTAAGCGTTCAAACAACTTTCGGAGTCTGTGAGTTTGGACACGGGGCTGGCTCTGCATCTAAATATCACCCCCACCACCCCCACTCCCACCGGCTCCATACACTATTTGGTAAGATCCTAAAGAATGCATACCATGTCCTATTCATTAATTCAGTACCTGAAGCATTAAGTGTAACGTCTAAACTGGAGGTTGGCACATCATGATGAAGTCGTCTAAGGACAGACTCTAGATGAGTGGGGCAAAACATACTGTGAAAAGTCTGTTCACGTCAGATGACATAAATAGCACACCCATCTCTTTTTGCATTCTGTATAGGAATTCAAAGGTAAGTCAGTTCATCAGTAGAGGACTTGGGAACACAGGGGCATACATCACGTCAGAATATAATAATTACCAAATGCTAATTATAAGCATTTTCCAGTATTTAATTTTTTTATTCTCAAAGATGACCCATTTTATAAGATTCCATATTTATACTTAACTAACGTTCAGTTTTAGTTTTATTTCTTTATTTCCCTAGATTTGCAACTTTTGTGTATGTGTATGAAAATGTATTTGTGTGTCAGGATTCGTGTATACTTCTGAACTCTGAATGTCCTGAAAATGTAGCTGGTTCTCCAAAAATCTATCAGGAATGTAACATTCATACCCATTAATCTCACAGTTTGGACAATAAGATTTCCTTATAACAAAAGCCTTTCTTTAATGCAAAAATATTATCCAATTATATGAACCTCTCAGAAATGTTATCCATACTTTTGTTTACTTAAATGACATATTCTTGGTATAGTGTGTGAGTATATTGGTCTATTTTCCCTTTGTTTTCTTCTATAACCTCTTTGATTAAGGTCATAATAATCTGGACTAGAGTTATCACTTCTTAACTCTCCATTGTGTCACGGCGTTTTCTCACACCAATAGATTACAGGTCCTAAGGTAATCTTTCTATGACACAAAATTGAATTTAAATTATTTTAAATATGAAAAGAAAAATACATCTGTTAAAAAATTAAAAAACACACACACAAAATCTAAAACACCTTTTCATCTCACACATCACTGAAAGAATACAGTCCATATTACTTGGTTAAAATATACAAGAGCTGTGGCAATCCAACCACAATCTGACAATCTTGATTTCTCACTGGTCTCGCAGTTGTGCCCCTGTGCTAGCTACATGTAATATATCCATCTTCCAAGTGTCTGTGGTTATAAAAATGATCAGTGAACATCTCATTTTTTAAAGTCCTTTCTCAAATATTTTCTACCTATTATTTCTCTGCTTAGAATACCCTTCACTGCCAGTCACTGAAAGGCCTCTTCTACTCATTCTTGATAACCTAGTGGTTTGTCCATCCTTCTGCAAAGGTTCCCTCTGCTCCCTCCACTAGCTCTCTATCCTGTTTCCCTGCCTATTTGAATTATGATTTCTTGTTGATTAATCTATTTTCATGTGATCAGGTAATAATTCTTTAGCTGTGAGTTGTAACTTCTGTTTTAGTTTATTGTTGGTCTTGTACTGAGAGAAGAACCATTTGTTGTATCTGTTGTTGTTGTTGTTGTTGTTGTTGTTGTTGTTGTTGTTGGAATCAAGGTCCCAGGAGAAAGTGAAATTATCCATGAGGTCCATCACTTGAAGAATGAGCATTTGTGAAGAATATGTATAAAATCCAAACTAAGCGAGAGCTATAAATGGTCTGGAGAATACGATTCTTCATGTCTTGATAATGACTTTAGAGAATAAAGTTATCTAGCATGGAACTTTAGCTCAGGAACCAGTGAAATGGTAACTTCCAATATGGAGTCTGAGCAGGAGCTTTGAGGTAAAGCACCCAAGTAGTTGAAAGTCTGCTAAACTCTGGAGACACAGGAAAACCCACACCTACACAATTGGGTTAGCACAGGATCCTCAAACGCTGAGGACATGTTTATGGAAAATCAAAGGTATGTTTCCTAAGCTGGAATAAGTATTTGCTTCTATTAATGATGCTCACTTTCCATTATTTAGTTCTTCTCCGTATTTGGAAAGACTTTGAAAGTTTCAGCTTTTCTCAGCTAAACTAAGGAACAGAAAGAAGAATCTTTTGTTCCTACTTGAGTCATAATTGTAATATGGAATCTCCCAAAATAAGATAAAATTTAAGAAGACAAAACTGGGCTCACACTGATCTGTAGCTTTTTCTGTCTTTATATTCTATTTCAATCCATGAAAGTTCTGAATTTTATTTTTCTTGGGAATTTGGAAATATATTAAACTCTCTTCCCAGTTTCTTAAAGGTCAGTAGCTCCCCAAAAGTCTGTGTTACATCTAATATGGCTGTCATATATTTTTTCTGGTCCTTCCTACATGGGCTATTGATCAAAATTTTTTAAAAATATAAATAAATGTATCAATGATTTAACTTTTTTGCATCTATACATCTGATATACTCTCCTGTAATAACAATTTTCGTAAAGTCAACTAAGGTAAATGAGACTAAGCAAATCTATGCCTGCAGATGATAGTAACACAGTATATACATTTATTACTAGTTTGCTATTTATTTTATCTTTCCTAGGTGTTAGGTGATTCATCTGTCCTTTTAAATACTGCTAAAGAATTTTTTTTTTAATTTAAATTTTTTTTTTTTTTTTTTTTTTTTTTTAGGATAGTCACAGAGAGAGAGAGAGAGGCAGAGACATAGGCAGAGGGAGAAGCAGGCTCCATATACCGAGAACCCGATGTGGGATTTGATCCCGGGTCTGCCAGGATCGCGCCCTGGGCCAAAGGCAGGCGCTAAACCGCTGCGCCACCCAGGGATCCCTAAAGAATTTTTTTAAAGCACATTTTCCTCTCTTTGATTGATTAGGCATTTGGAAACCAGTGGGTCAATCTTCTGTTCAAAGAATTAAAATGCTCTAGAAGAAACAGATATGATGATATAAATTTGGCTGCTGATGCACCATTGAAATTATTTTTCCATTATCTCAAGTATGGTTTGGTTAGTTGAGATTGATCAGTAAGTGCTAGTTTCATTAGCAAGGTCTCACGTTAACAACAGAGGTTGGAGTTAAGTATTTCATATACATTTCACTCAGGGAATTTTCTGTTACCAAAAAGAATAACTATCAGTAATGGTAGTTGATCAGCATCATTGACCTGCTGTTTATTCCTCTTCATACATGATCTATGAATTGGTATGCCTTTTTTGCCATCTTAGGAGAGTTTAATCAATTGCTTTCTGTACATTCCATGGAATACTCTCCACAAATTTCCAGGGTTAAAGATTCTTATAAATGAGTTGAGTTAAAATGTCACACTAATAAATTTTGGTCCCATTTCTGTTATAGAGATCTATGCTCTAATACTGTATTTATGGATAATTATTTTTTTAAAAAGATTTTTAAGTTTTGAGAGAGAAAGAGAGTGAGAGAGAGAGCTGGGGGAAGGGCAGGAGAGGGAGAGAATCTCAAGTGGACTCCCTGTTGAGCATGGAGCTCAAGATGTGGCTCAATTTCAAGACCCTGAGCTCATGACCTAAGCTGAAATCAAGAGTCAGATTCTTAACCAACTGAACCATCCAGTTGCCCCATGTCTGAATAATTCTAAAGTTTTGTAGGTGATGGATGATGCCTACATATATCAGACTGTTGCCCTGATAGACTGAATTTGGTTGAATCTGCATGTATCACTGCTGATTCTACTGCATTCAATATGTATTGAATCAATCTATGTCAGATTACTCATTGAAGCTGGAAAAGGATCCATCTCAAAAAAGAACTCTAAAGCATCATTTGAGAAGTATTTGTCTCTCCTCAATGGAGTTTATATTTTTCACGATTACATTTTTCTTATTCATTTGTTTTTAAGTTTTTCCTGCTATTGATAACTTGAAATGTTTATGACACCTTGAATGTGAGTGTCATTTTCTGGACTATTGTATGCTCTGAGCTATGGATATAAATTTCTTGGTGGTAACAGTGAAAGCCGATTATTTTATTTATTCTCTATTCTTATGTTATTCCATTTCCTTGCAGAAGAGTCTGGTTGGAACAACTGTGGCCAGTCTTATTCTATAACTGAAAAGTAGTTGCTAACCCACTCTTATGTGCCTCCATAAGGAAGACAAGGGTACTTGAATTTGTAATTAATTACTTATTTCAGGTTCAACTGACTGTCCACTTATTGGAGAAGAAGACAGAGTAGATTTAGGGGTCCAACTTTTTTTTGTGGCTTCATTCAAATGTAAGAAATGCTTAACAATATCTACACCAGTAGAGGTACACACATTTTTGCTCCTAAATTTCAGTATTTTTGTTTTTGAAATGCCCTGGTTAAAGGCTGCACATTTCATACTCTGGCTAATTTCTGTACAGTTTCAGCAACATGAAAAGTATTTCCAAAATACTATGGTCAGCTGCTGGCCTATGCCAACCTAATCTAATTACTTGGCCAGGATCCCTTGTGTTTGCATCATTGGTCTTTCTTTCATGCAAAAGGTAGAGTTTCACTGTTTTGCAAAAAAAGGTAGTGGAAGAAGATGATGGATTTTGATCTTCTGTGTTAAAATAACATTTGGAGATGCTTTGTGATGACAGTAAAAGTCATTGTTCAAGACAATATCAACTTTAGTTAAATTTCTGATTCTGTAGAACAGAACCTTGAAAGGTATTAGTTTATTGACTTAATTTGACCTTCAAGGGCTTACAATTTTTAAAATCTCATTCTTTTATTTTTGGTTTTCTAAATATTCCAGTAGACACTTACTTATTGGCTTCTTCCATGTGATTTTTATAGTCCTTTATCCCCTCCTAGCAAAAATAATGAACCTATTCTTTTTCTTATTCTTTTTTTAAATTGGTTTTGGCACAGAAACCTACCTACATTAATATATCTGACTTACCAATTCAACAATTGCTTTGGTAGGGATTTAAAAATTTATGCTAAAATCAGTCTGTGTAGTCATACTCATAGCTTACTATTCTTACAGAACATGGAAAAGAGAAAGGAAATCATAAAATCTATGTCAATACTATCAAACTCTGTCTAAAAGTGTTTTTTTTTAATAGTAACCTTATAGCAATACAGTCTCTGGAAATAAATTTGGTTTTAATAGCACAGGGCTCTAGGGATCCTTTGATTGTCTGATTTAGAATGCTAGCCTAAGCAGTGTGAAAATTAAAGGTTGAAATAGCTCGGTTATCCATGACATTTTACTGCGGTGTTACTGCTGTGGATATATAATAGATTATTAAAATATTTGTTTCCCCAGTGGGATTTTCATTCCTGGTGTTTTGATTGTGATAAGAGCAGTAATCCTTTAACTCTCCCTTTGGGTATAATAAAATTCTTCCAAGTAAATGAGAATCAATCATAGATTTCAAATAAGCTGGACAACCTTTAACCACTGCAGAGAGTGCTGACAGCTGACATTGACATTTCTGGATTCTCCTTGTCTATTAATTTTATTTTTCACCTATGTTTATGTTAGTACAGACCATTTTTGTTTTATGTGATAGGGCCAACTCCTGTGATAGTCTGCATTCTACCCTGCGAGGAAAAACCATCCTCTGAGTAGAGATAAAAGAAGGACTTTCCTCTGAATTTATTTCTGTTAAAACGAAATACGTCAGTTTTCCATTGCAGAAGTGATGAACTGCAAAACGAAGCTTATTCATAGTTATCAAAATATCGGAAAACATGTGCACACATTTGTACACATACAGTTTCTTCTGATGCACTTCAACAAACTGTTCATTTCAAAATTATCCATCCTATCCAGAAGAGTTTCATGAATCTGCAGGCTTTTTTTTTCTGTTGTCTTTTGCAGTAAGTAAATTGTCATGACCTCATCTTCATTCTTGGTAGTGATTCACTATGACTAACATCCATTCTCATTTTCAAGAGGACGTGTTAACACGGCTGCACAGGGTCTTTGGACCTAAACGTATGCTGACTTGGGCAGACTTAGAGTGCGATCCCTTTCAAACTGGTAGCCTTTACATATCTACTCAGTACTTACTTCAGTGACTTTAGAATTGGGGTAGGAAAAGACTGTATGTGTGTGTGTGTGTGTGTGTGTGTGTGTTATGATGTTACACTGATGAGAAAGACACACGCACACATGGGGGAGGAGAGAGAGAGAAATTAATTATCGTCACCCTCCTCCTTTAACCACACACATATTATGCAGAGATAATGGGAGAAAAAGCAATAAAAATACAAAAAAGCATGTATCTTAGGAATAATAAGCACATCTCTAATATATGGAATAACCCCTCTCTATCTCTAGAGAGAGGTATTACTTACATATATTATATGCATATGAACATAGACTATATATAATCTCTCTATACATATATTTATAAATATATATTTATATAGTCTCCCTATTTTCATGTATATCCCTGATAAATATATATGGCTTGGCAACTTCAGGAGAGTCTTTTAGTTTAGCCATTATTTAGGTCACAGCTACTCAATGTCAGCATTGTAAAAGATCAGGAAATATGACAACCATTGTAGCAGTGATGCACAGATTTTTACGTAATGCTAAGCAGTAATCAAATAGACCGAAGGGAATATTATTGGGAAGGTATTATTATGTAATGACTTATTTCACAATGATTAAGTCACAGTGGAGCCTCCTTCTTTCATTTTCACCTACCAACATTACACTGTCATTGTAATATCCTATAATATCCTTAAAAGAGTAGTCACAAGGGTTGTTTCATCTTAAAACCCTCATATTGATTTATCTAGAATTATTTCAGTAAGCACGTTCTAATCAGAAATGAGTGATTAAGAAAGGTAAGGAGGGACCATGTTTCCAATAATCGGGTAAATGAAATGCACCAATGAAACCCTATATATTCTTTAAGATCCAACTTAGATATTATCTTCAGCTTTAAATGTTACTTTCTTTTAAGAATTTGTTATTTTGTGCAGTGCCTGGGTGGCTCAGTCAGTTAAGTGTCTGCGTTTGGCTCAGGTCATGATCCTGGGGTCCTGGGATTAAGCCCCATGTCGGGCTCCCTTTTCAGCGGAGACTTGCTTCTCCTTCTACCACTTTTTCCCCTGCTTGTGCTATCTCTCTCTCTAGTAAATAAATAAAATATTTTTTAAAAAAAGAATTTGCTATTTCTTCATTCCACTCTCATAACACACTGTGCATGTCCCTTTCACAGCACTTGCAGCCTCTTCTAAAATACCTATTTTCCTGATGTCAAGGAGAGCAATTAGTCATGTTTTAACAGGTTTTGCAGCTCCATCTTCCTAGTGGGCTTTGTAGCTTCTGAAATTTCTTCTAACTACTTTCATTTAAGAATTTGTTATTTCTTCCTCTCTCCTTCTATAATGCATTGCCTATCTGTCTTTTATAGCACATATAGCTCTTTCTCATAGACCTATCTTTCAGACTTCAAGGACGGAAATTAATCATGTTTTAATGGTCTTTGTAGTCCCAGATTCTAATTCATGAATGCAGTGTGGATGCGTTTCCATAAGCGATTTGGGGCTATAAAATACAGTGATATAAAATAATGTTTAAATGTCACAATTCCTACCTTATACACAAAACACCCATGCAAAGGTCTGAGAGACACATCTCTAATAAACGTACAGAATTTACAAATGGTTCAGATAAACCGTTCCTTGCTTTTAGAATCCTTTAGAGATACCAAGCATTTATAGAAAAACTGGAGAAAAGGGAAAAGATTGTTTTAGAAATCTATTTGTAGGACTGCCGTATTGCATCACATACCCACAGGAGAGGAAATAGGGTTGAGGCAACGATATCTTCTTGATGGTAACATACAACATTCTGAGAGAAGTTTCAAGAGCATCACTAGGAGAGTTGTTATGAAAGATCTTCTCTCCATTGTGGAGAGAGCAAATTGGTGCCGTGCTCATGCCTGAGAATCCTAAAGAACGCCTCTGGGATCTACCCTCCGTGGAAGGTAAAAGAAGGGTTGGGTTGATTAAATGCTCGATGGCAGGGAAGCTGAAACAGTCCTGCTGTTTTGATATTAGCCTGGGATCCTGGAGATTCTTCAGGCATGGGGTAAATTTACCATGGGCAAAAAAACGGCAATGATGGAGACATGAGTGTGGTCACATTCTGTTCTCCCTGACAGGTTTGCCTGGGAGGGATGGGATGTTCAAGAGAAAGACGAAAGTTTCGCAGATACTGAGAAAAGTCATACAGCCCTCTACCAAGATCTTTAGAGCTGAGGAGAGAGGAGAACAACAGAAAATTTTGGAAGCCACATTTATAGTGCCATGAGCCAAGTTAGAATTGCCCTACCCCGTCCTACCTCTTCACCTTCCTTTGACTTAGTTCCTGTAGGAAAATGGAACCACAATCCAACCAGCGAATCAGAGTTGCACCCGGGGACAGCAGAAAGCAGCCCGACTCTTCATTGAACCCTGAATCCTCTATCCTTAAAGTGACTCGAATTGAAGGAGGAAAGATTTGGCCCAGAGCCACGTTCTAGATTATGATAAATATAGAGGACTAGACATTTGCATGCATGAGCAGCTTTGAGACAGCTAGGACTATCATAGTGTGGGATAAGGCAGAGGAAGCCAAAGGCCAGGACTTTCCTATAGGGATAAGGAAAGTTACCCTCACTGCATGAAACTTAAAAAGACTATAGAAGGAAAAAAAAAAAACAGTATTGGGTTTTGATTTATCATGAGTCACATTGGTTCAACATAGGCTGCAGGTAGCATAAACACATGGGTGGATTAAACAGTAAGGGGAACAGGCCGAGACCAAATCCTCTTGTGTCTGTAGCAAGGGTGCATTCCACACTGTGTTGAGGAGATATTAGGGATAGTTCACAAGTTTGCATCCCTGCTAGGCCATCCTGTCTTTGAAAAATCTCACTGATAATTTTATCGTAACCAGAACTGATCTGCTGGTCATCTTCCCCAACTGCGGTTACTCTCATGAGCGACATTACTTTTTGAAATCTGTGAGTTTTAGCTACTCCTCTATTCTCATCTCAAATTCCGATCAACCACTAAATCCTATTCATATACTTTCTATTCTTTTCTTGAAGCATTTCCTTCTCCCTTCTCCCTTCTCCCATGCCTAATTCCTTGACTTAGCCTTCTACCACCTTTGCATCTATCACTTCCTTACTGGTTTCCTGGTTTTCAGGGATACCACAACCACTCATGATCCAAGCAGAGGGAATTAATCATACGCTATCCTGCTTAAAACGTGATCATGTAATAAGTGTGTTTAAAACCATACAGAAGCTTGGGCCACCTGGGTGGCTCAGTGGTTGAGCGTCTGCCTTCGGCTCCGGTTGTGACCCTGGGGTCCTGGGATCGAGTCCCGCATCAGGCTCCCTGCGTGAAGCCTGTTTCTCCCTCTGCCTGTGTCTCTGCCTCTCTCTCTCTCTCTTTCCCATGAAAAAATAAACAAAATCTTTAAAAAAAATACAGAAGCTTACCTTTGCCCTAACCATGGATAATGACCACGTAAATTACAGGTTCCTTACAGACCTGAACCCTGTTTGTCCATCTATGGTTTATTCTCATCGCTGAACTCTTCACTCACCTTCTGTTTCCTTGCCATATTCTAACTATTGCTGTCCATAATTTGCAAATGAGAAACAAGCTTATTCAGGTTAAATAACCTAAATAATCATCTCCCCAGAACTAAAGCCCATACAACATGAGACTGTGTTACTTGTTCACCCCATGCAAAGAACTCAGATGTCTTCCCTTCCAGGTTGTAAGTATATCTTGAATATTTTTCAATGCCTGAGACTTTAGGGAAATGCCACTAGTTCCAATCTGGGTTTGATGCTGCAAAGATAAATGCCTGGAATTGATTCTGAGAGAGATGTTCAGGAATTAAGGTTAAGTGTATTCTCAGCAATATTACCTACTAGGAGGAGAAGGAAGCAAGAGTGGGTAGGTAGAGACATCGAATCATAATGCGTTCATAAGAGAGGCTTCAGCTTGTCTCAGCGAGTGTGATGGAGCTGAGATAGCCTGTCGGAGTTGTCCGAAATTGAAGCAAGGGAGGGAAGGTAGTGGTTTTAGAATTTAGAACCCTTGTTAGGGGTTGCCTGAGAGGTAGGGTAAGAAAAGCTTCCATTTCTCTGGCAGCTGTGCCAGGAGGAAGACCCTGAGGAGTTTGTGACAACCAGCCCGTCTGTGCCGCCTGAGTGCTCACTCAGAGGGGATGTCACCCAGGAACCCATGTCCTTGGGTCCTTCAGGGTCGTGGGTCATCCTGACCAGTCCCCTCCCACTGAGGCCTCTCCTGTCTGCCTCCACACCCTATACCCCCACCCATCTGGCCAGGGCTTGAACTCACTTCTAACCCTATTAATCAATCATTTCAAACAGCTTTCATTTACTATGTAGCACCCAGACCACACATTGTCCCCAAGTTCAGCTTGTTTAGTTAGCAGATTAAATGTGACATTATAATAAAAAGGTTACACACAATTATAGACATGATACCTGATGCATCTTAATCTTAGATATTATTAATTCTTCACACTCGTGTCTTATGGTACGACTCTGATGTCACCTAAAAGAATACACTCTAACCCTGCTACATGGAGGTGGAAAAAGTTTATTTATTTATTTTTTTTCACTTTGAAAATGCTTTAATGGCAGGGTCTGTACAGCGTGTGATGTCAAGACAGGAAGAGAAGCAAGTGCACGTGCAGTGAGACACGGTATCAGAGAACAGGTTGTGAGTGAATAGCGTTGACATGGCTTCCATGCTTTCCCGGGTACCAGATAGGTGGAGGCCACCTCCTTTGCAAACTTGTGCTCTTCCTCTGCTGTGGCATCCTGGTGCTGCTCATGTTGCTCTCAGCCGTGGTGAACTCCGTCTTGCCCCTGCCCTTGTCCCTATACTGGTGTAGGAAGGCCTTGTGCCAGGGCATGGCTGTGAACTGCTTTCATACGTGTCTGAGAAGGCCTCAAATGACAAATAAGTCCCAGTTGCAACTCCACGCAATTTAATTATCCTACATGCTATCAAGGGTTTGGAATTGGGTTGATTAGGTCTTGAAGATATATACCAAAGTTAAAACTTATGGTTTCAGAATAATTTATGTAAAGTAACTCTTTCTAGAAATAATTAAGTGTAGCGTTGGTTATCTGGTCTGACCATCTCTGGTGTTTGATAATAAAGCTCTAGCATCAGCAGTAAGAACAAATTACTTACATTTCTAGTCTCAATGGTTTTGATACACGTATTTATTTTATTCGTATCAAATCATCTGGGGTTCTGGTTCAAACAGTATAATTCTTAAAACCTACAAGATTAAGGATCAAAGCATATTTCTATTAGATACTGTTTAGTCTATTATTCTCCCTTAATTTAATTAGCACCAATACTGGCCTTTGTGGTAAAAGGCATGAGCTGCTATTAATATCTCTAACTTGATTGCAGTATGGATTCCTAGAATTCAATACTGAATTTTCACATAATTCATAATGCAGTATTTATCATAGAATAAGATAGAGTTAGAGTTTAGTGTCATTCCTGAATGATGCCTCTGCAAGGCTGAGGGAATAACAATTATTTGGGGAAGCACCATAACTGAAAGGCCCTTGGTCTTTACAATGAATATTGGCCTAAGAAATCTGATTTTGCACTTCGTGATTGTAGAATATGATGGGCAAAAAAATGGCAGGATGCTTACTTTAGATGACTGCCCCTCGGAAACCTAGAATTGTAAAGACTTACCCATCCAGGCAATAATACATTCCTTGGATTAATCAGGATACACACGTTGGAAAGAATTCAGGATTGCACACAAAGTGAATATTTTGGAGTGCTCTGGTTGTAGAAAATCCTTAAAGTTTCAAATCATTTCATATACAAAAATGCCTTCCACCATCCCATCAAAAGAATATCCCAAAACTGGCATATTTAGGGCAGTTTTTCTCAGAGTATAAAATATAAGAAAAGTGGGAGTTGTAAATATTAATTGGGATCCGGGATTTGACAGTGTGACTGGTCACATATCAGATCTCAAAATTTTCCCTTGTTCACTGACATGGTATCTGGGGCAAATTTGTCCCACAAAGATTGACTGTTTTTGACACTTCGGAGGGGATAAAATGTTTAAAGTAGAATTTAGGTTTAATCTCATTTTGAGTAAGTTTAAAAATATTCATTGGGCAGATTACCTCACTAAAATGGAAAACATTTTCTTCTAGTTTTTTATTAGTTTATTTTAGTATTTTGTTCATAACTATGTTCGTCAGGACAGGCAATAGAATTAGCTTTATTTTTACCCAATGCAAACATTTAAATTTAATGAAGGGAAACTTTTTTCTTCCTCAAAAAGCTATATACAGTTTCAATCGATCTCAAATAACATTCAACCAGGACCATGCCTGGATTTTTCTATTAATAAGTTGATAGTAATAGAGAGACTGGTTGGCCAGCTGCTCAGACCAGGTCTCATCTGGTGTTTCAACGTTATTGAAGTATTCTAAGCTTAGTACTGGTCTTCAGGTTTGTCCGATTCAGAATATCAACTTCATCCATTCATCCAAAGGCGCTGAGTTCGTGCTTAAAGTAACTAATTTAAAATTAGAAAATCAAAGTATTAATTTATAGTTTATATACAGAAAGATATATTCTATTTCTAATTTCTCCCAGTGGATAGGTTTGGGGAGGTATCTAAATTGCAAGACCTGTGAGCATCATTTTTAGCCTCCACCCCCCAAAAAAAATTATTCATGACAGCGCGGTGAATTGTCTTTTCAAAACTAGGAACACTTCTGTCTAGGAAACTGCCATCTTACACTAGTGGGGCTACTTGCTATACTAATTCACCAGCACTCTGAGCCAGAATATAGCAGTGTTGCAAGTTAACTAATTTCATGTATTTTTAAAACATTTCAGACTGTAATCTTTGGTGGAGTTTTGGAAAATCTTCAGTCCTTTGAGGAATTATGAGGATATCCTGGTCATGAGCCCTTCTTCAAAGGCTTCGGCACTACCTTAGTGTCTTTCTGTTTATGCTCATTCTTACTGGATTCTGCTTTATCAGGCATCATTTAGTAATGAACTAAATTTTGCAAGTGTGCTCAAATATTTAGGTCACTGTTCATTCTGTACATTATGACCCCAAAATACCTCCACTCTACCAATCTTTCATTGGTCTCATTAAGAAGTTCCCAGAATATTTGATGCAAGCTTCATTTCATAGCAGGAGAATGAGAGCCCTTTACCATTTGGTTTCATTCTCTATCCTACTTTCCAAAAATGGATCTCCATTATTTTAACCACATGACACAATTTGCCAACTAATTTCAGAATCAAAGGACTTCTTACTTATCTCCAAATTCAGGCAGAGGAGAATAACTAACAATAATAAAAACAAACTGATTTTAATAAGAAAATGCCCTCTTACCAATTATGAGATATTTATTTTGAAAATAAGAAGCTGACGTTAAACTTTGAGAAAGTTAATGAGGTAAAACATAAAGGCCTAGATATCATACATATAACACTCTTCCAGTAACTATATTTTTGAGGTAATGGTATTAAATCTTGTGTATCTTTCAAATTTTGTATGTAAATCAAGCAAATCTGCGATGCCAAATTTTTAAAGTAGGAACAAAATGATCATTCGATACAAGTGTTAAATAGCTCTTTTTCATTTATTTTTTTAATAATAAATTTATTTTTTATTGGTGTTCAATTTACCAACATACAGAATAACACCCAGGCTCTTTTTCATTTAATCATGCATAAGTTGACATTTTCACATCAATATGTATAAATCTACCTTTTTAAAAAAAGTTATTTAGTATTTCATTTTACAGAAGTAACAAAATTAGATCCTTATGTATGAACTTGTTCCCAGTTGTTTGTTTGTTTGTTTTTTTCCCAATGCTACAGATAATGTGTAATAAGCAGCCTTGTTCAGATATCTTGATAGACTTCTGCAAATTTATCTTTAGGGGAGATTTCTACAAGAGAAATTGATGGGAAAATGGATATATGTGTAACATAAAAGGTTGACTATTTGTCCCATCATCCTCCAAATAAGCTCTTCTTATCTACATTCCAACCACAAAATACCAGAGGCCTGTTGTCTCCTATATTAATGAACATTTACTATTTTTAACTCAGGTAAAAAGAGGCACAAAATGGATTTTAATCATACCTCAGTGAAAGATAAGCCAAAAAATAGTACACATGGCCAATATATTTTCAATCCTCCTTTCCTCTTCCTTTATTCCTTCATCATCATATTCTTTTGTTAATCTCATAAATAGTCCAAGATATTACTTAATGAATATGATTCATAATACTTGCTTTTGATTTGGTGATTCTAATAATAAGAGATATTTACTTAATATCAGATGAGTTAGCAGTTATAGGGAATATGTTCATAAGCCTCTCCTCTGGACTTAACCATGTAAAACACAAAGTTAGTTAACTATAACAACAGGCTTATGAAAGCAAAATATTTCAGATGTGGTATCAGGCAGCTATTCAGTCTTTTGGGGTAAGGATCCCATATCAATTTTCTTAGCACATCACACTGTCTATTACATATATTTATGGAAATCACATATTCCCTAGAGAGTCTCTGAAGCAGGAAAAAGGATCTCTGTGTATAAGTGAGTAGAACTGTTCACACCTCCTTTGTATGTTTATTTGAGATGTATGTCTGTTTAAGAACATCTATGGAGTAAAGAATATATAAAAAGCACTATTTTGCTATTATGATGATTACTGTGAGTGCATGTAAGATTTGATGAAGAAAAGAAATAAAAAGTTATTTTAAGCGTCATAAAAACTTAAGTGGAGGTTTGGATTTATTAAAATTGTATTCTGAAGTCTCATGGGTTGTAATCAGATCCTAAAGTTTTAAGTAATCTCTGGTCAGACGAGGTAACAAGTTGAGCCAGGTACTTTAGTGCCCTCATGGGTTTACTGTATTCAAGTGTTTTAATTTAAGGGCAAATGCTTGTAAATATGCCATTTGAATGGCCAATAAGATGTCATTATTTACATGACAGATAAATACACTCTTGCTACTTGGCAGAAGCAAGAGTAGGAAGTACAGTAAATATGCAGAGTGGGACCCCAAGGATATCTTTGTTCCCCAGAACGGAGGGAGTAGACAAGCCTAGAGCATGTCTCTACTGCCTGCTGGGGTACCGGAATGAATGCACAGTGCATTCTCCAACTGAGAATGTAAGCCAAAAATTGAGCCATAAACCTAAGCAATCATTGCTGGTTTAAATCTGCACTTAACCTCAGCAACGGACTAGTCATTAGTGAGACTGCTAATCCCTTAAATGGAAAGGATGTCTGATTCCAGTTCCTCTCAGTAAACAGGTTTGTATGGCCAAGCCAATTCCAGGGAGCTTGGCAAGGGTTTAACGTTGTATGAGCTTGCTCAGGTAAAGATACATTAAAATAAAACTTAATTTTTCTTTCAATATAAATAGTTCGTTCTGGATGCCTGGGTGGCTCAGTGGTTGAGCATCTGCCTTTGGCTCAGGTTGTGACCCCGAGGTCCTGGGATCGAGTCCCACATCAGGCTCCCTGTAGGGAGCCTGCTTCTCCCTCTGCCTGTGTCTCTGCCTCTCTCTCTCTCTATGTCTCTTATGAATAAATAAATAAAATCTCTAAAAAACATTAGTCTTTAAAAAATAATAAAATAAAATAAATAGTTCATTTAACACTATATTTACTTTGTAAATGTTAGCAAACCTTGCAGAAAAGCAGATCATCTGAAAATTTATTTTGTTCAGGCTATCAGAGATAAGGAACCTACATTACGTAAGCACAAGATCTTGAGGACAATGATCCTTGATATGGACAACTATTTCACATACCTATTAATTACTTCAACTTTTTTGCCTTTAAGAGATGTTGCGGGGGTGTGATAAATTTTTCATTATCTACATTGTGGTGATACTTTCGTGGTGTAAACATATACCATAATTTATCAAGATGTATATTTTAAATATGTACATTTTCCTGAATGTCTAGGTAAACATGTAAAAATGTACACAGAAATTTTTTGGTTTGTTATTAAGGTGCAAAACTCAATTCCCTCAAAAATCCTATAGAAACTGATATATAAATAGACACACACATAAATTTTATGGATGGAAGTGGGGATGCCCACATACCTTCTCCTTTCCCTTTGCTCATGCTCCCTGAGATAGCCCTAATGAAGCCAATATCCTTTGGCCTCGGAATAGAAGTCTGATATATTATGTTGCTCGGTTCATGGAAGACAAAAAAAATACATTTTTTTTCGTAGAAATATTTCCAATAATATATGCTTAAGAAGTAAAGGTTTTGAGATATGAAGGCCTAAATGCCAACTCTGGCCAAATAGTCATTTGTAAAAGTTACCTTTTAATGATGCCTAATGTATGACTAACACGATCCTCAGAATTTTTTTATGAATAATCAATACATTTCATAAGGTCTCTATAAAAATGATTTATCTTTTATTTATACATGAGAAGCCAAACCTTTTGAGAAGTCATGTGATTTTCCCAGTCATATGGGTAGTAAATGATAAAAGATCCAACCCATGTTTGTCTCCTCCAAGATCCTTTATGATTTGTGTGTATAGGAAGATTTTCGAGACTTTTAAAGACACCAAGATGCTGACTCATATGACATCAGGGTTGAGAGAGATACTAGAAATAATTGCTGTCAAATCTCTTTAACAAATAAAATGGAGGGAAAACATCTGCTCTGGGTTCATGCTTGTTATGGTGGAATTATTTCGGTTCTCTTACTCTGTCATTATCAAAGAGATCTGTCTGCAGAGACCTTGCAAATCGGTATAAAAAATAATGAGACTGTGTGTTAGAAGCTCCTTGATTATGTTTTGTTTCATTCTTGTTTTTTGTTTAGTCTTCAGTAAATTTCCTGAATCAGGAATATGAGACTATAAAGGTTCTAATTTCTTTTCTATTCTGTTTTCCTCTTATCTGTGTCTTCTGGAAAGTACCCCAGAAGGCCACCCAATGTAGATATGCTTCTGCTTAGGATAAAGGTATAGCTAAAAAAAACAAAACAAAACAAAAAAAAAAAACAGTACAGAAATTTTGAAGAACACAGGGATAGTGAAAGTTGACTTGTCCCAAGAGCCAGAACTTCAAGGAGGCTGTTTTAAATGTCTGCATGTTCTAAATAACACTTTGGCCCATGAAGCACTTTCAGAAAGTAATATTAACGTAGTATGACTAACCTTTTTTTTTTTTTTCTGCTTACATCGACAATTATTCAATAATGGCATAGTCATTTCTAAGACCATTCTATTAATTTTCTAGTATTTCTGTTAACTGTAACAGTAAAAATGGGGGTTTACCCCTTAAGTCTTTCATCAAAAGAACCTGCAGTGAGGAGTGTAGTTAGCAGACATCCTATAGCTGCTGTGGCTTTGGTATCTTCCACGACACTCATATTCAGGTATGTTTTCCCCAGACTCTTTCCAGGTAATGACTAAGAAGAGTTAGGTACTATATCTGGAATATTCCTACCCAAAATGGAACTTCTTTAGAAGGTACTCTTTGCTCTGGGATTCTTACCACTGGACTGAAACCTTCTCAGGGCAGCACCGCAAACGAAGTCTCTTTCTACTCAATTCTGTTTTCTTCCAATTCTCCATTAACAAATGCCATACTTGTAACTTCCTGGAAAATGGTTACTTCTGAATGTAAGTTAAAAAAAAAAGAGTTTTAGGCCTTTTAGGCCAAGTTCAGGTACTGATGTAAACAACTAAAACCCTAATACTGTGTTTGTAGCTCTATTTCTGTTCCTCAAATTATTTGAAGTTGTTATAAGGTCAGACATCTCATGCTAATTTGGTCGTTGTGAGGATTATAAGTCACACTTACTGGTGCACTGAAGTAAACCCTCTACCTAACTAGCCTTGATATATGTACACATGCATATACATGAGGGGGACGTGTGTGTGTAAAGTATGGCCTTTATACATAGATGAAAGTACTTAATACAAAGTCTAACACCTGCTTCACAAGTACTATTCAAATTAAATAAGTGAGATGTGAAGACATTTCTCTTTATGCTGGCTGTGCCTCCTATGCAACGTTGCTAGGCTGTCATAAAATAAATGACACTTTAAATTCATGGTAATGGGAACAGTTGCTTCCTGGTTGCATTGAAAAAATGCCTTTATATCCATATGATATTTCCTATAGCTTCATTATTTCCATTTAAAATCAACACGTTTACAGTTAACCATCCTGTATTTACTATATTTAAATTAATACCACTTAAATTGTTAATTAAGATCATACCCTGGCATGGGGGAGAGGGGGGAAATGAGCATAGAAATACATCTTCTGCATTCCAGCTTCTAAAATAAGCACAATGTAATGCTAAAAATATTTAAAGGTAATTGTGTCCTGGAAATAACCACAATATAATGAAATAAAAGCTCTTGGGACGCCTGGGTGGCTCAGCGGTTGAGTATCTGCCTTTGGCTCAGGGCGTGATCCTGGTCCAGGGATCGAGTCCCACGTCGGGATCCCTGCATGAAGCCTGCTTCTCCCTCTGTCTATCTCTCTCTCTGTATGTGTGTCTCTAATGAATAAATAATAAATAGAATCTTAAAAAAAGAGTAAAAGCTCTTGGCTAGTCTGATTCAATCACTCATCCTCACATATACATAAACTAGCAGAGGATAGCCTAGCAGAAGAGTTAAAACCAATGAAATAAGAAAATAAAAACATAAATACCACAGATAAAATCAAAGAAGCCAATTTCTTTGAGATCAGAAAAATCTGATCTATCATGGAGAATACAGAGAAGGTACAAATTACAACATTAGGAATTAAGGAGGGAGGGGGATTTCTACAGATATTATTCCCATTAAAAGAAAAATAAACAGCACCAGAAAACATGAAATGATTAGATATAAATGTAGCAGAGTATGTGCAAGATCAACATGTAAAATACATGTAAAGCACTGACAAGAAGAATTAAAGAAAACCTACGTAAACTAAGATATTTCCTTTTCATGGATTAATTTATCAGTTAAAATGCCACTTTTTCCTAAATCAAGCCATCAGTCTTATTCAATCCCAATAAAAATCCCAGAGGCTTTTTCTCCCGCACAATGAAAACTGAACTGATTCCAAAATTAAGACAGAGGAACTAAATTAATCAATACAATTTTGAAACAGAAGAAAATATTTGGAGGATTCTCATTACTTAATTTCAAGAGCTGCCACAAGCTCCCATAAATGAGATAATGGGATATTGACATAGGGAGGGTACAGCAATCAATGGGAAAAAATTATAGTCCAAAAAGATATGACTACATATATTGTCAATTGATTTTCAAAGAAGTTGTGAAGGAAACATAATGGAGAAAGTATAGAGCTTTCAACAAATGTCCTGGAACATCTCGACTCTCTCTCTCTCTGTCTCTCTCTCCCCCACCTCTCTCTATATATCTGTTTTTATCTCTTCCAGAAGAAAATATTTTCAAAACACACAATTGATGAAGGACTTACATATGTAATATATAAAGAATTAGCAAAATGCAATGAAAAAATTTAAATGGACACTTCACGAAGAAAGATACGTGGATTGCAAATCAGCAAATGAAACAAACTGCTTTTCATGGCCACAGTCCAAGCTCTAAGAATGAGCTGGCCATTGGCAAACTATTCCATCTGCTTTGCTTGTACCAGGTTCCTGTTACCACATTGCTTCCAAATCACTGGGGTAGGAATAATTATTTTTTTTCCCTCTCTGCTCCATTGATCCTTTCTTATTTTAAAAAATAAAACTGTTTGCATTAAAAAAAAGACACATTCATCATAGATTTTATGCATTTTCTGTGTTTCTGAACAGTAAAATATAAAGTGAGGTGTTTATCAGTAGTAGTCTAATTTTTTGCAGGGGGTTAGACTAAAGAAATCTTAAAAATTCAAATAAAATAAAGCATATCGGCAGTTTCTTTCAGAAAGAACTTTTTTTTTTTTTTAGATTTAAGGAAAAGAAAAATCTCAATTCATTTGGTTTAAACAAAGCTGATGGCATCTAAGGAATAGTACGGTTTGTGGCTTGGATCCATTATGACTCTGCCAGCTTCAACAGTCACATGAGGGACAAGGCTTCCTGAGTGTTACTGGGAGGTGCCAAAACGAAGTCTTCCTCTCCTTAACTGAAAAGAGGGATGATAGGGATGACATTCAAACAACTGAGGAAATGCAGAATCATGCTGGAACTATGTTAGTCGTGAATTGCTAATTCTGAGGAAGCAAAAAAATGTAAAACTCAATAAAATTGACTATTTGACAGCAGCTGTAAACATTTCCTGAACAAACCAGGCCCAGGTCAATGAGTTTGCACCCCTGAAGGAAAACTAACTGGAGCAGATGCAGTGGCATCAAGTAACACGTTCAAGGAAAATAAAATGATGGTCAAGATGATGATCGCATCTAAAATTAACTACTCAGTCACATGAATTTTTTTGTAACATACCTTTTCCCCCCCAAAAGTGCCCTGATTGCGTAGGAATCGCCGAGAATAAAAATAGTAACAATTGTTGCATGACTCAATAGATACTATTTTAAAATAAATAGTATACAATTGTAGTACCTAAGAAACATAATACCAGAAAATATCACAACTCACTCTTGTATGCCATAAAAATGTTAAATGGAGTATCATTCAATTCAAATTTATAGTATATGCACTTATAAAACATGGAAACTGATTATTATAGTGACTTTAACATAAATTTTAAATTTTTTACTATCTTTTTTGTCTTCAGACTTTTTACTTGAAAATTTAAGAGAAATAAAAAATCATCTTAATGTTCTGATAGTCTTATTTTGCTAAACAAAAGTTGTTATGAATAAGATTTTCGATCTCTAGGGTTACACATTCTGTGGGTATTCAGAGCATAATTTTACTTTTAAAACATAGTAGAGAGAAAAGAGATTATTCTCCCTACCCAAAGCATTTTTATGTTTATATCATAGAGTCTCTTGCATTTACACATGTCTACTTGAAACATTCATGATTTTCTCCTGCTTTTACATGCTAAACTTTTGTATTGCTTGTTTTTGGGAAATCTACTTAGCATCAGTTTACTTATCCTTTCGTTTTATCAGCTATTGTTCATTTCACAAATTTCTGAGGGAACTGTACATTTGATTGCAGATTAGATAGTTTTTAAAGTAAGACAAAAACATAGTCCTGGCCATTAAATAGTTTGCTATCTAGGAAGGGGAGAGAGAAACGTATAAAAAAGAAAATTGTCTCATGTGGAAAGTTGTTGTTTTACGAAGTGATGGATGTTCAACATCCACATATTTGAATACTATGTCATACTTAAGCCATTCATTAAAAAAGAAATAAAATGGACACTACTCAAAGAATAAACTCACTGAATCAGGTCTAAATGATAACTCCAAAGGTAGTTAGAATTAAGCTTTAAATTTAGAACTAAGGGTAAGAGCGATTACAGTAAGCAGTATAAATACTGCACAAATTTTAAATTGAATAATATAACTTGAATACTATAACTAACTTGAATAACTTGAAATACTATAAACCTCAATTACTAGAACGGGACAAAAAGGAAAAGAAAAGTCTAGAGTTTCCATGAAATAAACCAATAGAGAAGATGTGGGGTCAGTAAAATTATAGATAAAATGACACTATTTGACTGAATATAAACAAAAAATGTTCTATAAAATTCTATAAAAAAATAAAAATACACTCTTAAATAATCCTTGAAGAAGAACTAAAAATTATTGAGGTATAATTAATATACAGTGTTATGTTAGTTTCAGGTGTATGATATAATGATTCAACAATTCAATTCAGTGCTCACCATGATAAATATATTCCTAATTCCATTTATCTATTTCACTCATCTCTCATCCTCCTCCCCTCTGGTAACCACCAGTGGTTTCTCTGTATTTTCTTGTTGGTTATTTGGTCTTTTTTTTTTTTTCTTTGTATGTTTGCTTATTTTGTTTCTTAAATCTCACATATAAGTAAAATCATCTGGTATTTGTCTTTCTCTGACTAATTTCACTTGTCTTTTGATTCATCATTATACTCTCTAGGTCCATCCATGTTATAAATGGCAAAATCTCATTCTTTTTTATGACTGAAAAATATTTCATTATACACATACACACACATACACATGCACACCCTACATCCTTATCCATTCACTCGGGCTGCTTCCATATCTTGGCTATTATAAATAATGCTGAAATAAACATAGAGGTGCATGTATCTTTTTGAATTAGTGTATTAATTTTCTTTGGATAAATGCCCAGTAGTGGAATTACTGGATCATATGATAATTTTATTTTTAATTAAAAAAATATTTTATATATGTATTCATGAGAGACACACAGAGAGAGAGAGGCAGAGACTGGTGGAGGGAGAAGAAGGCTCCCTGCAGGGATCAATCCCAGGACCTTGGGGATCATGCCTCAAGCTCAGGCAGATGCTCAACCACTGAGCCACCCAGGTGCCACTATTTTTAATTTTAGAGTCAACTCCATACTCTTTTACACAGTGAATGCACTAATTTGCATTCCCACCAACAGTGCACAAGGATTCCTTTTTTCATACATTCCTTGCCAACACTCGTTGTTTCTTGTCTTTTTGATTTTAGTCATTCTGACAGGTGTGGGGTGATAGATCACTGTGGTTTTGGTCTGCAATTCCCTGATGGTCAGTGGTGTTGAATATGTTTTCATAATTTTGATAGCCATTTGTATGTCTTCTTTTAAAAATGTCTATTCGGATCCTTTGTTCATTTTAAATCCGATTATTTGTTTTGTGTTGAGTTGTATAGGTTCTTTATATTATTAGATATAACCTTATTAGATATTACCTTATTAGATATAACCTTTGCAAATATCTTCTCCTATTCAGCAGGTTCCCTTGCCATTTTGTTGAAGTTCCTTTCACTGTGCAAAAGCTTTTTATTTTGGTGTAATCTCAACAGTTTATCTCTCCTTTTGTTTCCCTTGCTTGAAGGAGACATATTTAGGAAAAAGTTTCAATGGCTGATGTCCAAGAAATGACTGTCTATGTTTTCTTCTAGGAGTTTTGTGGTTTAGAGTGATCTATTTTTAATTCTAACTTTTAAAGATGTATATTATTTTTCATTGCTAAAATTTGAATTTTGGTACTACAATTTTACAAAGATGTACCTTAGTGTAGGTAGCTACACATTCTCTCTGGTACTCATTGGGTGCAACCTGATAATTTGTCTCTCTTCAATATTAGCAAATGTTTTTCTATTATTTCTTATACCCACTTCTTTTCTATTTTATCTCCTTTTGTGACTCTTTTTGATGAGTGATGAGATTTTTTACATTGCCAACATTTTCTTAGCTTTTCTCAAATATATTATTTATATTTGTAATGTTGCACTGGTTTCAAATCTCTGGCTCAATCTTCCAGACCACTACTTCTTTTTTTTTTTTTTTAGCATTTTCCATTCAGCTATTCAGTCCCTTTGGTTGTTTGTTCATTTGTTTTTCTCCCTCCTCCACCTTGCTTTTGATGTTAGACACATCTAACATATCTTTCTAGGGATGTAATACTAAGAAAGAGGAGAGGGGAGAAGGGGAAGGGGAGAAAAAGAAAGGAAAGCAAGCAAGGAAGTAAGCTTTTGGAAATGCTGAATCAGCAATTTTCTTGAGAAAATAGTGTTCTATGGAAAAAATAGATATTGATGATTAATAATTGGAAAATTGTTCTGATGAGCTTGTCTCAGGATGTGAAAAATGTTTTTTTTTATTTTTTTAAAGATTTTATTTATTTATTCATGAGAGAGACAGAGAGAAGCAGAGACATAGGCAGAGGGAGAAGCAGGCTCCATGCAAGGAGCCCGGGGACTCCATCCCGTGTCTCCAGGATCATGCTCTGGGCTGAAGGTGGGCTAAACCATTGAGCCACCCAGGCTTCCCAGGCTGTGAAAAATGTTAAGCATACCATAACCAATTAACTTTACTTATAATTCCACTTTAATAAATGTAAAACATACTGTATTTTTAATTTACAATCTATGTCTAATCACTAAAATATGTTTTTTTTCAAAAATAGAAAATACAATTTTAAAGCAAAAGAAATGATATTCTTATATTTTAAAAAGCATAAATAGTGTCTTTGCTCTCAGTGTCATATACAATAGTGGTGACTCATAGATTCATGCAAACATCTACAAATCTACAATGCAAATGTCATGGTAGAGGACAGCCACATACAAATATGATGTAATGTTCTGAACTTTGTAATTAAAGTGTGCCTAATTTGTTAAGTAGTAATTTCTTGGTTCATATGCAAAGCTAATGTCGATATGTCTGCTACTATGGCCCTTTACTGCTATGTTCAAACCATGTCAAAAGGGGTGAGTTATTTCAAGTGTAGTTCAAAGATTTAGGACTAATTTTTATATAATCTGCTTACCTAAGTAAAATCATTAAGTTCATTCTATTATTCAGAAGTCTCTATTAATAGGCCATAGACTTAAGGAGGTGAATTAGAACACAATTTATTTTGTGTGGGGGAGAGACACTTTGCATGTGAGTGGAGACCGAAATTTAGAGATGCCTTATTTTGCTTCTGATCCACTTGGTCAGATAAAAACTCTGTTTCAATTAAATTTTAAAAGAACCCTATTTACCCTGCAAACAAATAAAATGTCTGATTCTAAAGAAGTTTTATTTTTTTTCTAGGTTGGTCAATTATTTGTCCGGCCCATTGTCTACAGGATGTGAAATCATCCCTAGGATACCTCTGCTTCTTCCCTGGAAAAAAATAGGAAGCCCGTTGGAATTATAAATGTTGGGGCAGAGAAGATGATCACAGGTAAGTAGCCTTAGGTGCAAACAGGTGTTGGAACTGCATGGGGTAAAGCATCAGTTTCGACACAAAGAAGAATCTCAAAAAAAGATCTTTTTTCAACTACTTTCAGATTGCTGTCTAGGAAACCCTGACTGGTTTCAGTCTCCCTGCAGGAGCCTGAATCTGATACTAGAAATTGAATAACAAGAGGGACTTAGCCCTGTTTTATAGTCAATTTTAGGAACTGTGAACTACAGTGAAGTTCAAAATATACCAGGAGGTGAGATTTAATTGTTCAAAAATGAAGTCTGATGGCAAATAATCATCTAAGCCTGGTAAGTTGCTATATCATGTTAGCTAATCAAATCAGCAGAAATAAGTGTTAAATCTAAGAGGCAATGTCAAATGTCATTCATAAGTAGCTTTTGTATGTATTAGGGTCTCCAAGGTCTAACTTGTCTTCAAGGCTTCCTATTATAGGTAAATGTTTTCTGAGATTGTTGCCAGCATCCGTGCAATGAGAAAAGGTTTAGAATATGTGTTTACTCTTCTATGCCTTCACGAGATGCTAGTTGAGTTCTTCCATTCTCTCAAGCTGCAAAATGCCTCTCTGCCTTAATACTAGGTTTCTGGGTACCTTTCCTATATTCAGGCTTATGATGGGAGCCCTGTCCCCATTCTTCATCAACTTTATTTTAAGCAAAAATCCTAGAATGCCCAGGTGTCTCTCATTCCCACTAACATCCCTTTCACTTCAGAGGCTGTACTTCACCTTGACGACGAGCACCAAGCATCTTTCCCACAATCGCCCTGTTTTCAGGGCTAGCTTAGCACTGAACCGGATTTGACAAATGATTTCTTCAACATAATCTCATCTTTTTTTTTTTTTTTTTTTTGGTTTCTTCCCAGTGGACGATATTTATGTTCTTTCATTGTTTCAACTACCACTCCACTTGTGGATTTTTATTTTCATTCTCTGTGATTTTAATTTTATGAAAAAGTGAATTTCAAATCTACATTAAACTAAGTTGAACACGAAGCCTTAGTGAAGGAGGTCTGGCGATCTTGTTTACAAAAATATGGCTACTGTCCTTTGACCTTAAAATTTAAGGAAGGATACTTTACGTAGCTTTGTGTTTGCACGTGTCAGCAGCAGAGCAGAGTAACAGACCCTGGCATTCCCTGCCAGATGTTCTTCAGCTACCATGTCTCTTCAGTAGATCATTTTTTGGTAGTAAAGACGTCACTTCCACAAATTGTCCATCCCCAGCTTTGGGTTGGGTCTCAATTTTTAGCATCATCTTCATTAAGTCACTGTCACAGAGCGTGTGTACAGCCTGACAAGCCTGCATCCATACATTCAGCTGGAGAATATTCAATGTCACCTTCAAAGCCAGTTTCTTTCTCAGGCTCCAGAAGAACGGCTGCTTCTGGGTTTCCATCATCTTATGAGATCTATGGGGAGTTTGAGGCCTTTGGCTCCCATTGGCAGTCAGAACTGTTTTCCCAAAAAGGCATATTCATCATGAAGGGTTCTTTGCAGTGCTGAGACTACTGCCCTTTCCTCACTATACTTTTCTTAGTTGCCCAAGTTCTAGTTTTACCAGTTGGATCCATGTATATTGTTTCTTTGCAAGCCTTGATCCATTTTTCTTCTGAAATTAACTCCTCTGAAATAATAGCCTGTTTGTTTGGTATTTTCAGAATTGGTTGGTTCTTCGTTCTCCATTTTCCATTTTCTGGTGAGTCTTCACCATCCTCAGGCAAGAATTTCATGACCAAGGCTTAGGGTAGAGGGAAGGTGCTCCACTGGGAAAGAGAATGAAAGAAAGGACAAGCCCAAGGCAACAGTGTGGCAGGCCTTTCACAGGCCAGCCAAACCACTGTGGTCTTCCCTGGAGTTGTAAGACAATCATTTGTGTTGTTTTAAGCCATTAAGTTTGTGGTTGTTTTGTTAGAGGAGCAATAGGGAACTAATGCAGATGGGAAAGGACATCCTTAAAAGAAGAATCTGCAGGATGCAAAGCCTCAAGGCATGACCTTTTCAGAAATGAAGGAAGGTCTGGAGTGTGTTCTGAGTCTGGTAAAAGAAGGGCTGAGGAAGAGACTCATACCAGTCGAGAAAAGTAGGGTTACCTAAAAGCTGACAAAGGTCTTCCACATTTTAAAAGAAGATTTCTACCTTATAAAATAATTCTGGCAGTAATGAGCTGGCTGGAAATGAGCTGGTGGTATAACACCAAATGATTTTTTTTTTTAATATTCGATAGGACTTTACTATATTCTAGTCATATTAGCCTTTCACAAATGCTTAAATTAGAAAAGCACAAGAGGATAGTTTTAGTTACATCTAATAATGTCCTCTACCATGCTTTTATCTTTGTTCATAACGATTCCTTATTTCATCTTCTTTTCTTGTAAGAATGAGCATAAAAAATTATCACAATAAGAGTAGCAGTGTACTGTAATTTCTCCTAGGTACTCTGCCATACGGCACCTGTCTCTGTTATTTAATTTAACTTGATCTGTTGAAAATCAGGCTTGTAAGGGCTCATATGTCATACTCATTAAAATGTCATATTCTTTAAAGAATCTAATTCCAAAGAGACATGCATCCTTTAATAAGAAACATTTTCATGCTGTACAGATAAGAAGTAAAAATTCAAAAAGTGTCCCATGAACAAAATAAAATGCATTATATTTTTTTAAAATATTTTATTTATTTATTCATGAGAGACAGAGAGAGAGAGAGAGAGGCAGAGACACAGGCAGAGGCAGAGACACAGGCAGAGGGAGAAGCAGGCTCCATGCAGGGAGCCCAACATGGGACTCGATCCTGGGACCCAGGATCAGGCCCTGGGCTAAAAGCAGGCACTAAGCCACTAAGCCACCTAGGCTGCCCCATAAAATGCATTTTAAAATAATATTGATCATTAGGTAGATAAATAGGCAGCCTATTTTTGCCTATTCAAATCTTTAGTTTAATAATTCATTTGTCCAAGGAAATGCAACTTATTTTGGATGAATGCATTTAGATATTTAGGAAAATGCAATTTGTCTACCTATAATAATAAACAACTTAAAAATAAATTCTCAGCCCCAAAAGATATGAAAGTAAAGAACAATGACACTCATTCAATATTAATAATAAAAATGAAAATTAACATAAACTGGATATATCATTTTATGCTAAAGTGAACATTTTTAAAAGTTGTCTAATTTAAGAAATATTGCAGCAAAAATAGTATACATATTCCTTACAAGAGGGACTTATAATCTGTATAACATTTTTTCTACATTTTTGTAAAACCTCATTATATAGCAAAAGTCATATGGTGCTCATTCTTTTTTTAAATTTATTATTATTTTTTATTTTTTTAAGATTTTATTTATTCATGAGAGACAGAGAGTGAAAGGCAGAGACACAGGCAGAGGGAGAAGCAGGCTCCCTGTTGGAGCCCGATGTGGGACTTGATCCCAGGACCCCAGGATCACACCTGGGCTGAAGGCAGACGCTTAACTGACTGAGCCACCCAGGTGCACCAGCATTTTGTTTTAATAAGAAACATTTTCGGGGCGCCTGCATGGCTCAGCTGGTTAAGTGGCTGATGTCAGCTCAGGTCCTGATCTCAGCGTTCTGGGATGGAGGCCCCAGGTCGGGCTCCTTGTTCAGCAAGGATGCTTCTCCTTTTCTCTCTGCCTCTCCCACTGCTCATGCTCTCCCTTTCTCAAAAACATAAATAAAATATCTTTAAAAATATATTTTAAACTTAGATTTACTTACATTCCTTATATTACACGGAAAATGTTATTCTTTCTTTAATTTCTAGAAATTTGCTAATTTCAAGTTTACTTCCTTCTTTGACCCGGGTTTTCATTAGAAGACTATTCATTCTCAGGGTCTGAATCCTTTTTCTATCTTTGTTCAAGTCTTTTCCCAATTGTAACTTCCCAGTGAAAATTTCCCCAACCACACACCACTTTGTCATTAATCTTTTCCTATGCTTGGTTTTTCCCCATAACACTTACCATTAATCAAAATATTATATATATTTGATTCTTATTTTTAATGGTCCTTCTCTCCCTTCTAATAAAAAGTTAGCTCCAAGGAAACAAATGTGTTTGCTAAGTATTTTTCTCGCTCTCCCCTTAGATTGCAAAAATCTTCGTTGCTCAAAGTAAACCATATCTATTTTTGAGTTGATGAGTCAGTGAATAAATGGATTTTGATGGCAAAGGATTTTGGTTTATTTGTACATTGTTGATCTTCTGACGTTTCAATTTCTGCTAAGAAAACTATTATTATCATCATCATGACTGACTGTGAGAACCTGCAGAAGAGACCATGTAGACTTTAGTTCTCAAATCCCTGAGAAGAGTTTGCAACACAGGATGCTGCTGTTTGAGGGGTTTGGAGAAGGTGGGGGTGGAACTGGATGCAAACTCAGTAACTTGGAAACCATCCTGACTCTTCCAGGGAGCCTGGCGTGGAGACTCTGTGTTTCTTGATTATCAAGGAAAGCAGCTACTTGAGGGGACAAGTCAATATCTGCTTATTTGTTGCACACAAGTACTGGAGTAACCAAAGCCTTTCGTTGAACCCATCAGTAGAGAGGCAGGTGTATACCGCCAGGTTCAGAAACAGCTATCCCTGCTTAACTTTGAGAACGCAGGCCCCTCAGTACTTTTCGTAAGACATACCTGACTTCTTAAAGGTGTTCTGGCAAATTTCCTATTTTTCACTGCATATCTTTTTGCCTTAGTTCATCCATCCCTGCTAAATAGACATCCGCAGATTGACCTCCCTGTGGGGTAAGCGACCTTACATGCTTTGAGACAAAGTCCCACCAACTCAAGTTGGTTAAAGGGCCCACTTCTCTGTGGTCTTGCTTTCCACGGTTTCCGTTACCCTCACTCAACCACCGTCAGGAAGCAGATGATCTTCCTTCTGATGTACTGACAAGTCAATATCAGCCAGGCACTACCTCACAATGTCTACATCTTTACCCCAATTCCTCTCATCATATTTGCATTTTATCATCTCACATCAACACAAGACGAAGGGTGAGATATTTTAAGACAGAGACCATATTCATATAACTTTTATTACACTGTATTGTTATATTGACTCTATTTTATTATGTTGTTGTCAATCTATTATCATGCATAATTTATAAATTTCACTTTATCATAAATATATATGTAGAGGAAAAACATAGTATGTATACAGTTCAGGCCTATCTATGGTTTTGGATCAAAACCTTTGTGTATTAGGAGAGACAACTGTAGTTTAAAAGAAAGATATCCAAATAAAAATGTAATTGTTGTATTGATTAAATAGGATAAAAAGAAAATAACTGTAGAACTTAAAAAGAATTCCATTTCTTAATTATTAAGTCTAATTATGCAATGGAAGATAACACTTATAAGAGTGAATAGGAAAAATATTTCACAGAAATTTAAAAAGTGTAAAAATAACTAATAAAATCATACAAGACAAAAAGAAAAGATTTCAAATATTCAAAAAGAATTAAAGATGATACATCAAAGAAGGGAGAGAAGTGGGGGGCGGGGGAGGGAGGAAATTAGGATAGTCTCTTTAACAGTGAGAAATATGATTCCATTGTTCATAATATATTCATGATATTCACAATACATTCAACTGCTTGCTCAATCTTGGAATGCACAAAAAAGTATCAGAATTACCAACATGAATTCTACAAACATGAATTCTACTAGCTAGAGGTTAATATTTCTTTAATAGTTTGTGTTTCACATGAGTATATAGTTCAAATAGAGGGCTCAAGATTTACTTGGATTAGTTCTTATACCCTCTTCAGGGTGAAGTTGGTTAGGCCTTTTATGTGAATTTAATTTAGTCCATCTGTTTCAGTTTGAATTCCATTTTTAATGGTACTTTTACCAAAATTGTTCATAGTTTTTATTTATTTTGTTCTCTTCCTCTCCCCAACTCTCAGTCTCTCAAATTGACTCTCTTCTCTCTCTCTATCCCTCTTTCTCCTTCCCTCACCCTCTTTCTCCCTCTCCACTATGTAAAATCATAATCTAGTTCCAATAATCAGAACCGCACCAAAATGTATATGCATAAGACTGACACAGCATGACGTCCTTCATTCCTTCATTCTCCCCCCCCCCCCCCCCCCCCCCGCCACTATGTTCCATCCAACTACCTACAGGTAAGTAATCCTGTGCAGCTCTGGTTACACTCTCGTATTTTAGAGTTGCCATAAATATATTTGCCTACCGCCTCCTTATTTTTAACACAACATGAAAAATATTATTTTTTCTCCACTTAAGATATGCCTCATATTGCTTCTCAGCCTTTTAGCTGTGATCAAGTGTAAAATTCGCTTGGGAATCATGCTACATCAGCTCAACAGAGATATTCCTCATTATTTTTACAGCTTCATAGTACATCATTGTGTCTATATACATTGATGATTTAGCTAACCTCTATGTTTGGGCATTTAATTTCCAATAATTCTTCAATTACAAATAAGGTTGCAATTATACAGTAATGCTACAGTGTTTGGTACTATATACATAGCATATTTATATACATATATATAGTGTGTATATATATAGTAGCATTGTTATATATTTATCTTTATATTTTATAAATATTTATTATGTAATATTAAATAATTTATTTGATATTATTTGTTATATTAAATTAAATATTATTATTTAAATATTAAAACAAGGTGATATCCTCCAGTTAAATTTGTGGAAGTGAGATTACCAGGTCAAAAGGAAATATGTAGATTTTTTGGATATTACCAAATTCCCTTCCTTAGGGATATGGCAATCCCTTAGCAATTCATAGGAGTTCTTTTCCCGCATAGACTCACCGCAGAGTGAACTGTAATTTCTCTGTCATCTATCTATCATCTATCTGTCTACCTGTCATCTGTCTACCTATCTTCCTAACTACATATTGATCTACCTATGTATGTTGTAGCTTATCTGAATTTTGCCAGACTTATAAGTGAAAAATATCTCAGTATAGTTTTACATTTCCTTTGTTATAAGGAAACTTAAATAATATTTCATACATGTAAGGGCCTTTCTGTATTTTTAAATAAATTTTGTTTATGTCTCTGCCTATTTTTTGGATTTTTAAAAGACTTTATTTTTTAAACAGGTTTGGGTTCACAGAATTGAGAGGAAAAGTATCTTTAAAGGATCCATCAACTCTGCTACTGTCAAAGACTAGTTGGCTATATTTGTGTTTGTCTACTTCTAAGCTTTTAAATCTATTCTATTTATCTATTAGTCTGTTCTTCTACCAATACTACCCTCTCTTGATTACTGAGCTTTACAGTAAGTTTATAGTTGTCTAGTGTTAGTCCTCCATCTGTTCTTCTCCTTCGATATTGTTTGGGTATTTTGGTTCCTTTGTTTCTCCATATAATCTTTAGAATCAGTTTGTTGATATTCACAAAATAATTTGCTGAGATTTTGATGCAATTACATTAATTTATACATCAATTTGGGAAGACCTAATATTTTGACATTATTAATTATGCTATATTTCCTCTTTGATTTTCTTCAACAGAGTTTTACTTGTTTCCCTTATACTTATTTTGTATGTATTTTGTTAGATTTGTTCATAAATATGTCATTTGTGAGTGCTAATGAAAATGGCAGTGTTTTTAATTTCAAATTCCACTTGTTTGTTGATGGTATACAGAAAAATGATTGATTTCTGTATGTTAAGTTTGTGTACTGAAACCTTACTTTAAACCTTACTAATTCAAAAGATTTTTAGTCATTCTTTCAGATGTCTACCTAGACAATCATGTCACTGCAAAGACAGTTTTATGTTTCCCTTCTAAATCAGTATATTTTTGGTTTCCTTTTCTTGTCTTATTGTATAGTAGGAATACTCTGAATTTCTTACCAGTAGTTATGATCTTAGCTGTAGGTTTTAGTGTAGATATTCTTTATCAAGTTGAGGAAGGTGTTCCTCTATTCTTTGTTTATTAAGAGTAATGATCATGAATAGTTGTTAGTTTTGTAAAATAATTCTTCTGTATCTGTTGCCTTACATATCTAGAATAAATCCCATTTGGCCATAATATATAATTCTTTTTATATAATGTTTAATTTAATTTGCTATTTTGTTGAGAATTTTTACATCTTTATTCATGAGGAGATTGATCTAGAGTTTTCTTGTAATGTTTTGTCTGTAATGTTTTAGAGTAATACTGGCCTCAAAGAATGAGTTAGAAGTGTTCCCTCTGTATCTTTTGAAAGAGATTGTAGAGAATTAGTATAATTCCTTAGATTTTTGGTTGAATTCACTAGTGAACCAATCTGGATCCAGTGTCTACTGTTTTGGACTTTTGAATTGGCTAAGAGCCACCAATTTATTGAATGTTAATGTGGAGAGTAGGATACCTTTTTCTTTCTTTCTTTCTTTCTTTCTTTCTTTCTTTCTTTCTTTCTTTCTTTTCTTTCTTTCTTTCTTTCTTTCTCTTTCTTCTTTCTTTCTTTCTTTCTTTCTTTCTTTCTCTCTTTCTTTCTTTCTTTCTTTCTTTCTTTCTTTCTTTCTTTCTTTCTTTCTTTCATGTTAGGAATATCACTCATGTTCCTGCATTTAGTAAAATGCTGATTTTAGGGTTAGATTATATAAATTACATGTGTCATGTTAAAAAATTAAACATCAATTATTATTTCTTTGAGTTTTTTTTCTCCGTACCCAGAATGGGTTATAAATTTTGCAAAGCTTTTTCCATCATTTCAGGGGACTATCAGATAATTTTCTCCTTAGATCTATTAATATAGTGTATAAAAAAGAGTTGACATAGCAGACCTCATTGCTATTCTTTGAAAAACCTATCTATATGTTTGACCCTTGGCTGTCATATAGGAGCTTGGATTTTGGGAGGATCATCATCACTCTAATGGATGAGTGGCTCACTGCCTAAACTCTGCACAAGCAATGTGATTGACACGAACTCCCTTATTTTCCTCTAGGAGTCTGGAATTTTGATAAATGCTAGACAGAAGATGCCTGTATAACTAACTTGTCACAGAAACCCTGGATACTCAGTCCCTGATGAGCTTCTCTGGTTGACAATATTTCACACATGTTGTCAAAACTTGTTGCTGAGAGAATTAAGTATGGCCTATATGACTTCACTGGAAGAAGACTTTTGGGAACTTGTACCTGGTTTCATATGGACTTTTCTTCCGTGCCTTTTCCATTTGCTGATTTTCTTTCTATCTTCTCACTATAATAAAAAACAACTACAAATATGACTATATGCTGACTTTGTGAGTCCTACTAGCACATCTTCCAAACAAGGGTTGATCTTGGGAGTTTCTAACACATATGATGCTTTATATTAGTGGATCTCCTAATATTGTATTAACACTGTATTCCTAGAATAAATCCCACTTGATTATGGCATATTTGTTTCTAATGAGGTGTTGTATTCTGTTTAATATTATTTCTAGAACTTTTGAATCAATATTTATAAGTAATGTTGGCTATAATTTTCATTTTTAACTCTATCATGTTTAGGTATAAATATATTTATTCACAAAAAGTACTAGAAGTTTTCCTTTATTTTCTATGAGCTGGAAAAGTGAGAAAAGCATTGGGACTCTCTAGCCTTTGAAATTTTGATGGGAATTTTCCTTTGAAATAATTTGGGCTTGATGATTTATAGTGAATAAGCTTCTTGATAAACTTGTCTATTCTTACATGGAAATTACCTTATTTTATTTTAAATTTAACTCCAGTATAGTTAACATATTAGTTTATATAGCATATTATATATATGTATATATTATATTAGTTTCAAGTATACAACACAATGATTCAACAATTCTATACATTACTCACTGCTCAGCATGATAGGTGTACTCTTAATCCCTTCATGTATTTCATTCACCCATCCCCTCATCCACCTTTCCTCTGGTAATCATCAGTTTGTTCTTTATAGTTAAGAGTCTATTTTCTGGTTTGTTTCTTTCTCCTTTTGTTTTGTTTCTTAGATTCCACATAGGAGAGAAATCATATGATATTTGTCTTTCTCTGACTTATTTCACTTAATCATTATACTCTCTAGATCCATCCATATTATTGTTCTTTTCTATGGCTGAGTACTCTTCTGTTACATATTTATGTATCACATCTTCTTTATTCATTCATCTGTTGATGGACACTTAGATTGCTTCTAATAATTTGGTTATCATGAATTATGCTGTACTAAACATAGGAGTGAATTTATCTTTTCAAAATAGTGTTTTTATATTCTTTGGGTAAATAACCAGGAGTGGAATTACTGGCTCATATAGTAAGTCTGTTTCCAATTTTTTGAGGAACCTCCATATTGTTTTCCACAGTGGCTATATCTAGAGTAGGGTCAATTTTGACAGATGATATTTTCCTATAAAATTCCCATTTCATATTTAAAATATACTGCAGAATAAGATTATTTTTTCAATCTATTCAATTTTAATGATTATTCCTCCCTTATCCTTTTTTTTTAATTTTTATTACTTCTATTTACTTCGTTTTCCTTAAGTTATCTAGTCATTGGTCTTTTTTGTGAACTTTTCCCAAAAATTATCATCTTTTATTTAGTAATTGCATATCAGCTGTTTTCCTATCTCTACATTGTTGAATTTTGTTTTTATCTTCATTATTTCCTTTCTTGCTTTTTTCTCTTATTTCACTTCTTTTTCTATCCCTATACTATCTTTGTTCTGGGAATTTTATTCACTTATATTTTGAATTTTTATTTAGAAAAGGGTTTAACGGGTTTAACTTTTTCATATATTCTGATATAAAATACTTCATTATTATTAATTTTTAGAAATATCATTAAATTAAGATTGTATTTTACCTTTTGTCAAGGAGTTTAATAAAAAAACAAAAGTTAGGAAAATAATGGAGATCTAGTTTATGTACAATTATAATACATTACAAACATTAAATAGCCCACTTGTTTTGACTCTTTAGATTAACCATAAATAGCTACAACAGTTGTACAGTATAACAGCTATAAACAGCTTTTCCTTTTCACTAGAAAACTTCATATAACAGAATATGAAACAGCTTGAAATTAATGGGAAAATCATGTGCTGGAAATAGAGCATCTTGACTTTCCTATTTCTACCTGATGGAGGCCAAAGAACTTCAATAGTTCACAGGCTATGCTGAGACAAATTATAAAAGAAACATAAAATAGAGATATTTGTGTAGAGTACATTGCCCAGAGATGCAACAAATTGGTCTTTCTAAAAATGATACGGTGCAATGGAGACAGCTAAGAGCTTGTTAGCAATTCCTACAGGTCCCAAGGGGTTTAAACTGTTCAGAAACAGAACAGAACACAGTTCAGTATATTTTCATAGAGACTAAAAAGTTTTCACAAAACTCACTCTGGAAATCTTTGGGGAAAAACATACTTTGCTACTGTTTTCTGGTAACTTTGTCTGTTCTCAGAATAATCCTCAAAACCATTTTGGGTTGACCCCCACAGCCCAGCTATCTGGCAATATTGATAGGAGTCATGCCCTTCTGCCAGCTGGACCTGACTGGACCAACTGTTAGTGGGCAAGGGTGTCACTTTTAATTTCAGTAGGTAGGTGTCCTGAAGTGACATTCATTGTGAAATATTCCTGCATATTTTTGTCTTTTTTTTTGTTGTCGTTACTTACCTGCCTATAAACATCTAGTATTTAATGGGTGACTCCTATATTTATATCTCTTATATTTCTCTAGTCTCTTTATACCCCCTGCATTCTCTCCCACATCATGTACTTCCTCATATGGACCATCAAAAAACTATTTCATTATTTCATGTAGTTTCCCCTCAGTAATTGATTAATATCTTAAGTCTTCCTGGTTAAAGCACTGCCCTCTTTCACCTGAATTATTTAATAACCTCCTAACTGGCCTGATTTTTGCCCGTTGTTCCCCTACAGTCTATTCTTAACATGACAGCTATTGTGATAGTAAACGGTGTCCCTCTTCTGTTGAAATATTTCCAATACAGTGGCTTGTTTTGTCTCTAAGACATAAAGCCTAATTATTTAAAATGACCATGGAAATCCAACATGTTCTGAGTCTTTCTTTTAATTTCCTGACTTGACCTCCTACCTCTTCTCTCTTCCTGTAGCATTTCACCTCTCCTCAATGCAGTGATAGTAGAGGTATTATAGTGAGTTTGCTACTTGTTTCTTCAGTTTTTTTCAAGACAAAGGGGATGGAGAAGTTTATGAAATTCCTGTAGAGAGTATATTATAGTTCCATTTAAAATACTGTAAATACTTAATCATTTTAGGGGCCTTTTTCTTTCTTTTAATAACTGACAGAAAATTAAAAATGCGGTTTCAGGAAAAGAATTTTATTGAGATCAGAAATCGCTATTCACTTGTGATTGTGAATAGTTATTTAAGTATATTTAAATTTCCATTACTGAACTTCTCCTTTATAGTTATAACATTGGAATCAAAAGCTGTTACATTAAATTACCTTATCGGGATAAAACAGTTGGTTAAAATACATTTTGTCAAGGATAATGTTTTATTTGTACACACTCTGTTACAAATGACTCATGTAAATATTGCTATTTTTGTCCATATTTTCAGGCATTTTTAAAAGATATTTGCAGGAGTGCCTGCGTGGCTCAGTCAGTTAAGCCTCCAACTCCTGGTTTCGACCCAAGTCTTGATCTCGGGGTCATGAGATTGAGACTCAGACTGCCCACTTGGTGGGAATCTGCTTGAGATTCTCTCCTCCTCCCTCTACCTTTCCCCCCACTTGCACATACAAAATAAATAAATAAATAAATAAATAAATAAATAAATAAATAAATATAAAAACATTGCCAATAACAAATTCATCAGATTTTATTTTATTTTTTTAAGATTTTATTTATTTATTCATGAGAGACACACAGAGAGAGAGGCAGAGACACAGGCAGAGGGAGAAGCAGGCTCCATGCACCGGGAGCCCGAAGTGGGATTCGATCCAGGGTCTCCAGGATCACGCCTTGGGCCAAAGGCAGGCGCTAAACCGCTGCGCCACCCAGGGATCCCTCATCAGATTTTAAAGTCTTTTCAGGAAACAGTCTTAAAGTAAAGAGAGGACATGATTTTTGGGAAACTTTTTTTTTTTTTGAGAGTTTTGGATAGCATTATCTTGCTCAATTATTATAATAAAGCAAGAGAGTATTGAATCTCAGAAAGATAAATGGTTCTTTCAATGGCATACAGCAAGTATGCATCAGAACTGAGACTTAAGTCATTTCTCCCTACAAACGTTCTGCTCTTCCAACTGTGCCACCCCATGGTCTTTTAAACACCTGTAATGATTTTTCATATAATGACCACTGATGTATTCACTGCCTTTAAAATCTTTACATATCAGGAAAAATGTTTAATATCTGATTACATATTAACTTTATTTTGTTGAAAGAGTAAGGCACTTAAATATATACTATGATATATCATGTAAATATTTTAAATGTGGCACTTTTTTCTCTTAAAGATAGATATTAGCAGTTGGGATTATTTTTGATGAAAATAGTTTTATTTTTGTGGAGGGTACTTTATATACTCACTCTTTTTGATGTAGTTCTGTAAGTCTTGAAAACAGTACTCAACTCAGAAGTGTAGCGGCCACCACAATTGAGATACAGAACTGTACCGTCTCTCCAAAATATTGCAGTCTCTGCCTCCCTGGCTTAATCCCTAAAACCACTTCTAGCTCCCAATAGTCACTGATCTGTTTTTATGTGTTTTTGGTTTTTTTTTGTTGTTGTTGTTGTTCCTACCATTTTTCCTTTTCCAAAATATCATGTAATTGGAATCGTATTAAATGTAGCCTTTTGAATCTGGCTTTTCCACTAGCGTAATGTATTTGAAATTCATGCTGTTGCATGTATCAGTGGTTTGTTCTTTTTCATTGCCAAATACATACTTCATTGCATGGATGTATCAGATCTATCACAGTTTGTTTACTCATTTACTAATGAAGTTTCCTTCCAGATTTTGGTGATAGTGAGTCAAACTACTATGAACTTTCTGGAAAGATTTTTGTTTGAACATAATTCATTTCTGTGGGATGAATATCTAAAAATGAATTATTGAGTTTTGTATAGGTGTTGCTCAACTTTATAAGAATCTGACAAACGGAGTGGTTGCACTGTAAAAGTAGATTTAATATTGTATCGTGACTATATCGGCTCAGTAACAGAATTTGAATTTCCTAATATTAATACTGTATTTTAATCTACTATGAAAATCTGTGTTCTAGAAAAATTCAGCCATTTATCCTAAACATTTTCCATGTTAGTCAAGTTGATTTCATAGTATTCAGATTTGTATCCTAATAAATGAGACTAAAAAAAAAAATAATTGAGACTCAGAGCCAAATAACGAGTTAGTAGTAAGTTGAACTATTTTTAAATGACTGTGTTCAGTAATTTTCTCATTTAAATGATTAATATGTACTTCAAAATTTTTAATTAATTCCAATATTAAAGTATTATAAATTAAACCTAAATCTTTTGAATAATTGGAGTAACTATATTAAAGTTGAAATTCAGAAAACTTTCTCTTACAATATTTAACTTGAAATAAAGTATTAGAGCTTAGTAGGCAAAGCAAATTTAGCAACACTGATGTAACAGCCAGCCTTTCAAAACTACATTTGATTTTCATATGCCCATTCAGAGGGCATCTTAACGTTTGTGACAATTGGTTTTCTTCTCGAAAGCTCCCAACACATGGAACATTAATTAACAGACCAAAATGGAAATATTTCAACTTCTTCAGATGGAGTAACCATTCCCAAAATGGATCTGATGTTGGTACATGCTTATATCACTGAAGAATCTCACTCGGAATCGCCTGAATGTCAGGCCTTTACTGTTTGACTATCACGTGATTTGATCAGGAAAGTCACACTGGATATAAAATATGCCATAAATGTGAAGGCTAACTCAAATGGCTTCATCTTCCTCACAGTATTTGTGGTTGACCAACCACTTTGACTTAAATATAAGAACTAATTATTTATCTCTGTGAATATTCCTTCTACCATGATTAGCTCTCTTTACCCGCTCCCTAAGTTTGATAGGCCTGTTAAGTTTTAGTATGGATCACACTGTCTTTTCTCTACATTCGTAATAATTTGAAATCTTATATTTTCCAATTTTCTAGTTAAGTTACCTCCTTTGGGATGAGTGTCCATGCCTATCTCTAATGATTCCTCTGAGCTTATGTTTCACTTATCCTTCAGCTTATGGGGCGTATCTATTGTCTGCTCACAGGCAGCAGTAAACTGCAACCTAAACTGAACAGTACATTTTATTTCATGACATATGATTCTTCTCCAGAATTGGGTAAAATTTGCCAAGTTACCTGGGCTTGAAACACCCACCCTTAACATTCCCCTCTCTTTTATCTACCCAACCGTTATCCTATCAGAAGTTCTCTTATTGAGGCTAGTCTTTTCCAGTTCCTTCTCTTTTCCTTCAAAAACAACATTCTAGTCCAAATCTTCATGCTTATTTCCTTGATCATTCAATAATCTTTTTTTTGTATATTTTTTATTGGAGCTTGACCTGCCAACATATAATGTAACATCCAGTGCTTATCCCATCAAGTGCCCCCTTCAGTTCCTGTCACCCAGTCACCCTGTACCCCCACCCTCTTCCCCTTCCACCCCCTTGTTCATTTCCCAGAGTTAGGAATCTCTCATGTTTTGTCACCCTCTCTGATTTTTCCCACTCACTTTCTCTCCTTTCCCCTATAATCCCTTTCACTATTTTTTATAATCTAATTGGTCTCATTTTCCAGCCATTACCCATTCTTACCTCATATAACCCTCCAAAGTGAAGGTTCATTTACTCAGTTATATTTCAAAAATTGCAAAATTGCATTGGTTTCATAAGCATAACCAAGTGAGGAACAAATTCCATCACTTGTCATCATAATGTCAGTTTTTCTTTCCAGCCTAACTTCTCTAAGCTTTCAGAATCTCTGTGCACAGGGGAAATTAGACTGTTTAAATGTGCTTTATATATATATATATATATATATATATATATATATATATATATAGTTGTTGTTCCTCTGTGCCTTTATTATGATTTTTCTCTGCTTTTACTGTATCCTCACTGTGTGTGTGTGTTTATCTAGGGCACACCAGTAATTTTTATTTCCTTCTGTATAATTTTTACATATTTCCAAGCTTTATTTTTTTTTATTTCCAAGCTTTATACAATGGATATTATTTGTCATAAGAAACTATACATGATTCCTATTGATAAGGAAAGTAGGATCAGTAATATTAATAGTAATATTAATATTCTTTAGTAATATACACTTGTATCCACCTTAAAAGTAAATTTCAATGAGTCTTCTTCTAACCCCTTCAATTTAATATTATATATCTTTCTCTTTGGAGGTCTCAGAATTCCTCATTAAAGCATCATTAACTTGATTCACAAATGCATTTTTTCAGTAAGGTTAAGAATCATTATTAATGATTTCTTCCTTCACCCAAACCATAAACAACTGGTTAAACTCCTTGTTGATTTTTAAACATTTTTCAGACTTTCCAGTTTCAAACACCACTACTCAGATGTGCATCCCTAATCTTTCTTTGCCTGAGTGATTTACTAGCCTTTATACTGGTTCTTTTTCTGATTTCTTTTCTCTACAAGAACATCCTCCATCTAAAATAAGATTTTGCATATATTACTGACCATATACCAAACAATGTGTTTGATAAATTATTAATCAAACAAATGGAAGGCAACAGAGCTAAAAAAATGAATTTTGCTTACTCATTGGTGAGATAACTATATCCAAATTCACTTGTACTACATACAAGATTTTTCATGCAAGTCATTACTGTGAATACCTTTACCCTCTGTTGAAGTTTTATAGACAGATTTTTGTTAACAACAAAATAGTTTGGTCATGCTGAAACTTATCAACCATCTATACCATTTTTTTCCAAAATATGATTATGTACCTGATGATATGCAAAGACTTTTCAAGAGATATGTATGTGGATATCATCCGTTTTAATGGAACAATATCTAGATCCTCAATGGTTATATCTACTCTTTCCTTATTGTTCTACCTGAGAATGAATCTTATGTCCTACAGAGTCTCTGTCCCCACCTTTTTTTCTTCCATATTTGTCCTTCACTCAACCAATATAAGTCATAGGGGACATTTTTCCAGAGTGTAGAAAACTCTCACAACACTAAGAAACATGGGTATCCATGTTAAGAAATAGATAAAACAGAGCTACTTATATGAATACGCATAAATTTCAACATCGTAATGTTGACTTAAAAGATTGAAGAGAATGCTTGTAGAATATTACCCCTTATATAAGGACTTAAAGTTAAGAAAGCATTATAAATGGTTTACAAGTATGTACATATGTAAGATGTGTCCAGACTACATAAGAACACTTTTAGATACATGATCTCTGGAGGGAAAGTGCTTAGGGTTAAATTCTAGGCAAACTCCTACTGGCTATGACTTCAGAAGCTGCTTATTACTCTCTTAAGGATGTTGCTTCCTCCTATGTAATATGGGGACATGATAGTTCTAATTTATGGAATTTGAATGAGAATGTAAGATACCTAGAACAGTTTCTGGCATGTGGTACAACTCAATAGATACTTATTTTCTTATTTACATTAATAAAAGTATGAACATAAACAGTATATGTCAACTCTAAGATTGTGGTTACTTTTCCAGAGGAAAGAGAAAAGGTTTTATTTGTATCTGTACCATTTCATTTCCTTAAATAAAAACAATAACATTTGAAGCAAATATCATACTTCTGTATGGCCTAATCTTAACTAGCTAATTGTACCTTCAACTACTCTGTTTCCAAATGAGGTCATCTCCTGAGGTACTGTACATTAGGACTTTAACATTAAATTTTGAGGAGACACAATTTAAACCATAATAGGAAGAGACCCCTAAGGAAGTACCAGGACTTCAAACGCACCCAGGCCATACTTCTTAGTGGAAGTCTTCCTTAAAGAGTCTGGAAATTTCTCAAATCATAGCAGTTCTGGATTTGAATTAAGAAGCAGGTTTTATATATATAAAGGTAAGAACAAAATGACTGAGTTGACTTCCCATATGCTTTACCTCATCACCAACGCCCTGGGGTCAAAAGTGGAAGGAAAAAAGATGGAGAAGATTAAATTCTCACTGAGTGTTTCTTATGAGAAAAATGTAGAACAGAGAAAACTTACATTATACTTTTTAGAAGGTTTCTCAGGGAACAGAATATGTTATACTGAAGCATGCCAAGAAAGAAAGAACAGAAAATGTTTCAGGAATGGCAGGGAGGAATTGGCTTTCATTTATTTTTTTCTTCTTTTTATCATATATGGTTTCTTTTTTCTTAAGATTTTTATTTATTCATTCATAAGAGACACAGAGAAAGAGAGAGGCAGAGACACAGGCAGAGGGAGAAGCAGGATCCAGGCAGGGAGCCCCACATGGGACTCGATCCCAGAACTCCAGGATTATGCCCTGGGCTGAAGGCAGGTGCTAAACTGCTTAGCCACCAATGGATCCCCTCATATATGGTTTCTACATCTTTTTTTGTCTTCACAAAGAAAACTGAATTATGTGACCAACATCAATGACACAGTGAAATGAGCTCTGTCTTTGCATTTTCATGAAATAAGATAAACACAATGTGCCATCAGGGTTGTAGGACACTGCTGAGAGACCAGGAACCATACTGGCTGAACTTGAATACAGTTCATATAAATCCAGAAATGAATAATTCTTGTTGTTGCTGGATACGATTTGGGTTAAGGAGAAACAGCATTATTTGCCATCAGGAACCAAATCAGCTAACACCGATACTAATCTAAGACCTCCAAGAAAACATCACTCGAAGTAGTGCTGCAATGGCTCCTTCCCTTGACACAGCACTGCAGTTAAAGAGGTCAAGCAAGGGGAGGGAAGAAGATCCCTGGGTTTGGTCAGGAGAGCCCAGAGCCAGGGCAGGTTGGAGATAAAAGTCCCTAACATGCCTTCAGTGTAACACCATGGTCCATAAGGGAGGGAGTTTTGGTCATTAAGACATTATTCTCTTAAATGTTTCAGAGATTACAATGGGGAGGGGGACGACTCCACTTACAGTAGAAGGAGGGGATTAAATGTCATTGTGAATTGTCCTTTCCTTCAGAAGTTGCCCATTTCTTAGACCCAAGGTTTCCAGGAAGGCCTCCTCCATGAATGCCTCCAGAAAAAAAAAGTGAATTACTTACATTTTCAACCAAAGAAGAGAGGGAAAGTTTAAAACTAAAAGTGAAGTTAAATAAATGAAAGAGAAGGTGAGAATTGGGAACAGTAGATATCAGTTATCTTATACAGATCTACCAAGACTGACCAGGAGGAAATATAGGGAAAAAATAAAAGAAAAGAAAAGAAAAGAAAGAAAAGAAAAAAGAAAAAAAGATAACTCCCAAAACGACACTCCTCCATACCAATACAACCGAAAATACACTTGACCCGAACGAAACTCCACTCATATCCGCTACCCGCAACGAACAGCCTCATCACATACCAACTCTACTCCCCCTACAACCGCCCCCACCACTCCCAGCCCCTCCACTACCCTCCCCTACCCCTCCCACCCTCCAAAATCAGCAAAAGTAACATCAAATAAATCGAAAGAAAAACAAAACGCTGGATCAGAGAAATACAACTCAAATACACTCCCCTGACCAAATACGACCAGCACATCATACCATAGTTCTGCAACGTACACAATGTCCCATCACTCTCTGCCTAGCCCCTAACATAACCTCCCTCTCCTACAACAGTCATCCCCGCCAATCTACCCGCAACCGAATCATCAAGAAGCAATAAAGCGTACCAGAACAACAGAAAAGACAAAAAAGGAAACTAATCAAAAGAAATAATCCCAGTATAGAAAAAAGCCAAAAACGAAAAGCAACCTACAACACTACTCACGCAAGCACCAAGCACATAAACAGAAAAGAAAGAAAAGAACAAAAATAAGAAAAGAAAAGAAAAGAAGGGGGTTGGAGCAAGATGGCGGAAGAGCAGGGTCCCCAAGTCACCTGTCTCCACCAAACTACCTAGAAAACCTTCAAATTATCCTGAAAATCTATGAATTCGGCCTGAGAATTAAAGAGAGACCAGCTGGAATGCTGCAGTGAGAAGAGTTCGCGCATCTACCAAGGTAGGAAGACGGGGAAAAAGAAATAAAGGAACAAAGGCCTCCAAGGGGGAGGGGCCCCGCGAGGAGCCGGGCTGAGGCCGGGGCGAGTGTCCCCAGGACAGGAGAGCCCCGTCCCGGAGGAGCAGGAGCTGCACCGACCTTCCCGGGGGAAAGGGGCTCGCGGGGAGTTAGAGCAGGACCCAGGAGGGCGGGGATGCCCTCGGGCTCCCGGGGACACTAACAGACACCTGCGCCCCGGGAGAGTGCGCCGAGCTCCCTAAGGGCTGCAGCGCGCACGGCGGGACCCGGAGCAGCTCGGGGGGCTCGGGGGCGGCTCCGCGGAGGGGGCTGCGGGGCGGGAGCAGCTCGGGGGGCTCGGGTGGAGGAAGAGGCTCCGTGCGGAGGGGGCTGCGCGGTTCCAGGAGCAGCTCGGAGGGGCTCGGGGGCGGCTCCGCGGAGGGGGCTGTGCGGCCCGGGAGCGCAAATCCACCAGCGCAGGCTCCGGAGCACAGGGCGCCGGGACACAGCCCAGGATCCGGCCTCCCCCGGGACAGGCAGAGGCCGGGAGGGCCCAGGACAGCGAGGACGCTCCTGCCCCAGCTGAGCAGATCCGCGGCCCCGCCCGGAGCCTCCAGGCCCTGCAGACGGAGACCTCCGGGGCTACTGCGGGGGCTGACTCCAGGGCTCCAGAGCTGCCCCGCCACTGGGGCTGTTCCTCCTGCGGCCTCACGGGGTAAACAACCCCCACTGAGCCCTGCACCAGGCAGGGGCACAGCAGCCCCCCCAAGTGCTAACACCTGAAAATCAGCACAGCAGGCCCCTCCCCCAGAACACCAGCTAGACTGACTGACAACTTCCAGGAGAAGCCAAGGGACTTAAAGTACACAGAAGCAGAAGATACTCCCCCGTGGTTCTTTTTTTTGTTTTGTTTTGTTTTGCTTTTTGATTTGTTTCCTTCCCCCACCCCCCCTTTTTTTTTCTCCTTTCTTTTTCTTTCTCATTTCTTCTTTTTTTTTCCTTTTTTTTCTTCCCTTTTTTTTCTCTTTCTCTTTTCTTTCCTTCTTTCTCTCCTCTCTTTTTCTCTTTTTCCCAATACAACTTGCTTTTGGCCACTCTGCACTGAGCAAAATGACTAGAAGGAAAACCTCACCTCAAAAGAAAGAATCAGAAACAGTCCTCTCTCCCACAGAGTTACAAAATCTGGATTACAATTCAATGTCAGAAAGCCGATTCAGAAGCACTATTATACAGCTACTGGTGGCTCTAGAAAAAAGTATAAAGGACTCAAGAGACTTCATGACTGCAGAATTTAGAGCTAATCAGGCAGAAATTAAAAATCAATTGAATGAGATGCAATCCAAACTAGAAGTCCTAACGACGAGGGTTAACGAGGTGGAAGAACGAGTGAGTGACCAAGAAGACAACTTGATAGCAAAGAGGGAAACTGAGGAAAAAAGAGACAAACAATTAAAAGACCATGAAGATAGATTAAGGGAAATAAACGACAGCCTGAGGAAGAAAAACCTACGTTTAATTGGGGTTCCCGAGGGCGCCGAAAGGGACAGAGGGCCAGAATATGTATTTGAACAAATTCTAGCTGAAAACTTTCCTAATCTGGGAAGGGAAACAGGCATTCAGATTCAGGAAATAGAGAGATCCCCCCCTAAAATCAATAAAAACCGTTCAACACCTCGACATTTAATTGTGAAGCTTGCAAATTCCAAAGATAAAGAGAAGATCCTTAAAGCAGCAAGAGACAAGAAGTCCCTGACTTTTATGGGGAGGAGTATTAGGGTAACAGCAGACCTCTCCACAGAGACCTGGCAGGCCAGAAAGGGCTGGCAGGATATATTCAGGGTCCTAAATGAGAAGAACATGCAACCAAGAATACTTTATCCAGCAAGGCTCTCTCATTCAAAATGGAAGGAGAGATAAAGAGCTTCCAAGACAGGCAGCAACTAAAAGAATATGTGACCTCCAAACCAGCTCTGCAAGAAATTTTAAGGGGGACTCTTAAAATTCCCCTTTAAGAAGAAGTTCAGTGGAACAGTCCACAAAAACAAAGACTGAATAGATATCATGATGACACTAAACTCATATCTCTCAATAGTAACTCTGAATGTGAACGGGCTTAATGACCCCATCAAAAGGCGCAGGGTTTCAGACTGGATAAAAAAGCAGGACCCATCTATTTGATGTCTACAAGAGACTCATTTTAGACAGAAGGACACCTACAGCCTGAAAATAAAAGGTTGGAGAACCATGTACCATTCGAATGGTCCTCAAAAGAAAGCAGGGGTAGCCATCCTTATATCAGATAAACGAAAATTTACCCCAAAGACTGTAGTGAGAGATGAAGAGGGACACTATATCATACTTAAAGGATCTATTCAACAAGAGGACTTAACAATCCTCAATATATATGCTCCGAATGTGGGAGCTGCCAAATATATAAATCAATTATTAACCAAAGTGAAGAAATACTTAGATAATAATACACTTATACTTGGTGACTTCAATCTAGCTCTTTCTATACTCGATAGGTCTTCTAAGCACATCTCCAAAGAAACGAGAGCTTTAAATGATACACTGGACCAGATGGATTTCACAGATATCTACAGAACTTTACATCCAAACTCAACTGAATACACATTCTTCTCAGGCGCACATGGAACTTTCTCCAGAATAGACCACATATTGGGTCACAAATCGGGTCTGAACCGATACCGAAAGATTGGGATTGTCCCCTGCATGTTCTCAGACCATAATGCCTTGAAATTAGAACTAAATCACAACAAGAAGTTTGGAAGGACCTCAAACACGTGGAGGTTAAGGACCATCCTGCTAAAAGATAAAAGGGTCAACCAGGAAATTAAGGAAGAATTAAAAAGATTCATGGAAACTAATGAGAATGAAGATACAACCGTTCAAAATCTTTGGGATGCAGCAAAAGCAGTCCTAAGGGGGAAATACATCGCAATACAAGCATCCATTCAAAAACTGGAAAGAACTCAAATACAAAAGCTAACCTTACACATAAAGGAGCTAGAGAAAAAACAGCAAATAGATCCTACACCCAAGAGAAGAAGGGAGTTAATAAAGATGCGAGCAGAACTCAACGAAATCGAGACCGAAGAACTGTGGAACAGATCAACAGAACCAGGAGTTGGTTCTTTGAAAGAATTAATAAGATAGATAAACCATTAGCCAGCCTTATTAAAAAGAAGAGAGAGAAGACTCAAATTAATAAAATCATGAATGAGAAAGGAGAGATCACTACCAACACCAAGGAAATACAAACGATTTTAAAAACATATTATGAACAGCTATACGCCAATAAATTAGGCAATCTAGAAGAAATGGACGCATTCCTGGAAAGCCACAAACTACCAAAACTGGAACAGGAAGAAATAGAAAACCTGAACAGACCAATAACCAGGGAAGAAATTGAAGCAGTGATCAAAAACCTCCCAAGACACAAGAGTCCAGGGCCAGATGGCTTCCCAGGAGAATTTTATCAAACGTTTAAAGAAGAAATCATACCTATTCTCCTAAAGCTGTTTGGAAAGATAGAAAGAGATGGAGTACTTCCAAATTCGTTCTATGAAGCCAGCATCACCTTAATTCCAAAGCCAGACAAAGACCCCACCAAAAAGGAGAATTACAGACCAATATCCCTGATGAACATGGATGCAAAAATTCTCAACAAGATACTGGCCAATAGGATCCAACAGTACATTAAGAAAATTATTCACCATGACCAAGTAGGATTTATCCCTGGGACACAAGGCTGGTTCAACACCCGTAAAACAATCAATGTGATTCATCATATCAGCAAGAGAAAAACCAAGAACCATATGATCCTCTCATTGGATGCAGAGAAAGCATTTGACAAAATACAGCATCCATTCCTGATCAAAACTCTTCAGAGTGTAGGGATAGAGGGAACATTCCTCGACATCTTAAAAGCCATCTATGAAAAGCCCACAGCAAATATCATTCTCAATGGGGAAGCACTGGGAGCCTTTCCCCTAAGATCAGGAACAAGACAGGGATGTCCACTCTCACCACTGCTATTCAACATAGTACTGGAAGTCCTAGCCTCAGCAATCAGGCAACAGAAAGACATTAAAGGCATTCAAATTGGCAAAGAAGAAGTCAAACTCTCCCTCTTCGCCGATGACATGATACTCTACATAGAAAACCCAAAAGTCTCCACCCCAAGATTGCTAGAACTCATACAGCAATTCGGTAGCGTGGCAGGATACAAAATCAATGCCCAGAAGTCAGTGGCATTTCTATACACTAACAATGAGACTGAAGAAAGAGAAATTAAGGAGTCAATCCCATTTACAATTGCACCCAAAAGCATAAGATACCTAGGAATAAACCTCACCAAAGAGGTAAAGGATCTATACCCTCAAAACTATAGAACACTTCTGAAAGAAATTGAGGAAGACACAAAGAGATGGAAAAATATTCCATGCTCATGGATTGGCAGAATTAATATTGTGAAAATGTCAATGTTACCCAGGGCAATGTACACGTTTAATGCAATCCCTATCAAAATACCATGGACTTTCTTCAGAGAGTTAGAACAAATTATTTTAAGATTTGTGTGGAATCAGAAAAGACCCCGAATAGCCAGGGGAATTTTAAAAAAGAAAACCATATCTGGGGGCATCACAATGCCAGATTTCAGGTTGTACTACAAAGCTGTGGTCATCAAGACAGGTGGTACTGGCAGAAAAACAGACACATAGATCAGTGGAACAGAATAGAGAATCCAGAAGTGGACCCTGAACTTTATGGGCAACTAATATTCGATAAAGGAGGAAAGACTATCCATTGGAAGAAAGACAGTCTCTTCAATAAATGGTGCTGGGAAAATTGGACATCCACATGCAGAAGAATGAAACTAGACCACTCTCTTTCACCATACACAAAGATAAACTCAAAATGGATGAAAGATCTAAATGTGAGACAAGATTCCATCAAAATCCTAGAGAAGAACACAGGCAACACCCTTTTTGAACTCGGCCATAGTAACTTCTTGCAAGATACATCCACGAAGGCAAAAGAAACAAAAGCAAAAATGAACTATTGGGACTTCATCAAGATAAGAAGCTTTTGCACAGCAAAGGATACAGTCAACAAAACTCAAAGACAACCTACAGAATGGGAGAAGATATTTGCAAATGACATATCAGATAAAGGGCTAGTTTCCAAGATCTATAAAGAACTTATTAAACTCAACACCAAAGAAACAAACAATCCAATCATGAAATGGGCAAAAGACATGAACAGAAATCTCACAGAGGAAGACATAGACATGGCCAACACGCACATGAGAAAATGCTCTGCATCACTTGCCATCAGGGAAATACAAATCAAAACCACAATGAGATCCCACCTCACACCAGTGAGAATGGGGAAAATTAACAAGGCAGGAAACAACAAATGTTGGAGAGGATGCGGAGAAAAGGGAACCCTCTTACACTGTTGGTGGGAATGTGAACTGGTGCAGCCACTCTGGAAAACTGTGTGGAGGTTCCTCAAACAGTTAAAAATAGACCTGCCCTACGACCCAGCAATTGCACTGTTGGGGATTTACCCCAAAGATACAAATGCAATGAAACGCCGGGACACCTGCACCCCGATGTTTCTAGCAGCAATGGCCACGATAGCCAAACTGTGGAAGGAGCCTCGGTGTCCAACGAAAGATGAATGGATAAAGAAGATGTGGTTTATGTATACAATGGAATATTACTCAGCTATTAGAAATGACAAATACCCACCATTTGCTTCAACGTGGATGGAACTGGAGGGTATTATGCTGAGTGAAGTAAGTCAGTCGGAGAAGGACAAACATTATATGTTCTCATTCATTTGGGGAATATAAATAATAGTGAAAGGGAAAATAAGGGAAGGGAGAAGAAATGTGTGGGAAATATCAGAAAGGGAGACAGAACGTAAAGACTGCTAACTCTGGGAAACGAACTAGGGGTGGTAGAAGGGGAGGAGGGCGGGGGGTGGGAGTGAATGGGTGACGGGCACTGGGTGTTATTCTGTATGTTAGTAAATTGAACACCAATAAAAATAAATAAATTAAAAAAAAAGAAAAGAAAAAAGAAAGAAAAGAAAAGAAAAGAAAAGAAAAGAAAAGAAAGAAAAGAAAAAAAAGAAAAGAAAAGAAAAGAAAAGAAAAGAAAAAAAAAAAGAAAAAAAGGAAAGAAACCATGGGTTTGTGAACTCCTACATGAGCCCAGATCCTGCTATTTCCAGGTCTGGGTAATGAGAATCTGAGGGAAGTGGGGATTTTGGTAGCTAGATAGGTAAGGAGGAGCAAAATAAATGTTAATAAGATTTTCTATACACGATATAGTTCTACCTCCATCAAGAAACCAAATAAGATTTCTGGATTGTATTGTAATTCTTTTCTCTGACTGCTTTCCTAATGATAGTGTTCCCAAACTAAATCCCATGGGTTTCTTCATTCATGTATTTTACATACTGCCAGTTCAGTCTCCCCCACCCCCGCCCCCCCCTAGATTATTTGTTCTCATGATTTTTGTACAATAATCACCTAAACTATATTGTGGTTATTCACAAAAAATTCCACTCTGTATGTCAGCACTTTCCAAAAAGAAAAAGAGCTTGGACATGGAGAAAGTTGATGATGCCACTCCTAAATAACTTCGGCCCCTCAAATGCTTCTTCCTAGAATTTTGGGAGTTCATGGTTAATATGTCCATTCAAAAATCCCTGTGTAGTTCTGAAGGATTCTGTTAGAAGGGCAAGTTATTTGCTCCCAAACACAGGGCAAACTTCTTTCCAGTATTATTATGGCAAGTAATTACCTTATTAGAAAACCATCATTATTACAAATTTAAATTATTTATTTTTGAACCTTTCCTATTCCACTTTTATTTCATTTTACTTTTTTTTCCCAATTGTTTATTTTTTGTTTGTTTGTTTTGATTCCAGTACAGTTAACATACAGTGATAGGTTAGTTTCAGGTGTAAAACATAGTGATTCCACAATTTTATACATTAATGACCTTACTAAATTCATTTATTAGATCTAGAAGTGTGTGTGTGTGTGTGTGTGCGTGTATAGTCATGATGGTTTTCTATATATAGTATCATGTCTTCTGCAAACAGTGAGTTTTACTTCTTTGTTACAAATTTGGATGCCTTTTTTCTTTTCTTTTCTCTCCCTTTCTCTCTTTTTTTTTTTCTTTCCTTTTTCTTTTTTTTCTTGTCTGATTGTTATGGTTAGGACTTCCACTACCAGGTTTAATTAAAGTAGTGAGAGTGAACAACCTTATCTTGTTCCTGATCTTAGGGAAAAAGCTCTCAGGCTTTCACCATCATGTATGATGTTAGCTGTGTCTTCTTTTTTTTTTAATCTATGACTTTTATGATTTTGAAATATATTCCCTCTAAACTTACTTTGTCAAGGGTTTTTTAACATGAATAGATGTACTTTGTCAAACACTTTTCTCTCCATCTACTGAAATGAGCATATGATTTTTATCCTTTCTCTTACTGATGTATTGCATTGATTGATTTCAAGTATTACCCTTTTATCTCATTTGATCATGATGGTGAGTGATTTTCTTTAAAATATATTGTTGGATTCAGTTTGCTAATATTTTATTGAGGATTTTGCATCTCTGTTCATCAGAGATACTGGCCGGTAATTCTCTTTTTTTGTAGTGTCTTTACTTGGCTTTGCTAACAGTGTGATATTTGCCTCATAGAATGAATTTCCCCCCTTTTCTATTTTCCTGGAATAGTTTGAGAACAGGTATTAACTCTTCTTTAAATGCTTGCTAGAAGTCACCTATGAAGCCGTCTGGTCCTGGACTTTTGTTTGTTGGGAGTTTTCTGATTATTGATTCAATTTCACTGCTGGTATATGGTCTGTTCAAATTTTCTATTTCTTCTCAATTCAGTTTTGGGAGGTTTTATGTTTCTAGGAATTTATTTCTTCCAAGTTGTCTGATTTGTTGGCATATAATTTTTCATAATATTCTCTTAAAATTTTTTATACGTGGTGTCAGTTATTTATCTTCTTTCATTTCTGATTTTATTTCCATCCCCTCTTTTCTTTTTTATATGAGTCTGGCCAAAAGTTATCAATTTTGTTGATCTTTTCAAAGAACCAGGTCCTGTTTTCATTGTTCTGTTCTACTATAAAAAAAAAAAAAGATTTCATTTATTTGACAGAGAGAGAGAGAGAGAGAGAGAGAGAGAGAGAGAGAGAGAACAAGCAGGGGGAAAGGAGGCAGAAGGAGGAGAAGCAGGCTTCCCACTGAGCAGGTAGCCCAATGTGGGGCTTGGTCCCAGGACCCGGGGATCATGACCCTAGCCAAAGGCAGATGCTTAACTAACTGAGCCACCCAAGTGCCCTGTTCTACTTTTTTTTTTTTTTTTTGGTAAGTTTTTATTTTGTTTATCTCTGCTTTATTTTCATTACTTCCTTCCTTTTACTAGTTTTGTGTTTTGTTCGTTCTTTTTCTAGCTCCTTTTAGCATAAGTTTAGGTTGTTTCTTTGAAAATTTTCTTGCTTCTTGAGTTAGGCCTGTATTGCTATAAACTTACCTCTTAGAACAGCTTTTGCTGTATCCCAAAGATTTGGGACTGTTGTGTTTTCATTTTTGTCTCCATGCATTTTTTGATTCTTCTCTGACTTCTTTGGTTGATCTCTTCATTGTTTAGCACCATGTTATTTAACCTCCATATATTTATACTCTGTCTAGATGTTTCCTTGTGGTTGGCTTCTAGTTTCATAGTGTTGTGGTTGGAAGAGATACATGGTGTGACTTCCATCTTTTTAAATTTGCTGTGACTTGTTTTGCAGTCTAATATATAATCTGTTCTGGAGCATGTTCCCTGTGCATTAGAAAAGAATGCGTATTCTGCTGTTTTAGGATTCTCAATGTATCTGTTAGATCCATCTGATCCATCTGATTCAAAGCCACTGTTTCCTTGTAGATTTTCTATTTTAATGATGTACCCATTTATGTAAATGGGGTGTTAAATTCCCCTACTATTGCTACATTACCATCAATTCCTTTCAGTTTGTTATTAGCTGCTCTGTGTATTTGGGTACTCCCATGTTGGGTGCATAAGTGTTTACAATTGCTGTATCTTCTTGTTGGATTATTCCCTTTATGATTATACAGTGTCCTTGCCTCTTGTTACAGTCTTTGTTTTATTTTTTTTGTCCAATGTAAGTATTATTACCCCAGTTTTCTTTTCATTTCTATTTGTATGGTAAATGTTTCTCTACCTCTTCACTTTCAAGCTGCATGTATCTTTAGATCTGAAATGAATGTTTTTTTTTTTTAGGTAGTATATAGATCAGTCTTGCCTTTTTATCCATTCCATTACCCTATATCTTTTAGTTTTTAGTGTTTGGTCCATTTATATTCAAAATAACTATTGACAGGTGTGTAATAATTGTCATTTTGTTACATATTGTATGGTTGGTCATCTTTTAGTTCTCCTCTGTTCCTTTCTTCTCTTGCTGTATTCTTTCATAGTTTGCTGGCTTTCTTTAGCAATATACTCGGGTATCTTTCCCTTTATTTTTTGTATATTTATTACCAGTTTTTGATTTGTGGTTACCTTTATGTTTCTATATATAACATCTTCTGCATATAGTAGTCTATATTAAGTTTATGGTCACTATGGTTTGAATCCATTCTTTACTCTTCTCCTGGACACATTTTAGGGATATAACATCATACCTTACACCCTTTTATTTTGTGAATCCCCTGACTATTATAGATACAGTTATTTTTATTGCCCTGCTTTTGTACTTCCTACTTTTCTTACTCCTACTTATAGTCTTCCCATTTTGCTCAAAGACTCCCTTTTAACGTTTCTTGTAAGGCTGGTTTAGTAATTGTGAATTCCCCTAACTTTTGTTTGTCTTGAAAATTCTTTGTTTCCTATTCTGAATGATGGCCTCACCAAACAAAGTATTATTGGTTGCAGGGTGTTTTGTTTGTTTGTTTGTTTTCTTTTTTTTCTTTTTTCTTTTCTTTTAGCACTTTGAATATACCCTGCCATTCTTTTTTGGGCCTGAAAAGTTTCTACTGAAAAATCAGCAGATAGCCTTATGGGGTTTCTTTTGCATTAACTATTTTCTTTCCTCTTTCTTTCTTTTCTCTTACTGCTTTTAAAATTCTCTTTTGATCAGTACTCTTTTTTTTTTTTTTTTGCCATTTTTATTACTATGTGCTTTTGTGTAGATCTTCCTGGGTTTATTTTTTTGGGGGGCTCTCTGCATCTCTGGGATCTGGATTTCTGTTTCCTTCCCAGATTTGGGGGAGCTATTATTCTCCAAATAAATTTCCTTCCCACTTTTCTTTTTCTTTTCCTTATGGGAATCCTATAATGCAAATTTTTTTACATTTGATGGTTTCACTGGGTTTTCTATTTTCATTTTTTATTATTATTAATTTATCTCTCACCTATTCAGCTTGAGTGCTTTCCATTACTACTTCCTCCAGGTCACTTATCCATTCTTCTGTTTCCTCTTGTCTACTGTTTATCCTATCTAGTGTACATCTAATTTGAATAATTGTGTTCTTTATCTCTGTTTCTTTTTTATATTTTCTGTCATTGTTGAGGGTCTCACTGAGGTTCTCCACTATTTTCTAAAGTCCAGGGAGTATCTTTATGACCATTATTTTAAATTATCTATTGGGCAGATTACTTATCTTCATTTCCATTAGCTGTCTTACTGTGATTTTGCCCTGTTCTCTCATCTGGGACACATTCCTCTATCTTTGCATTTTGTTTATCTCTGTATCTGTGTCTATGTGTTTGGATAGTCAGCTATATATCTTACTCCTGAAAGTAGTGGCCTTATGAAGAATAGTGCCCTGTAGTGCCCTGCAGTGCAATCTCCCCTGTTCACCAGAACCTAGGGCTTCAGGGTGTTTCCTGTGTGCATTGTGTCCCTACCTTTGTGGGTGAGCTGTGACTGCCTTCAGTCTAGTCCTCGACGATGGCTCCCTTGGTCTGTTGTGAGCAGGGTTTTGTTTCTGTGTTGTTAGTGGACCAGTCTGGGGCTGCCTTGGGCTTGACTTGGGTTAATTCAGTCATTTGCCACAAATGCAGTAGCACTGATTTTCAGGGTGCTTTTTCTGTGTTGTCCTTTGAGAGGCTTTCATTGGTGAGTAGGGTCTGTAGTGAGACCCAATGTCTGTGCCCAGTCCACTCCTAGAGCAGCAGCTGGACTAGTATGTGTTTATTTCCAACCTCCTCTCCAGGGCAGGAGTCACTTTGGAGTGGTGATGGTACCTGTTGGGGCTGCTTGCACAATGCCAGGCTTGTGGCACCACTTTTGATGGGCTCTAGCCAAGACTGGAGGAGGCAAGTCCATGGGAGAGTGTGAGGGAGGGCTTATGGCATCAGTAAGATTTGCACTAGTCCATGTCAGGAATGGATTTGCAACTGCCTGGAAAAACTCCTGTGGAGGCCAGAGGGGATTGGCAAGGGTAGGTCCAAGGGAGAACACAAGAATAGGGTATACTATTAGCAAGCTAGATGAAGAATTTTAGTGATATGTTGGTACCCTTAGATGTCCATATATCTAGGCTAGGGGTATGGGAGACAAATGGAGCCCACCAGCTCTTATTTTCTTGAAGAAGTTTCCCAAAGATTGCTGACCTTCCAACAATCACTCTGAGATTAGTAAATAAATCTTCCCATATACGTCAGGTGCTTTTTCTTTCTTTCTTTTTTTTTCGGGGGTGGGGGTGCGGTTTGGGGTTGTTTTGTTTTTGTTTTTCATTTTCCCTACTTCTATTTCTATGCTGTATTTCTCGGGGGTTGTTTATTGTGTTATCCCTTTAAGGGCAAGGACACAGTTTCCTATTGCCCTCCTGTCTCTCTCATAGCCGAAACCATTGAGTTTTAAAGTTCTAGGTGTTAAACCCCACGTTGTTAGGCCCCTCTGATTTTCAAAGCCAAATGTTATAGGGATCTGTCTTCTTCACCATGTGGGCTCTTGTGCCTGGGGTTCCTGGTATGGGGGTCCAGTACTCTCCCCTCACTTCATCCATAGCTTCCTTCTCTCCCAGAGACAGTTCTGCAGGTCCTGTTGGCTCCAAACTGTGTGTCCACCCTTCCTACCCACTTCAATATGGCCTGTTATCTGCATTTATCTGTGAAGAGTCTGTTCTGACAGTTTCTGGGTTGTCTTTTTGGTTATCTATACTGATGTGGGTGTTTTCTAGTTATATCCATTGGACGTGGTGAAATTAGGATTCTAATCCACTATCTTTTAAATTCTAATCCTCCACTGCTCAATTGATTATGAATACTTAATAAAAATCATTTCATCAGAGGATCCCTGGGTGGCGCAGCGGTTTGGCGCCTGCCTTTGGCCCAGGGCGCGATCCTGGAGACCGGGGATCGAATCCCACGTCGGGCTCCCAGTGCATGGAGCCTGCTTCTCCCTCTGCCTGTGTCTCTGCCTCTCTCTCTCTCTCTGTGACTATCATAAATAAATAAAAATTAAAAAAAAAAAAAAAGAATTGTTAAAAAAAAATCATTTCATCAAAAGACATTTTCTTTTTCAAATTGATTATATATTGAATGGCATTATTTTGGAAATATTGGTTTACGTTTCTTAAAAATTATTTTTCCTGGTTATGTCTTTAAATATGGCTACTAGAAAATTTAAAATGAAACATATGGGCCACATTATATTCCTATTTCTGTTGTAATCCAATAAGAGTTTTATTTGAAATATCACTACATGGTCCATTTGTGATATTATAATTAAACTCATTTGAATAGAGTCTAAAAAAACAAGAAATCCAAAAAAAGAAAAAACAAACCCAAAACAACCCCCCACAACTTTCCACTTTACTTAATATTAGTAAATAATGCAGCTAAAATGAATTTGTAGTTACATTGCCCCTTGAATATATAAACACAGTTTCTTCATTTTTATACAGTTGACTTTATATTTATTCCCTCACTTTTAAAAGTCTACTTTTTTTTAAATTTTCCCTAAGGTATTACAAAGTAAGAAGAACTATTTTTAAAAAGTGGCTTCCCAAATATTGTACTGAATAAATTCACTTATTGAAGGCAGAACAAATAATGTAGAATGCATTTTTTTCAGGAATTATTGTTTCAATGGTTTCTTGTGCCAAAACCTCCTGAGTAAGCTAAACACAAATCATGTGAGAAATCGACTAGATGAAATTTTCCACTCAGAGGCTTGGATTCCACTCTTTGATGAAAACCATATTTGGGTTTTGAAGCTGTAGGACCACCCTCAGAAATTCACTCATGGGGATAAAAAATATTAATATCTTGAACAACACGAAAAGCAGTACAAAACAGAGCAACAAACCACAGGTATGTTCTTAAATGTGTCTATATTTTTCCAAGATAGAACTATTTGAGAAATATGTAGTATTTTCAAGTCATATTTAATAATTTTACATGTATTCTAATTTAAAGATTTTCCCATATGTATAAATCGTACTATCCTTACTAATAATTTACACAATTAAAGATTATAATAGAAAAGTTTGAAAAGTCATCCCCAATCAAATATGATAAAAAGAAGAATTGATTTGAAAGAAAATAAGAGTAGGCCCATACAGTCATCTCTACTACTATGTTAAAAATTCAATTAATAACTAAGGCTTTTATAAATATTGGTATCTTATATAGATCTGGGAATTAATTTAAGAGTAAACCATATACTTAAAGAAAATAATAAAAGTCAATGTCATCTGATGCAGGTTGTTGAATTCACCCTGCAAAGATGAGATCAATCCACAGTGCGTAGTATACTTTTTGTTTTGTTTATCATATTTAATTGTCTCTCAAATAACACAGTTGTAATTTCTTTCAAAAGATTATTTACTCTCTGTTAGTTCTCTTTCTTGTGAATTTTGTCATTAAAAAATGAGCAAACATCAGAGTTTAGGAAAAACAAATGAAAAAAATAAACAACCAAACAAAAACAAAGAACAAAAACCTCTGCCATTTCATAATGCTAGGTTTTTATTTTTCTTAATTACAGTCATTGATGTTATTAATAAGACAGGTGAATAAGTATTAATAAAGAGCAACCTATTTATTTATTTTTAAAACATTTATTTATTTATGAGTGAGTGAGAGAGAGAGAGAGAGAGAGAGAAAGATGGTACAAGTAGGGGAGAAAGGGTGAGGGAGAGAGAATCCAAGCAGACTTGTGCTGAGGGCAGGGCCTGACCTGGAGCTCAATCCCATGACCCTGAAATCATGACTGGAGCAGAAACCTAGAGTCAGACATTTAACCAACTGAGCCACCGGGGTGCCCCAACAGCAACCTTATTTATTATTAGTAGCATGAATATCTATGGAAAACTGTGATGATCTTTTTGTTACATAAATTTTAATGCCCAGAGGAATCACTTTTCCTTGAACATCAGGGACCCATACTCACCTGCATTGACCTTGGCTTCAACTGCTATCAATTATACTGATGTTAACAAAAATTAATAAATTTCATATCGTCAAAGCATTGTCTCAGGAACTATGTTAACTGCCACTATATTTTCTTTGCTTTAAAATAGATATAACATAAAAAAGTATATTGTATAACCCAAGAAATTTCATTTGCTTTCTTACCTTGTATTTTGCCACATTTTCTCATTTCTTGGATGAATTTGTACATTTTCCCCCTTCTTTTCACTATTGGTCTTTTTTTTTCAGGAAAAGAATATAATAGGAACCCATGCATTTACTTATAGAAGAGAGGAAATACAAACCAAACCAAAGCAAACATGAATTCATAGAAACCACATGGTCCACAAAGGAACAGAGATAGAAGACAGGAAAGGATCACGGATTATGGCAGAGCTGCTCTGAATTTAAAATAGTGGCTTATCCAAAGAAACCTGCTCCAGGTTAAAACAAATATGGATTCTTTCATTCATAAGTTTTCTCATCTACTCCATCAAAAGTCAATGCCGAGAGTGCCTAAAGCTGATGCTCACAGTCTTTTTTTTTTTTTTCTCACAGTCTTCTAAATCCAGGGTATTTTGTAAAAAGTGTCTGTAACTGTCCCTGCCTTTTAAAGCTTCCTAAAAAGTGGAAGACATGCTTATATAAATGGCTTATATAAATGGCTTATATAAATGGCTATGTTATTTAATTTAATTTCATAATTATATCATTTTAAAATAATAGTTTATTTGACCACTGGTATTATTTTTTTCCTATCTTAATTGATATATTTGACTATTATTGATTTTATATTTAATTTCTGGGATACTTATCTTTGAGATCACTGGGAAATATTCTAAGAAAATAATATGACAGTCCCTATGGTTATTCTCTAAGCACTTTTTACCTATCATATTTACTGGAACTTAATTTAGTTAAAATCTATACATCCTAAGCTAGTGTTTAGTTTTTGTAATTTACAATTAAGTTGATTTTTAACAATTGACAAATTCTTTTATTACTGATATTGGAATTATTTTTTAAAAAGAAAATCAAAGTGTTTTTGTCCAAAAAAATGACTCTCAAAAAATAAAACTCAAAATATTTGGTTCTGTGATTTATTGAATTGTTTTTATGGATAAGAGATTTGGAGGAATTAAAGAGAACAGCATTAATTTCCTGTTCCCATGGAGGAATAGTAGTGGCAGGAACAAGAGTAAAAAATGTGACAAGGAAATGATGTAATATTAGACTACATGTGGAATACTAGGGATACGTGAAAAGCTTGCTTCTAACAAGAAAAAAAATAAGGTGTTATTTAGGTATTACTCATCAGCTACAAAATATTTTGACAGACCTTATGTTTTATTTAGTTATAGATATTTTAAAAATAGCTTTACTGACATATAATTCACATGCCCTACACCAACTAAAGTGTACAAGTCAGTGAATTTTACCATGTTCATAGAATTGTGAAACTATGATCATAGTTTTATAACATTGTCATTATCCTCAAAGGAAATCCTGTGCCCATCAGCACTCACCCTCCATTAGTCCCTATTACCCTAGCCCTTCATAACACTAATTTACTTTCAACCTCTATGGATTTGCCGATTTTGAATTCTTCATACAAGTGGAAGCATATAATATTCAGTCATATGTGACTGACCTCTTTACGTAGCATAATGTTTTCAAGGTATATCTGTGTTTCTAGTATGTTGGCGATAATCCATTCCTTTTTGGCTTGAATACCTTTTTGTTATCTAGATAATGGATTTTATTTATCACATCATAAGTATTCATATACAAATTCATGGATGTTTGGATTGTTTCTACCTTTGACTCTTAGGAATAATGATTCCTAACAAGAACTCTGAACATTTATATGGAAGTTTTCCATAAGCCTTCATTTCTCGAGTGCACATATCTAGGAGGTGAATTGCTAGATCAAAAGGAAAGTCTATGTATGGTTAACTTGTAAGAACTGCCAGACTGTGCTATTTTATAACCCTATCATTTAATAATCTCAATAATCAATTTCATAATTTCTCTATACCTTCACCAACACTTTTTGATTATCTGTGGTTTTAAGTATAGCTGTTTTAGTCGATGTGAAGTGATATTTCATTGTGTTTTTACTTTTTAAGAGTATTTTTAGAGCAGATTTAGGTTCACAGAAAAATTGAGGAGAAACCACAGAGATTTATTTCTCATATAGCCGCTGACACATAGGCGTAGCCTCGCCCATTATTAACATCCCACACGACAGTACTATATTTGTTACAACTGATGAAACTACATTGACATATAATCACTCTGCTTCCATAGTTTACCTTACAGTTCACTCTTGTTTGGACAAATGTATAATAAACATCCATCATTACAGTACCATATAAAGTATTTTCACTTTCTTAACATTTTTCTGTGCTCTGCCTATTTATCCTCCTCCCACCCCAGCTCCTAGCAACCACTGATCTTTTCTACTGATTCTACAGTTTTGCCTTCTCCAGAATGCCATATTATTGTAATCATGCAGTATGTGGCCTTTTCAGATGGCTTCTTTCACTTACTAATATGTATTTCAATTTCCTCAATGTCTTTTCACAGTTTGATAGCTCATTTTTGTTTAACATTAAACAATGTTCAATTGTCTGGATATACCACAGTTTATTTACCCATTCACCTACTAAAGGACATCCTACTTGCTTCCAAGCTTTTGGCAACTGTAAATCGAGTTATTATATACATCTCTGTACAAGTTTTTGTGTGGACATAAGCTTTCAAATTCTTTGGGTAAATACCAAGGATTGCAATTGCCAGATCATATGGCAAGCATATGTTCAGTTTAGCAAGAAACCATCAAACTGTCTTTCAGAATAGCTGTACTATTTTGCATTCCCACCAATAATGAGAGTTCCTGTTCTCTTTATTATTATTTTTTTAACATTCAAGACTCCTCAAAAGAAAGGTGTCATTACCCATTGGCCAAAACAAACAAACAACCCCCCCAAAACTGAACTTACCAGAGTCATAAAAACAACTAAATGAAATTATTAGCTTCTTAAAGAACAGTACTTGTTTTGAATAGTCTGTCTCAGGCTTTATAGGGTATTAAGATCCCTGGGCCCTACACACAAATGCATTCCCCTGATCATAATAATTACTGTTGACTAAGGAGGCTAGTGTTTACCTATGCTAGATGAGTTGACTGGTACACTGGGAATGATATATGAAAAACAAAGTAAAGACAAGGGAATGGAAAGAAACTATGCCTCAAAACCACAAAGTAAGAAAATGCTAAATTCTGGATCAAGTGCTATTGCTAGAGGTAGGAAATACAAACATGCAGTTTCTTAAGGAAAAATAGGGAAATCGTAAAAATAATGGACATACTTTTAAGCAAACAGTTTGAACAAAGAGCACAAACAAGAAAGTCTCCCATGGTTCCAGAGGGCAGGGGTGCAAGTATGGTAGACACTCAAAAGAAGTTTGTCATACATACCTGGACTCAAAGGAGGTCTCAACACTGACAAGGAATGAAAGCCAATGAACAGCAATAAATAAATTATGGACAACACAAAATTTGATGTATCCACAAAGTTTGTGTCTGATATATGTACTGATATTTTCACTTTTTTTTTTCCTCCTGCAAAACCAAGTGCTCTGGAGAACTTCATTAAATAGTTTTGTTTTTTTTAAAGGGATGTTCAGAAAAAAGAAAACTATGATTAAAAATTACATCTTACTTTTGCAAAGGTTGAGTCCTCTGGGAAAAGTTATCTTCTTTACTTGTGCTATTTACTTAGAGAAGGCTCAACAGAACAATATTATTCACAACCAGAATTCAACAATTCGATACCCAATTTTACTATAAAGATATACACATTCAATATGATAATGGATAGGCAGGAATAATTTTCCAATGCCTTTTTTTTTATTTTTATTTATTTATGGTAGTCAGAGAGAGAGAGAGAGAAAGAGAGAGGCAGAGACATAGGCAGAGGGAGAAGCAGGTTCCATGCACCGGGAGCCTGATGTGGGATTCGATCCTGGGTCTCCAGGATCGCGCCCTGGGCCAAAGGCAGGCGCCAAACCGCTGCGCCACCCAGGGATCCCTCCAATGCCTTTTTAAATAGGGTGTAGACATCTCATCTTCAACAATCCTAATAATACCTAAGTATGTAAGTATGTCTGCTATTATGTAAAGATGTTAATACAGTTCAATAATTTTAATTCAACTCATCATGCAGGGATAATAAGATAAAATATTTATCATCAAGGAGTTCTTAGTCTTTTAAGGAAATATAAATAGATAAATAAACATCTACAAAATAATGTCATTATTGCTTTGAAAAATGACTACATGAGTTTCACTAGAAAAACATTTAAAGTATTACATTTAAGTTTGAGAACCACATTTTAAGAGTACTACTGAGAATTCAAATAGTTTAGAAGAAGGTGACCAGATTAATTAAGGATTGAAAATGAAACTAAATTGAAGAAGTTTAATATATATGTTTTATGTTCCTGGAGCAGAGAATGCCAGAAGGAAACATTACAGCTGAGTTTTGAATATGTAACAAGCTATTATTTCAATATCGGAAGCAAATTACACCCTTCCAGAGGGCAAACATATGACTAAGTGTAATTAGATTAAAAAGACTCATTTAAAAATCACTATTTAATATTTATAGCTTCCAAGCAAAACAAAGAACTATTTTGTTAAATATTCATAACTCTTAAGTATATTAATTATATCAGTTGAGGTTTATTAGCAGCCTAGATAACCATGTGACATTATTGAAGCAACTTGTTTTCTCACTGGCCAATTAAACTAAATAATCTCCTCAATCTCTACGGATTAAAAGACATTTTAAGTCAAACTATAAAATAAAGTCAACAGACTCCGTATGTGCAAATAAGATCTTTTTTAGTTGCCAAAATTGGTGAAAGGATGCTACTGAAATTTGGTATGTCAGAACAGGGATACCAGACATCCTACAAAGCCCAGGTTTGGAAACCTACAAAATTTTGAATAACCTAACATTCATTGACATAACAGTCTGTTAAAATTATCTAAGCCTAAACCCATATATTTTAATGCAGAAGGTGTATTTATATATATATTACTGTGAAAGCTAGTACAGTGTCCTTTCTAATATAAAACCATCTTCATCTACTGGGGCATTTTAAATAGATAACAGCAGGGTCACCGTGTATTTAAAAAAAAAAAAAAACTACATTTCTACGTAAAAGTAGTGCAAACCAGAAAAAATATTTTCATTGACAATATTGTCAAAAATAAAACACTTAAGATTAAATTTAATAAAAAGAGTGCAAAACTTATATGCTGAGAAGAACTACAAAATACTGCTGAGAAAAAAAATGTAAATCCAAATAAATGTATACACATATATATTCATGGATTGGAAGACTTAATACATTCTGGCACATAGATGAATTCCAAAAACATTATGCTGTATGGATGAACCCAGACACAAAAGACATATATTGTGAGATTCTACTAATATGAAATCTCCAGACAAAACAAATCTATTCAGACAGTAAGGATGGGAATGAGCACTGACTGCAAAGAACTCAAAATATCTTTTACTGATGATAAATATGTTACCTTACTGGATTGTGGTATTGAATTTCACACTTATTGAAATGAGTGAATTTTATAGCATTTGAACAATACATTTTTCAAATTACTGCAAAAAAAGCTGCTAGATATCCAAATGCTCACACACATGCATATGTTTGTTAAATATACTTTTTTAAATCTTGGAGTGAGTGATCAAAAGTCCAGAAACTAAAATTAAAATGACTAATAATTTTAACAGTTTAAAATATTAACCAAAACAAAACCAAATTCTTCTGAATGAAAACGATTCCACATATAGTTATATGGAAATAAAGAAAAAGAGGGAGAGAGATGGAGCACAAACTGATATCTTCAATTTAATATGAAATAGAATATCAAAAATCAGTACAGAGAAATAAATCAGAAACATAGTTTTTATGACAAGAAATGCAAATGGCCAGTAAGCTTTCGAGTTCCACCTCATAATTGTCATTATAAATCAAAAGAAAATCATGACCCTTTTATCAGCAACCTAAATAGTAAATAAGACTTTTTGAAGTTTGTTAGTACACATTGTTGGAAAGACTGTGGGAAAGAGGTACTTCCACATGTCTCTGGTCATATAGTTTTTTTCTGAAATCATTTTTGAAAGGCAATTGGCTGAGAGCTATTAGAATTAAATGTACTTATCATTTTCCCAACTGTTTTTCCTTCAGGAATTCATTCCACAGAGTTTCTAAGGGTCTCCTGCCTAATCGGTCATCATAGAATTTATGGCTTTGCAAAAATGGAAATAACAAAAAATGGCTATCAATTTTAAACTTCTAAAATAAATCATGATATGCCCATGAATGGAATGCACAGCTGTCCACAGAATGTATAAAAGCATAACTGACACCATTACCCTGATATCCTTGTCATATGTAAGATCTAAACAAAACAATACAAACAAAACAGGTAAAGAGAAGAGATCAGTGGCTTCCAGGGAGGAAGAGTATTGGAGGGTGAGAGAAGGGGGTAAAGGGGTCATTTGTATAATGATGGATGATAACTTTTGGGAGTGATCACTTTGTAGTGTATTCAGATGTCGGATTGTGGTGTACACCTGAGACTTATGTAATAAAAAAACAAAAAGAGCATACAACAAAAAATTTAGCTGTTGTCTACTGTAATAGAAAGAAAAAGGTTATTTGTGGAGAAATTCTCAAATTCAAATAAAACGTGTCATTTAGTTACTGGTACAATACTAATATTGATTTCTTAGTTATGGTAATTGTACTATAGAAGTGTAAGACATCAATCAGAGGGGAAATGGATGAAGGGTAAAATGAAATTTCTTGTATTATTTTTCAACTTCAATATCTAAAATTATTTCAAAAAAAATAAGAACTGCTATTGAATGATGGGTTTGATAGTTTTATGTTAAGTTTAAAAAAATCAGGAAGAAGAAATAAAACAAATCAAAACCAGAACAGAAAAAGGAAGTAATCTATATTGAATACTCATGTCCCCTCCCCTTTTATATTCAGTGTTCTATATCCCTGGAAAAAAGCACCTGTAATTGTTTATAAATAGTTACTGATGACAAGGTTCCTGGCTGCTGCCTTGAGGCTCAAGGGTTTTACCGTATGAATAATGAAAAATAAAATTTGAGTCTCTCTGTGTCCAAAGTAAGAGTAATAACAGCAGTTCTGTGAACCTCATGTGTTTGAAGTAAATCCCAGAGTAATAAGCTAGCTCAGCAGTCACAGGTGACAACTGAGCTGCCAATGGCAAACAGCAGCCTGCACTGTCCACCGCCCCGACCATCTTGCAGAGCTCCGAGGAGGTCCCCGTATGGCTCTGTTTGCTCTTTGCAATCAGCATCCAGGCACCAATCCAGGTGATGGCTCTCTCCCAGAGAGAGTCTCCAGGCCAGGCCAAGGTGTAGCACTCCTCCTCCCATCTATTCATTTTCTTTTTGTCCTTTTGTCTTTAATCAGCTATTTGGGAAAGGGCCTTATTATTTAACGGCAGAAGAAAAACTCAGTCGGTGAAGAACTTAGGAAGGCACAATTTAATTAAATTGAGAAAGATTACTGCCCAGGAGCTGTACAACAATTATACAGTGTGTGTGTGTGTGTGTGTGTGTGTGTGTGTGTGTGTGATAGAAAAATTGACAGCATTTAAATGTTTTTATTCACATGTAAGGGAAAAAAATGTCTTATTATAATGCTTGATTTATGAAATCACAGATTTGTTTTTACCCTGAAGTCTTTTTAAAAATACCTTGAGTAATCATAATTCCACTAAGCTTAACATTTTAAATCATTCAGAAAATAAAAATGAGAGTTAACATTTCTTAGATGTTTATCATGTGCCAGGCTCTGTTTTAAGGACTCAACATGTATTATCTCTTTTAATTTATGCAAGGTCATTATAAGATGGGTAATATTATCTCCCCAATTTATGGGATAAAACAGAACACTGACGATGACTTGTCAAAGAATACACAGCTGAAATGTGATGGAGCAAGAATTAAACTCATTCGATCTAACCCCTGAATTGTTCTCTGTATCATCCATTCCCCTTTCTGTCAATGAGAACTCAGTATTCTTAAAGAAAATTTTGCTATACGACAGCACACTGTTGACTTTTGTCATTACTAAAACATGTACACTTGTATCTTCTCTGTCTTGCATGAAAATAAATGTTTTGGCTTTAATCTATGGATGAGACCAGCTGTTTTACTACAGACAGATCCTAAATAAAAATAATACCACATTATTCTAAGAAAAAGAGTCAACGTTTCTACAATTTGATTAGTTGGAAAGAAACACGAAGATATTATCTAGAACTGCTTCATAATTACCTACTTGGTGACAGACGGTGGGTTAAAATCTCCTCCCACAGTCCCCACTTTTCAGCAATTATTTTGGGGTTTTCACTAGTGAAGAGACATTGCAAAGATGACCATATCCGAAAGTAAGATTGGGAAGGAATGAAATGAGGAGTTCAAAGACAGTTTCTTCTGTTTCTCTGCCCATCTATTGGCCTATCAAGCTATTTATACACTGATGATGTTATGAAAATTGAACCCAGATACACATGCCATCAACACCAGACAATATTAATGGCTATGATGGAGCTTACAGACATAGGAAGCACCAAATACACAATGATATTTGGATGCAATGTAGGTGCGATCTTGCGACCAGGGATGGATCTAGTTTGAGTTTATTTCTCTTTATGTGCAAAATCAACTTTATAATAAATCCAAACTCATATGAAGATTTTTTTAATTCTCAAAAAATTCAGAATGCATATAAATAATTAGACCTTGTCTGATATGCCAATGTTGCCATAAATAGAACAATTATTATATTTATGGTTGTTGTTGTTTTTTTCTTTTGTATTTTGTTCCAAAGGAATGACCCTGATGAGAATCCAAAGCTAAAGTAGAAGAGCAGGGCTACATCACCAAAACTGCTGAGAAAAAAAACTGTAGTGTGAACAGGGTTTTGTAATAGTCCTCATGTCAGAGTGACTTTTTACTCTGTTCAGTCCTCTAAGCTAAGAATAACGTGCCCCATTTAATATCCTATATAATAAATAAAAAATGTACTAAAAGAGAAGGTTGTATCATGTGTCTGGTATCATGTACTTGGCTGATCCTCAATAATGGGAACATATCTCATCCTGACCATTCATTTATGGTGGATAGGTGCTCCTGTCAGAAAGAAAGGGAACACATTTAGTATTAGTTATGGCAGAAACAGCTCTGATTTAAAAGCTGAAATATGACTAAAGCAGAAAATAATCATTGAAAATTAGGCACGAAATAAAAATATGATCACAACAAAGGCTACAGAATGTGGGATTTTGCTTAATCCCCACCTTTAGATGAATAATTAAGTTAGTTTTTAGGTCTTACAAGTAAAAATTCTGAAACAACACCTGAACTGTGATAGATAAAGAATGAAACAATGATGATCCAAAAATCATTCTTGAGGACTTATTAGATGAATCCAGTGAATTTCCCCAGTCCGTGCAAATCTCTAGGTCTCTCTGCTCTCTGAGTAATGAAGTAGCTATCCAATGAGTCAATCAGAGTTCACATGAACTGCTGCTGTCTGAGTAATGAAGTAGCTATCCAATGAGTCAATCAGAGTTCACATGAATAGGCTCTTTTCTTTGCTCCCAGGTTACAAAGGAATCAGAGTTAAAGGTTACTTGACCACATCTGTAGGCTAAAAGTGACAGGTGGCTCCTATATCTTTGAGAGGAAACTAGACCACGATGTCAATTAAGATGACATTTGCAAGTTGGTTGCAAAGACCAATTCACCAAAGCCAACCTACGTGTTACTATCATGAAGAAGGAGTCTGGCAAGAAGCAGTCTAGGCAGCATTAGAAATTCTAGAAATCCTTGGGTCATTAAATAGCATTCAGGACGCTAACATTAGGCTAGGAGCTTGAAAGTTTATAATTTGCACACACACATGCACACACACATGCAAATCCTAAGTAATTGCTGAGGTTAGATAAGTTTATTAAGCTTTCATGTCTACAACTATAACACAGAACCTTACATTTTAGGTAAGGAAGAAGGATCAATAAAGTATCATTCTAACAAGTGAAATATTATCAAATATTATCACTGTTGTGCAGATTTGACAACTGAAGTCCACAGAGGGACTTTAGGTGAAATCTCCAAAGATCCAGTGAAAGTGAGGACTTCAGATATTTTTTTAACTAATTAATTATTAATATTTAAATTCAAGTTAGTTAACATATAGTGCACTATTAGTTTCAGGGGTAGAATTTAGTGATTCACCAGTTGCATAGAACACCCAGCACTCATTACTTCCCATGCCCTTCTCCATGCCCATCACCCAGTTACCCCGTCCCCCCACTCACCTCCCCTCCAGCAGCCTTCAGTTTATTCCCTAGAGTTGAGTCTCTTACAGTTTTCCTCTTTCTCTGTTTTTATCTTATTTTATTTTTCCTTCCCTTCCCCTATATTCATCTGTTTTGTTTCTTAAATTCCACAAACGAGTGAAATCATATGGTATTTGTCTTTCTCTGATTGACTTATGTCATATAGCATAATATGCTCTAGTTCAGACACTGTTTACTGATGTATTTTTTCTCTATCAGATACATATTTCTGGTATGGGTATAAATTTCTGATATTGATAAGGGCAACATTACATGACTGCCATTCTGAAATATAACTACAAATGAGCTCTATCTTATTTTTATTTCTGTAATCATTTTGACTAAGGATATTTTAAAAAGAGGCAAAACTCATCAACACTGAACTTCTTCAGATCATTTTCTTTCTTTTCTTTTTTTTTTTTTTTTTTTTCACATTCTTAAAAACAGTTAACCCATCTTGGCTTGATGAATCAAAGAGTAAAATACTTGGAAACAAGTCCAGATTGTTCGAACTCTGCTTGAGTAAGCCATTTGAACCATTTGCTTTTTGATTGACAGCCATCCAAGATACAGTTTCATGTATCACCCACTTTTCAAACATTTGTGTTACACCATTTTGCTTTTAAGGAAGACCTAGATTAGTACCTGTTTTTGCTCACTAAAGACATCCAAAGAGGATTTTTCCTTTTACACAGAAAGGCTAAAAGCAAAAAATAGCATTCAGTGTTTGTTTTGCAGCGAGCTGTCACAGAAATAGCAAGGACCCCAAGCAGCAAAAGTGGCCCCACCAAGGTCTTCCCGCAGGAACTACACTCAGGATCTCAGCATCAAACTGCCATAGCTTTGAACTGTGTCAGCAGTTGTGCTTTATTTCACTTTATTTTGTGCATCCATTAGTTAGATGTGTCCTAAGATCAGAAAAACCTAAGAAAGGTTATTTTGGGGTCTGGGAATGCTATGTTTTTCTTCCATAAGAACTGATGCTAATTGCTTCTGCACTTCATCCCATTTTGGCCTATGAGAGTTTTCACTGAAATGCTCTACTTTCAGATAGTGGGAGAAAGCTGTATTATATTCCTTTCAAATAGAGAATATCACACTAATGAAACCTTTCTGCTTTTGAAATAACAACACCATGACTTAATTGACTTTATGTCTGCCGTCTTTAATGGCTGTATGGGCAATGTTGTGAATGATTCCTCACAGGCATCAAAGATACCTAAGTATCTTGATGCCAAAATGCCATTTCCTCTGATGTGTCAAATTAATCTACATTTCTCAGATTGTAGTTGTTTCACCGCCCCATCGTTAGTAAAAGTTTACCAATGCTGATAACAAATACGTTCCGGGCATGCAGAGCTCAAAAGATGTGAAAACTGTTAAGTCCACAAAAAAGTATACAAAAAGGTTAATTATTCACATCCTAAGGCTTTTTGCAGAGAGACGGGCAGGCTCCAAAGAGATCCAGAAATGACTCCAGAGACTAAGGAAGGAGACTGACTTAGCTTTTAATGTGGTGAGAGGCTCCAACGCATGAGAGCCAGGATGTGTGTGGTTTGAACTTCCCACTGGCACCAAAAGAGGGAGCACCTAGACTTTGATATCAGCTTGAGCAGCCGAAGCATGGAGGGAAGACTGACTGGTGGGACTTGAATCCCATTAGCAGTCAAATATCAAAAAGAGAGTCACCTTTTTATTATACTTACCTACCCCAAGTAGTAGCAGATGTGTTTCCCTAAGGTGTAAAAGCCTACAGGGAATTAAATAAAAGATCCTTCTTTTAATGAATAATTAATGTATATCTATTTTTTCCCCCTCAGTTTTACAAATGTTTGTTAAGGGCAAAGCCTGGAGATAGAAACGGTCTTATTCTGAATTCAGATATATGGCAGCGTAGGGAGGCAAGCAAGAACAATTTTCTTTTAATGACTTTATGCTTTCCATTTGGGGATACAAAACAAACTTTTTGATAGAGAAGCCTGTGAGACAAAGCAGAGAACATCAATAAAACATACTTAATGTACAGACACCTACACATACATATACACATATGAGTTTTCAAGATTTGAAAAGCAAGCAATTCTTTTCTGCTATTTGCAATACCCATTTCTAGAATGTGTCGTTAACTGAAACAAAACAAAACAAAACAAAACCATGTTTAAAAGGCAAGGAAATAGAGTTTGGCAATGTTGATTTAGCAAAAATAATTTGAATATTTCCTTGGGTCTCTTGAATTTCCAAATCCAGTGGGTGAACTATTTTCATTTCTTCAGTATTTGTCATGCATTAGTCAACCAGGCATTTAAAGGCTATGCTGAATTAAAATAGTTGCCTCAACGAGAGAATAACAAGTAGGATAAGTATTCCCTTGGATAAATCTTACAAAAACATTTCGTATAATTCTAAGAAATTAAGATAGTAAATGACTCTAGGAACAATGTAATATTTTGTGAGGTGAATAATTTTCAATAATTTAATGTCAATAAAATTGAAAGAATGCACTAAAGCAATCAGCTGATAGCTTATTAAAACAAATTTTGGTAATACCAACATGTGATTTTTTGTTCCATAACTCAAAAGAAGTTTAAACAATTGAATGATGTTGCTACAATAATTTCCCTCTATGCAGATGTATTTATTTTGATGTAGAAGCCTTATAATGGTTTTACCTTTATGGTACTGAAAAGTAAGAGTGGGAATTATGCTGAATAATGAATTCTCCTTCTAGCGAGAATATCATATTCAGCCATGATTTATAACTTATTGAAAAAAGAGCTACATTTAGTTAAGAAATGCACTTGTGAATTCTGAGCATGTGGTCTAAGGTACAGATTTAGGCTAAAACCTTAAGGTTAACCAGGCATTTCCTTTTGTATGTACCCTTTTGGCTTCACTAACAAATAAATTTACCAACAGAACAAAGAGAGAGAGAATGAGAGAGAGAGAGAGATATGCATTTGCAATAATATTTCACATCTTTGTTATGTTTAATAGTGATTTTTAAAAGTTTTGTTCTTTCTGTACTGATAAAAAGTATGGGTATTGTTGAATTCTAAAAATTCACTTTAAAAATTAGATTGTTATAATGAGAGAAGATAATGTATTAAATCAAAATTTAGTGGGAATTAGGTGACAACTAAAACACTGTCAGTGTCTGGGCCTTGGCCCTTGGCCCACCCAGGGTCTTCTGCAGTTTGGGGAACATGCTGCCCACACAGAGACAGCTTCCTGCCTTAAGATTTCCATCTCTCAGCCTAAGAGTTTCCTCTCGCTGTTGTGGCTTGCTTGACCCAAACCTGGGAAGGCAGGGGAGTTCCTTGAATTAATGCCTCCAAGAGAAAAATTTCACCAGTAAGGTAAGAGGGTACATAAATAAGCCATATTTCTTGCCTTTCAATGAGATCATTATGGTGCATGGATAAGTCTGTCTCCCCAAATGTTTCAGTAGGATCTGAAACACTCACTGCTATGGTTGCCTGGCCCACCGCAGCAACACACTCATGAATACACTCTACTGTTTCCTTCCCTCTGCTTCACATCCCTAGTCCTTTACCATGCTTCCCCGAAGATCTCCAAAATGAAATACTTAATACCACATCATTGCCCGCAGTATGATACCATTAGTATCAGACCCAACAAAAAACCTAACTTTACAAAGAAATGTGGTAATTTTATATTTAACATATTATCAATTACAATATGCCTAAATTACAACCTTTTAGACTTTAAATTAATAATGGGAAACTATAGTAGTCACCTCAAATGTGAAAGGGAATATCAATTATCAAAGTTATTTTAAGGGGTACATGAGTAGATCACTGTCATGTAGAAAGATATTTTCTCTGTTTTGGGAACAGGAGCCAAAATGGGATTATAAACCTATAAAGAGACACAGGCAAAGACACGGAAAGTCTAGGCAGAGGAGGAAAAAACACGTTCTGTTGAGTTTAGGCTTTCCATTTCTAACCATACCTTTTGTTTTGGGGGAGTTGACCTTATAGTGAAGAACTGAAGGAAAAAGAAGAAATGAATGGGAAGGATGTGAAGAAAATCCCTATTGTCCACTCAGTTTTAGTTGCTGTGTAACCATCAGCGAGTTACTTAGCTTCCTTAAAATCTAATCAGAACTATAAAATAAGGAAAGACTTTTAGCATCTTAGATTTTTTCAAACAAATACTTCTGAAATGTCACTCATTTTTACGAATAGGAAGTAGGAAAATCGTGTGCAGGTACCTTTTCAATTTGACCTAGGAAAATGTAGGTAACTTCACGGGCTTGCCGTGAGGATTAGTTGAGTTAATTCATTCAAAGTGCTTGGCCCGGTGCCTGGAATAGGGGGAGTGTTAAAAATGTCATATAAGCCAATAAACAAGAGATACTCAGGAGAGTATGTTTGTTTGTTTAAATTCTTGAGGTAAGTTTGAGGGAAATCCCTGTTTCCCACATGACAGGGAGGCTACAGAGACCCAGTATTAGAAGGGGTAAACTTAAGCTCTGAAAGTCACTTCTTGGGTTCTCATGATATTTTAAAGTTAAATATCGAACTCCATCCAATTCTAAACTTCAGAAATTTGGGAAGAGAAATACACTATTAAGCGACAAAATGTACTAACTAGTAGATGTGACTTTGATTTTCTCTTAGCACGCAAGATAGTAGAACCAGTAATCTTATAGGAGTTCAAAATCCTAACCTCCTTCTATCATAACGTTGGATTCTCACTTCTGTTCCTGCCTCACACGTTAGTGCCATTGAGATGTGTTACACTGCAAAGAGTGTATAATGTCTTATGACATAGGATACACTCAAGAACCTTTACTACTTTAGAAACAGTCATAATATGTGGTATAACGTGATCCATCAAAATATCCACAGATAAAAAATAATGAATGAGTCTTCCCAACTTCGGTATAGTTGTTTCTACTGATACAAGATAGTGCCATGTGTATTTACATGCAATTTGTCCCTTGGGGCTAGTTTTAGAGCTGGATGATATAAATATTGTCTATCAGTTTAAGGATAAAGATTAATCCCAAATGCCACAAATTGATCATCCTATTTAACTCTACAAAGAAGTTAATTTTGGAAATAATAGACTCTTTTCTGAATTGAAATGCTCCATTTACAGATTAATTTAAAAGTCTCTATTCTTGGCAAAATTCTAAGATGGACCTCTTACCACTTGGTGTATCCTATGGATATAGAAATACGTGGTATAAATCTATATTATGCATATTACAGATATAATACATATTTATGTGGTACATATTATATGCATTACATATATATGTATATATATATATATATATATATTCCATTCATTAAAAAAAGTAGGAAATTCTGCCATGTGTAACATGTGTGGACCTTGAGGACACTATGCTAAATGAATTAGGCGACCCAACAAAATAAATACTGTATAATTTCACCTATATGTGAAATCTAAAAACATTAAACTCACAGAAACAGAGAGTATAATGGTGGTTGTCAGGAGTAAGAGGTGGAGGGAATGGGAAGGTATTGGGTGAAGTGTACAAACTTTCAGTTATAAGATGAATAGGTTCCAAGATCTAATGCAGACCATGGTGGCTATAGCTAAGAATACTGTACTGTGTACTTGGGAGATCCTGGGAAAGCACAGTTTAATGTCCTTACCATTATAAAAACAAAATGGTAATGAGTGAAGGGTGTGTAAGCTAATCTGCGTGGATATCATTTCATAATATACAAGTGTGTCAAACCATCACATTGTTTACCTCAAATTTATACAATATTATATGTCAATTATATCTCAATAAAGTTGAAGAGAAACAAAGAAGTAGATATAAACAGATTTTCATCCAGAATTATAATTACTTGACTCCAAATGGGTCAACGTACTTTGTAGTTTATTATTATTATTATTATTATTATTAATATTATAGTTGTTGTTATTAATATTATTATTATTAAACCAACTTTGGTTTTACCATATCTAATTTACTGGTAAGGAGACTGAGCCATGACTGCATGAGGCATTATAACCAAGGTCATAAATTATTAGGTGAAGAGTTGAACTGGGATCTATGTGCTTCAATTCAATGCCCATGTGATTGACCTAACTATGATGCCTCTATCAGTACCCCACACACACTTTCCCCAAGACAAAAGAAACAAAGCAAAAAGAATTAAAGAAAAAAAGATATATATATTTGTTACTGTCATTTTTTCTAGATTAATTTTTTAAAGTTTTTATGTTAGGGATACCTGGGTGGCTCAGCAGCTAATCGTCTGCTTCTGCTCAGGGTGTGATCCCAGGTCCTGGGATCGAGTTCCTCATCGGGCTCCCTGTAGGGAGCCTGCTTCTCCCTCTGCCTGTGTCTCTGCCTCTGTCTCTGCATCTCTCATAAATAAATAAATAAATAAATAAATAAATAAATATCTTCGAAAAATAAATAAATAAATAAATATCTTCAAAAAATAAAGTATTTACATTATATAATGTCATATGTTACTTTTAGTAGTAAAAATAAAACATTTTAAAAACCTAACATTAAAGAGTGTCACGAAGTTCAGTTACGTCTCTCAAATACCTCTTGTTAGTTATCTCTAAACTACTCGGAATAAAATCTTTTTTCTTTTTTAAATATCTCTAGACAAACAAGTTAATAACCGTTCTTCGAAAATCATTGTTATTGTTTCAGTTAAAATGTAATTTCAGTACATTTCCTTCTTATTGTGAGAAATGATTGGTCAATATTCTCTGGAATAAGCCCTTCAAATAGGTTATTTCCATAATTGCCCCTTCTAAGCCACTACTTTACTGAAAAGCCAAGACTGATGTGTCTCCTTTTGTTTCAAACCACTACTTAAATTTCTTAGAACTTCAATACTATGTAAGATAACCTCTGAAATACTTAATAAAATACCTATAAAAATCAAATGCCTCTTAAAAAACAAATTTTACCCTGCCTCTGGCTTATTACTAGAGAGTGCATGGAATACCAGGTTTTCACTGGAGTAAAATGAAAAGAAGAAAACGGAAAGCTCCTTACTGTACAGCAAGATCCTAGGGCTAGTGGTGCCTAGCAGAGAGTATTAACTAACCATCCCTGCAGAACATGGATGGCACTGTTTTCCCACTTTATCTATATTGCCAACCTTCACAGCTCCATGAGGAAGAGAATGCTGTGACTTGAGAGACATCTGGAACTAATGCCCTTTCCTTTTCTCCAAAAAAAGGCACAAAAGTCAGATAGTTGAACTTACATCATCATCATCATCATCATCATCATCATCATCATCATCATCATATTCCTTTATTGTAATGAATTAGTCCTTATGAAACTGTTTGCCCAACGAATTAAAATACCTATATAAATTTAAACCTTCAAATTCCTCCCAATATTACACCACATTAAAAGTAGCCAATCGACAGCAAAAAATTCCACTTCCCCAAACTTTGGAAGAAAGTTGGAAGCCAAGCGCTGAGCCATCTGGATGTGTGAGTCTGTGCTGGAAGGCAAAGCCCCAAGTGCAGTAGAGGGCAATGAAGAGAGACGTGATGTTGAACTGGTTATTAGATATAAAAGATGTTCAACCTTTTAAATCCCAAGATGGGTCTTGACTAATGAAAATTTTTAAACTGTATCATTTTTATTATGTTTACTGTCCTTAGAGCAAAACCACATAACAAAGACTTTCTTCAGAACAGAATAACTAAGATAAAACATAAATGTAACAATTTGCTAAAAATTCTATAAATACTGTATGACAAGAAATGATATCTGTAGCTGGCAGAGGGCTAAATATACTTGAGTGTCATCGTATTTGAATCATACCGAAATCCGTTAAGATTATTGCGATTCTCTTCCAATTTACAGAGATAAACTTTTTCAGACAGTCGGAAATCAAGGAGTTGGTTTATGGCAGACTGAATATACAAATCTACATCTATCCAACTCCTGAGATTTTCCGTTTTCCCTCTACTTCATTCAGAAATCATGTTCATCACTAAGATATTTATCCTTTGTTCACATCATTTTAACAACAAGACGATTTAATATATAGCTGATTAAATTTGTTATCCTAAGAAAACTATAATATAAGGATATCCTATGAGCCAGAAGTGTTTATATTTGAATAAACATTAGATATTACTATATTAGCTTCAAGGATGACCTTTTATTATTATTTTTTACAAGGAATTAGGATAATCTTATGTAGGCTCCTATTTATACATTTGCTGTATAAAATAAGGCACAGAAAAACTTTTATAGTACTTTATTTTCTCATAAATGGTATCTTGTCAACTTTTGTAAGTCTATTTTATTATGTTGTTAGAAATAAAATCTTAAAAAAAAAAAAAAAAAAAGGGCAGCCCAGGTTGCTCAGGTTTAGCGCCACCTTCAGCCCAGGGGCTGATCCTGGAGATCTGGGATCGAGTCTTGCAGGGAGTCCTCCTCCCTGCATGGAGCCTGCTTCTCCTTCTGCCTGGGTCTCTGCCTCTCTCTCTCTTTATTTCTTTCCCTCTCTCTCTTTCTCTCTCTCTCATGAATAAATAAATAAAATCTTAAATTAATAATAATAATAATAATAATAATATGCTATTGGACATTACATAGGGTTGGGCAGGATCCACAATGGAGAGGCACATTTAAAGAAAGCCAGGTCTAGACAAAGCCAGCTGTCTCCTTGTCTCGTAAAGATATACTCTACTTCATATAGAGAAAAGGAGTTAAGTCAAGGGAATAAGTGGGTTTTCAAGTCTGAAATATTCCAAATTCAACGTCAACCTGGGTCAATTAAAGTGGTACATGTACCAGCTTTGAACCTCACTGGGTTTCAATGTTCTTGTTTTTATCTATAAAACAAGATGCCTGCCAACTTCCTTCCCAAATGCACACAGACACCAGGAGTTTGTTTGTTCTTGTTTTTTGTTTTGTTTTTAGCAGACTTGAGATAAATTAAGTAAGCTAATATGATACTTTATAGACACTATGTCCTTAGTATTCCCGGTACTGTCAATGCTTGCCATCAACTGGATTGCTGGGATGTTTATGATTTCCTTTGCTTTTGCTTGACCTTATAAAATGCAGTACCCTCACATATGTTCTCTTTACTGGATTAACCAGTGGCATAATGATTTTGTGTGCTTATGAATGTGTGATTGTGTGTGTGTGTGTGTGTGTGTGCATGCCTGAGAGAGGTACGGAAAAGGAGAAGAGGAAGGAGGACAGGGAGGAAGAGGAGAAATGAGAGAAGAAAGGAAACAAAATAGAGAACAAAGAAAGTCAAAGAAAGTAAAAGGGAGGAAAATATATAAGACTTTAAGGGTTAGATAACAGAAATTTGTTTATTAAGTAAAATATTTTGCAATAATGTCATTGGTTTATGACAATCTGGAGAAAATAAGTTTAGTTCAATTGTCTGTGTTTCTCCCCTCCACAATCTTAATTGCTATAGGTTGAGAGACTGACAATCTGAAATAGAAAACTAATTCATTAGACTTTTATTTGCAAATTTCTAGGTTTCGATAATTATAGCTGAATGATATTGTTTAAACTTGAGGCTGAATACATTTCTCATATTAATACTTGAAAATTGAGAGTTAATTTAGGTTTATTACATACCGATGTATTTATAGAAACTACCGTTGTCTTCGTATGTTTAAAGAAAGGCATAGTAAATACAGAGTGTTTGCTTAAAGGACATCATGCAAATTGATTTTCATAAAAAATGTTCAAGGGTTGTTTATTTTAAACTGTAAAATGCAGTCCAATCATCACTCCACACGTTTGGAGAAGCTTTGTGGTTAAATTAGGGATCTCAATATGACTGAGGCTATTGACAGAGGTGAGGAGTAGTCCTGGCAGAGCTGAATTGGCCTCTTTCCTGGTGTCCTTCTTGGAAAGAGATACCTTTTGCCTCCCACACGTTTGTTGTCCAATCAACCACCAGGCATCTGGTACAGCAGATGGGCCCCGTGTCTACCTGGAACAGTGGTGCCAGGACAGTCAGTGCTTCTCCACTTCTGCATGAATTTACTTGTGCTTTACGAGTTAGAGAGCTTCTGTCTATCCTGGAAATATGTATTGAGCAGTAAATATGTAGAAGACTGAGAGGTTGATTTTTTAAATTATTTAAGACCTTTATTAACAGGTGCTTGTCTTTTGTTGACTCTTTTGAAAAAAATCAAGTTGTAAACTTTTATTACAAATTAAAAATGAGGTTCTCAAATATCTCGACTGTCTGCGAGGTTAAAAACTGAATACAGACATGAATCCTGACCTCAAGAAAAAAGAAAAGAAGTTTCTCTAAGATAAGTCCTTTGCCCACCTTTAGCTTTAAATCCTGTTTGATGTTTTTCTCACCAAGTTGACTTCTGGTCTGGTGATCCAGTCACTGAGGGATTGCATATTACTTTAATCTTCAGGTGATGTTTCTTCTTTTTATTTTTTTATGTTCTTCTATTTTTATATACTCTATGACTTGTATTCCTTTTTTACATGCTAGCTTTGTTTTATTAGCTCTCACCATCTCCATGGTTTATCCCACTTCTCAGTTCTATTTCCTTTCCTGGGAATGTGACCAGCTTTAGGGGGTTCTTAATCATTTCAGATTGTCTGAAGAACTTCTTTTCAACATGCACATGCTATAACTATCCCCCCGGAGTTTTTCATTGCATAGGTCTAGGGTGTGCCTTGTGTATTCTCTCCAGTTCTGGTTATATTGCTGACACTGATTAATTAATCACCGATTCAGAAATGACTATGTCTATGGCTATTGCAGTTACCTTTCCCTTGAATTTTAGGAACCAAGTTTCCTGTGGTGGGAACAGAAATAAAAATACCCCAGAATTTCAGTAGTAACCTTGTTGTATATTTTCTATGGCATAGAGAGAGGCTGGACAGGATATTATATCAAAGGTTCTATTACAGTACCTATAAAACTGAACAGACAAGCAAGGAAAACCTTGCTTATAGGACAATAGTTTATTGCAAGAACATATGGATATGTTCTTGCTTTGCTCCTAATAATTATCTCCATGTTATCGAAAAGCTTTGGGCTGAGAATATTCAGTAAGTTGTAGTGTATTGAAATATACCCACCACTCATTAAAAAAAATGGCAGGCTCATGGTTTTGCTTTTGTGAAATAAGTAGTAAAATAAACCACAAAATAAGTAACACCTCAGATCTTTGATATGTAACAATCATTAGGTACTTTAATGGATTGCACAACTGAAAAATAAATAGGTAAAACAGAGTCAAAATTAATCATTACTTTAAGTCCCTTTCATCAACAAAAGATGTCTGCTAGAACGATCATCTTGATTCCTAGTCATCTCCACCTCTTTCCATAGTTTTCCATATGCTTAAATTAAAGATCACAGATTTGGGATGAATACACTCCATTTGCTTTGACGTGGATGGAACTGGAGGATATGATGCTGGGTGAAGTAAGTTAGAGAAGGACAATCATCACATGGACTCACTCATATGGGGAATATAAGAAATAAAGGGATTATAAGGAAAAGGAGGGGAACTGAGTAGGGAAAATTAGAGAGGGAGACAAACCATGAGAGAATCCTAACTCTGGGAAAGGCACAAAGGGTTACAGAAGGGATTGGGGGGATGGAGTAACTGGGTGACGGGCACTGAGGAGGGCACTTGATGCAATGAGCACTGGGTGTTATATGTTGGTAAATAGAACTTAAATAAAAACAAATGCAAAAAATTAAAAAAAATTCTCTTGTTAGGAGATACTTTATATGAAACTTTTAAAAAAAGAACACATAAATTTGACTGAAAAAAATATATACACTGTCCTCCCACTCTCTAGATTTCTATACACATGTAGTTTAGAGAAAATACCATATTTTCATTAATCTTGTCATCTAATTTCTATTTTGTTCTTTAATCATCATTAGTCGCTGAATTTAGACAAGAACATGTGACTCTTGATTTGTCTAGAAGTTATCACACAAATATTGTCCTAACTCTACAGCAAAACCAAACAGGAAAAATAAGATAAGCATCACAATTATCCTTCTAATTAGTTTTCAAAATAAAAACTGTTGATCACCTACATACTGCTGAAGTTAATACTTGCCACTGATATTTCAGATCATGGTTCAGAGAGGACTGAAATGTTTAATAGATGTTTTGCATTAAAGGCAATGAGACAGTATCCTAAAAACATTATTTCTTTACTGAGACTCTGAAGTGGTAATGATCTGCATGTTTGGATTTTCAGGTACAATGGCAAAATATCATCGTCAAAACCAAGTGAAACAAAAAATAACCAAGATTGCATACAAAAATGGTTTGTCATCTCAAAATCAGTAACATTTAATGACTAATAAATTTTTTTAATTGATACAGCTTGCCAAGATTTTATACTCTCCAAGTTTTGATTGCCAAAGTAGAGCATGTTTTACAAATTAAAGTCTAGATTTGCTGCCTCTTATACATTTCCTTCATTGCTCTCCCCACCAGTCTCTACCCATAGTGTGGACAACAACCAGGCTATTCTTAGTTTAAAGCAGATGACTTGATGCAGCCATAGTCCAGTCCTGTGCCTGCCCATCGCTTTCTCTTTCTCATCAGTGTCACAAAGATGTGCTCTGTTCTTTGAAGCTACTTTATCTTGTTCTGTCTCCATTCCTCCTATTGCTTTTAATGGTTTGTATCTTTATCCTGCATTAAAATATCCTATGAAAACTATTACAACCTTAGTATTGAATTATTTTAAAGCATATTATTTGAGGATATGACCAACCATATTATTTATAGTTCCCTTTATAACAATTCATAAAATAAAAAGTTTTATAGACTTAGATAACAGGGAAATCTTTCCTCTTGTCTAAATACACTTTGTTTTTTCTTTTTCCCCTCAGGCAATGGAACTGAGATTCCCCCTATTTTCCTTTGTATACCAGAAGACTACAGAACCAGATTTGCAGCCATATTTTAGGATACTTGTAATGTCCACATCCACAAACTGTCTTATTCCTGGTATCTTCTTTTTTTAAAGATTTTTATTTATTTATTCAAGAGAGACACAGAGAGAAAGAGAGAAAGAGAGAGGCAGAGACACAGGCAGAGGGAGAAACAGGCTCCATTCAGGGAGCCCCACGTGGGACTCAAACCCGGGACTCCAGGATCACGTCCTGAGTGGAAGGAAGAGGCTCAACCGCTGAGCCACCCAGGCGTCCCATTATTCCTGGTATCTTCTATGTACACTTCTCCTGCACCTATTCTGTATTGGTATTTTTCAATTTAATTGGCCATATTTAGATAATTTTGTAAATGACTTCTCCTCTCTGGTGTAATAAGGGGATTATATATAAAGAAACTACACAAGGATCCCTCTTGAACCACTGCTATTCAATGTCATATAAGGAATTTCCAGCCAGAACAATTAGGAAAAAAGAAAAAAAGTAAAAAACATTCAAACTATTAAGAAAGAAGTAAAATCATCTCTATTCACAGATGACATATTCCTATATATATATATATATATATTCCAATGAATGCAAAAGAAAGCCACTAGAACTAATAAACAAATAGAGCAAAATAGGCAAGTATGAGATTAACACGCAAAAAGAAATTATGTTTCTATAAGCATGCAGTGAATAATCGAAAATGATTAAGAAAGCCATTCAATTAATAATAGCATCTAAAAGAACAAAATACCTAGGAATAAATTAAACCAAGAATGTGAGTTGTACACTAAAAACTACAAATCATGGCTGAATGAAATTAATGACCTAAATAAATGAAAAGACAACCCATATCCATCTATTACAAAGCTTAATATTGTTAAAAAGGTAATACTTCTTAAATGATATATAGACTCAATTAATCCCAATCAAAATTCCAACAATCATTTTTTTTTCAGAAGTGGAGAAGCTAATCATCAAATCCATATGGAATCCAAAGGGATCCCAAATAACCGAAACAGTCTTTAAAAAGAAGCACAAGTTTGAAGGCCTTATACTTCTTGATTTCAAAACTTAATACAAAGCTACAATGATCAAAACATGTGGTACCGGAATATGTAAAAATGCATGGGGAGATGGAATTCAGAAATAAATGATACATCATTTATTACAGAATTGTTATATCCACAGTCAATTAATTTTCCACAAGGATGCCAAGAGCACTCAATGGGGGAAAAATTGTCTCCTTAACAAATGGTGCTGGGACAACCAGGAAACTACTTGCAAGAGAATGGATTTGGACCTCAACTTCTAACATATACAGAAACTAATTCCAATGGATTAACAGTGTAAGTATAAGATATAAAACCATAAAAATCTTATAGGAAAAACTAGGGGGTCAAAAAAAAAGAAAGGAAAAGAAAAACTAGGTGTCACTTTTTAGGACCTTGGATTGAGCAATGGACTTTTTAGGTTTGAATAAAAAAGTACAAGCAGCAACAACAAAAAAAGTAAATAAATGATTTCATCAAAATTAAAAGCTTTTGTATATCAGAAGATATCATCGAGAAAATGAAAGACATCATACAAAGTAGAAAACATTTGAAAAACATTGGTCTAGGATTCATTTTATCAGTTTACAACTCAATGATAAAAAGACAACTCAATCCAAATGTGTAAAGAACGTGAATACTCTGTATTTCTCCAAATAAGACACACAAGTGGCTAACAATATTTTAAAAGGTATTCAACATTTTAGTCATTAGGGAAGTGCAAATCAAAATGACAGATACCACTCCATGCCTACTAGGATGACCATAACAACAAACAAACAAAAAATCAAGAACTTAGCAAGTGTTACCAAAGATGCTGAAAAACTGAGAGCTTTGTACATTGTTGTTGGAAATACAAAATAGGGTGCCTGGGTGGCTTAGTGGTTGAGGGTCTGCCTTTGGCTCAGGGTGTGATCCCGGGGTCTTGGGATTGGGTCCCACATCAGGCTCCCTGCAGGGAGCCTGCTTCTCCCTCTGCCTGTGTCTCAGCCTCTCTCTCTGTGTCTCTCATAAAAAAAAAATAAATAAATAAAAATAAATAAATAAATAAATAAATAAATAAATAAATAAATAAATAAATAAAATCTTTTTAAAAAGAAGAGAAAGAAAAAAGGAAATGCAAAATGGGATGCAAAATGATTCAGCCATTAAGAAAGCAGCTTGGAGTTCTCTCAAAGTTAAGGGTGGAATTACAAACGACCCAGTGATTCCATTCTGAAGTGTACATTCAAAAGAACTGCAAGTCCACACTCAAACACGTACAAGGGTATACAAGTTTATAGTAACACTATCCGCAGTATCCAAAATGTAGAAGCAGCTCAAGTACCTGTCAGCTGATGAATGGATAAACAAGTTGTTGTACATGCCTGTGATGGAGTACTAAGCATTCATAGCGAGGTACTGATACAATTATAATTTAGAGTTCCTCATTGGAAGACAGGAGTAGGAATCTGGTTAAATCATAAATAGTGTTCAGGGTAAGCCTCCATGAAGAATGTCCAAAGATTAGCAGATCTGAAAGCTCTGGGAGAGACTTCAGCAGGAAGTCCTCCCAGGCAGGAGCTCTCCAGGCAGAGGGGACAAGGAGAACGAGGTTGACACTTGCCTGGCATGTTTTCCATGAAAGCCAATGTGGCATAAAGATGCATTTAAAAAGGAGAGCAGTAGGAGATGACATCACAGAGTGCCTGACAGGCCAGGATATGTAGATAATTTGGGGCCATTTTAATATATATATATTTTTTTTTCTTGAGAAAAGAGAATCACTGTAAGGTTTAAACAGAGGATGGAAATGATCAAACTGATATTGTAAATGGACTATTCTACTGATATCTACAAGACAGATTGTAGAAAAGCAAGGAAATAAAAATTAGGATCCCAGCTAAGAAAAGATGCTAGTTTGGACTGTGTTAGAAGCAGAGAGGAAGTGGGACATGGTCAGATTATGGGTAGTTTGTTGGTAGCATTTATTTTGTGGTGTGAAAGGACAATGACATCAAGAATAATTTCATTATTTATTGGACTGAGCACCTGGATGGTCTGAGTTGCCATGAACCAAAATGAGAAAAGTTGTAGGTGAAGCAAATGGTCTAGAGAATACTAATATTTTTTAAAGATTATGTTACTCTACACTTCATAGACTTTTCCCTCAACAATTTATTCCTTAAACAAGTCGCCGTTATTTCTTTCACTCTAGAAATTTTGTATCGTTATGCTGTTTCACTACTTTTAGTAAGATCTTCAATATATGCCATTCCATCTTCCACAGTAATACCATATTGAGGGATTTTGAATAATGATGTTACTTTAATTTGTTGCATATTTGAAGGTGTACACCCTTCTAGATTTTGTTTTCCAAGTAAGAGTAAAGAGTGTTCATTTGTATTCTTCAGACTTTTATAGGTCAGTATCATGACCCAATGTTTGTGGTGCAGCCTTACGCCATAAAACAGTTTCCTCTTGGGGGGGATACAGTTCTAGTTTACCGTCTTTATTAAATCCTCTTCAACCATCTATTAATCAACTGGTCTCTACTACAAACCTGTTTAGGAAAATACATTGGCTCACATTTTATATTTCCTACAAGAGATCTCCTATAATACAGTCATGTGTATATTTTGTGACTATAATGATTTGGGGCCTAGACAAATCATAAAAAGAAAAAGTTTAAAAATATCTAAAATAAATATACTCTATTAGCACTCCCAAGGGCATTTTTTCTTATTTCAGTGACCAAACATGCATCCAGGAATAGAGCTCTGGGGCTATTTCAGCTGAGAACCTAGTTTGTGGTGTTTACTCAACCACGGATAAGGCTTAACTTGATTTGAAAAGGGAAATAAAACATAATTGTTTTTCTCTCATATATATCCTGGATTGAAACTTACAAAGATCAAAAGTGAAAAGAATTAACTGAATCTGCTACTGTAAAAGAGAAGAAAAAATACTATTTTCATTGGCTTTTTTGTTCTTCATTATGCTAACTTCAAAAGTTACTGAACTGTTTTCAAAAATTACTTTAAAAGATCAAATATAGCAGCTAAGTAGAATAAAGATTACTCATTATGAGAGTCAAAAATTCAACTGAAATGAAAATGTAGATTTGAGTAAAATATAAATATTATTGTATTTTCTCTGACAGGGAGATTAAAGAAGTGAAAATTCAATGCAGAACTGAAAAATAACATACTGATTCTCATGGTTTTTAAAAATAAACTTATATTACAAAACTCTGTATATAATAATAAATGATATTTGCATTTTTATTATCTCTTTCACCACATGCAAACTTAAGAGAACCTATTCAGAAATATCAGTACTATATTTACACTTTATAACTCTTTACTCCTCCTCCATTTACACAGAAAGCATTTTAGCAAAATTCCTCAGTGCATGCAAGGTGATCAACAAGGATGCAAAAATAATATAGTTGTAACAGTATCTGGCACCACCTTTCCACACGTATAGATCAAATGGGTTCCCTAACCACAATTCTGACAGCGGCTGAGTAGCCTGTGATTCAACTAACTTCTGACACTATCCATGCAGAGATAACATCAGATCCCACAGTTTAAGGGCTCAGTCCCCCAAGACTCTCCTCCGCTCCGGACCCCAAGCACAAGCCTAGGTTGCTACATGCGTTTCTAACCAACTGGCTGTAATCAGAAGTTCCAGCAACTCCCTCCTTGGGTTCGATTAATTTGCTAAAGTGGCTCACAGAACTCGGAGACGCATCTTACTTACCGGATTACCAATTTATTATAAAGAAATATGATTCAGGAACAGTCACATGGAAGAGATTGCATGGGTCAAGGTAAATAATGAAAGCTTCCATACGCATTCCTAGTGTACCACTCTTTCTCATGTGTTCACCAACCTGGAAGGAATCTGTACCCTGTCTTTTGGATTTTAGAGAGACTTGATTACATAGGAATGATTGACTAAGTCACTGGTGATTGATTCTACCTCTACCCCCTCTCTCATCCAGAAAACCAGGGAATGTGACCGTTCACAATTGGTTCGGCTGGCAACCAACTCTTGTCCTTAGGTGCCTTTCAAATGTCACCTCATTCATATAAACCCAGTTGTGGTGGAAAGGAACTTGTTACAACTAATGAGATACCTATGTTTCACTATTATGGCACTGAAGAGATTTCAGGAACTGAGGGCAAGAGATCAAACATCCAGATAAAAGAGTCTCCCAACTGGCCCAAGTGTTTCCTAAGGGAAAATCCCAAGGGTTTTGGGAACTATAAGCCATGAACCATAGATAAACACCAAATATACATGAAACTTGTACTTAGTCATCTCAATGACCAAACATACTTTTCTCATAAATCACAATATCACAATTCTCATTGCATGTAGAGTTTCATTGTCTAACAATAAGAAAGAAATGTTTGAAAATTTGAATTACCACTAACAATAGGAAAGCTGACACTACCCTGTATACTGTTAAAAATGATTAAATAAAACAATTTAGGTGATGTATATTTTGTGACTATAATGGACACTTCATGAAATGGACAGTCTCCTTTCAGAGAATTTTAAAATAGGAGCGAAAGAAGGAGGCTTTAATAGGATAAAGGCTTAAAAAAAAGGAAGAAGAAAGTAGAAATCCTTAATTGGCTGGGGTCATAGAATTAACTTTGTTTTGTATAAGAACAAAAAAAGAAATAAGTATAAACCCCAGAATTTGGTTCATACTTGGCAATTGGTGGACTTGATAAATGTTGTTTCTGGTCAAGTAGAACACTTAGTAGGGGCATAAAAATTACTTAAGTTCTGTTTGTGAATGTGACATCCTAGCAAAGAGTGGCTCCATCTTGGACCTAGAAAGTTAGTTGAAGGTCCAAAAGATTTCATTTAAAATTGGGGAAATTTGGGGATCCCTGGGTGGCGCAGCGGTTTGGCGCCTGCCTTTGGCCCAGGTGCGCGATCCTGGAGACCTGGGATCGAATCCCACATCGGGCTCCCGGTGTATGGAGCCTGCTTCTCCCTCTGTCTATGTCTCTGCCCCTCTCTCTCTCTCACTGTGTGCTTATCATAAATAAAATTAAAAAAAAATTTAAAAAAAAAATTGGGGAAATTTGCCAAAAATATCCATACAACCAAAGTGACAAAAATTTGAAGGCAAATATAGAAAGCTACATAGTTGTGAAGGAAACTTAGCTCTTTTAATACTTAGAAGACAGTAAAAGGAAGCCAAATTTGGATAAATATATGTTCAGTAATTGATGCTTCAGTATTTTATCTTATTTGAAAATAATCTGGATATTCAATGACTATTCATCATTTAACTTACCTCTTGTAATTTTAAGGTTTCAAGTTACCAAAAGATATTGGAAACTATTTTTACGTAGGCATACCATAAAGCATATTTTTTGTTAAAAACTCATTTATAAACTTTTATTTTACTAATATCTATTTACTTGTTAACAGTTATGTTGAGGTTAGAAAATTTCATGAGACATTAAAATATCTAACTATATTCAAGTTATCCTTCTTGCAGACAACTTATGTAACAGAGGTCACAAAGGATACTAAGATACTATCTCACTAAACTCCAGAGCCACTCCTAAAGATAGCCCAAAGGAGTGGTGGGGAGGGTGCCGGGCACACACCCAATTCCCCTGAGAGCTGGCAATAATTAGTAGGACTCTAGACACAAATGAAGTGCAACACACATTCTTCATATTCTTGACCAGCCATATTTTTGGATCTTCAACCTCACACCTGAGCTGTCTGCATACACCACAATGGACAATCTGTAAACCTGACACAGGCAGAAACCCAAACAAAGTTCTCAAGACACAAAATAAGACAAAATACAGGCTTCTAAGACAATGGGGTTTAAAAGAGAGAGTGTAGTCCCAGTGAGTGTACCAGGATTTGGCAAGGTTTTCCATTAATTTTAATTTTTAGTTTTCCTTTGGCTGGTCAAAGGAATAAAAGATGGCAGTTTGCTGGAGAATCCTTTGGGGTTCTATCAACTCTGGGAAGGGGTCTATATGGAGACCTCTGGTCCTCCTGTGAGAGTATAAATGCAGGCATTTGAGTCAGTGTCAAAGGGTTTGCACAAAACCTTGGAAGAAAATCTCTTTCCCAGTATCTTAGTTGATTGCAAGTAAGACACCAACTTCCAGGACAGTGTTTTAATGATGAGCCTCCTCAGAGGGTGCAACAGGGGAGGCGCAGGTTTTGCATTAGGTTTCTGGTCTTGGAGCTGCTACAGTTGGTAAGCCACTAACTTGGGAAATTTTTGTTTACAGTTTTCAGAGGAAAAGGCAACTGAGATAAAGGATCAATAGACTGAGTACTCAACTAATACAGGACAGAGTGGGGCAGGAAGAATCATTAGTCTTATAGTTTGGGTGGGGGCATTAGGTGTCTCATATCTTTAATTTTTCAATAAATTTTTTTCACTAAATCTTCAATTAAGCTAGCTTGGAATACTGATGACTTTTGGATCCCTCTGCATGCCAATTACAATTGGTACCCCATTCTCTTTGTTTTATTTATTGGCCTTTGCTTTCAAGAGAATTTTACAAATGGACAATCTTACCTAATCAGAATGTTCCCCATAACCACCACTATAATTCTAAGTAGTCTTAGTAAGATTCTACCATTTTTGTAAATGTCTGCAGCTTCTGAAATGACAGTTCTTAGACAAAGAATACACAGGTATTCTAGAACGTGGCACTGTCAATTCTCTGAAATTGAGGATCCCATGTCTTTAGCTAAACCGTGGGTATTTCAGAGCCAAATTGATACCTAAGACAGATACGCCTGTAGGTTGGAAATTTTGTGGTGTTTATAGTGTACCTCATTGCACAGAAATTTTCTTGAGATTGGCAGGTGACTCGGTGTCAATCTAACCCATTCTGTGTTCAACGTATCCTAGGACAGGAATCTTAAAGTAGGTGGTAAGCATTCTAACAGCTTTTAAATGCTCCATCTATGTCTAGCAATTTTTCAGCTTTGGCTTCTGAGATTCCCACTAGGGATACATCTATTAGCCATTTCACTAGAAGATTTCTTTACAGTGGCTGATGCTCTAATGGCTTTTAATAGTTCAAATTGTGCCTATTTCGATTTTGAATTTGATGGTCAAAACAATCCAAATTTCTTGTCTTTATTTCCTCAAGTTCCCTGGGTGCTTATGCTGTAGACTTACCTTGAGATTGTGAACGTCCTCTGATGTTTGGCACCATAACAGGCTCCCTATATAAGCACCTCAGAAGCTTTCCAGGAATAACAATTTTCAAATAAAGTTTCTTTGGATCAGAGAGCTGCACACTAGGGAGCTCAAATCTGAGACTTGACTTACCCAGCACCCTTGGTAATGATGAGAGGAACAGGGAACTCAGGAAGTTCAGTGGACGCCTTGTGTGTATATCTCTTGTTGGGAAGGCCTTCAGATCCCATACACATCACCAAATACTGTTAAAAAATGGTTGAAGGAGGGATCCCTGGGTGGTGCAGCGGTTTGGTGCCTGCCTTTGGCCCAGGAGACCCGGGATCGAATCCCACGTCGGGCTCCCAGTGCATGGAGCCTGCTTCTCCCTCTGCCTGTGTCTCTGCCTCTCTCTCTCTCTCTGTGTGTGTGTGTGTGACTATCATAAATAAATAAAAATTTTAAAAAAATGGTTGAAGGAAACAATTTAGGTGATACAAACAAACTTTAATACTTCATGAAGTGGATGGTCTCTTTTTGGAGAACTATAACATGAGGTAAAAGGCAAGGAGCTTTTGTAGGATAAAGAATAAAAAACAAGGAAGAGAAAAATAGAAAATATCTGATTGGCTGGGGTCACATAGTCAACCTTATTTGGGGTGAGGAAGAACAAGGAAATAATTACAGAGCCCAGAGCCAGCTGACTGGTTATTCATACTTCTGGTCAAGTGGAGCATTTACAGGGACACAAAAGTTTCCCATAGCTAATGTGGCACCTCAAGCATAAGCAGTTCCACCTTGAGTATAGAGTTATTTCTATTTGATATGTGGTGGGTAAGCTAAAGAAGAATCCTCTGAAGGGCATTTACATCCTAATACCTGGAAATTGTGAGTATTACCTTATATAATACCATTTTTGTGTATATGATTAAATATTTTATGGTAGGGAGATAAGCTTTGATTACCAGTGTGGGCTCTAATTGCTGTCACATGCTTCCTTTTAAGGAAAGGCCATAGGGTGATTTGACAACACCCAGAAGAGAAGGGGATGTGAAGGTGGAGTAGAGAGATTTGAAGATGCTGACTTTGAAGACTGGAGTGAAGCCAAGGAATGCTGGCAACCACTTGAAACTGGAAAAAGCATGAGATGAATTCTCCCTTGAAGCCTCTCAAAAGATGGAAGCTGCACTAACACCTTGATTTCAACCCTCTGTTACTGATTTTGGACTGGCTTCGAGAACTGTGAGAGAATTAACTTCTTGTTTCATGTCATCAGATTTGGGGTAATTTGCTGCAGCACCCATGAGAAACTAATATAAGCTGCTATCCAGCCAAATCTGGATCTAATTATATCTGACAAAGAGTCAATGAAGTTTCAAAGTTTTCAAGAAGGTAATTATATCCACTATTATTTATGAGGGATCTCATCTTCATTAATATTGTGAATCGAGTTAAGTGCTCATATAATATTAAGTAATTAAAACCTGTAAAACCTGTAAACCATTTACTTATAAGCATCCAGAAAATAAATAGAATCTTCAGCACTTTTTTTTCAGGATTTTAAGAATCATGATATTCAATTTCATATGTTACAAAATTTCATTAGGCTTATTCCTTTTTAGATTTTCAACTTAATCATGGAGAAGTGACACATCTCTTGAGAAGCACTTGTACTTTCTGTCAGAGTAAAAAATAGCCCTAATGACACACGCACACACAGACAGTGTGGATACAGATCAAAATACATTCTTTTGTTAACAAATGTTGTTGGAAATTGAAAAAACAAACATTTGAAGATATCACTAATTAGAACAAAACATGCAACATGGAAAGTGTGCTATGCAGATTGCTCAAAAATGTAGATACTTAGATTGCCACAGGATTTTTAAAATGGAATACTAAGAGTTCCTCAGGAATATTTTCAGCCTCAAACTCATGCACACACAGATTGCACAACATATATGTGCATGTGTACAGGTGCATGTGATGTGTGTGTATTTATGTATATGTACATGTACATATGACAGGGTAGATACAGCTGAAGAGAGAGTTAGTAAACTTAGAGCAGACGCCCAAGCCCACCTTCCGGCTCTTCCCCGACAATTGCTGTTGACCACAGATCACAGAGAGGGTCAGCTAAGACAGAAATAATTGCGGATCACTGTGAGGACGGCAGAGGAACAGGATCCCCAAGTCACCCGGTCCCACCGACTCACCTGGATAACTATCAAACCATCCTGAACACCTGCGAATCCGACCTGAGGTTTAGAGAGAGAACAGCGGGAATGCCACAGAAAGAAGAGTCTGTGCTTCTAACAAGGTAGGAAGGAGGAGAAAATACAAAAGAATCCAGAGGCGGAGGGGCCCCTGCGAGGAGCCTCGGGGACAGGAGAGCCCTGCCCTGGAGATGCGGGGATTTTAACACCCTCCTCTGCACCAGTTTCCTCCCAGACGGAAAGGCGCTCAGCAGGGAAACTGGGCAGGATCGCAGGAGGGGCAGTGGGGCTCCAGGTTCTGGGGGTCACTAACACAGGAGGGCGCCTGGGGGAGAGCACCCCACACCCCACTGGCCGAGCTCGGTAAAGGGCTGGAGCACGTGCCCTGTGGCTCTGCGTGGAAGGGGCTGCATGGTCCGGGGAGTGAATCCAGTAGCGCAGGCCCCAGATCCCAGGGCACCGGGGGACACAGCCCAGGATCCTGCGCTCCCCCGGGACAGGCGGAGGCGGGGAGGGCACAGGACAGCAAGGACTCCCCCAAGCTGTGCAGATCAGTGCCCCCCATCCCTGGGAGCATCCAGGCCAGCACACTGGGAGACTGTGGTGGTTACTGCAGGAGCTGACTCCAGGGCTGGAGACCTGGGTGCCATCAGTGCGGTTGTTCCTCTTGGTGTCATCCTGTGCCTGGGGGGAGGGGGCGGGGGCGGGCCACCAGGTAACAGGGGCCTTACAGGGTAAACAGCTCCCACTGAGCCATGCACCCAGCAGGGGCCGGGGCAGCTCCCCAGGTGCACACACCTGAGAACCAGCAGAGCAGGCCCCTCCCCCAGAGACCAGCTGGAAGGACAGGGGAAGAGCAAGTTCTTGACTGAGCAGTGCTGGAAAGCTCAGAGCAAGTCGAGGGATTTACAGTATATAGAACCAGAGGGTACCCTGCCTTGTTTTCATCCTTTTTCTAGCACAACTAGTTTTTATATCAAACTGTAAATTTCCATTTTTTTCCCTCTTTTCCCACCTTAACTACATATCTTACCACTCTCCATTTTTAAGATTCTTCCTTTTTGACTTTCATATTTCTACAATTACAGGTCATAGATATATTTACCACTTCCAGATTCCGTTCAACATACTCAACTTAATTTTGGGAGATGCATAAGATATGGTTTTGTTGTTGTTTTGTGTTTTCTCTGCCTATTTTGTTCTACAATGGCGGAAGTTAATACCTTCTAAACATGACCAGCATGCACCCAGAACCAGATGGAACACCATGCTGGTTCATTCTGTGAGATTATATTCTCTCTTCAATCCCATTCTGTCCCCCTCTTTTATCTCATTTATGTTTTGATGATCAATGGTGGGGCCTTCTACAAGTATTTCTGGTTTATATAAATTTGGAACTGAGCATCTTCTAACATACATATTAATATACTCAGAACCAAGAGTATCACCCTCTAGAACTCCTCAGGTAGACTACATTCTCGCTCCACTAGCTTTGTCATCACCACCATCTCTCAGTCCCACCCCCATTTTTTTTCTTTTAGTTTTTCTTTCTTCTTTGGGATTCTTGGCCTTTTATTTCTTATTACTTTGTTTTAAAATTTGAATTTCACTTTAGTGGTCCTTTTGTTTTATTTCATTCTGATCTTTGTTTTCAAATTCTGGTCTCTGACCTCGGCAGAATCATCTAGAGTGAAATTTACTTAGGTCGTTGTTGATATTCTTGACTCAGCCCACTCATACAGTCACTGCACTGAGCAAAATGACTAGAAAGAAGAACTCACTACAAAAGAAAGAATCAGAATCAGTACTCTCTGCCACAGTTACAGAATTTGGATTACAATTCAATGTCAGAAAGCCAATTCAGAAGCACAATTATAAAGCTACTGGTGGCTCTGGAAAAAAGCATAAAGGGTTAAAGAGACTTCATGACTGCAGAATTTAAATTTAATCAGGCCAAAATTAAAAATCAATTAAATGAGATGCCAAACTGGAGGTTCTAATGACAAGGGTTAATGTAGAAGGATGAGTGAGTGACATAGAAGACAAGTTGATGGCAAGGAAGGAAGCCAAGAAAAAAGAGAAAAACAATTAAAAGACCACGAGGAAAGATTAAGGGAAATAAATGATAGCCTCAGAAGGAAAAATCTATGTATAATTGGGGTCCTAGAGAGCACCGAGAGGGCCAGAGGGCCAGAAAGCATATCTGAATGAATCATAGCTGAGAACTTCCCTAATTTGGGGAGCAAAACAGGCATTCAGATCCAGGAGATAGAGAGGTCACTGCAAAAATGAATAAAAACCATTCAACAACTGGACATTTAATAGTGAAACTTGGGAATTCCAAAGATAAAGAGAAAATCCTTAAAGCAGCAAGAGATAAGAGATCCCTAATGTATATGGGGAGAAATATTAGATTAACAGCAGATCTCTCCACAGAGATCTGGCAGGCCAGAAAGGGCTGGCGGGATGTACTCAGGGTCCTAAATGAGAAGAACATGCAGCCAAGAATACTTTATCCAGCAAGGCTCTCATTCAGATTAGGAGAGATAAAGAGCTTCCAAGATAGGCAGAATCTGAAAGAATATGTGACCACCAAACCAGCTCTGCAAGAAATATTAAGGGGAACTCTGCAAAAGAAAGAGGAAGCCCAAAGAAATAATTCACAAAAACAGGGACTGAATAGGTATTATGATGACACTAAATTCATATCTCTCAATAGTAATGCTGAACATGAATGGGCTTAATGATCCCATCGAAAGATGCAGGGTTTCAGACTAGATAAAAAAGCAGGACCCATCTACTTGCTGTCTACCAGAGACTCATTTGAGACCTAAGGACACCACCAGCCTGAAAATGAAAGGGTGGAGAACAATTTACCACTCAAATGGTCCTCAAAAGAAAGCAGGAGTAGTAATCCCCATATCAGATAAATTAAAGTTTATCTCCAATATGGTAGTAAGAGATGAAGAAGGACACTATATTATACTGAAAGAGTTAATCCAACATGAGGACCTAATAATCATGAATATTTATGCCCATAAAGGGGGAGCCACCAAGTATATCAATCAATTAATAACCAAAGGAAAGACGTACTTAGATAATAATACACTTATACTGGGAGACTTCAACATGGTGCTTTCTGCAAATGACAGATTTTCTAAGCACAACATCACCAAAGAAATAAGAAATGATACACTGGACCAGATAGATTTCACAGAAATTTACAGAACTTTACATCCAAACACAACTGAATACACATTCTTCTCAAGTGCACATGGAACTGTCTCCGGAATAGACCACATACTGGGTCACAAATCAGGTCTCAATCAATACCAAAAGATTGGGATCATCCCCTGCATATTTTCAGACCATAATGCTTTTAAACTTGAACTCAATCAAAAGAAGAAATTTAGAAGAAACTCAAACACGTGGAGATCAAAGAGCATCCTGCTAAAAGATGAATGGGTCAACCAGGAAATTAGAGAAGAATTAAAAAGATTCATGGTAACTAATGAGAATGAAGATACAACCGTTCAAAATCTTTGGGATACAGCAAAAGCAGTCCTAAGAAGGAAATACCTCACGATACAAGCATCCCTCAAAAAATTGGAATAAACTAAAATACACAAGGTAACCTCACACCTAAAGGAACTGGAGAAAGAACAGCAAATAAAAACTACACCAAGCAGGAGATGAGAGTTAATAAAGATTTGAACAGAACTCAATAAAATGGAGACCAGAAGAACTGTGGAACAGATCAACAAAACCAGGAGTTGGTTCTTTGAAAGAATTAATAAGATATATAAACCATTGGCCAACCTTATTAAAAAGAAAAAAAAAGACAAATTAATAGAATCTTGAATGAAAGAGGAGAGATTACAATCAATACCAAGGAAATAGAAACATTTTAAAAACTTACTATAAGCAGCTATACGCCAATAAATTAGGCAATCTTGAAGAAATGGACGCATTTCTGGAAAACCATAGACTACCAAAACTGTAACAGGAAGAGATAGAAAACCTGAACAGGCCGATAACCAAGGAGGAAATTGAAGAAGTCGTCAAAAACTTCCCAAGACACAAAATTCCAGGGCCAGATGGCTTCCCAGGGGAACTCTAGCAAATGTTTAAAGAAGAAACAATACCTATTCTACTAAAGCTGTTACAGAAGATAGAAAGGGATGGAATACTTCCACACTCATTCTATGAGGCCAGCATCACCTTAATTCCAAAACCAGACAAAGACCCCACCAAAAAGGAGAATTACGGACCAATATCCCTGATGAGCACAGATGAAAAAATTCTCACCAACATAGTAGTCAATAGGATCCAACAGTACGTTAGGAAGATTATTCACCATGACCAAATGGGATTTATCCCCGGGATGCAAGGCTGGTTCAACACTCATAAAGCAATCAACGTGATAGATCATATCAACAGGAGAAAAACAAGAACCATTTGATCCTCTCAATAGATGCAGAGAAAGCATTTGACAAAATACAGCATCCATTCCTGACCAAACTCTTCAGAGTGTAGGGATAGAGGAAACATTTCTCAGCATCTTAAAAGCCATCTACAAAAAGCCCACAGCAAATATTATTCTCAATGGGGAAAAACTGAGAGCCTTTCCTCTAAGATCGGGAACAAGACAGGGATGTCCACTCTCACCACTGCTATTCAACAGAGTACTGGAAGTCCTAGCCTCAGCAACCAGGCAACAAAAAGAAATAAAAGGCATTCAAATTGGCAAAGAAAAAAAAATTGGCAAAGAAGAAGTCAAACTCTCCCTCTTTGCAGATGATATTATACTGTATATAGAAAACCCCAAACACTCTACCCCAAGATTGCAAGAACTCATACAGCAATTCGGCAGCATGGCAGGATACAAAATCAATGCCCAGAAGTCAGTGGCATTTCTATACAATAACAATGAAACTGAAGAAAGAGAGATTAAGGAGTCAATGCCATTTACAATAGCACCCAAAAGCATAAGATACCTAGGAACAAACCTAACAAAGAGGTAAAGGATCTATACCCTAAAAGCTACAGAACACTTCTGAAAGAAATTGAGGAAGACACAAAGAGGTGAAAAAATATTCCATGCTCATGGATTGGAAGAATTAACATTGTGAAAATGTCTATGCTACCCAGGGCAATTTATATGTTCAATGCAATCCCTATCAAAATACCATGGACTTTTTCAGAGAGTTGGAATAAATCATCTTAAGCTTTGCGTGGAATCAGAAAAGACCCCAAATAGTGAGGGGGCTATTGAAAAAGAAAACCAGAGCTGGGGCATCACAATGCCAGATTTCAGGTTGTACTCCAAAGCTGTGGTCATCAAGACAGTGTGGTACTGGCACAAAAACAGACACATAGATCAATGGAACAGAATAGAGAACCCAGAAATGGACCCTCAACTCTATGGTCAACTAATATTTGACAAAGTAGGAAAGACTATTCACTGGAAAAAGGACAGTCTCTTCAATAGATGCTGCTGGGAAAATTGGGCAGCCACGTGTGGAAGAATGAAACCAGACCATTCTCTTATACCAGACACAAAGATAAACTCAAAATGGATGAAAGATCTAAATGTGAGACAAGAATCCATCAAAATCCTAGAGGACAACACAGGCAACACCCTTTTTGAACCTGGCCACAGCAACTTCTTGCAAGATACATCTATGAAGGTAAGGGAAAGAAAAGCAAAAATTAATTATTGGGACTTAATCAAGATAAAAAGCTTCTGCACAGCAAAAGAAAAGTCAACAAAACTAAAAGACAACCTACAGAATGGAAGAAGCTATTTGCAAATGACATATCAGATCAAGGGCTAGTATCCAAGATCCATAAAGAACTTATTAAACTCAACAACAAAGAAACAAACAATCCAATCATGAAATGGGCAAAAGACATGAACAGGAATCTCACAGAGGAAGACATAGACTTGGCCAACAGGCACGTGAGAAAATGCTCTGCATCACTTGCCATCAGGGAAACACAAATCAAACCACAATGAGATCCCACCTCACACCAGTGAGAATGGGGAAAATTATCAAGGCAGGAAACCACAAATGTTGGAGAGGATGCGGAGAAAGGGGTACCCTCCTGCACTGATGGTGGGAATGTGACCTGGTGCAACCACCAGAGTGGAAAACTGTGCGGAGGTTCCTCAAAGAGTTAAAAATAGACCTGCCCCACGACCCAGCAATTGCACTGCTGGGGATTTACCCCAAAGATGCAGATGCAGTGAAACGCCAGGACACCTGCACCCCGATGTTCATAGCAGCAAGGTCCACAGTAGCCAAACTGTGGAGGGAGCCTCGGTGTCCATCGACAGATGATGGATAGAGAAGCTGTGGTCTCTGTATACAATGGAATATTCCTCAGCCATTAGAAACGACAAATACCCATCATTTGCTTCGACGTGGATGGACCCGGAGGGTATGATGCTGAGTGAAGTAAGTCAGTTGGCGAAGGACAAACATTATATGGTCTCATTCATTTGGGGAATATAAAAAATAGTGAAAGGGAATAAAGGGGAAAGGAGAGAAAAATGAGTGGGAAATATCAGTGAGGGAGACAGAACATGAGAGACTCCTAACTCTGGGAAACAAACAAGGGGTAGTGGAAGGGGAGGTGGGTGACTGGGTGATGGGCACTGAGAGGGGCACTTGATGGGATGAGCACTGGGTTATATTCTATGTGTTGGCAAATTGGACTCCAATAAAAAATATACAAAAAATAGGTTGCGAGTCATAGAGGACTGAGGAGGCATTATACACATTTAATGTTTTTTACATAGCTAGAGATAATTGGGTAGTGAAAGTATTTGTGAGATATGAGCTTGACCTTTTCTTAGAAATAAAAAAAATTGTTTTCAGTTTTAAAAAGCCAAATTACTCCCAATTATTACCAATAAAAAAAAATTCTCACACCACATTAAGGGTAATACAACCAACGTGTTGCCATAAAAACGCAAATGAGCAAAAGCGTCCAGAAAAAAATGATTATAATCAAGGATAATATTCTTTGAATTCATCTTTAAATTGTCTTATTGAGGAATCCCTGGGTGGCGCAGCGGTTTGGCGCCTGCCTTTGGCCCAGGGCGCGATCCTGGAGACCCGGGATCGAATCCCACGTCGGGCTCCCTGCATGGAGCCTGCTTCTCCCTCTGCCTGTGTCTCTGCCTCTCTCTCTTTCTCTCTGTGTGACTATCATAAATAAGTAAAAATTTTTAAAAAAATTGTCTTATTGAGCTACAAGTGATCTGTAAAAACCTATATGTATTTAATTATACAACTTGGTAAATTCGGAGATAAGTATACATCTGTGAAACCATCACCACTATCTATGCTATTAATATCCATCATCTCCTGAAGTTTCACTCCACCCTGTTTATTATTTTTTTATAAGTGGAATTGTTTTGGTGAATGGTGGTAAAATTAAGATATTTTCAGACAAACATAGAATGTAGTACAATTATGAAAATAGTTTTCTCCTTTGTTAGGTTTATATGTCAATATCAAGAAGCAGAATAAAACTAAAATCTGAACAATAGCATATAATTCTGTAAAAGCAACTTAAAAGCAAAGACAAAAGAAACAATTAAAAATACATTTTAAGAATTAAATCCATAAATACCATAAAGAATTATTTGTGTAGATAAATGAAAATAAATGTAGTAAGTTAGATGCATTTCTTAAAGTTCTGCATATGTCAGTATATCTAAAAGATAAAGTTCAGAAAAGTCAAAGTAAATTAATAGCAATAAGAAGATGAATGAGGCAAAAAATCAGGAATATGAAGACAGTATATCACTATCAGATGAAACAGAGTTGAAGTAAAAAAAAGGTAATGATCCCATATATTTGAGAAGTGGTTAAATTGGTAAGACAAAAGATTTCTAAACATGTTATGTATCAAAAAGCAAAACATTAGTAATTAATATACAAGGAGATACAGAAGTATACAAAATAGGTGAAGGGAATTAAGATGTACAATCTTTCAATTATCAAATAAATAAAACACGAGGAGGGATAGTGCAATGTACAGTGTGGGGAATATATTCAATTCTATTCTAAAAACATGGTATGGTCACAGATGATAACTAGACACTTAGCGATCATATACAAATACTGGATCATTATATCGTACACCTGACCCTAATATAATATTGTATGTCAATTATACTTCAACAACAGAACATGCAATGGACCCTTGAACATCAAAGGTTTGAACTGCATGGGTCCACTGACGCGTGGATTTTTTTTCAATAAATACAGTACTATAAATATATTTTCTCTTTATGATTTTCTTAATAATATTTCTTTTCTCCAGCTTACTTTGTTGTAAGACTACAGCGTATAATACATATAACATACGAAATATGTATTAATTGACTGCTTATGCTATTGGTAAGGTTTTCATTCAGGTCAACAGCAGTCTATTGGTAGTTATGTTTTTTAAGAGTCAAAAGTTATATGCAGATTTTCAACCACACAAAGGTTGGTGCCCCCATCCCCTGTGTCGGTCAAGAGTCATCCTTATATGTAATGTTTGAATGACAAAAATATAAACTCGATCAAAATGTCAAGTGCATTACTCAGTTTGCAGTGCAGTGTCCATTATATTTTATTCAAATATGCATAAAATAATTACAAATATGACCAAATTCTTGATAATAGAATTTCAAAAAATAAAATATTAGAGCATTAATCTCCGATTACATTGACAGAATCATAATAGTCACAACAAAGACATAACAAAAATATGTTAACTAAGATAAAATCTCTAGTCATTGAGTCAATGAAAAAATTACAATGGTGATTACAATATACTTAGACTAAAAAATGATAAAATATAAAATTTTTCATTGAAATTTAATATTTAGAGGAAAAGTAATAGCTTTAAGGATTTTCTTTTTATCAAGAAAGAGCAAACAAAAACAAATGATCATAGTACCCAATTTATTACCAGATAATTAAAAAATTCTCATGGAAATGCTGAGGTCACTTCATCTTCAACTCTGTGTTTTTTGCCTCGGCATCCAACATTTAAGTTCCTTGTGTACTCTCGATGTTTGTCAAACTATATATTCTTTTTAAGATATTTATTTTCTTAATATTTTTCTTAATTATTTTTCTCTTAGTATTTTTCTTAATTATTTTTTCCCTCACAGATACTGTCCCAACCTAAATAGAAATATAATGTAAAGTTCCTATTACTACAAATAGAGGTTACATTCCACAGCTTTCTATGAAATTTCTTTGTACAATAAAATAGTAAGCTTTAAAAATATGATGGGTAAAAATAATTCCTTTATAATTATGCCTTTTTATTTTTATTTTTTAGAAGATTTTATTTATTATTTATTCTTTCTTAATGGCTGAATCATTTTGCATCCCATTTTGCACTTCCTTTTTTTTTTTTTTAAAGGTTTTATTCATTTATTTACGAGAGACAGAGATTGAGAGAGAGAGAGAGAGATAGGCAGAGGGAGAAGCAGGTTCCCTGCGGGGAGGCAGCCCATAGTATGTGTCTTTTAGAACTGATTTGATTAGGTTCATTTATGGCTTCTAATTTATCTATTTACCTATCTATTTTAATAGCATTTTTTCAACCCAAAGTTATATCTTTTATTTTATTTTAAGTTATATCTTTTAAAATAAAGCTTTATCATTGAAAATCTACTAAAATTTCACAATGTCTTGCAAATCAATGCCACATAACTATTCTATTATTTTCTCTCTTCATAGCTTTTTGAGTATATTTTAATTAAGTTTAGTTTTCTTTCAGTCTCTCCTGAAAGCACTTCATCATTTGCTGTCTTACTTCAGTGTCATTTCCATTTCTACTTATTTGCTACTATCACCTTTTCCCTCAGGAAGTAGGCTGTGTGCAAAGGCATGATCTTCAGAGAACAAAGTTGGCTTTAAAATACCTTCTCTGCTACCATTCAATATCACTTGAGAGGCTTGTCGAATACTAATGTTTACTCAGGTAAATAATAAATAGTTAAACATTACTGGACTTGTTTCAAACATTTTTCATGGTTTTAAATCTTTTTACAGCATAAACATACATATTATGTAATCAAGGATTTGTACAGCTAATATAATGATTTCAAATTTTCAGCTACAAAATAAGCTAGGCAAAATTATTGGAGCATTTTTTGTTGTTTTTGTTAGGCTTTTAGACCGAATATATATATATATATATATATATATATATATATATATATATATATATTATATATTATATATGTTTTTTAAAATTTTTATTAAGTGAGCCCTTGTATTTTAGGTTGTTGCATCCCATTACTATGTTTAGTCATGAAAATGTAGCTACGAATTAATATCAGCTATAACAATTTTTCTTGGACTAAATGAATCTCTCTCATTTCAAGCTTAGAAATACAACTTAATATGATAGTAATTTCTTTGACATTAAATAAAGGTATCTTAGAAACATTTACTGGTGGCTTTAAGGAGGGATATAATTCTAAAGCAACAATCTTTAAAAAAATATTTAATTAATGTATTTATTTATGAGAGACTTAGAGAGTCAGAGACACAAGCAGAAGGAGAAGCGGGATCCCTGCAGGGAGCCCGATTTGGGACTCGATCCCAGGACCCTGGGATCACCACCTGAGCCGAAGGGAGATGCTCAACCGCGGAGCCACCCAGGTGTCCCTAAAGCTGCAATCTAACAACGCTTAAAATTGTGAGAATTAAGCAGCTCATTTTAGGAGCCATTGGCCACTATGTGCGTGTGTGTGTGCATGTTAAACAGAGAAGAAAGAAACAGAGGTGACAGAGAGAAAATGTGAGGAAGAAAAAGAGAATGTGAATGATTGATTGATGGTTCTGAATTTGAAGTGTGTTTTTGCCCCAGTCTTTCATATCTGATACATCTTATAAGAGGTTTTGAAGAATGTTCAAGGCCAAACTTTCATCAAAGTCAAGCACAGAACTGGTACTGCAGTTTGTCCTGATAAAGAGAACCAAGATGCAGAGGATGCTTTATTTTGGTTCCTGAATTATCAAATTAAATATCTTTAAATGCATGCTTATAAATATGAGCTCCTTTCATAGTGTATGTTCTTAACTTTTCCTATATGATCATGTGCTCTGCAATGTTTCATGTAAACACAATGATATATAACATTGCTTACTGATAAAAGAAGTGTTAAAACATATTTGCAATTTAACAAGTTTATTTGAGCAAAAATCAGCTTGGATTGGGCAATGCCAAACCAGAAGTGGTTACAGTCCTCTGCCCACAGGAACCAGGGAGGAACGACTTATATTAAGAAAGGTGGGGATCCCTGGGTGGCGCCACGGTTTGGCGCCTGCCTTTGGCCCAGGGCGCGATCCTGGAGACCCGGGATCGAATCCCACGTTGGGCTCCCGGTGCATGGAGCCTGCTTCTCCCTCTGCCTGTGTCTCTGCGCCTCTCTCTCTCTCTCTCTCTGTGACTATCATAAATAAATAAAAATTAAAAAAAAAAAAAAAGAAAGGTGGATACAAAGAGAGGAAATTATTTTATTGACTGAAGCTTAAATCCCACTTGGGTATCTGAGATTGGTTGTTCTTAGGTTTCCATTTTGTGACCTTGAGGCATCTATGGGCTTAGATTTTGGGTTACTTATGTGGATCAGCATGGCATCAAAGCCGCCTCAGTCTAATGACCTCCCTGATCAACAGATGTTAGTATCTGAAACACACTAATCATGAGTCTAGATTTTAGAGATGGCTGATGCCAAATTATTAAAGTATTAAAATATGTTGACATAAGAGTTAATTAATTGACATAGAATTTTAGAATAATTTTCCTTATTCAAGATATGTGGCTGTTCTGGGAAAAAAACATTCTGGGCTCCGGCGATCATACATATTTGAGGTTTATGAATCCAACAAAACCAAAAGCCTAATAAACTACAGAATAGAACTATAGTTTGACAGCATTGTCTGGTCCTGGGACTAATACCTCTCGGTTCTATTCTGATTCTGGAGAGAGACGCATTTTCTTACAGAAATGTGTTTTCATTTAACTTAGGTAGATTCCTAGGACTAAAAATTAGTAGGTTATACACTCATACTGATTTTTAACTTTTAATTTTTTTTAGAGGGGGGGAGGAGGAGGAGGAGGAGGAGCGGAGCCAGCCGCGCCCCCCTCAACTTTTAATTTTAAAATCACATACTTAGAACTTGCATTTCTGCTATCATTGTTTTGTAGTGTTCAATGTACAATCCCTGTAGTTCCTTTGTTAAATTTATTCCAAAATCTTTTATTCCTTTTGGTGCTATTGTGAATGGAATTTTTTCTTGTATCCTGTGAAGGTACTCATATGAAATCCTGAATCATGTCACTTGTGAAGTAAGCCAGTTTTACTTTTTTTTTTTCTTCCTTTCTTTTATGGCTGTTTTCATTTGTTTCTTTGTTTATTGTTTCTCCCTTTTTGCATTGGCTGGAACCCTTAGTGCAACATCAACTAGAGGCAGTGAGAGACTGGACCATCATGTTCTCTTTGGAACAAAAATCAGTTTTGTAAGTAGGATGTGAGCTCTAGGTGATTGTCATGCATTTTTTTTTCATTTTAATTTTTGTTTTCTTTTTCCAGTAGGTGGTTTTTATCCTAAAGATAAAGGATGAAGGCCTAAAACGTTCCTTCTTTTTTTTTCCTTGTTTCTTGAGAATATTGTCCCGAATAAGTTTGGGATTTGTCAAACGCTCCTTCATTTTTTTGAGATGACCATGTGACTTTTGTCATTCTTTTAAGCAATTTGATAAATGACATTAAATTACTTTTTATGTCAAGCCATATTTGCCTTCTTGGACTAAATATCACTTGGAAATGGTTCAAAAATTGTTATGTACATTGCTGTATTCAACTTGCTATATTTTATAGAATTGTTGATTTATGTTTATCAGAGGTCCCTGTCTGTATTACTTTTATTTTCTCATGATGTCTTGGTGTTGCACTGGTGTCAGGATAGTACTGATTTAGTAGAACAATGCAGGAAGTGTTCACTCCTCTTCTGTATTCTCTAAGACTTTTTATGAAGACTGCTATTATTTTTTCATTAAATATTTTATATATTCTAGCAATGAACTCATCAGGGCCTGGGACATTTTGTGGAGAGATTCTTAATTAGTAATTCAATTTATTTACTTGTTGTGGCTGTATAATAATATTCTCTTCTTGAAAAAAATCAGTTTCAGTAATTCCTATTTTTTTTAGAAATATGTCCAATTCATCAAGTTGTCTTGTTTGTTGACATACAATTGCTTATAGCTTCCTGTTATAATGCTTTTAATTTCTTCACAGTTCATTGCAATACCTTCTTTTTAAAGTTTGATTTTAGTATTTTTTCCCTCCTTTTCACTTTGTCAATCTGGTTAAGGTTTTTCAATGTTGTTGATCTTTAGAAAGTATTAAATCTTTTTTATTTATATTCTCTATTTTTTTTCACTTTTCCACTTTAACGATTTTAATATTTGTTTGCCTGCTTATATTGGGTTTAGTTCTTTTACCAATTTCTCAAGATTGCAATTGATTTTGAGTTAGTTCTTTGCTTTTACTATAGGCATTTAAAACATGTTATGAACTGAATTCTATCTCCCCCGAAGTTCATATGTTGAGCCCTAATACCCAGTGTGCCTGTATTTGGAGATATTTTTAAGAAGGTCATTAAGGTTAGATGACATTATAAGAATGGAGATCTAATCCAATAGGAATGGTGCCCCTTTTAGAAGAGGAAGAGACGCCAGAGATATGCATGCACAGATGAAAGGCCCTGTGAAAACAGCAAAAAAACAGCCTTGACAAGCCAATGAGATAGGGCACGGGAGAAACCAAATCTGCCATATCTGGTAGTCCTGCATCTCCATCCTCCAGAGCTGGGAGAGAAAAAGCTTCTAGTATTTAAACTATCCATTATGTGGCCTTCTGCATGGGAGCCTGAGCATACTCATACTGAGCTATATATTTTTCCTGTAAGTATTCCTTTAGCTGCATCCCATTTATTGTGATATGTCGTGGTTTTGTTTTCATTTAGCTCATAACATTTTCTGTATTCCCTGTGATTTCCTCCTGAACCCCGGCATTATTTTTAAGTGTGTTGCTTAATTCTCATCTTTGCTTGTCGATTTCCCTAATTTCCTGATTTTGTTGCTGTCTAATCTAATTCCGACTTGGTCGGAGAACATACTTTGTATGATTTCAAAGATTTTTACATTTATGGAGGCTTGTTTTACAACTTACCATACGGTCTATATTGGAGAATGTTCTTTATCAGCTTCAGAAGAATAAGTTTTCTCCTTTTGCTGGGTAGAGTGCTCTATAGATATTACTTAGGTCTGTTTGGTTCACAGTGTTTAGAAGTCTTCTGAATACTTACCATTTTTTTTCTGACTTATTTTTACTCATCCCTAGGAGACAGTTATTTATGTGTCTTAGTGTTATTGCTAATTTGCCAATCTTTCCAATCTATTCTATCAGGTTTTATTCATGTATTTGGGGTCTCATTTGTTAGGTGCACATATATTTATAACTTTTATATCTTCATGATATAAATTGGCCCTTTAACATTGTAAACTGTCTTTTATCTTAGGTATTTTTTTTCTTTTTGTCCAATGTATACATATTTTTTCAGATATTAGCAGTCACTCAAGGTTTTTTATGGTTACTGTCTGATAACATTTTTCCTATATTTTATTGCCAATTTATTTCTGTCTTCAAATATGTGAACTGTATGCTTCTTTTATTTATTTATTTTTAAGAAAGCTTTCCTTTTTTTTCTTAAGACTTTATTTATTTATTCATGAGAGACCCAGAGAGAGACACACACACACAGGCAGAGGGAGAAGCAGGTTCCCTGCAGGGAGCCCTAGCGGGACTCGATATCAGAACCCCGGGATTACACCCTGAGCCAAAGGCAGATGCTTAACCACTGAGCCACCCAGGGGTCCCCGTGTGCTTCTTTTAAACAGCCAGCATGGAGTTATATCTTGCTTTTTATTCAGTCAGACAAATATGTCTTCAGTTTACAGTGTTATTCCATTCACATTTAATATCATTACTGATGTGGTTGGATTCATGCCTGTCATTTTATTGATGAAAATATACATAAATTGTGTATGAATATATACAATATACAAAAATGTAAATTACATATAAAATATATACAAATCTGTTATATCTCCTTTTTACCAGCTCCCCAGCTTCTTTTATACTTAAGTGGATATTTTTAGTATACCATTAACATTTTTCTTGTTTCATTTATGCTTTATTCTACCCTGAGTTACTTTCTTTGAGGTTGCTTTAGGGATATATAAAATATATAAATATAAAATATCTATATATGTAACTATAACACCTATATCTATGGAAGTAATATATTTGAAAATGATAGTCCTAGGAGGGTGGTCACTATATATATATATATACATACATTTTTTCATATCTTTAAAACCAGTTCAGATATGAAGAGATTTCAGAAAAGAGAAATTATATTTATCATCAATTACAGAACTCTACATAATTACTATTTCTAGCACTCTATTTCTTCTTGTGGTTATGAGTTACTTACTGATGTCTGATGGTGTTTTTTATAAGCCTCAAAATATAATTTTATAATTATTGTTTCACACAATTTTCTTTTAAATTTGTTAAAACAGTAGTTATATTGCCTCTTACAATTATCTACATAACTACCTTTCTAAATGATCTTTATTTCCTTGAGAGGATTTCATTTGCCATCTAATGTCATTTTCTATTATCTGGAATAATTTCCTGTAGCACTTCTTCTAGAATAGTCCATTATGAAAGAATTATCGTCTGTTTACCTATGGATATCTTTATTTCACTTTTGAAGGATAATTACACTAGATATGAAACTATTGGTTGATACTTTTTTCTTTCTTCTGTGCTCTGAATATGCCATCTCACTGTCTTCTGACTCCCACTGCTATTTCCGGGCAGCTACTATTCTTAGCTCCCCATGCCTGTAGGACTTTGCTTTCCTCTTATGTTAAGGTTTCCTTCTATCCTGTGCCTTTACAATGTGACCGTGAGGAGTCTAGTTGGAAATCTCTTTCCACTACTTGAAATTTGCTGAGCTTATTGGAAATACAGATAAATTATTTTCATCAAATTTGGGAATTTTGTGCTTCTATATCTTCTTTCCTCTTTATCTCCATTATGCATATGTTTGTGGATATCTCATATCATCTAGGAGTTCCTATTTACTATTCTCCATTCCTTTTCTTTTCTTTTCTTTTCTTTTTTTTCTTTTTTCTTTTCTTTTCTTTTCTTTTTTTCTTTCTTTTCTTTTTTTCTTTTTTCTTTTTTCTTTTCTTTCTTTTCTCTTTCTTTTCTTTTCACAGGATAGTCCCTATAAAGACACTCTAGCTTGTTGATTCATTCTTCTTCCATTTCAAATCTGTTGATCTTCTCTGGTAAATTTATATTTCAGTTATTGCAATTTTTTAACTCTAGAGAATCCATTTGGCTGTTTTTAAAATGCTTATCTCTGTATTGATTGTTTTCTATTTGATGAGTCATCATTGCCATACATTCCTTTAGTTATTTAATTGTGGTTTATTTCAGTTCTTTGGAGATATTTCTAACTTCTTGATAATTTCAACATGTAAGACCCCTCAGACAATTGTTTTTTGTTGATTTCTCTTTTTTTCCTGTGTTAAATTTTCCTGTTTATCCTTTTGCACATCTAACTTTTTTGATGCTGTTATTGTTGAAAACTGGACATTTTAGATGACATGTCATAACAAATATTGACTCTGGCTTCCCATTCTAGGGTGGTGCCTGTCACTCTTTTGATCGTTGTTTCCTTAGCAACTTGCCTTGCTCAAATGTGTGTAGTCTATTACCCTCACAGTTTGCCTCTGTTTATTTTTTGTCCTTTTAGTCTTATTATTAGTCTAGCCAGTTTCCAGGGTTGTCGTTTGATTGGTATTGCTCAGTTGTCAGCCAATGATTCAGAAGGAATTCTGTTTAAACATCTTGAGCCAGTTAAGCGTTTTACCGCCTGCCAGTGGAGCTGTACATAGGTTAGGGAATGCATTACAGATTAAAAGAGAGTGTAGAAATAAACATTTTGCAGGCACTACCTCCTTCATTCACAAGGCTCCACTTTTATCCATAGATGAGGTGCTGACTGGTCTCTCTTGAGCATGAGTTTAGCTTTGTGCATGCACTAATTTTCCATAGAAACATGGATAAGTGGAATATTTGACACTATTGGGCTCTCTTTCTCCAGGTCTCCCTTCTAAATTCATGATTTGTTTGTTATTTGATGTTTTGCTCCAACTGGTATAGAAATATCAGTATAGTTATTATGGCCTACACTGATTATTTGCTATTATAATTATTATCATTTTTGGTAACATCTCTGGGAGTGAAATCTTCCATGCTTTGATTCCAGTAGAGTTATCTCCTTCTTCACCAGTTCTATCTGCCTCACCCTTGTAGAACTAAGAAGTCCTGAAAAGCTAGGGTAAGAAGTACTGGGAGTGGGCCAGACAAAACACTATATACTTCCATTCTCCTTACTGTAAATCAGATTTTAAATAGGTTCTTTGTCCTATGACTTCTTTCAATTTCCTGAGGCTTTATTTATTATTATTACTGTTTTTTAAAGGAGGTTCTACGCTCAGCATGGAGCCCAGTGTGTGGCTTGAACTCATGACACTGAGATCAGGATCTGAGCTGAGATTAAGCGTCAGACACAAAACCAACTGAGCCACCCTGGCGCCACAATTTCTAGAGTCTTTTAAATGGTTGTTTGAAAAATTCTGCCCAGTTTTGTCATTGTTCTTTTTAGACAGGATTTGCTAAACCCTCATTTAGCCATTCTGGAAGTCACTTATGCCCTTTTAATTTTTGTAATCCCAGAGTCTCTCATGGCGATGGTGGTAATTTACTATCATTCATCAGATTTGTAATTTGTAAGTGTCTGAGCCAGATAAACTTATTTTCCTGGTTTTTATTTATTTATTTTGTGTTTGTTTCTGGTTTTTTTTTTTTTTTTTTTTTTGGTTTTCATTGATTCTTTTTGAAGATGTAAGAAACTATGTTGTAATGGTCAGTTCTTTGTATTTAGATTTATAATATCACTTTCTAGAAATTATTAGTTTCTGTGTCTACAGAATGCTCTGTAGTTTTATTTTTTTTATTTTTTTTTAGTTTTATTTTTTAAACCTACATACTGTTATTCCAATTTGCACATATCTATGAAATGATAGATTTAAAGATTTTTTTTTTTGCAAAATACGAAAAACTGCATTGACTTAAAAATTATTTCTGTAATACAACATATTCACTCTCTCCCTTTTTAGAAAATATCTATCTCATGTTTCAATATTATATTTCTGGTTTTTGTTGAGGTGAGCCAATGATATTATTATCAGGAAATACACGATTTTGAGATGATCTGAAATCTGAGAGAGCCTTCCTCATCTAACAGAATCTAAAGTTTCTTTGTTACATTGATTTTCACAGGATGCAACTTTCCTCTTAGCTACTAAACCTCAGAATATTTCTTTTTAGCCACTTCATGAACATTTCCATATAAACTCATTTCACATTTTGGTTGCCACTCATTTGGTTGGTTATGATCTTTTTATTTTGAATCACATCTTCTTTTTTCCCCCTGATTGTGTGTGGAGAAAACATTTTAGAATGCAATGGCAAATCATTTTATTTATGTATTCACTTATTATTTCATCCAGGAATATTATTAGATATATACTATGTACCAGCATAGTGCTGTGCTCAGGGGCTATCCTGACAAATAAACACTTTCCCTGAATGTGTATCTATAGTTAAAAAAAAATGGGATGCACAGACATCTAATTTCCAGAAAACTGAAACAGGTTGCATTAAATATACATATTACTTTGTCTGTTATGAAGTTTTAATGTGCATCTGATATTAGCTACCTAAAATTCTTAGATATAATTGGAGATCAGCTTCAATTTTAATGCCAACTCTGAAAGGAAAAAGCCTAAATTTTAGTGCAGCCTAAGAAGTCATTTTTATACAGACATACAACTATAAATATTTAAGTCCATATGATAGGATAATGATGTTTATTAGATTTTATAAGATCTATAAGAATAGCATACTTGTGGCCTTTTCTAGAATTTTTTAAATGAAATCACTTAAATTCTGAATGTTAGGTTTTACATTGTCAAAACAGCATGGTATGCATTATGCTCTTCCAAGAGTAATATTTTGGGGGGAAGATAACATGAAAAAAATAAGCATTTAAAAACGAAGATAGCAAATTAATTTGGATTGTTACAAAAGTACCAAAGTCATTTTATTTATTATGTTTCTTGTCATCTCAATGTTAGGTATATTATGTACTATTTTTAAATTTTTAATATGATAACGAACTTTACAAATATAGCAATAACATAAACCAAACCCAGCTTTTGTATTAAAAATGTGTCTTTTAATTCTTTTAACAAATCACTCATTTCATTGTAATCAGTAAGTCTAAGTTGGACGCATCTTTTTTTTAAAAAATGCTTTCTAAGGAAAGGAGGAAGATTGTGGGCACTGTTATTTCAGGACAAAATATACAAAACCTCTCTAGTACTCCAAGTTTTAACTGTGGTCCTCTAATTTTGAGCTCTTCACTGTGATGACAGAGTCTATTCTTTCCAAAAGCTTCTGCCTTCCTCTGCTGCCACTTCTGCCCATAGTTCTTGTTACTCTGTCAGTTTCTCCTTTGCTAAATTTAAAACTGAATAATGAGGTCACCCACAGGGCCTCCTTCTCCTAGGACTTTTGAAAGCTAAGACTTTTTTAATGTTCAAACCGTGTCTCAAATTCAATTCTTATGATGACATCATGACACTGAATAAAAATAAGAATGGCTTGTCTGGAATTTTATTTTAAATTTTAATAAATGTATTTCATGGTAGTTTGATTTTTGTTTGGTGAGAATTTTTGTTAAACGGTGTAAGAAGTCTGATTTTTATTTGAGTACACTCTCTTTGAACAGATTATTTTTTTTCTTAGAGATGCTGTTTATTTTTAAATTCTCATATGGTAAGATTGGCCTTTTTTATATATATATATATATATATATATATATATATATATATATATATATATACAGGCCTGTGAATTTTAAAACATGTATAAATTCATGTAACCGCCAGCACAGTCACGATACAGTATAAATTCCAACATCCCCCCAGATTACCTCATGCTGTCCCTTTATACTCACACCTGCCCCCCTAACCCTGGCAACCACTGATCCCTTCTCTATCTAGTTTAGTTTTGTTTTTTGAAGAATATCACATAAGTGGAATTATAAAGTATAATTTGAGGCTGGCTTTTTGTACTCAGTGTAATACCTTCTTGTACTCAGTGTACTACCTCTCAAATTATATACCATAATTTGTTATTTTATGTTTTTGGAATATCATAGTATGGTTGTACCACGGTTTATTAATTATTTTAATGGAAAATTTTTATTTTATTTTAAAAATGTTATTAAATTTTTAAAATTTTAATTCCAGTATCATTAACATACAATGTTATATTAGTTTCAGGTGTACTATAGATTACTCAGGGCTCATCATAAGTGTACTCTTAATCCCATTCATATATTTCACTCATCCCCCACCCCCCCACTTCCTCACTGGCAACTATTAATTTGTTTTCTATAGTTAAGAGTCTGTTTCTTGATTTCTCTCTCTCTCTCTCTCTCTCTCTCTCTCTCTCTCTTCCCTTTTGAACAGATCCTTAAATGGATTGGAATTGTTCTTGTTTTTAATAGTATGTGGGTCTTTACATTTTTTAAAGAGATGAACACAGATGTATTATTTCTAAGAGTTTACTTGAATTACTGTCTTATTTTTGGAAAACATTTCATCTTTAATTAAAGAAAACCTGGTATTTTTTCTGGTAATGTTCTAAATTTATATGCACAGTAAGATGACAAATGCCTTTTTCAGAAAGGATAATGAGCACATGAAGAAGATATAGACTATTCCCTTTAGGTTATATAGAAAACCAACATCTATAAACATAGTATCTGACATGTTTAGTTCAGGTCTGTTTCTGATAGGCTCAACAACACTTCCATTTGATCAGCCATCCTAGGAAAACACTAATTTTGTCATTTTTCAGAAATATAAGAGGCTTAAGCTAATGGATCTCTGCTTTCAGCTTTACCTCTGACTTCAAAGGATGTAGAAGCCCAACTATTGTCAATGTTTATTGCTTATGAAATATTGTAAGAAGACATAAGAAACCCCTTTAATTCAAATGAGACAAAGATGGAAATGTGGGTTATCTCATGTCTATTTTTTTCTTGGTCTCACTTCCAAACATGCATTCTCTTCTGTGTTACCTCAAGTACCAATATCCAGCTCTACAATAAAATATTTAAGGCTTTGTATGTAATAAAAATTAAGTAAATTGTTCTTTGTTATATATCTAGGTGGGTTTTATATGTCCAACAAACCCAGACCTACAGAAGATAATGAATTCGCTAGAGATTCCCCTGGAAGATTATTGTTGTCTTCATGAGATTTAAATCTGCATTTGTCTTTGGTGATTCTATTCCATTTAAGATGATGAAAGTCAAAAGAAAGCTATTTTTACAATTCTGTTTGAGCCCATAGTTATAGTTAATTAAGCTAAAAATGTTTTATATTGACTGAATAGTGCTTAGAATTATAGGTAATTATAAGTGGAAGGAGACACAGTCTTCCATGCAAGCTCTATATGATGTGTGTATTTATATCTATAAAATCATATGAATAGAAATTTGTTGACTTGGCCAATATCAGGAATCTAGATCCATAATCAGAAATCAAAGGATGTAGAAGCCCAACTATTGTCAATGAATTTAATTACATCTTCTTCCCAATAAACATCATTACTTTTTTAGCTCCAACTGCTAGTAATAGGATTATTGCATCTACATTTATCAAACATTCCATGTGAGCTAGCCATTTCACTATACAATATGAAGTGGGAATTTCTGTAGTTTAACCAACAAGAATTTGCTAGTCATATTTATGCAAGATTTACTAAACAGTATGTACACTGGTTAAGTAACCATCTCCCAAATGTAGTCCAGAGAAAACTAAAGATCCAACAGGAGGCCTATCCACTGATATAAATGAATGAGGATGCTAAGCATTTTTCTTTCTCTTCCCCTTCTTGCACTCAACTCTACCTCCAATCCAACTGAGATGGCATCAGAAGAACTCTTTGAAATACTGGGAATGGTAATCTCTAGGATGGAAGATCTGCATATTGACCCTGGGTCAATGATTGATAAGCATCAGAAACTTGTATATTAAATCCAGGCTGCTTCTTCAGTGGGGGGCACAAGAGCATTATTAATATAAACTAGCAAATGTACTTGGAATTTAGGATGCTTAAGACTGGTGTCTCACTATCTTCTGGAAAATTCAGAAGGGGTGGGCTGGGTTATTCAGTGGCACGGAAGGAAACGAGTATCTGAATTAATATGGCTTGCTCTTCCAGATTTTGATTTTTTTTGAGGCAGCCATATGCACAATAAAGAAGGTAGCCGAGCTCCCATCGCCCGTAAACGATTCTACAGGCTGGCTGATGGAGAAAGGCCACCTAAGGTTACAGAATCTGGTCAGGAACACAGCGAGTGTTGCAAGACTTCAAATAAACACTGTTTCTTTCATTTTCATAGGGAACAGAAATTACATTAATCTGTTCTATGAAATATAAATTCAAGAAATGGTAAGGGTCTCTTCATGTTTCTCTTGCATAAAGAATCGACAAGTAGAATTTAATTAAAGAATGGAACAAAGAAATCACCAATTGCACATTATTATCAATAAATGTTCTACCTCCCCTAACATTTTATTTTAGAACAAGTAGTTAAAATAAAAGAAAAAAAAAAGGATCTTTCTAACAGATGCTAAATTTGATCCAAAAGATTTTTCCCCCTTAACTTATAAAAAATCTTATACAAATACAGGATTTTTCTCCTGTTATTTTTTTCCCCTTTGTTGGGGCAAAAAGTATAAATCATTCAAGAAACAATTATGCAACATTGTGGAGAAAGCATCGTATTGAATAAAATTAGTTTAACAAGTCAATTTTAATTTAGTAATTCTTGTAATTTTTTTTGTTCTTGAATCAATTATTAAAGTTAGGAATAAGGTGATTTAAAAAAACAATGAAATAAATAAACTAGGAGAGAAGATAAGGTATAATATATATATTTCACTGTACAAAGTATAACCACTCTGAGATATATTTAAAATGTGAATATTCTTTAAAAAATGTGAATATTCTCACCACACACACAAAATGGTAATTATATGCTATGATGGAAGTGTTAGGTAACACTATGGTGGTCTTATATTGTAATATATGTATATCACATCAATACATTGTACACCTTAAATTCACACAATGTTTTATGTCAATTATACCCAAATAAGGCTGGAAAAATGTGAACATCTAGTAAAGGCAAGTATTCTGAACTATTTTTTTTTATGTCCTAATAGACTGCAATAATTCTTAGCACAATCCCTCATGATTTTAAGTGACAGAAATTTGAATTTGCCAGACAGCAGCTAACTTAGTTGAAGTTAAACTCTCTGGTTACATAATATAATGAGGTTATTTGGCACAAGAACATTAAACTTGTTATTAAGGTTTCATTGATATAGTATTAAATCATCTGATCAAAAACGAAATGCTACATAGAATATGTGGCCTGATATAAAAATGAAGCTAATGATGCAATCAGACACACCTCGGTGATTTAAACTTTCTCTAGTACTTGAGTAGATTTTTTTCCTGTTGTAGAAAACTTCTAATTTTTTTAACCCTTGCACAAAGGTACTACCTTGCAAATTATGTATTTCATATTTGTAGATTATTTTGCTCCAGTCTTCTTTATAAAGTCATTTTCCCCCACTTACATTAGAGAATTTATCACTGACTTTTTACTGTGCAATAAGACTTAATTTTAGGGGCACCGGAGTGGCTCCGTTGGTTAGGTGTCCACCTCTCGATTTCAGCTCAGGTTATGATCTCAGGATCATGAGATCCAGCCTCAGGCCAGGCTCCATGCTCATGCAAATCTGCTTGAGATTCTTTCCCTCTGCTTCTCTCCTCACAGGCTCACAGGTACTCTTTCTCTCTCTCTCTCTAACAAATAAGTCTTAAAAAAAAAAAAAACACTTAATTTTAAACAATATAACCTGTATTCCAGTCCATAAGTCTCTTGGTGGGCTCTGGTCAGCCAATGTAGAATCTGCCCTTGCGTTTGCTGTCAACTGGAAGTGACGATGTGATGCAGGATGGCCTCACTATTAGGTAGTTACCTGGCCCATAAGAATTTCTTGGCTCTCCTCTATTTGACCTCTAATCTTCCAGAAGTCTTGTTCAGGCTAGTCACAGCATAGTCTCAGGACTCTTGAGCTCAGCAAGAGAAGTCAAGCTCTCAGGAGCAAGCCTACGCCTGTCATATCTGATATTCCCATTGTTCAAAGCAGATTATATGTCCAACCCAAATGAAGGTGGAGATCTTAGAAGTCATATTTATTTTCCATCCCCCAATTCACTGTGGCATTTCAGATAGTACAGAGAAGCATGGTAACATTTCATTCATGTTATCATATGTAAGGCAAATTAGCCATTATCCTATTTACTCAGAATAGGAAAGCAGAAGTTCTTTTTGCAAAGCAAACTATAAAACTTCATTTATGTTTTTCTCATTTAAAGCGCCTGTGTTCAAATTATTTGTTAAGCTCGCTTTTTTTTTTTTTTTTGTATTTTCTAGTTGTCATTCGGAGGAAAATAAAATGTTTAGTTGAGGGATCAAGTAAAATTCTACAGAAAAAAAAATCGCTTGTAAAACTACAATTTTAGTGTAGATGCTGCTGAAGCGAGCACTCTTTCATAAAAAATAAAAAAAAATTGCCACTTCCAGTGAATACATATTTACATCATTAAATAAAATGAATTAAAGGATTTGAATTCTCTATGTTTGTATACGAGTATGAGAAAATCCAAGATTGAATATTATAAGAACATATCTGCTCAAGCATAAATGACCTTATAACTCTAAAACGATAAGTAAAAGCTTCTATTACCGAAGTGAAAAGTTATATTGAGAAACTTCCCATTTGATGAGTAGCTCTAAAGCCATGAATTGAAACTGATATGAAAAATTTATGTAATAATGGTTTCTTTTGAAAATTTAATTGGCTAATTATGTTTCCACTACTCAAAGGAAACAGGTTATCAACAAGTAGCCTTTAAGTATCATTTCTGTCTCTTTTTTAAGAGTCTATACTCTTTATTGCATTCTTTCTCTTCCAGCTTAACTGAGGAATAATTGAAAAATTAAAAAAAGTATATATTTAAAGTGACTATTTGATGTTTTGATATATGTACACATTGGAAAAGACTGAAACAATCAAGTTAGTTAACATATCCACAACCTCACAAAATAGTAACTATTTTCTTCCTTACTTCCTTTTTCCCCTTCTCTCCCCCTCTTCCTCTCTATCTACCTTACTTTTCTCCCTCTTTTTCTTTCTGTGGAAAACACTTTCCAAGATCTACTTGCTTAGCAAAGTTCAAGTGTGCAATGCGGTATTGTTAACTACTGTGACCATGCTATCCATTAGATCTCCAAATTTCATTTATCTGTGTAACTAAAACTTTGTACGCTTTCATCAATATCGCCCCACTTCCCTCCACCTTAGCCCCCGGCAACCCCTGTTCTCCTCTCTGCTTCTGTGAATTTGACTATTTTAGATCCCACTATACGGGACATCATGCAATCTTTCTCTTTCTGTGGTGAGTTTATTTCATTCAGTATGTTCTCCAGATTCATCCATATTGTTGCAAAGGATTTCCTTCCTTTTTAAGGCTGAATAATACTCCTGTGTGTGTTTCTCACCAATTTTTTTTTTTTTTACAATTTATTTATTCATTCATCAACAAACATTTGGATTGCTTTCCTGTTTTGGCTATTAGGAATAATGTTGCAGTGAACAAGGGAATACACACATCTCTTCGAGATCCTGCATTCATTTCTTTGAAATATATACCCAGATATAAGATTGTTAGGTCATATTGCAGTTCTAATTTTAATTTTTCGAGGAAGCTCCAAACTATTTTCTGTAATTGCTATACCGAACTGACATTCCCATCAACTGTGAACAGGGTTTCCCTTTATTGAACATCCTTGTCAACACTTGTTATTTTGGTCTTTTTGGTAATAGTCATTCCAACAGGTCTGAAGTGATATATTATTGTGATTTTGATCTCCATTTCCATTATGACTAGTGAGACTGAGAACCTATGCATATACCTGATGGTCACTTGTATATCTTCTTTTAAGAAATGCCTATTCAGGTCTTCCACCCATCTTTTTAATTGAATTATTTGAGTTCCTTGTATATTTTGGTTATTAATCACTTATCAGAGATGCAGTTTGCAAATATTCGCACCCATTTTATAGATTGTTGTTCACTCTTATTTCCTTTGTTACGCAGATTCTTTTTAGGTTGATATTGTCTGATTTAATCTATTTTTCTTTTGTTACTTGTGCTTTTGATGTCATATCCAAAAAAAAAAAAAAAAAATCACTGCCAAGATCAACACGAAAAAGCTTTCTCCTTTGGTTTCTTCTAGTTTGATGTTTTCAGATATTAGGTCTGAGTCTTTAATCCATTTTGAGTCGATTTTCTGTATATAAAATGAGATAAGGCTCAATATCATTCTTTTGCTCATGGCTATTTAGTTTTCCCAACACTATTAGTTGATCCTTTCCCTACTGTGCGTCCTTGGCACACTTGTCAAATCATAAATGTGTGGATTTCCTGGCTCTCCATCCTGTTCCATCTGTCTATATGTTTGTATCTATGCCAGTATTATATCATTTTGATTACTTCAGCTCTATAATATATTTTGAAATCAGGAAGTGTGATATCTCTAGCTTTGTCCTTTTTGCTCAGGATTGTTTTGGCTAGTCGTGGTCTTTGGTATTTCTATATGAACTTTGGGATTGCTTTTCCTATCTCAGTAAAGAACATCTCAACATTTTAATAGGAATTGCATTGAATCTGTAGATCACTTTGGTCAGTATGGGCATTTTAACAATATTAATTCTTCTAATTCATGAGCACGGAAAGTTTTTCCCTTTAAATCTGTGTCATTTCAATTTCCTTCATCAGAATGTTTTGTTTCATAATTTCAATATACAAGTCTTTCACTTCTTTGGTTAAGTTTAATTCCTAATATTTTATTATTTTGGACATTATTATAAATGGGATTGTTTTTTAAAATGATTTTATATATTATTGTTTTTTTATATATTATTGTTTTTAATTTAGTTGACATATAATATTACATTAGTTTCAGCTGTAGTGACTTGATGAGTTCATATGTGAGGCTCTAAGCATAGCTACCATATGTCACCATACAACACCATTGTAATACCATTGTCTCTATCACCTATGCTGTACCTTTTCCCTGTGATTTACTCATTCTGAAACTGTTTTCTTAATCTCCTTTTTTGGATAGTTTGTTCATAATGTATAAAAATGCAATTGACTTTTGTTATGGTGATTTTGTTTTCTGCAACTTTACTGTGTTCATTGATTACTTCTAACATTTTATTTTTCCTTTTTTTGGTTATCTTGAGGGTTTTCTGCAAATATGATTATGTCATATGCGAAGATAGTTAATTTTACTTTTTCCTCTCTGACTTGGAAGCTCTTGTTAATTTTTTTAATAATAAATTTATTTGTTATTGGTGTTTAATTTGCCAACATACAGAATAACACCCAGTGCTCATCCCATCAAGTGCCCCCCTCAGTGCCCGTCACCCAGTCACCCCCACCACCCCCCCTTCCACCACCCCTAGTTCGTTTCCCAGATTTAGGAGTCTTCATGTTCTGTCTCCCTTTCTGATATTTCCTACCCATTTCTTCTCCCTTCCCTTCTATTCCCTTTCACTATTATTTATATTCCAAATGAATGAGACCATATAATGTTTATCCTTCTCCGATTGACTTATTTCACTCAGCATAATACCCTCCAGTTCCATCCACGTCGAAGCACATGGTGGGTATTTGTCATTTCTAATGGCTGAGGAATATTCCATTTTTTATTTAATTGTTTTGGGTAGAAGTTCTTGTATTATTTTGAATAGAAGCTGAGTATAACAAAATTCTTTAATGAAAGTTACACTTAAGTTATTATTTATCCTGATTTGTTGCTCACTTTTCTTTCTATATTCTTTTTAGAATGTATTTTTAATATCTAAACAATTGTCAGAGTTTAAAGACCGTCTATCACATACAGACATAATTTTAATAATTGATCTTGAAAATCACATTTTTAAAATACCTCCATCTAAAACGAGCAGTCTGAAAACTACAGTTTTTGGGAGAACAAGGCTTTATAAGACCAGAGTATAGGCTGTCTCTATCTATCATAATAACATGTGGATGGCTAAGCAACTTTTTAAAACACATTAAATCCACAGTAAAGTAAGTTGCTTTTTTACTTTACGGCTTCACCTGATTTGGTTTCTACTTTAAAGTGCCAAAACAGCTAGTAGAAAATAAAACTAAAATAGAAATATAAAACAATGTAGAAATACTCAAGCAAACTGAATCTGGAAGCACACAGCTTTTTCTATTTTTTACTCCTTAATTTACTGAAGCCATTTTTGAGTTAGACACGGTGAGCTTGATTCTCAGTGCCACGCATTGGTATATGGAACCCAAAGGTCTTTATAATAATGACAATCACTTCCACTTTTACTACTAGTACTACAAAGACTGTCTTCCTCTTTTGAAACCACCTCAAATACTAGTTACTGCACAAGGCACTTTTAAAAACAAAAAAATTCAGACAGTGACCTTGTGCTCTGGTTATTATTACTTTTCCTCCATTTTACAGATGAAAGAAGTGAGAGTCACACAAGAGAGATCACAAAAATGAAACAGAAACAGAATTTAAACTTCAAAAAAGATTTTCACTCAGACTTTTTTTGACTTTTATGTTTTATTCATTTAACTTTTAAAACACTCCTATAATTGAGTATCAACACAAAAACTTCAGGAGGTAGTGAGAATATTATTATAGTCTTTCACTCACTCACTACTACATATAAAAACGCCAGCAATGAGTATTATCCATTGGCCCCTATTAATTATGAGGGTCTGCCTCTCAGAGGATGTGAAGTATAGGACAGAAGAACCATTTGTTGTGTAAAGCAGTTTGGTTTGGTTTGGATCGCTTGTTTGTTTTTAACATCCTTGGTAAGATTCACGATTAGCAGAAATTTTCCCTGTTCTCACTTATGTACCTAATAACACAAGTTCACAACAGAAAAATTCTATTTGAATGAAATCCATAGTTAAACAAGTTAAGTAGCAATCAAAGCAAATGTGTCCTTAGGAAGAAGCTAACTCTAGGGATTTATTAGACATTCACATTTAAGTGATGTGAAATCACAGTCTATGTTGGCAAAGGCAGATGATGCTCCTGACACATCATCTCCAAAATGTGTGCAGTAGTAGTATAATAGTCTGGTGTGTATATGTAGAAAGTCACTTTTTTATTTCTTTCTATACAACAAACTTTGTGTATTAGAATATTAGTAGTAATAATCCATTTTCTAGATTATTGATATTATAAATTCATGGCTTTGTGGCCTGCAAATTAATAAACATCTGTATTTCTTCATTTCTGATATTTACCATTTTTTATTATTGTGTGCATGAGGATAACCACGATATTGATGAATAGCAGAGGTGATGATTTTATCACCTATCTTATGCCCAATCACAAGAGCAAATTTTGCAGTATTTCAAATGTACCGTGTGATGCTTGCTGAAATTTTGAAATTGTGCAAATGTTCTTCATCAGATTAAGGAAGCTCAGTTCTATTATTTTGTGGAATTGTTATTATTATTCTACACTAATTTTCATAACACCAAGTCAGATGCACACTTAATTTTCAACTTGTTAACATATACAATTGTAACTATTGTTTATATTGAATAAATAGACTGAATGAACAAATCTGTGCTTTTATTTTCTCTAATACCCAATTATTGTTATTTATTTTCATGCTTTCTACCATTATCTCCTTTCTTTCTTTCTTTCTTTCCACTTTCTTTGGATTTATTTTCAGTAGGAATGCTAGTCTTACTCCAAAAAACTATTTCACTACCATAAGTGGAAATCCTCTTCAACTTTGTATTTAAAATTTGAGGCAATCGATAAACCTTAGAATAATGAGATGAATTAAATTTTAAGACTGAAATGTCCTAACAAGAATGAAAATGAGCAAAATGTTTTAGTTGTTACAATTTTAGTATTAGTCATTCCAGAAATGTGAATGCCCCTGCGTGCATTCACATAGGAATGTTATTGTTCTTTCTAGATTTTTTTATGTATCCATCGTATCATATTAAAAAAGGATAACAGAAACTGAAAATTTATAATTTGAGTTTCTTTGTCATCTTTTTCTGAACTTTAGGTAAAAGAGAAAAAAGGGAAGAAATTTTGTTTCTATAGAAATTTGTTTCAGTTTCAGATAGATGAAGATACTCTTTGATAATGCAGAGAAGAACATCATTTTATTGTCAACATGTGGTGGAAATAATGTTTAAAGTCAAGACAATCTTCTCATAACTTCTGTGACCTTCTAATTAATCCTTTGTTGTGTGTTTTCTCCTGTTTTTGACAGGGAACTATTATCCAACATCTGTCCATGAAATCCATACATCTTTCATTGAAAGCTTTTGTATGTGTCTCATTATTAGTATCCACACTTGTTACACCACCATCATCACCTATGATAATTTTAAGAGCCATGTTAATCATAAAGTAAAATAAAAAAATTGTGATTGTTTGGCACTTTAATCTATTTTATCTTTCAATGTTCTTCTTTTCTATTCTAATTCTGGTACTCAATTTCAACATTAAATTTTGTACCTTGGCCCATAATTGAAGGTCTATCAACCTCAAAATTATAAACTCCAATACTATCATATTTACCTTTAACCACACATGCTACTTGTCCTCAATTATTTTTATCATTTTCATTTTATTAATACCCCGAATTTCTAAACTTTTCTCTCTTCCTAGTATATCATCACATTTCCGTGACTTTTTCCTTATTTATCCAGAGTAGATCACATAACACATGTTTTCAATTACCCATTTGAAGGTATTGGCAACATTATCATTTCATTATATTCTCCCCTTTCTTTCCTATCCACAAAAGCACTAATCACATCCTGTCTCTCTTCCAGCACTAACGTCTGCTGAGGGCTGCAGGAGAAAACCGCAGAAACATAAGAATAGTGGGACACCTGGGTGGCTCAGTGGTTGAGCGGCTGCCTTTGGCTGAGGTCGGATCCCAGGGTCCTGGGATCGAGTCCCACATCGGGCTCCCTGAATGGAGCCTGCTTCTCCCTCTGCCTGGGTCTCTGTCTCTCTCTGTGTCTCTCATGAATGAATGAATGAATTAATTAATTAATAAATAAATTAATTAATTAAAAAACTCCATAAGAATGGTTGCTTACAAAAAAATATGATCCATACACAGAGAGGCTCAGATTCATGCAGGAAATATTGAACACGGCCCTGTTCAACTCTTTCCAACTTTTCACAATAGCTCTCTTAAACTTTGACCACTACTCTCAAGTATTTTATTTTACCCATTATCCTTTCTGTCAGCAGGACAGGTAAAGAAATTTGCCAGTGAATTGGGAGGACATTAGTGATGAATTCCCTCCTTCATCCTCCTCCCCCTTCCCCACATTCTCAGAGAAAGGCACTTTTCTTTATCTTTAAGGCAAACTGAGTAATGACTACCACTGGTTGCTGCCCTTGTCATCAATATTCTCATCAAAAATTCACAACCTACCCATTTTCTATTTTTCCTGTAATGAAGAACCCGCTTTTTCAAAGGACTTCTTGCTGCATCCATGAAACATAGTCACACATTTTTTATTGTTAAAATACCCTTTCCTGGGCAGCCCAGGTGGGTTCAGCAGTTTAGTGCCTGCCTTCAGCCCAGGGCCTGATTCTGGGGTCCCGGGATCGAGTCCTGTGTCAGGCTCCCTGCATGGAGCCTGCTTCTCCCTCTGCCTGGGTCTCTGCCTCCCTCTCTCTATCTCTCTCTGTCTCTCTCATTAATAAATAAATAAATAAATAAATAATCTTAAAAAAAAAAGCTTTTCCTTATACTGTATTTCCACTGTAAATGCCCTTAGTCTCCAATCACAAACAAGTAAATTGATAGGACAATCTACACTTGTATTTTTAATTACTACTCACAATTATTTCTTCGATTTTACTAGAGTTTGGCTTCCCAACACATTGGAATCACAGACACAAAAGATATTAACAATGTCTTATTAAAAGTAATTAACAAGTTCAGTGGTCACATTAATTACATTCTCAGCATAATTTCTAATCAGTGTTTACAGCTATCTATGAAACTTCAACTCCCATGATTTTTTTCTCCTAGTTTTTGATTCTCCTTTTATTTTCCTGAGCAGTCTTTCCTACTTTCTTTGAGAGATTTCATCCTTTGATCAAAACTTAAATTTTGGAGTCTCTCATAGACACTTCTCTTATCATTGTATATCTCCATCTCCTTATCTCTACTTCTGTATTCTTTCCCAAATTCAAAATCCACACATCACAATTATGTACTGGCTATTTTTGGGATACCTCACATGTACCTCAAACTCATTACCTTTTCTTGAATACTTATTCATTTCAAAGATTCATTACCTCAGTAAAAATCGCCACCAGCCCAGATGCCCAGGCCAAAGGACTAGATGTCACCATCACCATTATATTCTGGACTCCGGGGATGATATTCTACTCCGTTAACAGCTTCTATGTCTTTAGTGCAGAAGTTTACAGTCACACATCTGTTTCTACCTGCCATTATGAACATCTTTTGAAAAATTAAGACCTGATAATGACCCTGTTTCCTTACAATTGCTCAATGGTTCACTTCATTATAGGCACTATGTCCAACTTCTTAGCATGGTACCTAAGTCCCCATAAGCTGAACCTTGCTCATCTCACCAAGCTTATCTCAGAAGCAGATTTACCAAGGACACCTAACACTTTCTCTTGTAAGCAGCCATTCATGATGAATACAGCTTTCACTATTCATCAATATACAGCTGAAAGATCAACCTCTCTATTGAGTCGTAAAGACATCCCTCTCCTACAGCCAATATTGCTGATTTAGGCATTCCCTCGTTCCTGGGCAAAGACTGCACATTCTTGTTTGTGTAATAATGACAGAAATGTGCTACTGCATTTTCCCATCTATGACCATTTCATCAATTCTTTGAGAGTGGGGAGCAGCTTGTAACTGTTTTTTTTTTGTTTCCACTCTCAGTAACTGATACTTTATAAATATTCAAAAAACATTGAATCAATATTTTTTTTGTGCAGTACAGAGAAGGCTTTTTTGGAACATTCTTAGTATCAATGGAGATAGGATCAGAAACCATGAATACAGATGGAGAAAATTTATTTCATCATAATTTTTTAATTTTCTGTAGGTAACATTAGAACCTCACTTCTTATGTGATTCCTAACTAGAAAAATGCAGCATAGATTCTCCCTTTTTAAAAATGTCTATATATCCAAATAGTAGTTACCATTGTTTTCCAAAATTATGAATATATGATAGGATGCTTTGTCAACTGAAAAGACAAAAACATTTTAAAAATTACCCTCTCCTTTTAAAATAATTATAAACTAATCTGTGGAGATATAATGAAGTTGTAGCTAATTAGCAGAGAGAAGATGAACTTCGAGTCCCTAGAATATGGATACCTTAAGTGATTCAATCACATGGCTACTCAACAACTTTCAGGCCAAAGGAATTATAGATAGAATAGCTAAAAAAGGACAGAGTAGACCTACGTGACCAGAATACGTAAATGACCATGTTCTGGCTTTGGTCATTGGTAGAAAGTAGCAAATGTGGAGAATGGTTTCATTTGATGAACTTTTGTGCTACTATGGTGGCAACACTTTCTCATCTAATTCCAGCTTAATTTATCTGAAATTATGATACTGAAACATTATGAAGTTTCTTTTTCTACAGCAATCCAATTGTCAGAAATGAATAACAGTAAAAACTGAGAAATATATAAACTAAATACTTGAATAAAAATAGCCAGTGATGAGCACCAAATTCTCCTATATCTTCTAAAATGTTTCATATAAACATAGTTTTATTCTTAATAATGATTATTAACAACTATATGATTTAAGGATTATTTTTTCACATTTGACTTTGTTTTGAAAGTGCAAGTTGTACATTCTAATTTTATTTTTTACTTGAGTTCATAATCTTACTAAGTCTAAGTAAACATAACCTTACTGTACTTACAGTACAGCTTCCATGATGCAAAATGGTTCTATGTTTCAATTTCTACAAAAAGAAAACAAAACAAAATCCCCAAAACCAAACAAGAACCTAGTGATAAATGTGTCAATAACAAGTGAATTCTTAAATACTGACGTCAGGGCATTCAGCAACAGATCTCCAAATCCATGTTTTCATGTTTAACTGAAATCAGCAAGTTAGATAAGAGTAAAGTTTCAAATACACTGAGATAAATTCTCTGGCAATGTAACCTGGCTGTCAACAACAAACAGGGTCACAAGTTGATTGGCTGAGCTACAATGTAGAAATGAGCAGCTGAGTTGAAAATGGAAATACTATTCTTTCTTAGAGACAGAAGCAAATATGACATGGTGATAAGCTCTGGAAGTGAGATCTGAGGAAGTACTGATTTTTACATTATGTACCTACGCTTCCCTCCATTCTTGACACGAAGTTATTATTCAGTATGAATGCCTTATGCCGTAAAATATGCCACGACTTTGAAGTCTCCTTGAAAAGCACCTCTACACGAGAATAGTGAATAAGGAACAATAACAACAAAAAAAAGGGGAATTTCAAAGATGAAAGGTTCTAGTGAATTGAGTATGTCCAGAAAGTCATCTGTAATTACTACTGATCAACTGTACAGACCATGAAAAAAGAAATGAAAAAGGAGACACGTAACAAAGTATTACTGAGGCATTGATAGTTTTCATATTTATACTTTAAAAAAAGGATTTTATTTATTTGAGAGAGAGAAAGAGAGCATGAGTGGGGAGCCGGGAGAGGGAGAAGTAGGCTCTCTGCTGAGCAGGAAGCCCATCGCGGGATTTGATCCCAGGATCCTGGGATCATGACCTGAATTGAAGGGAGACACTCAACCAACTGAGCCACCCAGGTGCCCCTCGTATTTATACTTTATTGCATAATGTTTAATATTGTGTTTATCCAAGATCATGTTATAATTTTCGAAATGTTATTTTTGGATTATGCCTAAACTACTTGTTGAGTATCTCAAATTCACCTAAAATATTTTTCCCATTGTGCATTTAAAAAATAATCCGTTATTTGACTGCATTCAGCTGTTAAAAAGATTCAAAAGCTTTCCAGGTGAGTACTTAGTTCTAAAGTACCTAATACACCATGAATTACATAGGTATCTTACATAATGACTTCCTAGTTGTTTGACAGTAGCTTATTTCAAAATCCATTAAAGGGTCTAGATAAAATTAATTTTGAATATTAATATTCTTGTAACATCAACATTCACAGTCAACTCAAGTGACCACTCTCATTCCCTATCTTTGGGTGCTTCACAAAACTACTATATGCTAAATTACTATGCATTACCATTTGAAATTAAATAAAAATGTCATATTCACATAACAATTGCATCTTAACCCTCACAACACTGAATAACCTAATAGAAATTGAATTTAAACGATAATTGAATAAAATGAATTTCATTAGGAACATTTTTATGACCAATTCAAATACTTCTGAAATTGTACTGGACAAAATGGCAAGTGGAATGGAAACTAACAAAATGATGCTCTGTTTAGTCCCTAGACTAGGAGACACTAGGGGTCAGATTTCACAACCCCCCCCAAATTGGAAATTGGAGATTTAATACATTTACGTAATAATACAAATTTAATATGGAGAGTTTTTAAAAATTTAGAAGAAAGCATTTTTCTTCGTCCTATAAATAAAAGTTCATTCCCAGCATCCTGTAATACATAAAACCATAAGCGATGCTTTTTTCTAAAAATTTTACCATTTGAAATTTTGTCAGATATGTATACTATACACATATTTTTTTTAAAAAGGGTATTCTGTTTTCTAAAATGTAGTTGATGTTCTTATAATGAATGAAAATGACTTCAAAGTGTCACACTTTTGGCCGTTTAGAAATTAGATTTTCAATGCAAGTATATTAATTTCTGTGGTGATAGTTGCAGTTCTACTTTTTATAGTATGTTCTTTACTAATTAAATTGAAACATAGTCCACACAATAGAGTTATACTGATAGTCTTGTGTTTACAATCTGTAGTAAATTTTTCTAGATATAGTACTTTTTTCATGCTAAGTTACATGCTGTACTATATTACATTAGTCCCCTTATCTTGTGACATATTATCTTCATTTATAATTTAGACAGGTGATTTCAGTGCATGATTTGCTTTCCTAAGTTTTTAAATATTAGTGATCTGTTGAAGAACACACTACCTTATTGAACAGAAATTTTAAGTAGTATCTATCCATTTTAAAACAGATACTTGTTATTATGTAAATAAGTAATATTTTTGTGGTTTCAAGTTTTTTAAAATTCCAGTTAGTCAACATAGAGTGTAATATGAGTTTCAGGAGTAGAATTTATTTATTTATTTATTTATTTATTTATTTATTTATTTATTTATGGATTTACTTATTTGTTCATTTATTCATTTATTTTTTATTTTTAAAGATTTTATTCATTTATTCATGACAGAGAGAGAGAGGCAGAGACACAGGCAGAGGGAGAAGCAGGCTCCATACAGGGAGCCCGACGTGGGACTTGATCCTGGGACTCCAGGATCACGCCCTGGGCCAAAGGCAGGTGCCAAACCGCTGAGCCACCCAGGGATCTCCTAGGAGTAGAATTTAATGACTCATCACTTACATATAAGACCCGGTGCTCATCACAAGTGCCCTCTTTAATCCCCATTACCCATTCACCCATCTCCCCACCATCTCCCCTCCAGTGACCCTCAATTTGTTCTCTAGAGTTACGAGTCTGTTTTATGGTTTGCCTCTTTTTTATTTTTTTTTAATTTTGCTCACATTCATCTGTTTTGTATCTTAACTTCCACATATGAGTAAAATCATATGGTATTTGTCTTCCTCTGACATATATTTTGCTTAGCAAAATATACACTAGCTCCATCCATGTCCTCGCAAATGCCAAAATATCATTCTTTTGGATGGCTAATATCCCATTTTATATATATGGAATAAATATATACCCCACTTTCTCTATCCATTCATCAGTCAATGGAAATTTGGGCTCTTTCCATAGTTTGGCTATTGTTGAAAGTGCTTCTATCAACATTGGGGTGCATGCACCCCTTCGAATCAGTATTCCTGTATCCTTTGGGTAAATACTTAGCAGTACAATTGCTGGGTGGTAGAGTAGTTCTATTTTTAACTTTCTGAGGAACCTCCGTATTGTTCTCCAGAGTGGCTGCCCCAGTTTGCATTCCCACCAACGCATAAGAGGGTTTCCCTTTCTCTGCATTCTCGCCAACAACCTATTGTTTCCGGTGTTCTTAACTAAGCCATTCTGACAGGTGTGAGGTGGCATCTCACTGTAGTTTTGATTTGCATTTCCCTGATGAACACTGATGTTGAGCATCTTGTCCTTTGTTAGTCATCGGGATGTCTTCTTTGGAAAGATGTCTATGCATGTCTTCTGCCCATTTTTTTACTGAATTTTTTTGGGGGTGTTTGATAAGTTCTTAATAGATTTTGGATACTATCTCTTTATCAGATATGCCATTTGCAAATATCTTCTCTGTTCCGTAGGTTGCTTTTCAGTTTTGTTAATTGTGTCTTTTGCTGTGCAGAAGCTTTTTATCTTGATGAAGTCCAAATAGTTCATTTTTGCTTTTGTTTCCCTTGCCTCAGGAGACATATCTAGTGCGAAGTTGCTATAGGCGATGTCAAAGAGGTTTCTCTGGCTGTGTTTTCCTCTAGAAATTTTATAGTTTCAAGTCTCACATTTAGGGGCTGTGTGGGTCAGTATATGAGCATCTGCCTTGGGCTCAGGGTGTGATCCCGGGGTCCTGGAGTCAAGTCCCACATTGGACTCCCCACAGGGAGCCTGCTTCTCCCTCTGCCCGTGTCTCTGCCTCTTTTCTCTGTCTCTCATGAATAAATAAATGAAATCTTAAAAAAAAAAAGTCTCACATTTAGGTCTTTCATCCATTTTGAATTTATTTTTGTGAATGGGAGAAGAAAGTGGCGCAGTTTGATTCTTCTGCATGTGGCTATCCAGTTTTCCCAAAGCCATTTGTTGAAGAGACTATATTTTTCCCTTGGATATTCTTTCCTGCTTTGTTGAAGATTAGTTTTCCGATTACTTGTGGACCCATTTCTGGGTTCCCTGTTCTGTTCCATTGATCTATGTGTCTGTTTTTGTGCCAGAACCATGATGTCTTGGTCACTACAGGTTTGTAAAAATAGCTTTAAGTCCAGAACTCTGATGACTCCACTCCCTCCCCGCTTTTTTAAGATTTCTTTGGTTATTCAGGTTCTTGTGGTTCCACGCAAATTTTAAGATTGTTCGTTCCAGGTCTGTGAAAAATGTTGGTGGTATTTTGATCCGGTTTGCACTTGAACAGTGTAGATTGCTTTGGGTATTGTAGATATTTTAACAATGTTTGTTCTTCCAATTCATAAGCATGGAATGTTTTTCCATCTCTTTGTGTCCTCTTCAATTACTTTCATAAATGTTTTATAGTGTTCAGAGTACAGATTTTTAATACCACTTTGGTTTAGGAATCTTAAGATTTTGGGTGCAATTATAAATGGGATCAATTCTTGAATTCTTTTGCTGCTATGCTGCTTCATTTTTGATGCAACATATTTCTGTACATTGATTTTGTATCCTGCAACTTTGCTGAACTTGTGTATCAGTGCTAGCAAGTCTGTGGTGGAGTCTCAGGTTTTCTACATTGAGTATCATGTCATACGCAAGTATTTAAAGTACATTTTCCTTGCCGATTTGGATACCTTTTATTTCTGTTATCTGATTACTGAGGTTTGGACTTCCAGTACTTTGCAAATGGTGGTGGAATAAGTGGTCATCCCTGTCATATTCCTGACCTTTGAAGAAAAGCTCTCTGTCTTTCCCTCTTGAGGATGATATTAACGGTGGATCTTTCATATATGGCCTGCATGATGTTGACGTCTGTACTCTCTACCCTTACTTGGTTGAGAGTTTTTTTTATCAAGAATGGATGTGGTGGACCTGCATGATGCAGTCGATGAGGTGTCTGACTCCGAATTTTGGCTCAGGTCATCATCTCAAGGTTGTGAGATGGAGCCCCATGTTAGGCTCCCAGCTCGGCATGGAGTCTACTTAAGAATCTCTCCTTCTCCCTCTTCCCCTCTCCCTGCATGCAGGCAAGCTCACTCTCTCTATAAATAAATAAATAAATAAATAAATAAATAAATAAATAAACAAATAAATAAATAAATAAAATCTTAAACAAAAGAATGGATATTGTACTTTGTCAAATGTTTTTCTGTATCTGTTGAAAGGATCATATGGTTCTTATCCTTTCTTTTATTAATGTGGTGTATCACGTTGATTGATTTGCGAGTATTGATCCACTCCTGCAGCCCAGGGCTAAATCTTACTTGATTGTGGTGAATGATTCGTTTAATGTACTATTGGATTTGATTTGCTAGTATTTTGTTGAGAATTTTTCCATCCATGTTCATCAGGGATATTGGCCTGTAAGTCTCTTTATCAGTGAGGTCTCTGTCTGATTTTGGAATCAAGGTAATACTGTCCTCATAGAATGAGTTTGGAAGTTTTCCTTCCATTTCTATTTTTTGGAAATGTTTGAGAAGAATAGATATTAACTCTTCTTCAAATGTCTGATAGAACTCCCCTGGGAAGCCATCCAGCCCTGGACTTTCGTGTTTGGGAGATTTTTAGTTGCTGATTCAATTTCTTTGCTGCTTATTGGTCTTTTCAACTTTTCTGTTTCTTCCAGTTTCAGTTTTGGTAGTTTACATGTTTCTAGGAATTTATCAGCTTCTTCCAGATTGCTCACTTTGTTGCCATATGTTTTTTTTCATAATATTCTCTTATAAGTGTTTGTATTTCTGTGGTGTTTGCGATCTCTCCTCTCTCATTCATGATGTGATTTTATTTATTTGGATCCTTTCTCTTTTCTTTTTCATAAGTCTAGGTATGTGTTTATTAATTTTATTTTTTAAAGAATTAGCTTGTGGCTTCACTGATCTGTTCTACTGTTTTTGTTTCTTTCCTTTTTTTTTAGGATTTTATTTATTTGAGAGACAAAAAGAGAGAGAGAGGCAACAAACAGGGGGAGTGGCAGGCAGAGGGACAGGGAGAAGTAGGCTCTCTACTGAACAGAGAAGCCTGATGTAGGACTCAACCCCAGGACCTGGATCATGACCTGAGCCAAAGGCAGATGTTTAACTGACTGAGCCACCCAGGTGCTATTTCTGCTCTATTCTTTATTGCTTCCTTCTGCTGGTTTTAGATTTTATTATTCTATTTCTAGCTCCTTTAGGTGTAAGATTAGGTTGAGTATGTGAGATTCTTCTTGCTTCTTTAAATAGGCCTGTATTGCCATGTACTTCCCTCTTAGGACCACTTTTGTTTTATCCTAATGGTTTTGGACCGTTGTTACATTTGTTTCCCTGTTTTTTTTTTCCCCCATTTATTCTTTAATTGCTTAGTTGACTCATTCATGATGTTCTTTAACCTCCACGTATTTGTGGTCTTTCCAAAGTTTTTCTTGTGCTTGACCTCAAGTTTCATAGCATTGTGGTCCGAAAATATGCAAGGTGTGATCTCAGTCTTTTGCATTGTTGAGGCCTGACTTATGACCTAGTGTGTGATCTGTTCTGGAGAATGCTCCATGTGCACTCAAAAAGAATGTATATGCTGCTGCTTTAGGATGAAATGTTCTGAATACGTCTGTTAAGTCCATCTGATCCAGTGTGTCATTCAAAGCCATTGTCTCCTTATTGATTTTCTCCTTCAATGATCTGTCCATTGCTGTAAGTGGGGTGTTAAATTCCCCTACGCTTATTGCATTGTTATCAATGAATTTCTTTACGTTTGTTATGAATTGATTTACATATTTGGGTGCTTCCTAGTTGAGAGGGCATAAATACTTACAATTGTTAGGCCTTCTTGATGAATAGGATCCTTAATTATGATACAATGCCCTTCTTCATCTCTTGTTACAGTCTTTGGTTTAAAATCTAGTTTGTCAATCCAGTCATGAAATGGGCAAAAGACATGAACGGAGATCTCACAGAGGAAGACATAGACATGGCCAACAAGCACATGAGAAAATGCTCTGCATCACTTGCCATCAGGGAAATACAAATCAAAGCCACAATGAGATACCACCTCACACCAGTGAGAATGGGGAAAATTAACAAGACAGGAAACCACAAATGTTGGAGAGGATGTGGAGAAAGGGAAACCCTCTTGCACTGTTGGTGGGAATGTGAAATGGTGCAGCCACTCTGGGAAACTGTGTGGAGGTTCCTCAAAGAGCTAAAAATAGACCTGCCCTACGACCCAGCAATTGCACTGTTGGGGATTTACCCCAAAGATACAGATGCTGTGAAACGCCGGGACACCTGCACCCCGATGTTTCTAGCATCAATGTCCACAAGAGCCACACTGTGGAAGGAGCCTTGGTGTCCATTGAAAGATGATGGATAAAGAAGATGTGGTCTATATATACAATGGAATATTCCTCAGCCATTAGAAATGACAAATACCCACCTTTTGCTTCAATGTGGATGGAACTGGAGGGTATTATGCTGAGTGAAGTAAGTCAATCAGAGAAGGACAAACATTATATGGTCTCATTCATTTGGGGAATATAAAAAATAGTGAAAGGGAATAAAAGGGAAAGGAGAGAAAATGAGTGCGAAATATCAGAGAAGGAGACAGAACATAAGAGACTCCTAACTCTGGGAAAGGAACAAGGGGTATTGGAAGGGGAGGAGGGCAGGGGGTGGGGGTGAGTGGGTGATGGGCACTGAGGGGGGCACTTAATGGGATGAGCACTGGGTGTTATGCTATATGTTGGCAAATCGAACTCCAATAAAAACATATACAAAAGAAGTCTAGTTTGTCTGACATAAGAATGGCTACTCTGGCTTTCTTCTGATGTTCATTAGTATGATAAATTGTTCTCCATTCCCTCACTTTCAAGCTGCAGGTGTCTTTAGATCTAAAATGAGTCTCTTGTAAGCAACATAAAGATAGGTCCTGTGTTTTGTTTTTTTTTTAATATACATTCTCATACCCTGTGTCTTTTGATTGGAACATTTAGTCCATTTACATTCACAGTGATTATTGATAGATATGAATTTAGGGCCGTTGTATCACCTGTTAAGTTGTTGTTTCTGGAGAATTTCTTTACCTTTCTAGTCTTTGTTGCTTTTAGTCTTTTTTTCCCACTCAAAAAGTCCTCTTTAACATTTCTTTCAGGGCTGGATTTGTGGTCACAAATTCCTTCACTTTTTGTTTTGTCTGGTAAAGTCTTTATCTCTCCTTCTATTCTGAATTACAGGCTTGCTGGATAAACTATTCTTGGCTGCATAGTTTTCCTATTCAGCATTTGTTGAGGCCTGATTATGAATACGTCATGCCACCTGCTTCCGGTCTGCCATGTTTCTGTATAAAGATCTCCTGCTAGCCTTATTTGTTTTCCCTTATAAAGTTAGAGATTTCTTTTCCCTTTCTGCTTTTAGCATTTTTTTTTCTCATCTCTGTATTTTGCAAATTTTACTACAATGTGTCTTGGTGTTGTTCTGCTTCGATTGATTTTGATGGAAGTTTTCCGTGTCTCCTGAATTTATATGTCTGTTTCCTTCCCCAGAGTAGGGAATTTTTCAGCTATGATTCCCACAAATAAAGCTTCTGCCCTCTTTGCCCTCTCTTCTCCTTCTGGGACTCCTATGCTATGGATGTTATTCCACTTTATGGAGTCACTGAGTTCCCTAAGTCTATGTTTGTGATCTAATCTTTTTCTTTCTCTCTTCTTTTCAACTTCATTATTCTCCAAAAATATACCATCTATATTTATTTGTTCCTCGGCTTCCTCCAGCCTTGTGGTCATTACATCTAATTGGTTTTGAATCTCTAGGATTTTTCATTCATTGTGGTCTGACTAGCTTTAAGGTCTTTTATCTCGGTGGTAAGAGACTCCCTGGGATCTTCCATGCTTTCCTCAAGGCTGGCCAGTCTTATGATTGTTGCTTTAAATTCTGGATCAGGCATATTACTCATACGTATTTCGATTAGATCCTTAGCCATGACCTTTTCTTGTTCTTTTATGATGAGTTCCTCTGTCTTGGCATTTTGTCTAGGTCTCTGTCCTCTCTGTTAGGAAAGCTTGTTATATTTCCTGCTCCTGAGAGTAGTGGCTTTTTAAAGAAGAGGCCATATGCTGTCCAGGAGGACACTGGCACTCCAGGAGGTGTATGCTGTCTGCACCCTGCTGCTGTGTTTAGGCTGCTCTTTCCCTCAAGTGAGTCTTCTGCAGAACTTCTCCTTGCCTGCAGTGGTGAATGTTTGGACCTTGGTCAGAGTGTGGCAGATTTTAACTAGGTGTGCTCTGGTCTGCTTATTAAAAGAGGCCTGATGCTATTTCCACTAGAGCGAAAGCTTTTCAGCACTCTATGGTCACTAGATTTGGTGCATGTGTGCAGGGTGTGTGCTGGTCTTCTGGGGCGGGGGGAGCTCACTGCTCTGGTTCTCAGGCACATTTACCCTAGTAGAGAAGCATCTGCAGAGCACAGAGGGGTAGGGCTTGGTGTAAGCACCTCTGGCTTCCTCTGTTGGTGCTGTTTCCTGAGGTTAGTTTATGCTAAGGAGTGGGGAGAGACATGGCATCAGCCAGCTTTCTTGTCCCTGGAGAGGAGAGTTCACACCCACTGCTCTCCAGGAAGCCCTCCCAGAAGAGAAAACAATCTCCCCTGTGGGTCCCAGGCATCCCTCAGATCTCTGCCTTCTGCTCCCCGCCCCTCCCCCTCCAGCAGTGCTGTGCACCTGTGTTCTATTCTGCACAGGTCAGTTGAGTTTTAAAACTCCAAATTTTATGAACTGTGCTGGTCCTTTAGGGGGAGGGTGTCGTTGTACTGGGACTGATGCAAGTTTGTCCCAGAAGGACAGTCACATTAACGCACAGGAGCATGGGATTTGGAGTAAAACACAACAAAGAGCCAATGTCCAGTTTAGCAATACTCAGCAGGTGTCTCTGCACCTATGCTGGGGAGTGGTGGAGGGAAATGGTGCCCACCAGTCTTTTGTCCCTGGAGAGGCAATGCCATCTCTTCCAGATTCAATTTAAGAAGGTGGAACCGTGTCTCTGTCTCTCCCAGTACATCCCAGGGGATCCTCAGACTGTGCCATCTGTTCCCAGGCTTCTTCACTCCGCCACCGGAGCACTGTAGTGACCTCAGGGTTCCACAACAGCTACATCGTGGTCCCCTGAAACCTCAGTCTTTGAGCTTCACAGGTTGTAAAAGCTCAGGATAATCAGCCCCTCTCCTTTCCCCAGCCAACAGCTCTGGGTAAGTGTTTTCCTTGTGCAATCCCCTGTGTGTGCATCTCTCTCTCTCTCTCTCTCTCTCTCTCTCTCTCTGTTCAGGGTTCCCTACCAACCACAGCATCCACGATCCACCTCTTCTCTCAACCATGTCTCCACGCCTCCCACAACTTGGGCTCTTCTCTCCCTCCAGTTGTGCAGGTTTTTTCTGTCAGTCCTCAGATTGATTTCTTGGGTATTCAGAATGATTTGATATTTATCTAGCTGTGTTTGAGGGATGAAGCAAGCCTAGGGTCCTCCTACTCAGCTGTCTTAGCTCCTTCAATTAAATAAGTAATTTTCATCTCTTTAAAGTTTAACGATGGATTCTTCACTTTCTTATTGCTCCTCACCCTTTGTTCTGTTAGCTGTATGTGATACATAATAATTCACCTTCACGATGTGTTCATGTTTATGGTAATGTCAATCAAAAGGTTTGAGTTAAATGTGATTTTAAGCAGTCAATCTAAAGAGATGATCTTTGGGAGATGACAGTAGATACCTGGTCTGTAGGTTATTGGCTAGCTCATTGCAAAGCTCAGCAATCACCGTGAGGTTTTCATTTCACAAGGCCAGTACTTAAGGAGTAGTCTCATTTGTGTTTGAGTGAGAATGCCCTATCACATGGCAAATGTTATGAAAAAGGGAGACTTCCAAACTACAAAAATCTTTCCCAACAGGGCAGAAATACAATATTTGCTTACAAAGACAGCAGATTCATCTAAGGACATGTGACAATATAGAGTTTGTCATACGTTTTCAAAAAGTCATCATACTAAAATACAGCTTCTTAAGTAAATGTTATAAAGAGCTCAGTGTGAAGGTTGAGACAGATCATTTACATGCTGCAATAAATACTGTCCTATACAATATGTAATAATATATTCCTCCCACAATGGGATCCCTGTTTAAATTCATTCAAATATTGGATTTTAAACAATAATTAGTTCACAGATTTAACCATATTTTGCTCCTTTGCTTGGCTGGTGTGTAACTGTTACATTAGTGTAGACTGAAGTTTGCAAGTTTTATACACAATATAAAGGTTTTACATAGAGATAATGCCTAGAGAAAGATCATTTATTTGGAAGATTGCCATTGAAATAACCATGAAACCAATTTCTTTATGAATTACAACTTATAAACACTATCAATTGTAATTCCAAACACCATACGTTGGATAGCATTTGTTATATAAATAATGAATAAATTACCTTGCGATAATTATTTGTTCTTGGCTAATTGTTTAGTGTACAGAATTTGACGGGCCTCAATTTTTATGGGGGAATCTATTTCATTTTTTAGACACTATTATAATCTTACATGTTTCTATATTTATTATGTAACATGAACTTATCTAATATCTATTCTTTTAAACACTGAAATCCAACTTACGCATATTGAGCTGTGTCTCTATACTCACTAAAGTTGGCATTCAAATGCGTAAGAATGAGGACCTTGCCATCAAGGAGGGATCCTGGAATACAGATTGGAGCCACAATAGCATGTAAAAGGACACAAAGGAAAAAAGAAGAGTCCAATCCAGGTACTTATTAAATATTGAGGAGTGCGTAGTGTAGTAAGTGGATCCTGAAAATTTACAGTGAAAAAGAAAAAAAAAAAAAAAAAAAAAAGGCCAGAATGACTATTGATCCTATTGGAGCCTTTGGAGCCTTTGAACCTATTTTCTAATTGTTATTGTTTCTACATCTGAACGTATTTACGAATTGAAGTGTGTTCTACACTGCACTGACCATTTCATGAGTGTCCTAGAGGATCACCATCCTCACTGGGGGGGAGAGCAAATATAGAAGTATGTCACTAAGAAAAATCCCCTGCCTCATTTCCCCAGTGAATGAATCAGGTTCTAGCATGAGTGCTTCTCACTATATTCAGCTTTTGGGGAACTGGAGACAGAGCAAGACTCTGAAAATAATTACAACTTTCCTATTAAAGCCTTTAGAAAAGGAGGCAGCCACCAAATAAAGGCATTCTCCAGACGTACCACCTTAGGATTCTGGATTTGGGGTTTGGCATGGCCACCAGATACAACACTTCTGATTTATCTAGCTCAGCTTCATACTGAATTCTTATTGAAACTGAATGCCTGATTCATAGAAGTCTAGGGAGTTTTCAGCCTGATAAGCCCATTTTTGAGGCTGGCTAAACTTACGCTGCTATACGAATGATACTGTAAGATGAACCTTAAAAGTCTTCCTTATTAAACTAACTACCTAACTAACCAAGTAACTAAAAAAACAAAAACAAAAACAAAACAAAACAAAACAAAAACAAAAACAAAAAAAAAAAGAAGAAGAAGAGGAAGAATTCTCCCTTATAAAATGAATGTATTATATTGAAGAATTCAGCCAGCCTGGCCTCAGCAGCATGCTGGCTTTAAATGAAAAGATGATGGCTATTTCTATGGAGGAAAATACGATCTCCCATTGTGCTGCCTAAATCAAATTAGAGCCACTGACTTTTTTGAGGTCCCAGATTCAGAGTCTCCCCTAATTCCCTAGGCCTTGTTTACAGATAGTTCAGCTAAACTGAAAACTGATGATGTCTGCTGTGGCTGTTCAGCTTGAACACAAGCAGCTGTGCAAAAACAAAATTGGATATGGTTGCTACGCTCAGTGGGGAAAACTCAAAATTTTAGACTTGCAGATTAAAAAGGAAATACAGTGTAAGACCAAGAGCTGTGTTAGCAGATTGTGGTTGCTGGTCAAACTATCTGGATTATTTGCTCAGATGCCCAAGGTAAGGGCTCCTCTCTGATGAGACTAAACGGAATCATGCTTGCAGTATCTAAAATTGCCACAATGGTTGAATGGATCCATCACTGTATTGGACGTGGCAATACACACGCACCATTATAGCCTGGACACAAGGGAATGGACTCTGTATGTCTGTCACAGAGGAGGCTACTGCTTCTCAAACTTGTGACTGACCTGTTTACCTTTAAGTGAGAGAGTCCATATCATAGTAAGTGTGGTGCTGCTTACCCTAAAACATTGACTACATCGGATCTTTATCCTCATGTGGAGGCCCTGCGGTGCTTCATCAGTATTTACTTCTGACTTCTTAGGTGATTGATCAGCTATCTCTGGCCATCCCATTGAGACTCTTTTTTTATTTTATTTTATTTTATTTTATTTATTTATTTATTTATTTATTTTTATGATAGTCACACACACACAGAGAGAGAGAGAGAGGCAGAGACACAGGCAGAGGGAGAAGCAGGCTCCATGCACCGGGAACCTGATGTGGGATTCGATCCCGGGTCTCCAGGATCGCGCCCTGGGTCAAAGGCAGGCGCCAAACCCATTGAGACTCTTGAGACAAATATTTGCTGTATGTTCAATTTTTCTTATGGAAAAAGTCTCTCAACAATAGACTAATACTCTTACCCTACTTCCCTTGCACTTCCCGGGGGCACACACCTAAGTAAGGCAGTTCTGTTATTAAAGGCAGATGTTCCCTGAAAGAGATTATCTTATCTAAGCTTCTTACAGAATAATGATGGAAACAAAAAGTTAGGAGATTATAGAAGTCATAGGACCAGCATTAAAATCCTCCCTAGACATTTCTGACCATAGCTCTTTTTTCTAACTTTGACATACCCAGTGGGTGGCACTCTATCTGGATGGAATCCTGGGTAAAAGTAGTTCTCAGGGATTACAACTTAATTCCAGTTAATTTTCATCAAAATGCTTTTCCCCTCTTGCACCTGATTCTTCCAGATAAATTATTTTGGTGCCAGTAGGGGATGACTGGTAAAAGACGAAGTTGTATCTTCTGGAACTGGGCACCCAGATTTTATGCTTGTGGAGAGAGAACCCAAACCAAGAAACCTAAAGAGGGAATGCTTTAGGTTCTGGGAAGTGTGTGTGTGTGTGTGTGTGTGTGTGTGTGGTCAGGGGATAGCACTGATGTTCGTTATATTTCAAACATGTACTGGGAGGTTTCATCTGAATAGTGTCTTAGTGCAGCTTTTTCAATTTGTCATAAATGCCTCTGAATATAGCTCAGTCGGCTTTCTATCTCAAGTCAGTTCTGACCTGAGACTATGGTGGATGACTTCAGCTCCTGAAAGTCCCAAGCGTAACACCTCAAGATGCTTCCGCATATTAATTTGAGATGAAAAATGCCACCTTGCTGATAGTGTAGATAAGCAGGACCAACTGAACTGGCTGTACCCGGAAAGTTCCTCACAAAACAAGGGCTGGGAAAAAAACCAAACAAAACAAAACACAAGGGTTGGACTCACTCATTACTCAGACTGAACTAGGAACTAGGAACTACAGCTTACTGACCAGCTATGAGGCCCCATGAGAGACCCGATGAGATGCTACATTGGAGGCATTATCAAACCATATCCCTTATTGATATATGTCCCACATGGGGGTCTAAGCATTATAAACAACTGTTTTTAAGAGACAATATATATACCCTCCTATTTAGATGTTGGGTATTATCTTGCCTTCCTCTCAACACATTACGACTTGCACCTTAGTGGTGGTAATGAGCATTTAAGGAAACGCCACTATGAATTAAGGTAATTCTTGAATCTTTTTAAAATTTTTTAAATAATAAATTTATCTTTATTTGTGTTCAATTTGCCAACATACAGAATAACACCCAGTGCTCATCCCGTCAAGTGCCCCCCTCAGTGCCCGTCACCCAGTCACCCCCACCCCCCGCCCTCCTCCTCTTCCACCACCCCTAGTTCATTTCCCAGAGTTAGGAGTCTTCCATGTTCTGTCTCCCTTTCTGATATTTCCTACCCATTTCTTCTCCCTTCCCTTCTATTCCCTTTCACTATTATTTATATTCCCCAAATGAATGAGACCATATAATGTTTGTCCTTCTCCAATTGACTTATTTTACTCAGCATCATACCCTCCAGTTCCATCCAAGTCGAAGCAAATGGTGGGTATTTGTCATTTCTAATGGCTGAGGAATATTCCATTGTATACATCTTTATCCATCATCTTTCGATGGACACCGAGGCTCCTTCCACAGTTTGGCTACTGTGGACATTGCTGCTAGAAACATCGGGGTGCAGGTGTCCCGGTGTTTCATTGCATCTGTATCTTTGGGGTAAATCCCTAGCAGAGCAGTGCAATTGCTGGGTCGTAGGGTTTCTTCAGCTGGCTAGATCCAGGACCCTGGGAATCATGGCCAAGGTCATCGCTGGAATTTGGCTTCATTCAGATGCCAGGATTCCTGCTGACAGTAGCTTTGAGTGCCATATAAACAAGCTGAATGAATTTTGTACTGGCCAGTGTTAGGTTAAGCAGAGAATCTGATGCAATAGTATTTGCATGGGAAAATTTACCAAAGACTTTAACAGTGTGGAAACCAGGGGTAAATCTGTTGGGAGACAATTTGCCTTGAATATTTGTGCTTTTCTGCCTGGTTCAGATCTTTGAAGCAAAAGCACATGTTTAAACAGTAAATATACCTTAGAAGATTGAAAGAATGTTTCTATAAATACCTCTGAAGAGATCTGAAAACATAAAGAATTCTCTTCCCCTTCCTGGGGACTTGAGTATACATTTGAAGGTAGAAAACCAAGAGATGCACTTCTCTGCTCCTCCAGAGGAAATGCGCCTAGGTAAGCAATCTGTCTTACTCACTAGTATGGACAATGGCGATATGTGTCAGCAGTCTACAAAACTCAGAGTTTCTTAAAATTTGGAATCGCATAGTTAGGCAATCTATTGTATTTACCTAAGTTGCCCCATAAGGATCGGGATGGAGCCCTAAGCACTAAGACACTCTGGCTGCTCTAAGAAATGGCCAGTGTCTCTGACCCCAGGATACGGTATCTTCTGTCAGTATGGGTCTATAAAATGATAGCAGGCTTACTCATTAGCTTGCAAGTAGGGTAAATCCAGTCACTTGACAGTTTCTGATCTAACTTTTGGAAATCTAGATTCGGTGTCATTGTGAGACTTTCTCTAAGTCTAGTGATTTTGTGCATGATTATGGAAAGGAATACTAAGTGATGAAATGCACAATGCCATCATTCAAGGATATAAACACATTGTACAGAAAAATGTATATGTATTCTAAATCACTGGTGAAAGCTGACATGGAGACACAATAAGCAATTACTATAGATAACATAATGTAAGACAAAAGTGCTAGAATGAGGAGAGGTGGGTGGGTGAATGGGTGAAACAGGTGAAGAGGATTGAGTACACTTATCATGAAGAGTCCTGAGTCATGTATGGGATTGCTGAATCACTATTTTGTACCCCTGGAATGAATATAACACTGTGTGTTAATCATACCTGAATTATATATATAAATAAATAAAAGTAAGTGCGATGATAAAACAAGACATCAGCTTAAGTGAGGAATCAGTAGAGTACGCTTCAAGGATTGGCTTGGGAAGAAGGATAAAAGAAAATGGGACTGTGAGTTTTTACAGACACATAAAGAATCTCTAACTTAAAGGAGTCGTTAATCATGTCATATGCTTCATAGACCATGTAGTTGTGTAATTGGCTATAGGACGTGAACAGGGGGAAGCGATTAGTGACTTTGGTAAATAAGGGATTTATTTTTGAATGAATGGAATAAAACCCAAGTAGAATGGGTAAGTGGAGGACATGAGGCTAGAAAGTAGAGACAACACTTTTAGCTAGCTCGTCACAGATATTTTACTGTGAGAAGTGATAGAGAAATGTAACAGTGGCAGAGGAGAACATGGGACCACGAGAATGTTATTTTAAAGATGGACAACATCAAGTGTTTGAATGTGGCAGGGGTGCTCAGCGGAAATGAAGAAATTTAAGATGAAGGAAGTGAGAGATTAAAGGAAAGAGTGAAATTGTGTACACAGGACATGAACCTGAATTCCAGAGTTTATATATATATGTTAAAATTGTATGTAAAATAAAATATATGTTATACACACAGAGATGTAAAATACGTATACATATATATGCTCAATAACTCTGGTTGTGTTTCTGTGAAGCCGACTTTCCATTATATTTATACAGTCCCCAAACATGTGTTCATAGGTATGTTACCACCTTACTTTTAATCAGGCCTGGTAGAGAATAAAGAAACAAGTATATATGTATTTCTTTCTCTAGGAGCAGAGGCTGAAGTTGACTAACGCTTGACTGAGGTAGTTCAGAAAGGCTACTCGCTGAGTAATCTTTCTTAATTCTAACATAATTCACAAAATAAATTAGAACACAAAAATTAATATATTAATTGGAAGTGTCATTTAAAAAACTAATTATTTTAATTATTTTTAAAACATTTTACTTATTTATTTAGGAGAAGAGAGAGGGAGCATGAGCACGAGTGGGGTGGGGAGGGGCAGAGGCAGAGGGAGAAGCAGACTCCTTCGTGAGTGGGGAGCCCAGCATGGGGTTCCATCCCAGGACCCCAAGATCATGACCTGAGCCGAAGGCAGATGCTTAACTGACTGAGCCACCCAGGCGTCCCTCATTATTGTAACTATTAAAATGTACTTAACCAGTGGTTTTATTCAAAATGACCACTTGTATTCAAAACAACTGCTGGTTTCACAAAATCCAATATTTTATTATTAAATCTCCTCTGATCAGATACCACCATCCTCTCCCAAATGTGTAAAATCTAGCCCTTTTTCTCCCCGCCCCCCATGTTCATATTCTCTACTTTTTCTCCCTTTTACAGGGTCATGAATTACTTGTCCTGCTAATTATTTGTACTTTTCCTATTTAACTTCCTTCTTTGTCTTTATCTCTAATCCATGAAAATGATCACAATGTAAATGGCTTCATGCTGGTAGTTATTGTAATATTGTACCGTTTTGTGGTTAAGTTGTAAAGATCTACATGCTAGGCCTAAGTCACTGGTAGCAGGTCTCAAGTGACCAGGCAGGCTGATCTCCAATTTAAATGGCAATTCAAAATGTCTTCATTTGACTGACACTAGAATTATGATTGGTGTAATTTGATTTTTCTTGGCTAGAATAAGCACTTAAAACTAGCATACAACACAAATCAAAGTTAGTTACTTCATCACCAATATGAAGGTGACGATTATTGAATGCACATATTAACACTAGTAGAAATCAAACTATAAATACAGTATTATATAATAGAAATGTCCCTTAGAGACTATGTTTGTGTCAATAAAATATAGCGGAGACATAAACCTTCCACACAGTGGAGAAATGATTCTAGATTTAGAACACCATTTTCATTTTTCATGTTCTTTCTGCTGGGTGAAAGAAAATTCTCTGATTATCCAGATGGTTCTCCACATTTCACATGAGATGAATATTAAATGAAAAGGCAAAAATCATGTCTGTCAGACTGCAGTCCTGGATATTTGGACTCATGAGATTATTCTGAAGCATCCCAACTGAGTAAGCAAAAATTAAACATTGTTTTGATGGCTAGAATGAGCTTTCTCATTACGCTTTTATGTTACCCTCCATGTCGATACTGTGCTTTTTATTTGCTAACAGATTTTCATAACTGAAATAATATAATGTCAGATGGCTACGGCATACAAGTGGGGGAAGCTTTTCATTTGAACTATCCGGGACTGTAGAAAACTATGTTGTTCAAAGTTGAGAATTTGTTAAATCCAATTAATAATTATTTATAGAGATTAAAACACAATGAGGAAAAACAATGGACAGACTTTGTTCAACATTAGCATGCAGGAACAAATTTCATGTTCTAAATAAAGCTGTTAGAATAAAAAAAAATTAGTTAATGTAATGCTGTTTCTCAATTCTTAATTTAAATATCTAATTACATTAAATATCATTCTCTTTCTTGGAAAAATAAATGTTAACTTGTATGCACTTAATGGAATTTCTATTAAGTTTCATTTTCCAAGCTCATATGAAATGTTCTAGTTATCCCTGAAACTTAAGCCCAGCTAAGATAGAGTAGAAATGATAGCTTGCTGTGTTCATTAGAGTACTTAAGGCTCTTGTTGTATTTCCTGAGGCACATACTCACATGCATATGTATAGGAACAGCATGTGGGGAGAGATATTGACAGTATGGTTAGTTTAAGTTTAGGATTTCTTGTCATGCTTTCTGTGTTTCTGCAATGCACTGGATTTTGGAAATGATTTATGAGTCATGTGCATGATTGCTTAGTGTTGAAATTACCACTGCAAGAATTCACAGTCTGGCTTGTTTGCTATTACTGACAGAATTTGTGGGTTCAGGTTTGTCATACAAAGCAAATTGAATATCAGTCACTGATGCTTTTGTGATGCTTTCGATATTTAAAGAGGATCTTACCATTATTGTTTAATTTTATCCTCAGAGTAATTCTTTTTAGGTACTGAAAACATCACTACTCTTATTATAAGTAAAGAAATCTGTGGTACTTGGGGGTTGTTGATTTTTATGAGCATATTTTTAAATTAGGAAATAATTTAATTGAGGTTAATTGAGGAATATTAGGGGGATACCCAATATCTCTGGCAGAAGGAAGAGTTTCTGAGCTTCTGTTTGGGAAAGAAAGATATATTCCATTGACTTCCATTGATTTTTCTCAAAGACTTATTTTTGCTATATGTAGACTATTTGACTACATGAATGCCACAATATTTATATTGTATTAAGATAATATTTACTACTGAATCTGCAAGAAGTACGCTAACAAACATAAAATACTGGTATTGTATTTGCAATTCATCTGAGAAGTCATGTTCTTCAGAACAGAAATTGTATCTGGGTGACAAGGTCTAGATGTGATGCTCACAAAAAATCATTCTTCCTTCTTCTTGACCCAAAGTGTCAAAGCTGTCTAAAAATATGTAATATGGGCTAGATGCTAGAATGACAGTTTACATCAGGAGAAAAGCTAAGATACAGGGGAAATATGCACATGAAATATACTTGAGAGGTTGTGCTAGCACACTGGGAAATTAGCAGAAGATGTCTCAGGCAACATAGGGACAGACAGACATTACAATCCCAGGAAACAATTAGATATAATATAATATCTGTATTTGTAAACTTGTTTATATTAGAGTTCTATTTTCTCCTGCATTTAGTGATTCCATCATCAAGCAAATATTTTTCAGTCCTCTTACATATAAGATTCTATTCTAGAAACTGTAAATACATCTATAAACAAAATAAATATAACTCTTTGCTTTAATGGATCATTTCCAGTTATGACTGTATTCTAAATTTTTCCAAGCTCTTCTAGTTGGGTTAGTTGAATTAAAAGAGCTTTTCATTTTGTTTTTTGCTTTGTTTTTTCCTCTCCATATTTGCAAGGGAAAATGCAGTGATAATCACTGATAGAAACAAAATAGGAGAAGGGATATATGGGGAGCAACTAAGCAACTGCTCAGCTACCTCTTTTTTTTTTACCTAATTAGCTGATTTTTCCCAGTTAAGAACCTTAGAAATTCTGGATATTGCTTAATAATGCAAATTTCTTTTGTCCCTCTAGGGACTGTGTTTGGTTTCTAATTCTATATCATCCTTTTAGAAATCACCTGCATTTTCTCCAAGCATTAAGTAATGGGGGCCTTCAAATGTATATCAATATACATTTAAAAATGGATACATAAAATATCTATTGGTTTTCCTATATATATATACACACACACACATACATGCATATGTATAGTTGAGTGTGAATCTTTAGTTTGGCATGATTTTGTGATAATAGTTGTTTTGTGTTTTGTTCTGTTTGGCTGATATAGAGTCCATAGCATAGCTCCAGGAATATAATCATCCCTAAATATTTATATGGTTTTATTACTCACATATACTTTCAAGGATTATTCTAGAGGATATGAATAGTCTATAGGTGTATTTGACTTCTATAGCTGTGTAACAAATTGCCACAAACATAACTGTTTAACTAGCATGCATGTATGAGAGCTCACAGTTCTGTCAGTCAAAAGGAGTTCAGGTACAGCATCACTGGATTCTCTCTTTTCAGGGTCTCAGAAGGCTAACACCAAGGCATCTGCCAGGTTACACACTCATTTAGGACTCAGGGTCTTCCAACTTTATTGATTTTGGCCAAATTAATTTTCTTGTGGTTATTGGACTAAGATCCTCATTTTCTTGATGGCAGTAGGGAGAGGATGTTCTTAGCTCTGAAAGGCCATGCACATCCCTTGCCACAAGACTTTTTCATCTTTAAAGATAGCAATGGAAACTCTTCATGCTGGATTCCTCTTGTAACTTAGGATACCTTTCACTAGGAATATCTCACCATTTTTAAGGATTCTTTTGGTCAGGTCAGGGCCACCAAGGGTAACCTCTTTTTTAAAAGTCGACTGTGCCATATACTGTCATGTAGTCATGGAGTGGCTAGCCCATCACGGAACAAGAATTTTGTGACCATCTGAGAAATCTGCCCACTCTCAGTATCACTTAATATGTTATAAAGTGAAACTCATCTGTGCTCTCACAGCATGGCTGGTATGGATCAAGATAATAATGAATTTGTGTTTTGTAGTATATGCATAATCTTTTTTTGACTATATATAGGAAGGGATACATTCTTGCTTTGAAGCTATCATTTTAGGGGTGCCTTGGTGGCATGGTGGACTAGTTGTCCGACTCTTGATTTTGGCTTGGGTCTTGATCTCATGGGTCATGGGATCTATGGTGCAGTCTGCTTGGGATTCTCTCTCTTTCTCCTCTTGCTCCTCCCCACCCCTGCTTACACACACACACACACACACACACACTCAAATAAATCAATCAATCTTTTTTAAGAAAAGAAAAAGAAACACTATCATTTTAATGTAATTCTATTTCATCCAGGAGGGACTTGGAATTCAAAGTCCAAGTCATAATAAGTTATCATTATGTGCATTTATTAAATGGAAGTACCAGAGAAACACTTAACAATCTGAGATAAAGAGTTGTTTTAAAAAAATAACTATCCTGATGTCACCAACTTGATTCATGAACATAAAAGGAGTTGAATCCAAGAACCCAGAATCAGTTTCATATTTCCTTTAACACTAGATTTTAAGTAAAACATCTAAATTACTTTCTCTAGTTAATAACATAAAGTTTCAAATGGCAATAATTAGAAATGCTTGACATTATTTCTAAACTTACTTAAAATCAATATAATAATGTTCAGATTCTATTTAGAGTTGAAAAATACAAACAAGTTCATATATATATATATAATTGAGTATTTAGAGAAATTATTTAGAAGTACACATTTGGGATACTTTGATCAATGACTGATCAATAAAAGGATGTGTGTTAAAAAAATCACAAATCTTGCATCTGTATGCTTGAATCACAATCCATGTTATTGACACTTATATTTGATTTGGGGGGTTAGGTTTAATTTAGAACCCTAAACAGACTCATTCATTTTTTCCAGTAAATATATTTTTAGAGCTTGGTATCTGCCAAACATGTACTAGGTTATGTGGAGGGCAATGGGAAGAGGAAGAGAGAAAAAGAACAAACAACAGAGTACTGACTAGATGAAGAGCAGAAGGGATTGTGGGGAAGAGAAACAAAAGAGCACAGAAAAATTAATTAATGGAGGAATCAAGATGACCAAAGAAAACACCAGCAATGGAGAAATAGGAGGAGGAAGAGAAAATGGATTGGCTGGAAAAAAAAAAAAAAAAGCTGGTAGAATTAAATAAGTAAACTTCTAATTTTGGCTTCACCATCCTTTGACTTGAGCATATTGCCTTGAGATGACATGATGTCTGAGCCTTCAGTATCACATTTGTATACCAGACAGATAAAAGGAGACCAATAGAGCATATGAGTGGATACTGACACTTGGATAACCATGCAATAACTTTCTTTTACATCCATTGGTAAAAAACTATGACACATTATCACTGCTAACTACAAGGGCCCCTGATAACTGTTAGCTGGCACACTGGTATCTCATCCTCCACACCCTCAAAATCAAGGATCTGTCAGGAAGGCAAACATAGTAGGAAAACAAGATGGTGAGTAACAACACACTTGATCTCTGACCCAGAAGATGGAGATGCAGGTATTTTGGAAATGGTACAAAGACAGAAATTTCCTCTGTGAAGGCCTCCTTTTTAAAACAAGATGCAATGCTTAAGATCAAAGAAGTGCTGGTAGGGTAAAAGTTGAAGAACTGAAAAAGAATTGTAAATAAGAACAGTAAAGAAGGCTTGTTTAATAGCCACAAAGAAACTAGGTATGTATGGAGATCATGAGTCTTTCGTGACAAATAAAAATTTTTAAATGTTTTTCTAATGGTTAGCAACGTTGGTGTTAACCAAGAAAGACAGACATTTGTATTAACACAGGGTTGCTATTAGGGAGTTAAAGTTATTGAGGAAATAATGTGTTTTTTTTTTATTTTTTTGAAATAATGGCTTAAATAACATAGCATAGAAAGTAAGCAGAGTAGCAAAAAGAGAAACACCCAATAAGACTACTGGAGTTAAGGCTGCGGATTTCAAGTAATGGTAAAAAGAATTATATTGTGAATAATTGAGTTGTGACACCTATAAAGATAGATAGGTAAGGTCAGATTTTGAAATAAATTTCTGATTTCAGTGGAGGTAATAATTTCAGTGTTAATATGAGAGAGACATAATGGCAATGAACAACTCAATGTCTAAGGTCTTGATGACTGAAGAGGTCAACAATCTAAAAGTCTGGGTTATTGGACAGATCACAGATATGGACTCTGAACGTATGTGGATAACTGCATTAAACTATTTGGACAAGAACAGGAAGACTATAAGCCAGTGCTAAAACAAATAAAAGGGAATAGATAGAAAAGGCCTGAAAACTGAAAGTTACTATCATAACAGAGTTGGATTTCCTTTTAGATATTGATATCAATGAAAAATGCAATAATCGCAAACTTCCATTTGAGATAGAAAGCAAGATTCCAGAGAAGATCAAGTTGGTGAACATATTGGGAAATGTAAGAATATCTTTTAACCTCAGAATAGTCTTCTACAGAAGACACAAAGTGAATGGAAAAGGAGTGAAATATATACTAAAAAATGTAGACAGCAATGAAACAATAGTCTGGTAAGAAAGAAGCAGAGGTACCAGGACTGTAAGATATTGAAATTGGTGCAAGCTGGAAGGACATTTTTGACTCATATTTTTTTCCGGTATGCAAAAAGAATCTGAACTAAGATGCTAGAAATACAAATGCAGAATTAAGTGCACACTGGTTAGTGTGAAAATAACAAAATCTGTTGATAACTTCTGTCGCCAGGCTATGGATACAGGGTTCATTATACTGTTCTGCTAACTTGTATAGAACATTGTAATACCGGTTCTTTCCATGTCTATGTGAAGTCTACAGAGTCAATGTTATGAAGATTTTATAATATACATTAAAATTTTATAGAATTTGGCTTCCATTAATAATGGAGTCACTTGTTTAGATTGGCCTACTCACATAAAACCATTACAGAATGTGATAAATGTAGTAACATTTTAACTATTCAAAGGCATTATAGAGTAACTAAAGCAGAGGAGAGGGGAGGAAAGGAGAGGGGAATCTCCTCAAAGTAGAATTGGAACACTTTACATCTCAATTTGCACAGTACTCAGATGGCAAAATCCTCAGCCTTCCATAGAGAAATCTAAAATTAATCAGAGGCAATAAAAGTAAATCTAAAATTGTAAATTTTTGAAGGATTTGAAGAATATCATCATGATTAAGGGACAGGTAAGGATTTATTTAGTAGAATGCATAAAAAGATTCACAAAAGAAATAAAGGAAGATTAGATTTCATTAACATTTTAAAGGTCTGACAATCAAAGTTACTTTCAATAAAGTTAGTAGGATAGTCAATTACACACTAAGAGAAAGTATTCTCCAAAAGATATATTTTAGAAAATTATATTGCCTAAAGCTCAATAATATAATGATGCAAACTGATTAAAAATGGGGGAAATCATTTGAAAAGATACTTTAAAGTACATAGCCAGTGGTCAATATGCCCATGAACAGTGTTAAAAATCATTTAGTCATCAGGAAGTATAATGTATATTGGCAATGAGATAACATTACATAGCCACTGGAATGACTAAAATAAAAATGTAAAAATGATAACAATAACAAATGTTTGCAAGGATATGGGATAGATTTTTCATATTATCTTGATTCAGTCCTTTTGATAAAAAACATATGTCAGTTTCTTATACAGTTAATTAGGCAACTACTCTTTCATCCAGTGATTTCATTATTAATTCTACATTCAAGGGAAATTTTGTAAAAAGTACATTCTTTATTCACAGTATTTCAAAACAGATAAAAAATTGTCTATGATCAGGATAAGAGATAATTTGTGATATCTTCATATAATAGGATGTGACATCATTAAAAAGAATGAACTACTGATATACGCAACATGGATAAATGTCACAGAAATTTTGCTGGGAAAAAATAATACCCAATTTTGATTCAATTTATGGGAAGTTATGTAACAGTAATGCAACATTAAAAAGAAAACCAGAATGGTGGATTTCAATTGTATGTTGGGTTGAATATGAAGTAATATATGAAAATTTGGGGGGAGATGTAAATCTTCCATATTATGATAAAGGTATGCTTTCTAGAATCATATGCAGTTTCAAATATGTATATATAAGATTCATATGTTTCAAGTAAATTAATTGCATTAAGAGTGATAATAATAATAGCAAGAGTGAAAGTTTGAAGGTACAGGTTGCAAATAATGGAAGAACGTTGATAATTGCTGAATCCACAATTATGAATATCGAGAAGATTATTATACTATCCTTTTACCAGTGAATGTTTAAATTTTGCATAAAAAGTAAACATCTATTGACATGGTAAGCAGATTTGCACTTCATATTCTTAGAAAAGAAGAACAAAAATGTAGAACTGTAACTGAAATTAATTGCATTAAAGAGTTTGAAAAAATATGTATGATTTGGAATGAATCCTTATTCTAATTTGGCATAGGACAGGTTCAAGTAAATGTAAATATTTACCAGGAATTCATTTTAGGTGAAGACCTAGGTTTGAGAAATTTAGTGTCATAGGTTTGAAAGTATCTTCCTAAAAGTTCACATTAGCAATGAGATTTGCAGAAATAAGGACTGCACAGGAATAGAAGGCTAGAGGGCTGCCTACACAATGTTGAAGGTGGTCTGTATTTTGAGATCTGCAATAACTGAAACCGGAGAAAATTCACAGAAAAATAAATGAAAAAGAACTACATGATGACTGAAGTGAGGGAAGAAAAAAGTCTTTAAAAGAGAGATGAACAATTGGCTAAGCCAGTAAAAGACTAAATACTCATATGGGAACACTAGATTTTCCTACTGTTGAGTGATCAGCATTGCATAATTTTCTTTTTTCTTTTTCTTTTTTTTTTTTTTAAACTTTGAAAGAGTCTCAGTATCTCTAAAAAGGAAAACTGACATTTCCAGTGCCTGGATTTTCACTGAATGAAACAAACTCCTTTAGAAGAGAATTAAAGAACAACATAAAAACACCCTTTAAAAACTAGTTCTGAAAATATTTTTGCTTTATTTTAGTCTGAAAAATTGGCCAATATTTAAAACTTTGGGATTTAGTTCACAAACAATGAATATCCACAACACAGTTCTATTGGTGATGTATTCACTTGGGTAATTTTTTCTTTAAATTGTTTATAACATGCTCATTTGCTTTTAAAAGCATATGAAGATGATTCTCATTATTTATATAAGGACAATTCACTCATATGTCAACTGACTTTTGACAGAGAGTATGCTCAAAGTGCTAAGTATACTATAAAAAAAACCCCTCAATACTTCTCTCACTGTCACACTTTACACAAAACTAACTTGAATTAAATTATAGACCTAAGTATAAAACAACACTGCAATAACTCTAGAAGAAACTATAGAAGAGCATTGTATCAACTTGGAATAGGCAAGATTTTCTTAAGCTAAAAAGAAGCAATGATCATAGAAATAGACAAAAAAAGTTTAGTAATATGAACTACACAAAATTAGAACTATCAGGAAAAGACACTTCAGAAAATGAATGTGTAAGCCCTATACTTGGAGATATTATCCACAACACATATACCTGCAAAGGAAGTATACACAGATTATTTAAAAATACAACGGAAAATGAGAAAGATAAAAAACAATTAGAATATGCAAAATACTTGAACATTGACAAAAGTAAACATATGAATGGTTAGCAAGTATATTTCAATTTGGAGTTCCAGATTCAGCTTCAAAATAACAAGAACTTGTGTCACTTTCATAATTACAGAAAATCTGGAGAAACAGGTGAATACAGAAAATCACAGCTATGATCTGCTTACCTGGAGCAAAACCGCTAGAGCCATGCAATAAATGGTAACTTTGATGAATTGCTGAAGGCAGAGTGTCGACTGCTGGGAGAATGAGAAACTCAGAGGGTCCTATTTTCAGGAACGTACAACCTCAGAAACTACAACAGGATCTCCTGTTGAAAGCAAAGGAGAAACGAAACAAAACAAAACAAAATAAAACACCCAAAAAACTCTTCTGTTTCTGGCATGGGGAGAGGGAAATTAGCTATTTTAAAATATGTCTAGAGTGTACTCCATCATAAATGCTTTCTTAGCTGTGGAAAAGAAAGACTTTGGCAGAGCCACATCCAACCTCACAGAATAGAAATTACTAAATTCTTCACCTCTAGCCTACCTGTCTCATCCAAAGGGGGGAGCGGGAAGCGGGAAGCTGAGACACACTTCATAAATGTCACAGATCAGGGACATAGGCTCACTAAAAGATGGCTGCTTTTCCTTTACAGCAGGGGATAAGACAAGAATGCTTCCTTTCACCAAGCCTGTTCAAGGTTGCACTAGGATCACTAGCTAGGGTCTTAAAACAAGAAAATTGAAAAAAAAAAAAAAAGTAGACATATTGGAAAAGAAGACATAAAACTGTCTTACTGATTGCTTGACTTTCTACATAAAAACATGAAAGAGGCAACTAATAACTGGTTATCGTAAGGTTTCAGAATACAAGATTAATATTCAAAAAGTCAACTGCCTTCTTATACACTGGCAGTGAAAAATTGAATTAGGCCTTAAAAACATAATACTGCTTGTAATAGCACCCAAAATTAAATACTCAGGTATAACTTTAATAACACAGATTAGAGGATCTATTTACAGAAAACTGGAAAGCTGTTAAAAGATTTTTTAATCAGATTAAATGGAGATATTTCATGCACATTGACTGCAAGGCTCAATTTCTATTTATTATTCTCAACTGGATCTAGACATTCAACACAATCCAATGAAAATCCCATCAAACTATCTTATGAATATTGAGAAACTCATTGTAAATTTGTATGGAAATTCATAATAGCCAATTCAATAAACAAGAAGAGCAAAGCTGGAGGACAGACTTTATCCAACTTTAAGGTGAACTACATAAATGTAAAATAATCAAAACAGTGTGGTATGGCAAAAATACAGACGTAGCTCAATTTGCTCAAAAGAATACTGAGTCCAGAAACAGAGCCACACTAATATATTCAATATTGTCAAATGAGTCAGTGGAGTAAGGACCATTTAATGAACAAAGAATAATCTTTTTTATTTTTATTATTTATTTATTTTAAAGATTTTATTTATTTATTCATCAGAGACACACAGAGAGAGGCAGAAACACAGGCAGAGAGACACACAGAGAGCCATATGCGGGGCTCGATCCCAAGACCCTGGAATTGTGCCTTGAGCTGAAGGCATATGCTCAACCACTGAGCCACCCAGGCATTCTGAAAGACACTTTTAACAGAAAGAAAAGCCAAGTCACAGAGTGTGAGAAAATATGTGTAAGACACTTATCTGATAAAGGAAATATATCCAAAATATTGAGAGAATTCTTAAACTGAACAATAAGAAAATAAATAACCCAATTAAAAAAAATGGGCAGAAGATCTGAATGAATAACTCACAAAAGAAGATATAAAGATGGCAAATGATTATATAAAATGACGACCAACACCATGTCACCAGGTAATTGGAAATTAAGATAATTAGTTAAAATACACATTCCTATTAGAATGGCTAAAATAAAGAAGATGAAAACCCTGAAAATTCAAAATACTGGCAAGAACGCTGAGCAACAGGCCTCTCATTTGTTGCTGATAAAAATGCAAATGTATAGAGCAGCCAAATTAGAATGTAACTTGGCTGTTCCTTATGAAGCCAAACACAGTCTTACATACAATCCAAGTGACCACACTTCTAGGTGCGCTCCACTGTATTTGAAAATTTATGTTTACACAAAAGAACCTGAGCATGAATATTTATAAAACATTTATTCATAATTGCCAAAACCGGAAATAACAAATATGTTTTTTTCCATAGAATTAATAAAATAATGTGTTATACCTATACAAAGGAATATTACACTCAGTGATAAAAAGATCTGAGCTATCAAATAATATTCCTTTTTATTTAATTACAAAAGGAAATTTATTTCAAAAGCATAAGGGAACATTTACATTTGGATAAAGTGATAAGAGGTGTCACAAAAACAAACTCATGTGCTGAAGTTTTTCATTCAAATTTTTGAAGCAAAAATAACCTAGGTTGTGCACTATTGCCTTAGGAAAGGCAAGGGGAGCAATGAGGCGGTAAAGCAAGGAACACGATCAACTCAATATCGAATTTGAGAAAGTAAAGTCACTTTTGCTCAGCTTTGAGTTTGCAAATACGATTTAAAAGAGAAAAAGAGAAAAAGTTATACTTAACATTCAAATTTAATTAACTGTAGTCCCAATACAGTGTCTGTATTTGAAATGGCTTTAGGCCACCTCAAACCATATTCCTTAGTGGAAGAAGCCTAGTTTGAAGATCTATGATTCTAATTCTAAACAATTCTGGAAAAATAAAAGCTACAGAGACAGTAAATTAATCAGTGGTTGCCACGGTTTGGGAGAAGGGCTCAGATGAAGCAGAGAGTTGCTGTAGGGTAGTAAGGATGATCCTATGAGGGTGGGCGCATGGCATAGCACATTTGTCTAAACTCGCAGAACTTTACAGCACAGAGTATGAACTTGAATGTACATAAAATTAAGGATAGAGGAATTTAGAAGGTCAGGAGATTCCAGGTGCGAATTCCGACCATGACAAAAGAATCTTAACTGCATTACGAGTGTATGAAACAAACTCACTGAAGGTTGTTGCTGATGTAAATAACTTTGGAAATGAGTAACACTGTGAGATGAAGATGGGAAATAAAACCTGCTCATGAGCTCTGTACCCAAAACGGATAAAGCTGTTTTCTGGGGCTGTATGAGGTTAACAATTCTGATACTGCTATACTTGTTTCCTTAAAGAACCATTACGTACACGGATTACAGAGAGTAGGACCCAGATTTCTCACTGTTGCAGTAGGAATCCAGAGATAAAGAAGGGAAACAAGGCTAAAATGACCCAGATGGCAATGGTTTAGAGTTGGAAACATGAGGATAAACTCATTTTTGGCTTAGCATCGATACAGGACACTACATATCGAAATAGAGATGTGTACATATACATTGGTTAGTATGCCACATATATTTATTTTTTGCATTAAATGAGAGGGCCTAACACAAATGACACCCCAGTAGCAATGAGCCTATGTAGGGTCCAAATCTGGCTCTCTAGTATCATTCTCCAAGAAAGAAATTAGGGCTCCTTAGAGATATGACTAATCCTAGAAAGAAAGAGATATTCTAGGTGAACCCGCTAGCATTTGTAATGCTAAAAAGTAAACAGAAAAAAGCATCAGACTTATAAATACAGAGAACAAACTGATGGTGCCTGGGGGTGGTGCAAAACCAGTATAAAGGGGAGTAGGAGATACAGGCTTCAGGCTAAGGAATGAATAAGTCATGAGAACAAAAGGTACAGCAGAGGGAACACTGTACCACTGTTCTCAGTCAATGGTATGGTGACAGGCGGTAGCTACGCTTGTGGTGAGTATACCAATAACCTATGGAGTTGGTGAATCACTATGTCGTATACCCGAAACTAATGTGACATTGTGTGTCAGTTATACTAAAAAAAAGAAAGAAAGAAAAGAGAAAAAAAAAAAGAAAAAGTGTGGGAGTATAGCAAAAGTACATAAGAGCCAAATGAAAGAGGTCCCAGTAGTCAAAGCTGGAACAATTTGAACAGAAAAATAAATAAATTAGTATGAGATTGTAACCTAATAAATGTCCATGAGTTTATTATGACATGAATAATTAACTGAATAAATTAATAAATGGGATGAAAAGACAAATCTCCCAGGCTGAGATTTTAAATAATTTAAGTGCACATCACCCCAAAGGAGTGACAGCTTAACTCCCCATTACTTCTGGTTTGGCTGAGTTTATTAACTCCTATTCAAAGTTGAGAGCAAGGGAAAGGGAGAAGGAACAATAACCTTATAGCCGAGGAATCTGAGAAGGACTATCTGAACCAGGTGACAACCTGGTTGTCAAAACCAACACTCATAAATCATGCTGATAGTTTTTGCCTTTCATATGATGTAACGAAAATGGCATTTTCCCTCGGTGCTCTCTTGCTCTCTATCCCAATAACTCGTATTACCAGTCTCATCATAATATGATATCAGATAGATTCCAATAATGGGTATCCTACAGCATACCAGACCACTGCTCCTCAAAATAGATAAGGTCATCAAAACCAAAGGAAGTCTGAGAAACTGTCATAGTCAAGAGGAATCTAATGAGAATGGCAACTAAGTAAAATGTGATATCCTCGTTGGGATCGTGGAACAGAAAAGGGATGTTAGGCAAAAACTACGAAAATATGAATAATGTATGGACTTTAATGATGTGTCAATATCCTTTTGCATAGTAACAAATACCACATTAGGGATCCCTGGGTGACTCAGTGGTTGAGTGTCTGCCTTCGGCTCAGGGCATGATCCTGGGGTCCCGGGAGTCTGCTTCTCCCTCTGCCTGTGTCTCTGCCACTCTCTCTCTGTGTCTCTCATGAATAAATAAAATCTTAAAAAAAAAAAAAAACAAATACCACATTAATGTTAGATAATAGGAGAGACTGTGTGCAGTAATAAGGTAACTCTATACTATTTTCACATTTTTTCTGTAAATACAAAATTGTTCTAATATAGTGTTTATTAAAAAATATATTCAGCATCATTAGAATTCTAGGGGATGAAAAAAAAAAAAAAGAATTCTAGGGGATGAAAACTGAAGCCTTTAGGATGGCTAAAATGTGCAGGTTTCACCATATCAAGGGCTAGCAAGTATGCAGAGCAAACCAAGCTACATTGTTGGAAGCCGTGTCCAACTTGCAAGCGCTCTGGAAACCAATTTGGCGATCTTCCGTAATTAAAATTCACCCACCATGATTTACTCCTAAGCATTTAGTCAAGAGAGAGAAGGTACTATCATGAAAAGCTTTTCACAATTGCTTTGGGCTTCTTTAAAATTGATAATCGCCCTACACTGGGAACGATGAGCATGTCTCTTAATGAGAAGAATAAGCAAATCTAATTGTGTTCTACTTATGAAAAGCAACACTACTAAGAAATAAAAAGAAACAAACATAGGTAGTAGAAACGAGAGAAGTAACAAAAGTGGTCCCAGAATGATAGATTCTGTATACCACTATTTATTTGAAATTCTAGAAATGACAGACTATTTATAATGCTAGAAATAAGGCTATTTGTTGCCTGGGCTTGGTTGTGGGTGGGTAAAAGGTATTGACTTATTAGCACCCCAAGGGGACTTTATCTGAGGAGATAAAAATATTCTTATATTGATTGGGGTGGTAGTCATATGGCTGTGTACATTTGCCAAAGTCACTGACTTATTTACTTAAAATGTGTGAATTTTAAGGGAATCATTTCACAATAAAGTTCATTTTTAAAAATGGAAGGAGTTAAATGTAAAAAAAGTATAATTTCCCGAGTTTCTTATATTTTGGCATCCTTTTGTACTGCTTTCATCCTACAACTTTTATGAAATATCTGATTCTTTCAGATTGGAGTGATATATTGATATTTTTTCAATTTTTTTTCAAGTGATCATTTGCTTCTTTGCATATCAAATTTTAATAGCAGATCTATATCTCTCTACACATATATATTCAGAGTCAGATACTTAAATCATCATGTAGAGGAATGAACAGACACTAAAACCTCTCATACATTAGAAACATAATGGTACACACAGGATCGAGACTGCATAAATGATCATTAGGTGACATTATTTTTTTAAGTAAAAGCAGTGTATTTGGTTCTATAAAAGAGCTGCAAAATGGATTAATATCAAAATTTCTTCAATTCTCCGCTTTGTAATCCTGACTTGAGTTCATATGTTTGTCATGCTTGGCTACTGTAGGGAATGTGTTTGGAGATTAATGTAATTCCCATTTCTTAAGAAAATAAATGGATTCCTATTGCAAGTCTCTAACTGATTTCCCACATCTGTTTCCCCTTAAAGTACTTATCTTAAGGGGTTTCTGAGCCTAGAAAGTGGGAGTTCTGAGGTTAGATCTATGAGCATCAATTTGCAGTTTTATTTATTTTTTAATATGCAATTAAAAATTGCACAATGTTGACCTTTTTAATACCAAATCTCCTTAGATCACATGGTATGTATTATATGACACAAGTATGTGTAACAGGGGCGCCTGGGTGTCTCAGTAGGTTAAGTGTCTGCCTTTAGTTCAGGTCATGATCTTGGGGTCCTGGACAGAGGCTGCTCAGCAAGGAGTCTGTTTTTCCCTCTCCCACTGTCCCTCCCCCTCACTCCTGTGCATGCGTCTATTTTCAATCTCTCTCAAATAAATAAATAAAATATATATTTTTAAATATGTGTAACAAAAATGTGAGAGAAGGAATAATATCAGACGATACTTAACACCGTGATTTTGTGATTTTCCTGAATAGCCGGGAAATGATACAATTCAGTAAGACAGGCTTTACGGATGCAGGGAAGGTTCACGAAGGCTAAAGATCTTTACATGTCACAAATTGATCTTCCTATTGCACAGTTGTGGGAATTGTGGCCATGAGATATTGGAGAGGTTGAGAATATTCCTGAGGTCACATCATTATTCGCTGCAAATTTTGGAATTTTAAATTATTCATCTGTTGCTCTTTCTGCTCTATTCTCAATGGACACATGCAGGCACGATCATTACCTCATCTACTCCCCAGAGATTCTAATTCAGTACTTTGGGATGAAATTCAAACATGTGTTTTTCAAAGAGAATAGAAAAAGGAACGTCGGCAATGTTGGCATGCTTACCAGGTTTAGAATGGCTGCATTGTACTATGTAAAATCATCTAACATAAGAGTGTCTATCTCTTAAAATAAATGCATTTAATATTCAACTTTATATTTATTCGGTATGAAAAGTTGGATCTTTCATCATATTTGGCTCTTTTTTTCCATTTAAATAACATCCTCACATGATTTAAAGGTTACCGTAAAATCAGAAACATGATTCTCCTGTTACCAGACCATATCCATTTTTTTCAGTCCCACAGCTTTCATTTACAAATAGAAAAATATTCCTGTCTTAAAGAAGAATGAAATACAAAACCCTTTCTGTAATACTCCTTTTATATTGCCCTGAGAATGAAGGTGAAGAAATGTTAACAAAAATCAGAAACCATCTTGTAATAATGGAGAAATTGGAAATATAACATTCGACTTTAAAAATGAGAAGAGCTGGTGATGGAAATAAATCCATTTTAGAATCTGATTTTTTTTTTTAAGTCAGAGATCTTTGGGTTGCAAGGAAAGAACCTCAACTAAGTTGACTCAGACAAAAAGAGGAAGATGAAGTAAAATAGATCTCAAGAATAAAACAAAGGTCACTGAGTGAATGAAGCCAAGACCTGTGTTGAGCAAACAGTAGGCGTTGGTAGGTTAAAATTCCTTTCTCACTAGGGTCGTGTAACCAACCAACCCCTCTCTCTCTCTCTCTCCTGTTTCTCGCCACAAGAGTGGCCACACTTCTCTCTTGCCTGGCTATGCCAGTTTCCTCAATTCCCTCATCTTCTTAATGGGTCGCTGTAAACCTCCAGCCCCAGCTCAGCATGATGAATGTCCAGCTGCACTGTCCACGGCCACCGATAGCCCCATGTCATAATTCAAATTTTTGAGTACAACAGTGAGAGGAGGGCCTGGGTTTTTGTGTGAGACAGACTAAGATGGAAGAAAAGAGGGAATTATTTGGAAGAAGTACGGTTAGCTGTCTCTTATTTCCATTTCTCAGTGGTGTACCGTCTAGGCGTTAGTACGGGCCTACCAGGACATGCAGAATCCGGCACCGCCTCTTCACTAGTTTCACATCATGATGCTCTGCACCTTCTCTATGTGCCTTCCCATCCTCCTCCTCTCCTCACCACCCCCCCCCATTTTTTCCCCATTTCTCAACAATATGCTCTTTTTTTTTTCAGCTCAAGGCCTTTAAACAGCTACATTTTTCTTCCTGGAATGCTTTTCATACTTCTCCTAGTTAATTCCTACTTATTCAGATTGATTTGAAAATGTAGAAAATAATAGTTAATGGCTGTTTCCATTTTTAAGAATAAAATCACCTGTTTCAATAGTCAACGGAAAATAATGTGTTTTCTTCTTTGAGTATAAAAATCAAGATAAAAGGGATCATATCTTTCTTTTTAAGTATTCCTAAAATAAGTATTCAGTAAGCATCTACTGAGTTGATGGATTGGGGCATAAATGAACAGATGAGTGGATGAATGAACACATTTTACCCAGTAAAATTCAGTTGCTGGAACCACATTCTCAGAACGTGATTGTTTGGTTTTATTTAGTGTTTTCCTTTGGCTAGTTCCTCTAACAGAGGTAGTTCATATAGTTTACCTATGAAGTCCAGCTCTGGACGTGTAACCCACAAATAAATCACATAAATTGGCACAATATAGCTTTTATTCTCGCTGTATGTGCAGTTCTGGTAAGAATAATAAAAGAATTAATAATATTTTGCTGAATGCCACTGCCAAAATCCAGATAAACATGTCCTTAAATATTGGGATTTTTCACAATTTGTGAAGGTGAAATTGCCGTTATCTTCCTTAGATACATTTCAGGGGGTCTAGGTGAATATTACAGTTTCTGTGCAGGTCCATCTTTCCCATTGTTAGGTGAATTCTTCCTGCCAGACACAGGGTCATGCAATCACTATCCCAGCTCTCTCTTGAAGACTGCAAAACATCATGTGGGGTTACCTGAAGGGGAAAGAAAAATTGTTTTCTTCAAAAATAAGTATGACCTAGCTGGCTTTTCTACACCTAAACTTTCCAAGTTATACTGATTGCCACAACAGTGGCAGTGGGGAAGTGAGGAATGAGATGCTGTCAAGTGGGGTCTGAAACAGTGTTTAGGGATACTGTGCCGGGAGGAATTAAGTTGGCTGACAGCAGGCACATGAAATCAAAAATGTCTATCTGAAAATACAGGTTGAATATTGCATTAAAGACAAGCAATGAGTAGAAGTTAATCCAAAAAGTAGAATGAGATGTAAATTAGCAACAAAATTACTGATGAGTTTAGGCACAAGTAGGAACTAATTCTGACACAGTAGCCTATTCATTTTCTCTGCCATCGCTCGCTCTTTGGTATTGATCATTAGGAGTCAATGAGCAAGGGACAAATGTCCATTGGGAGCCAACATGTCTATAAGTGACACAAAATGCGCCTCCCAATTGAGAGACACTGAGAATTGGTTTCCAGGTTTATCATTTAGCTGGAGTTAGTTTATACATTTTTAAATTCATCTAGGATTTTTTTTAAGATCACTTAAATAGTTGCTATTATTAATAAATTACTTAAATCTTTGTTATTATCAAAAGTAATGATTTTATTTTATATCATGCATCTCAGATATTTCTTATAGACCACACCAGAGCAGCTCAAGAGAACTCTAATTAGAAACAATCTCCATGCAGGAAAAGAAAATTGGGATTAGAAATTATACACAAGTTCATGAATATAATTTAAACCATGACCAAATGGCATTGATAATTAATCATATTGGCAAAATTCCTTTGGATAAACTGATCTAGTTTGTATTAGTAATGATGAAGTGTTTGTACTTCACAATGTGATACATTGTGAGCACAATGGCCTCAATTCTTCCCTAGATATTTTGCTCTTTCCTTTTATTCACATTTATAGCTAAATGAAATAATTTGGTCCAGCTGATGATCCGTTGCTATGAGCTTGAAGTCCTTTTCCTTCCATCAGCATCTGGCCTGACTAGATTCAAAGTAAAACAGAAATTCTTGAGGAGCAAGGAGCCAGAGGCCAGCTTTCCTGTGCCGTCTGACCTGCCTCCAGAACTGTATGGAAGTAAAGGTCGGCCATGGGTTTGGAACATTCTTTATAGCAAAGCACCAGACACACATGGGAACATGTGGGTTCCCTCCTGAGAATCCTACAGCATGCGAAATGTAGGTGTAAGATGTCATGCCCCAAATGTTACATGTTCTTATTTGTACTAGATGTTCACCCTTAAAGTTGTTTCTCCACCCCTAACAAAACTGCATAGGTCACTCTTGTGAACATGGATGCTGGTTATACTTTTAATGGTCATTAATAGTGTTACTAAAACATTAATTTTCTTAATTCACTTTGTTAAGCTTTGGAATGAAGACTAGCAAACTTGACAATACTAAGAGTATGTAGGCATAAAATCATCCTCAAAAGAATGTATTGTAGCAGTGGTAGATAAGAGTAAGTAGAATTAAATCAATTAAGTAATTTAAAGAATTCAAATGAGTCAAGCTGGAAGATTACCATTACCTGAGTTCTCATTTTTTTCTTACTTGAATATTAAGACAGAGGACAACAGAAAACAAAGATATCCAAGGAAAATATTCATTTGTAGCTATCTTTTTAATAATAGCATATGTCAGTGCCTTTGATAACTTATTAATAGGGACATCTGGGTGGCTCAATGGTTGAGCGTGTGCCTTCGGCCCAGGGCATGACCCCGGCATCCTGGGATCGAGTCCCACATCAAGCTTCCTGATGGAGCCTGCTTCTCCCTCTGCCTGTGTCTCTGCCTCTCTCTCTCTCTCTCATGAATGAATAAATAAAATCTTTAAAAAAATTAAAAAAAACACATTTCTATTTCATTAACAAGTTTTCTTTTTTTTAAATAAAGATTTTATGTATTTATTCATGAGAGACACAGAGAGAGAGGCAGAGACACAGGCAGAGGGAGAAGCAGGCTCCATTAGGAAGCTTGATGTGGGACTTGATCCTAGGTCTCCAGGATCACACCCTGGGCCAAAGGCAGGCACTAAACTGCTTAGCCACCTGGGCTGCCCATGTGGTTCGCTATTAATTTGTTTGTTTGTTTGTTTGTTTGTTTGTTTATTTATTTATCATAAAGTTTTTTTTTTAGTTTTTTTTAAGAAGCCTGCCAGCCTTCACACTGGAACTTACACTAATCAGTTCTCCTGGCTCTACAGTGTGTATAATGCAGATCTCCGAATTTGTCAGCCTCCGTAATCATTGGGGGCAATTCCTCATAATCTGTCTCTCTCTCCTTCTTCCTTTATATATCTGCAGATAGATATAGATATAAATATTGATACATATCCTATTACTTCTTTCTCTGAAGAACTCTAATACACTCTTAGCTTTCTCAATTTTTTTCGCATCACAACTCTCAGCTTTCTTCCCTTGATAGGATGCTGCTTACATGACACGAACACTGGCAGTGAAAATAACGTGGTGCAGGACACACTTCTTTTAGGATTCCTTTGTTCATGACACTGCCATTCTGTGTTTGAAAGGCAATATTTCACTCTTAATAAAGGAATAGGAAGTTATCAATAGGGATTCCAATTTTTTTAAAGAAAAGTAAGAATACTGAAAACTACTTCATTTCTGAGAGTCCCCATAATCCAATGGAGAAATAACAAGAGATGCTACACTTTCAATAGAGGCAAATCTCAAAAACAATAAAGCACCTACTCTTATTTGTATCTGCTCAGGACCACTTTCTAAGTAGAGGTAGTTTCTTGCTTTAAAACTACGAAGTGCATGGGATGCCTGGGTGGCTCAGCGGTTGAGCATCTGCCTCTGGCCCAGGTCATGATCCCAGGATCTAGGACAAAGTCCCACATCCAGCTCCCTATGGGGAGCCTGCTTCTCCCTCTGCCTGTGTGTGTGTGTGTGTGTGTGTGTGTGTGTGTGTGTGTGTGTCTCATGAATAAATAAATAAAACTTTAAAAGAAGAAAATAGAATAAAACCACAAAGTGCAAACCTCTTCATCCCTTTAAGAAAACTATTTCCCTCCCTTTGGATGTGGTCTTATCCTTCAATTCATCAGTCAGCCTAACAAATGATGCATGTGATGTATTATTAGTTACAGTCTTATTACAGTTATTAAGTGTAAACTGACACAATAGGAAAACTTTCTAAGGAGAGTTTGAGGTGAACTATGGAATAACAATGACAGTCCCTTCTGAGATCTCCCCATCAGAGTAAGAATCAGAACGAGTGTTCCTCTGGTAATCCAGTGCCTAAACACTGAATGAGACCCTTGCCTAAGAGGAGAGGACATTCATTTTGAGGGAAAATTAACCCCCCACTTTATTATTGAAGAAAGAGAAAAAAATCCTTGAAATGAACATAACTCGACGGTCTGCAGTCTATGGCAGATCTAGGTTTACCATATTATGCAGAGCAGGGTCAATTCAAAATCTGCTTCCCGCCCACACTTCCTACAGACAGCTTTAACTGCACCAATGGTTCTCAATCTCGCCTGCTCATTAGAACAAACAAAATGTAAAAATGAAAAAGTACTGAGAACAGACAACCCAAGACATATGGAGTAGGGCTTACTATGTAATGGGATTGTCTGAGGTAGGACCTGAGCATCAGAAAGCTTTCAGCTCCCCATGTATATTCTCGTGTATCAACGGAATTGAGAATTAGTGCTCTAAATTTAGTTTCAAGGAACTAAAAAATAAAAAGTTCTAAATAAAAAATATACAAAGTCCAAGAGGTACATTTATATAACATTAGAAAACATCACAAGTACAGTTTATTAATATGCCAGAGGGAGAAGAGAGAGGGAGAGAGAACATTTTTATATACCAAATGCTGTTCTTCCTATCATTTCAGTAAATAAGCATATGCCCCAGAGTGATGTGAGATGAAGAAATGGATGTACTGTTCCTTCAGTAGGCTCCGGTTCCCACAACCCTCTCCTACGTGGAGGCCTGTCAGAGCACTGAGAGTAAATATTTACATTAATATTAAATAGATTGTTCTTAGGACGTGGCTTCTAAAATTAAGCCAACAGCCTTTCTGGTGCTCAGCCACGGAGTGATGATCTGTCTCAACAATGAAGAGAAAAACTGTGATACTGACTATACTGAAAGATATTACGTTCTTAGCAGGTACTTTCTGAAGGACTCTGACTGCAATTGGAGGTCAATTAGCCTAAATTTGCTCCACGTGTGCATGTGATTTTCTCTAGGTGAGGCCAGGTCATACTCCCCGGCAGGATCTTTTCTCTCTTCTGAGCTATGTAGAAGGGAAGCAACATATCCTTACTATAGTGTGTGAGCAAAACCCACAAGGTAAGTGAGGTTACACTCATAATTCATCAGCCATAATATAACTTCTTGTTTTATCTATAGGACAGACACCAACAGATTCAAAGGGGGAAAATTAAGAGTTATTAGTATATTTGTCAGTGAGGTGTTACAATGTTTTAGCCTCAACTCAAATCTCTGGGACAGCTTTTAAGCCATGTTACAAAACACAAATGGGTTTGAGCCCAGTGGGTGAAGTTTAGAATTGTCACCTGAGGGCAGCCTGGGTGGCTCAGTGGTTTAGCGCCGTCTTCAGCCCAGGGTGTGATCTTGGAGTCCTGGGATCGAGTCCTACGTCGGGCTCCCTGCATGGAGCCTGCTTCTCCCTCTGCCTCTTTCTCTCTCTCTCTCTCTGTGTCTCTCATGAATAAATAAAATTAAAAAGAAAAAAGAATTGTCACCTGAGAGGTGATTGTCATTTGTATTGGCCTTGAAATTTCTATTTCTAATATTAGGCAAGGATGTTACATTTCTAAATTGATCAAACAATCTTTTTGTTTTTTCTTCAAGGCTTCACCACAACTGATCTTAAATGCTAAGAAGAAAAGCTTTCTCATACTTAGTGCAAATAAAATATCAATCTGTCATGTTTTAACATTGCTGTTGATCATATTGACCAAGTGCCATCTACTCCATTTGGTGTCATTGTTAATCACAGGTTTGAAGTGATACTTGTGGAAGTACAAGCCTAGATCACCGCAGTAGTGGTTTTATTTCAGATATACAAAGTAGGATATATAGGATATTCAAAATCAAGTGTTCTTAATTTATACCATCACAACCAATAGTAGTGAGATATGGGGAAGACAGCTAAGACTGAGAAACTCTCCTAGATTTCTGGTTACTCCACCAACGAAGCAACTCATAACAGTTGAAATTTAGGTAAAGGTTAAATCTAACCCTGAAGTAACTAGTGTAGGAGGGAGAGTCAAATATCAGATATCGATCTAACACCATCTGTAATAACTACAGTTACGGTTCTACTGAACTTTTTGTTTCATATCTTTGTAGACAGTGTGGATGGTCATGGCTTTGCTTGGGAATCTATAATGTATTGGCTTTAATGGAAGCTGCATGGAAAGTGCACAATCCCTTTGTGTGATTTATTTCTCAGTCTCAGCACTATCTAGAGAATTCTTTGCTGTGAAGTACAGTCCTGTACATTGTAGATTTAGCAGAAGTCATATACTCTACTCACTGGATACCAGTAACTCTCTTCCAGTTGTGACACACTTATTCTCCCTCCACACACATATGAAGAGTCAATGATATTTATGAGTCTACAAATTTTGTCTTACCTTAGATCAGTCCCTTCCGATATTTCCAGTTGTGTTAACTAATTAGTTTCTATTTTGGCTTATGCTACTTTGATTTGTGTTTTTGTCCCTTCACATGAAAGAGTCCCACTTTTACAGTGATTATCCATGGAATTTCAGAACTTTATAAGGTAAAGGGTGGTATTTAAGAGAAGACTGCCAGGAAAAAAGGTCTATGAAGAACAAAGAAATAAAATACACAACAGGTCAAATCTAAATGTCGAGGTGGGAGGAGAATCTCAATCATAAGGAGAAGAGCCCCATGTTGTCAGGTCAAAGAACCAGAAAGAATAGACAAATAATGATAATGGTCACAATTTTCATAAAGAACTACAGAGTGAAGAAGTTGATTGTTTTCTAGGTGAGCTTCAGTTAAGACCACAATCATACCCAACATCTTGATTACAGGATTGCAGAGGACCAAGCTATAGCCATATTTAGACCCTTGACCTGCAGAAAATAAATGTGTTTTTATCTGCTAATATTGTGGCAATGTTATTATACAGCAGTAGATAACTTATACGTGTTGGGAATAGCATAGATGTGGTATTCTAAGGCATAGGGAAACTGAAATATTAGAGAGAATTATCTTATAAAACCCACTTACCCACCAGAAAGGTGGCAGAGGACATACCTTTCACCATAGCTGTGATGGAGGACCCGGAATTCTTGAAGGACTATATGCTGCCTCTTCATTGTAGGTCGAAATTATAGAGGGAAATTCTACTAGTGAAGTGGGGTATCTAAACATAAAGGGAATGATGGGATCATGATGGTAGGTACTAAATGAAGGAAACTAAATCATCAAAGCAAGACAAGGTTATTACAAGAGCCTGGTTATTATAATAAATAGGAGAATCAAAACAGTGAATATCAGAATATTCTGAGTCACAGACACCCGAGGGACTGGCTAGTTGGTCACAGTGTTCCTAGCTATAAAGTTGATAAGCAGACTACTAATTTCTTACTGGATCTACACAAATAGAAAAGCTCTAGGTCCAACGAACAAAAGTCTGACTTGAGTCCCTAACATAGGGAGCCACAGTACCCTCAACCAACCCCCAGTCTTGGGTCAGTAAGCTTACAAAGTAAGCTTGGTCCTCTTGAATAAGGGCTCTACTATTATGTCAAAATTATACTTTCAATCTTTCTCATTATCTTCCTATAGATATTCACCAGGATCACTGTGCACAGTTTTATAATATTACTAAACTCTGATTGACACAAGTCTTGAATGACCAAAATACCACTATGGTCCAATGTTCAGGGAAGGATTTATGGAGGTCAGGAAATCAAGTCAATTTTTAGCTTAAGTCTACTTCATATTAGGCTCAGTGAGTCCTCAAATCTACCTTGTACTTGCTTTTCCAGGTCTGGAATACATAATTAGAGCAGACATACTTAGTATCTAGTAGAATCAACAAATCCCTACATTAGTTATCTATTGCTGTATACTGATATTACCGTAAATTTAGTGGCTTAAAACTATTTCATAGCTTTCTATCTCATAGCTCTTTTGAGTGTGGAGTCCATGCAGACTTAGCTGGATTACCTAAAACACTGCAATCAACATGTAATCCAAAGCCAAGTTCTCCTCAGAAGCTCTATTGGAGAAAGATCCCTTCCAGGCTGTTATTGCAGCATTCAGTTCCAGTAGGTTTCCAGACTGAGGGTCACAGTTCCTTGTTGGATGTCATGCAGATTGCCCTCAGTTCCTTGCCATGTGACCCTCCTAAACAGCAGCACACAACATGGCAACTTGCTCCTACTAGGGGTAAAAGGGATTAGGAGTGAGAAGAATAAAATAATATGAGTTTAACCACTATCATCATCCAGAATATAAGGAGAGAGAAAGAATTTCCCAGGCAAACAAAAACTAAAGGAGTTTTTAACCACTAAACAAGCTCTGCAAGAATTTTTTTTTTTCTGCAAGAAATATTAAACAGGGCTCTGAGTGGGAAAGAACAGACTCCAGAAAGGAAAAGAAATTCTCCAGAAACAACAACTTCACAGGCAATACAATGACACTAAATTCATATCTATCAATAATCACTGTGAATGTAAATGGACTAAATGTTCTAATCAAAAGACACAGGGTATGAGAATGTATTAAAAAAAAACCCAAGACCTATCCTTCTGTTGCTCACAAGAGACTCATTTTATTTTATTTTTTAAGATTTATTTATTTATTTATTTATTCATGACAGATATATATATATATATATATATATATATATATATATATAGACAGAGAGAGAGAGAGAGAGAGAGAGAGAGAGAGAGGCAGAGACACAGGCAGAGGGAGAAGCAGGCTCCATGCCAGGAGCCTGATGTGGGACTCGATCCCAGGACTTCAGGATTGCGCCCTGGGCCAAGGCAGGTGCTAAACTGCTGAGCCACCCATGGATCCCCAAGACTCATTTTAGATCTAAAGACACCTGCATTTTGAAAGTGACGGGATGGAGAACAATTTACCATACTAATGAACATAAGAAGAAAGCCAGAGTAGCTATTCTTATGTCAGACCAACTAGATTTTAAACTAAAGACTGTAATAAGAGATGAAGAAGGGCATTATATCATAATTAAGGAGCCTATTCATCTAGAAGGCCTAACAATTGTAAGTATTTATGCCCTCTCAACTAGGAAGCATCCAAATATGTAAATCAATTCATAACAAACATAAAGAAATTCATTGATAACAATACAATAAGCGTAGGGGACTTTAACACCCCACTTACAACAATGGACAGATTACTGAAGCAGAAAAATCAAAAGGGAGACAATGGCTTTGAATGACACACTGGATCAGATGGACTTAACAGACATATTCAGAACATTTCATTCTAAAGCAGAATACACATTCTTTTTGAGTGCACATGGTGCATTCTCCAGAACAGATCACACTGGGTCACAAATCAAGCCTCAACCAGTACAAAAAGACCGAGATCTCGTTGTGCATATTTTCTGACCACAATTCTATGGAACTTGAAGTCAAGCACAAGAACAAATTTGGAAAGACCACAAATACATGGAGGTTAAAGAATATCCTACTAAAGAAGGGATGAATGAGTCAGACGGGAATTAAAGAATAAATAGAAAAATACATGAAAGTAAAACAAAATGAAAATACAACAATCCAAAGGGCCCTAGGATGCAGGAAAAAGGGAAGTATATAGCAATATAGGCCTACCTCAAGAAGCAAGAAAAGTCTCAAATATACAGTGGATTCTTCCATCTGAAGGAGTTAGAACAGGACTAGAAAATAAAGCCTAAAGCCAGTGGGAGAAGGGAAATAATAAAGATTAGAGCAAAAATAAATGATATAGAAACACCAAAACAGTAGAAGAGATCGATCAAATTAAGAGCTGATTCTTTGAAAGAATAAATAAAATTGAATAACCCCTAGCAGACTTGTCAAAAAGAGAAAGGACCCAAATAAATAAAATCACAACTGAAAGAGAGAGATCACAAGCAACACTACAGAAATACAAACAATTATAAGAGAATATTTAAAAAATATATGCTAACAAATTGGGCTGTCTAGAAGAAATGAATAAATTCCTAGAAACATAGAAACTACCAAAATTGAAACAGAAAGAAACAGAAAAGTTGAAAAGACCAATAACCAGCAAAGAAATTGAATCAGTAATCAAAAATCTCCCAACAAACAAAAATCCAGGGTCAGATTGCTTCCTGGGGGAATGCTACCACACATTTAAAGAAGAGTTAATACATATTCTTCTCAAACCATTCCAAAAAATAGAAATGGAAGGAAACTTTCCAAACCCATTCTATGAGGACAGCATTATCTTGATTTCAAAACCAAAGACCCTACTGAAAAGGGGAATTGCAGACTAATATTTCTGATGAACATAAATGCAAAAATTCTTAACAAAATACTAGCTAAATGAATCCAACAATACATTAAAAGAATTATGCACCATGATCAGGTGGGATTTTTTCTTGGGTTGCAAAGGTGGTTCAATATTCACAAACCAAGCAATGTGACACACCACATTAATAAAAGAAAAGATAAGAACAATATGATTCTCTCAACAGATGCAAAAAAGGCATGTGATGAAATAGAATAACCATTTTTGATTAAAAAACCCTCAACAGAGTAGGGGTAGAGGGAACAGACTTCAACATCAGAAAGGCCATATATGAAAGACACATTAGCTAAGATCATCCCCAAAGGTGAAAGACTGCGAGCCTTTTCTCTACAGTCAGGAATCAGACAGGGATGCCCACTCTCACCACTGTTATTTAACACAGTACTGGAAGCCCCAGCCTCTGCAATCAGACAACAAAAAGAAATAAAAGGCATTGGATCAGCAAAAAGAAAGTCATATTTTCACTATTCGCAGATGACATGAGACTCTATATAGAAAACCTGAGGGACACTAACAAAAAAACTGCTAGCACAGATATACAAATTCAGCAAAGCTATAGGATACAAAATCATACAAAAATCTGTTGCATTTTTATACTCAAATTATGAAGCAGCAGAAAGAGAAATAAAGAAATCAATCCCATTTACAACTGCACCAAAAACCCATAAGGTAACTAGGAATAAACCTAAACAAAGAGAGAAAAGATCTGTACTGTGCAAACTATAGAACACTTAGGAAAGAAATTGAAAAGGAAACAAAAAAATGGAAAAACATTCCATGCTCATGGATTGGAAGAAAAAAAACTGTTAAAATGTCTATACTACTCACAGCAATATATGCATTTAATGCAATCCCTATCAAAACACCACCAATATTTTTTTTTCACAGACCTAGAAGAGACAATCCTAAAGTTTGTATGGAAGCACAAAAGACCTCAAAAGCCAAGGTAAGCTGGGAAATGAAAGCAAAGCTGGAAGCATCACAATTCTAGACCTCAAGCTATATTACAAACCTGTAGTGACCAAGACATCATGGTCCTGGCACAAAAACATATAGGTCAATGGAACAGAACAGAGAACCCAGAAACGAGTCCACCAGTAAATGGTAAACTAATCTTCAACAAAGCAGGAAAGAATATCCAAAAGAAAAAAGAATACAGTCTCATCTACAAATGGTGTTGGGAAAACTGGACAGTGACATTCAGGAGAATGAATCTAGACCACATTTTATATTAGACACAAAAATAAATTCAAAATAGATGAAAGTCCTAAAGGAGAGACAGGAAACTATCGAAATCCTAGAGATGAACACAGGCAGCAACCTCTTTGGCATCAGCCATAGGGAACTTCTTGGTATACATGGCTTCTGAGGTAAGGTAAACTAAAAGGGTCGGGGGAAGCCTTAGGACTTCATCAAAATAAAAAGCTTCTGCACAGCAAAGGAAACAATCAACAAAATTAAAAGGCAGCCTACAGAATGGAAGAAGATATTTGCAAAGGATGTATCTGATAAAGGGTTAGTATCCAAAATCTATAAAGAAATTATCAAACTCAACACCTCCCAAAATAAATAATTCAGTTAAGAAATGGGCAGAAGACATGCATACATATATTTCCAAAGAAGACGTCCAGACGGCTCACAAAGGACAAGATGCCAGCATCACTGATCATCAGGGAAATGCAAATCAAAACCACAATGAGGTATCACGTCACACCTGTCAGAATGGCTAAACTTAGCAACACAGGAAACCACAAATGTTGGCGAGGATGTGGAGAAAGGGGAACCCCCTTCACTGTTGGTGGGAATGCAAACTGGTGCGGCCACTCTGGAAAAACAGTGTGGAGGGTCCTCAGAAAGTTAAAAATAGAGCTGCCCCAGAGAACCAGTAAGTGCACTAATAGGGATTTACCCAAAGGATACAAAAATACTGATTCAAAGGGGTACATGCACCCTGATGTTAATAATAATACAGCAGCATTATCAACAATAGCTAAACTACGGAGAGAACTGAAATGTCTATCAACTGAGGAATAGATAAAGAAGATGTGGCATGCACACATGCACGCGTGCGCACACACACATACACACACGCAGTGGAATACTACCCAGCCATCAGGAAGAATGAAGTCTTGCCATTTGCAACAACGTGGATAGAGCTAGAGTATATTATGCTAAGCAAAATAAGTCTGTCAGAGAAGGACAGATACCACATGATTTCACTCAAATGCAGAATTTAAAAAACAAAAGAGAAGAAAGGAAAGGAAAGAAGAAGGAAAAAAAGAGAGTGAGGCAAATCATAAAGAGACTCTTAACTATAGAGAACAAACTGAGGGTCACTGGAGGGGAGGTGAGCAGGGAATGGGCTAAATGGGTGCTGGGGATTAAGGAGGGCACCTGTGATGAGCTCCCTGTGCTACATGTAGGTGATGGATCACTAACTTCTATTCCTGAAACCAATATTTTATGCTTATGCTGTCATTATAATTTAAACAAAAACTTATAAAATAAAACTAATAATAAAATCTGACACAAATATCATAAAATATTATAATTAATAAGTTCTCATTGGTTAAATAAAAAAGAACAAAGAAATAAAGCAATGGTACATATTAAGAAAAAAAAAAGAGTTTAAGCCCTTGCATCAGGATCTTGAATCCACTCCTTTGGATTCTTAAAAGGGTTGAGATTCTTGTCTACCAACTCTGAAGATGATCCCTACATATGATTAATGATTCATAGGATTTATATTGAAGAAGAGACAAGAGAACATTCTACACAGCCTAGAGTAGGTGGCAGTTTGGGAATACAGTAAACAGTATGGGAAGGACTATCACTGGCTTGTTCAAGAACAGACCATCGTGGGATGCAGATCTCTTACTACTATGTATACAAGGATGAGGTTGGTTATACGTATTTGTGCTTGGCTCTGGAAGGCCTCAGGTGCCTGTATAAGCAATTTCTGAATTTCATCTCACAGTTATTGTGAAATCAGTGCCTCTGAACAGAGAAAAATATGAATTAAACAATATGGCTATTATAAATATTCAATAAATCATCGGTAGATACAGTAATAATCATTATTACATATACATGCTCCAATGTCCTCTTGAACAACTTTGAATCAGCTGTAGACTCAAATAACACTGGTAAATTGTTTTTGACTGTTTTCAATATATTAATATGTCCCCTAAAGTGCAGCTTTAATGCAAATAGGTTACAAGTATATGGGGTTCTATTGTGACTAGGTTGCTAATTCCTCCTTTTAATGGACATTTTATGTTGTTGAAATGGAGATAATCGATTCCGTTAACCTCAATATCTACCGGTATGCGATGCGATGGAAAACAGCTCTTACCAGTTCATTGTGAAAAACACACTGAGAAGCTTTTCAACAGTCACCGATCAGGTAGAATGAAACACACACTTTGGGAGAATGACTTCAAATAATTATACCTGACACGTCTGCCAACTAATGTCAATATGGCATTAAAAATTAAAAACGGATTTCTGTGCATGAAACATATTTTTGTGACACTTAGTATATGAAGGAAATAAATCAAGCAACTCTCTTCAATGTTTAACACTTGTCAGTGCGGGGATGCCTTGAGGTTGTGTCAGATTCACCTCTAGTTAAGATTTATCATTGATGCCATCTTCTTGCATTTCAGTATGAAAGCATCTAGTAAAGGAATTATTATTTGTCAGCACTTAGGTACCAATGTGGGAAAAATTAACTAAAAGATAACATCCAGATCTTATTATGATAATAAAGGTGATTTAAACTTTGGTAATATTTCTATGATGCTGAAAATGATGACAGCACATGATGACTTCCTCATGATGAGTACTGAGAAAAAAAAACAGTTTCTCATGTAATAATAATAGAAGAAGCAATGTAATCAAATTTTAAACATGAAAATCAAGAAAATGAAAGTAAAATTATTTTATTTTGAAGGTGATCTTTACTCAGTATCACTAGCATTTATTGATTATGTATAATGTGCAGTAGAGTAGTTGCCTCCCCTACTTTATTTTTTTAGTCATCTGCTCTATGTTATAAGTCATTTGAGAGCTACAAGAATGTGTACTAACCTTGGTATCACCAGTTTAAATATGTAACTCAATAATGATTTGATAAATTCATAGAGAATTTGAATAAATTGACAGAAAAATTGTTTTCAGGATTGTCAATCATAAAATTGGGATGCTAACTGCCACCTCTTATTCCCTCATAAAGAGAATTTTTAAAATGAAAGTGGTTTTATTATACAAAATATAATAGGTTTCTTCTATAATACTACAAAAGGATATCATTGATCTAGTTTTTAAAGAATGCCAGCATTTAATAGGAAAATATGCAGCTTTATACTTGAATGGTCTATGCGTGTGTGTGTGTGTGTGTGCATGTATATGTTGGAAAATGAGAAGACGGATGATTGAAGTTAATTTTGTCAAGTAGCCGAGGAGCCCTTGATCAGCAGGCAATTGCTAGATCATCTCTCTCTCTCCACATTTTGACAGATTTGGCCAGGGAGGGTAACAATATGCACACATGAAATTAGACTAGTATTTGTGTAACAGCAGCATGCATGAGCTTCATTTTTGTATCAGTTCCCCCTTTGCCCCCAAGTCCCATAAAGGCAAAGCCAAGTGAGCTCATAGGAGGGCTGTGCACACTGAGATCTCTGGCACGGCTAAGGAGACGCGAGCTTAAGCAACCCCCAACCGGATGAGGATGCTACTGATACACCTACCCGGACTTTATCCTAGAGGGACCCATTATGTTATAATACTAGTTGGGAGACACATTTTCCCTCTGACCTAGAGAGAGATAATATATTTAGCTACCACAGCTATTTGATACGAAATTATGTCTCGACTTGAAAAGACAGTTTGAGATAAAACTTATCTTAAGCCATGCAGGAACCCTAGGAGGAACTGTCTCACCACAATGATAAGCGCAGGCTCAAACCAGCAGGCCCAATACTCTCCAGTTATCACTTATTAATGAAGGTACCTTATCTCGTCTAAGAGACCATAAAACTGGGTATGACTGCAATTGTTGGTTGTCCAACACCTTTGTACAAAATCTGAAGGCTCTCTTCTATAGCTGACCCTTTTGAAAGAACAATCACTGGCCAAGAGCTAGTGCTGTGCTCTGGTATGGATTATCTATGTGTATGTATATATATATTTTTAAAATTAGTATCTTTATTGTAAAGAGGTTTTAGATTCACAGTAAAATTAAGCAGAATGTATAGAGTCGACATGTACTTTCTGTTTCCACACACAAAACCTCCCCCACCATCAGGGTCCCTCATCACAGCACTATATTTGTTACGGTCAGCGAACCTACACTGACATGTGATTTTCACCCAAAGTCCACAGTTTACATGGAGGTTCGCCCTTGGAGTTGTACATTCTATGGGTTTTGACAAATGTATGAACTATGTATCTAGCATGTGTGTGACACAGAGTGGTTACAGCGCCCTAAATATCCTCTGTGCCAGGCTTATTTCCCTCTCCCTTCCCTCCTACCCACGGCACCTTACTCTTCATTGTCTCCAGAGTTGGGACTTTTCGGGAATGCCATATATAGTTGGAACCAAACTAGCCTTTTCAGACTGGCCTCTTTCACTTAGCAATATACACTTAAGTGTGCTCCACGTCTTTTCGTGGTTGGATAGCGCATTTCTTTTCACATCTGAATAATATTCATTGTCTGGATTTACCATTCGTCAGTTCACCTACTGAAGAGCATCTCCATTGCTTCCAAACTTGGAAATTATGAGTAAAGCTGCTATAAACATCTATGTGCAGGGTGTTGCATGTGTGTGTGTGGGGGGTGTGTGTGTGGTGTATTAAGTTTTCAATCTATTTCGTTCAATTGAAAGTGAGGGCAATTGCTGGATCATTTGATAAGAGTGTGTCGGATTCACAAGAGGCTGGACCCTGTTTTCTAGAGGGGCTGTACCACGGTGCATTCTTGGCAGCAAGAAATGAGAGTTCCCGTTGCTTCACATTCCCCTCGCCAGCATTTGATGTCGCCAGAGTCCTGGAATGTCGTGCTCCACTCCAAGCTGTGTTTGGAGAGGAGTGTGCCAACGGGAAAAGAAGAGGAGTGGGTTGCGGGGAGATGGAGGGAGGGAGGGTGTGTGTGAACTCCAGCTAGCAGGTAAACAGTGCTTAAAAACCTTCTTACGTCTTACGTTACAGTAATCTTTGTCTTTCACTTACAAATATCCTTCCAGTTATGAGAAGTAATGAGAGTAAAATACAGTTAACATGAAATGCTGTTTCATTGAAGCTTTTCTGGTTGTGTGTTTCCCGTCCAATTTCTGTCACAGGAGAATGAAGGCTAACATGCAGAAGATGGTCGTGCTGCTTGTACCCTCGAATTTTTTTTCCACCTGCTACAAACTAAAACGAATGCCAGAAAGCATAGCTTCTTGTAACGCACACCTCTAACGCCTGTATCCTTGCTTCATGGAAATACCATGTGCTGGGGGAGGCCTCTGTGAGCCACGGGAAGCACAAAACTGATGGGAGTGTGAACCCACACTCATTTTTCAAGCAGGAAATGCTCATTCTCTGTGTTGAACTTTCAAATGAGATTTTGTTTGGATGACATGATTCAGATGCTAAAAACAAATTCCTAAAAAAAAAAAAAAAAAAAAAAGAAACAACTGCTGTAGCAAATAGGGGCATCCGATGTGTTTGTTACTAAAATTGAATTTTGGTGGGGGGAGAAAGATCTATACCTTAAATTTATACAGGATCCCACTGTTTTTTCCTTTATGTTAAAGTGAGGAAAACTCATTTTCCTAGAATTAAAAAAAAAACAAAAAACAAAAAAACAAAAAACAAGGAAGGGATTCCATTTTGAAATAACCTGAATTTGCATGACTGGATAACAGAAAAACAAATGAACAACAACAAAAAAACACAAAAGAAAAAGAAAAAAAAGGTTAAATATACCTCTGCAGTGACTTTGCCACTTAGCAAGATGAACCAAATTTTTGACATTATTTACCATGCAGGGTGTTTTTCTGATAAAATCCTTTTGAAGGACCTTCACCATTTTATCTTTCACACTTTTCCCAGCTTAATGTGACAAAGCGAGAAAATAAAATTGTGAGACATATACATGATTACCAAAGCTAACGGCGTCCCCTCCTCTCAAGGTTAAGAGTAGAAGTAGCAGAAAAAATAAAATAATAACATTTCTAAGGTAATCACTAATATATCATTTACTTTTAGTAGGAGTCAATATTATTTCTAGGTTATCTTTATAAACATGAATGCGTAACTATTTTTTGCCTGCGTTCAGAGAAACAGCTCAAACTTTGAGATATCCTAGAAATGAGGCTCGGGAGAAAGAAGGCACAGAGAAAACTCTTAAAGGAAAAAGACTCCTCCTGGGAGAAAAATAAGACACCTGTGCTGTAAAATAATTGATCAGAAACTTCAATGGATTGCAAAGGCTAATGTGGTAATTTTTGAGACAAAAATCGAAAACAACAACAACAACAACCCAACAGCAACCACATTCCATTGTATTAAAAAATGAAATTTCTAGAAGGAGAAATGTGAGCGAGTCATAGCTCAGGGGAAAGGTTATCTTCATTTCCTATCAGAATTAAAAAGTGAAATGGATGTCAGAAGACGCGCAGCAAAGTCACTCTCTAGGTGTACCCTGAATGACAAGCGAGCAGGTTCATTCCCAAAGGAAATCAGTGAGCAAAATTTATTTGAAGGAGTAATTATCCAAAGTAAGAAAACTTTTGAAGCTCTTTGAGCCCTGAAATGGGCAACTCCTCTGTCAAAGATCTGATAGAGGTAAGGAAAAATAAAGTACGTTGCATTCTGTCCTTTTAAAGGAGAAAGTAGTTGCTTTCCTCAACTGAAACTTGAAATAATTTAATTGTCCTTGCCAGCACAGTCTTAACTAAAATCCGGCAAACATGACACTATCTCACTTACAACATAAAATACCCTATTCTTCTAAAGAATTATCCCTCCTCTTATGGCAAAATTCAAGCTATCAAACAGATTTGACAACAGATGAAGCTCTAGGTGCCTAGATGATTGATTTTAAAAAGCCCCATATTAACTGGGAAAATGAATGTCATCATGAAAAGGAATGATGGTAATATTGATCATCTAGAATTAAATATTTCTTTTTGAGTCTAATAAGCCAAACGAAAGTAAAAGCAAACTTGAATATATTATCCAATGAAATGTATAGATCTTGGGGAGGCTGGAGATTGTAGGTAAAGGGCAAGACTCATTTTCTATGGTTTTTCTGTACATTCTATAGATTTATTTTCTATGCTTAATTTACTGTAACCACGGTGACACTACTGTAAGCAATGTCGAACTGAACATTTTAATTAATTATTGTTTTTAATGAATTTTGTACCTGATGCCTACCTGGTGCATTATGAAGTCTGACCCAGATAGATAAAGTTACTAATATATTTGCTTAGTGAAAAATTTAAATTGGATATTCCTTTATTCTGAGCCAATTTTTTTGAATACTTGAGTATTATTTTCATAATAAAATAATTTATATCCTTGCAATTCACACTTATTACATCATTTTGGATGTAAATTGAACATATTAACAATGTTGTGTAATCTTGCTCAAAACCCCCTAACTGCCCCTCTTGCCAGAAGTGAGGACAGTGGGGGTAAGGGGTGTTAGCTCAAAAGTCAGCTTTGTCTTTTCCATGGCTCCAGGTAGCATCAGGAAGTCCCCTTCTTACATGACCATCACCTTGCCTATAACCCCTAGTCCAAGGGATAATGGCATTTCACAATTGCTATTCTGTGGATTGCCTGACGTTTCCTACTTTTTTCTACCTCTTGCAATAATTAGGACCCAGAATTTTAAAAAGATTTTTATTTATTTATGCATTAACATGAGAGACCCAGAGAGAGAGGCAGAGACGCAGGCAGAGGGAGAAGCAGGCTCCCTGCGGGGAGCCCAATGCGGTGGGACCCTGGGGTCACGACCTGACCCAGAGGCAGATGCCCAACCGCTGAGCCACCCTGGCGTCCCAGCACCCAGACTTAAATTCTTTGAACCTCACAACGTAACAGAGGCCTTACTTCCCAGACTGCACAGCCAGCCGTGTTTCTGGGACTACATGCTGCCGAGGACATTAACTCACGTTTACAGCAGCAGCTCTCTTTGAGAAGGTACATTAATAAGGTGGCTTTTTTGTATTAACATTAGACTGCAGCTACTCGTTTAACCTCAGATATGGGTAATACAAAATGTTCTACTTCAACGATTCTCTAACACATCTTTGGAGTTTGTGGTGCTCCAGGCGTCTCTCTGACCTTGAACCTCATTCTCCCAAGGGCAGTGTCTTTATTTTTAATTAATGATCTCTAAGTACCTGACCCTAGGGTATCTCATTTCCTAGGTTTTATTTCTTGATAAGAATGTTGTCATAATTCTAGACGTTAATAATAGGTCTGCTGCCTTCCATTTAAATTCTCAAGACTCACATGTCTGTTCCCATCTAGTCTGATAAACTGGAGATTATCACATACTTCTACTTTATCTATTGTAATTGCATTTTAGTTATCATTTCTTTCTGGTTTGATCTCCGGATATTATATGACTCCATTTACTTCTCCCCAGGTTACTGTTGCCTTGGTTACCCATCACTGCTTCGGCACTTCCATAGCCACCCCTCACCCAAATCCTCACACCTAGGTGTCCACTGCCAGCCTCAAGTTGGGACCATTTGGTTGCATCACAATTCCAGTTATGGCAGAAGGCTGTGATGGTTTTATATTTCTACCTAAATATATGAAAGAAATTCAATACAATAATTTTGCGAGGCACATTCTATTAACTTTGCTGATAGAAAAATAACTCAGGTTCTGCCTCAAAGGCTTTTCCAAGGTATCTTTAGAAAGTCCTAGGACTAAAGGACTTAACTGAGTTTAACGTTTAAGGAATATATTTTTTAATACTTTTTTTTCCCACTCCAGATAAGTGATAAAAAACATTTTGACATTTGAAAAATGGAATGGTTTGAGCATTTGTTTTAATTGTAGTTCTCTTATGTGACTCCAAATTTGTATTGGGTCATTTATCCATTGCAGAGTAAATGGTATATTAGTTCATTAATTAAGCATACTGTAAGTATCCACATGTGACAGACATCACTCTGACTGAACATGATAATCATCTTCATTTTATATGAAACATACCATAAAGTATGTTTGGAGCATCCAGAGAATGTTACAGGAAAATCGTATCTTTCTCAGGTGACCATGGCTTATCGCCTGCGTTGCCCCTTGGCATTCAGTAACTTTAATCTCTTTTATCTGGTGTTAAGGCAACCGCCACCTAATATTTTCATATCACTTCCTGTATTTTATTTACACAATATCTTAACAGTCAACAAAATGATTGCCCTCTATTCTCTGAACCATGGCTTAACGTTTACTATCCTTTTAGAGTTTATATTCCTTTTTTGTTGGAAAATATTCACCTTCTATTCAAATCCTACCTACTGTTTAGGATCCAACTCCTGTTTTTGCACCATGAAAATTTCCCATATTACTCTTGCCTATGAATTAACTCAGAGTATTTGATCTTTCCCTCATTTCCTCCCTTATTTGTGCCCCCGTAACACTTTCTAGATCCCTCTATTACAATATATGAAATATCGTGTTATGATTTTCTGTAATAAAACCTGAGCCTCTTCTGTACAGCTTCTGTAATAACCTATAAACTACAATAACTGTGAGGTTCTCCAGGACAAGACATATGTTAAGGCCTATTACAGTTCTTAGCACATAATAGAAAATAAGTATATGCTTTGTTTAATAGAACCGCATTGCTCACTGGATACCCTGTTGTACTATAAATTCCTTCACATCCGTGGCTTACCTCTTCTATTGCAAACAAAATATAAACACTAGGAGGAAGGAACCACGTCAAGTTGAAGCTGATGTAAACTAAGCACCTTTCAATAGTGCACAAGAATAACTGTCTACATAGGAGAGATTCCTTCAAGAACATTGTTATGTTTTTTTTCAATACAAGTCTGGGAGAGGGGTGTTATGAATCATGAGAAAATTAAAAATATTTACACGTTTGGCATATATAATTTTGAACAAAATCTATCTTGCAATATTTCGGGATTAATTTCTTCACTTCAGAATTACTAAGCATTACTTCATTAAGAAAAGCATCTACTCACTAAACATTAACGAGCACCTATTATATATCACCCATGGATATTAATCATATTATCGCAAGCAAGAGAGAGTTTCAAAAAATGGAGTTATTTAAAGAAGGGAACACCACTGTGTGAAAGACCATAATAAAGAAATTTAAACTGGAAAGGAGTGGATCACAGATCGATGCCCTTAGCTAGAGACCTTGAGATATACCGGAGAGAATGAGTAGTGGTTCCCCCTGCAAGTGGGAAGTTAGCAAGAGTAAGCAGGTAGAATGCCGTCTGTGTAAAGTATTCAGGCTCAGAGGCCTGAGAGAGACCCCCCAATGATGACACTTGTCATGGAATATGAAAAAATAAGATATTTTATGTTGCTATAAAGAATAAATATATATTTAGAGAAAAGTTTTGTGATCAAGCAAAGAGAAAACAGTGGCATTATGTGAAGACTGACTAGCAGAATGAGGAGTTTAATGGGGAACCCCAGGGCGTTGATGGTACCACTCCTTGATCCTTTGTGAACCTCTGGAATTGTGGAGTGGGAACATGAAGTGATTCGGACCCTATTTGTGACAGGCTTTATTGTAAATAGAGCCTAATAGAGAAATCAAAATCACGTATAGGGAACAAAAGTTTCAGAAAGTTCTTTCTTTTCTTCTTAAAATTGTTATTTCATTTTTACATACCCTGAAAGAGGCTGACTTTTGCTTATTTAGGCAGTGTTTTCTAACTGCTTCAGCTCCTTGCCTTTCACCCTATATTGCTACAGTAGTTTCAAAGCCCGATATAAGAAGGGCTGTGGTCTGAGGAGAGACACTGCTTTGTCTGTTATTTACGCCATAAGGAATGGGAATCTGCAAACGTGAGATCAGAGCTAGAAGGTTCACTGAGCATAAAGGTATAGGGGTGTGTGGGTCATATAGGATGTGCAGGTGTATGGGTCAGCATGTGGGGTAAATTTAATTTGAGAGGTTGATGTAGTTAAGATAGACTAGAATAAAACATTCTGTCTACATTCCCCCCACGACCTTTGAATACCCATGACCCCAATGGAATAGTGACAAATAAACATAAATAAATAATCCCTCCTAGAGGTTTCCATTTTACTTATCCATCAATGTGTGCATTTCAGTTTAAAGCAAAGACTAGGGGCAGCCCGGGTAGCTCAGCGATTTTGCGCCGCCTCCAGCCCAGGGTGTGATCCTGGAGACCCGGGATCGAGTCCCACGTTGGGCTCCCTGCATGGAGCCTGCTTCTCCCTTTGCCTGTGTCTCTGCCTCTCTCTCTCTCTCTCTCTCTCTCTCTGTCTCCCTATGTCTCTAATGAATAAATAAATAAAATATTAAAAAAAAAGCAAAGACTATACTGTGTTTCTGGGTGTGCTATCTATATGTATGTATCTATATCTATATATCTATATCTACATACACACATTGATGGAGAACTAAAGTGCCTAATTTTTAACATTGTATCTATCTTAGCTTTATATTTTATTTTTAAATATTTTATTTATTTATTTGGGGGATTGAGAGAGAGAGAGAGCGTGTACTCAGGCAAGGAGGTAAGGGGAAGGGGAGGGAAAGAGAGACGTTCCAAGAAGGTCTCTGAGCATGAGTGTGAGCTCAACTCAGGGCTTCATCTCACACGACCTGAGCTGAGAGTCAGACCCTTAATCGACTGAACTACCCAGGTGTCCCCTGTCTACTTTAGTTTTGTAGTGTTTGATAATTGTCTACCCTTAACCACATTTTTTTCATGTATAAAATAAAGATACCTCCTCAGATTTTCTAAGTATTAAATATTTCTATGAAACATCACCTAGCAGAGTATATATCACATGTGCTCAATAAACACTAAAATGACCTAATGTCACACCAATGCATATTGGGGCGTGGGGGTGATCTTTCCTGCCTTTGTTTTTTTTTTTTGTTTTGTTTTTTTCATTTTTTTTTCTTCTCTTTCCTGCCTTTGAATGGAGAACATCTTCCCAAGCCTCTTCTTTAATCCAGGATTTCCAAACCGTCACACATAATTTGGATTATGTTTACATGTAGGCATAGGAGCTGCAATGATATCCTATCTACTTCACTAAAAAGAATATATTTGAATATAACATATTATTACAGACTATTGAATCTCTTACACGTTTTTAAGTGATTCATTCTTATATTTATGTCACCACAGAGTACAAAAAATAACATATACATGCAATACACCTTATAATTGACCACCACAAAGATAGCAAATAGGTTTGATCTCACAAGATAGTTCTAACCGACGGGTAAGGACTATCATGATTTCAGTGTGGATGAGGAATGGAAGCTGGCACATGAGTTCATTCAGAGGGTACTCTAATTGATTAACAATATCCAGTATTAGGATAAGAGGGAGAGGTAGTGGCTCTCTAGGGATGGTTATTTTCCATCTCTAGATTATTTTGTTTAACTTTGTAATATATTAATAACCAAGACAATACCATATTGCAATAATCTTCATTAAAAGTTTTATTTTTAATAAAATTTTAATGTTTATCTTCATTACAAGTTTTATTTTTTAAACTATGTAGTCTAAAACTTACTCCAAGCCATATTTAAAACAAAAGGAACCTAAGCAGCAAGCAGGCTTTTCATTCAAAATGTGTGTTAGCAAACCTTTGCCTTGGTAAGAAATACAACAGACTTATTACTTTGCAGTGCCCTGTAGCACATAAAGAATTTGATTAATGCATTTGCAAATGACATTGAAATAACTTATATTTATATATGTGCATGAATAAAATGGTTTTAATTTGAAAAATACAATATTTATGATTGAGGCTATTTATCTTCTTAAGGGATAGAATCAAGAAATTAATTATGTTCTCACAATGATTAAAAATAGAATTTCACCTAAATGACCTCCCTTGTTTACCTCTGAGAGAAGGATGAGTCTCTATTTGAATAGTTTAATGTATCCACTCCTCATTAGCTTGGATATAGTGAATTCTATTATTTTCTAACAAATACATAATATGTGAAGAGCAGCCTTTAAATATCTTTTTTATTCAATGAAACATCAAAAGAAAATTAATGCTTCATAGTTATTTAAAACATTAAAGGAGACATTATACTAGAGAATTAAATATTTAAATTAAAATGGTTCTTAAAATAATTGGCAGTAAGAAATGTTACCAGTAAGTATCAAACAGTAACTCTGTAACAGCTATTTTATTCATATTAAGGCTTTCTAAAAAATGGTTATATGTTAGCAAATTGAACTTCAATAAAAAATAAATAAATATTTAAAAAATAAAATCATGAAAAATTAAAAATGGTATAGACTAGATTAAATCATAACTCAAAAGTCCCAAGATAGGTTTTTTTTCCTTCATTACAACAATTCAGATAGGAGACCTAAATGGTTTCAAATTGTGCCATACGTTTCTTTTGTTGCCCACGAAGTCCAATGCAATTTGAATCATAACTTTCAGGATTCTTTTGCAATGTGCCTATCCAATTTTCCTAGCACCATTTTTCAGTACTATCTTTTCTCCATTGAGTATTCTTGGCTCCCTTGTCAAATATTAATTGACTATACATGCATGGGTTTATTTCTGGTCTCCCAGCACTATTCCATTAGGTTATGTATTTATTTCTATGTCAGAACCATACTGTATGTTTCATTACTGTAGTTTGTAGTATGGTTTGAAATTAGGAAGTGTGATGCCTCTGGTTTTGTTCTTCCTCAGAATTGCTTTGGCTATTCAGGATTTTTTGTGTCTCCATGCAAGTTTCAGATTTTCTTTTCTATTTCTGGGAAAAATGCTTTGTAATTTTGATAGGGATTGAAGTAAATCTGTAAATGGCTTTGGATAGCATGGGGATTTTAACAATATTAATTCTTCTAATCCATGAACATAGGATACCCTTCCATTTGTGTCTTTTACTTCTTTCTTCAAAGTCTTGTAGCTTTCATTGTACATCTTTTACTTCCTTGGCTACATTTATTGATATTTGTATTTTTGATACTACTGTGAGTGAGACTTTTTTTTTCCAGATGTCTTCTTGTTAGAGTATAGAAATGCAATCATTTTCTGTATGTTGATTTTATATCCTGCAGCTTTACGGAATTTGTTGACTAGTTCCAACTTTTTGGCTTAGTCTTTAGTATTTTCTATACCTAAGATCACATCAACTGCAAATAATGACAATATTACTCCTTCCTTTTTGATTTGGATGCCTTTTATTTCATTATTTTGTTTGACTGCTTTAGCTAACTAAGACTTCCCGTACTTTTTGAATAAGTGTATTGAGAGGGTACTTTTTTCTTGTTCCAGATCTTAGAGAAAAGCTTTTGATCTTACACCAATGAGTATGATGTTAGCTGTGGTCTTACATGTATGTAATGACTTTATTAAGTTAACATATGTTAATATATTTTATACACAATATGTTGAGGGTTTTTAAAATCAGGAAACCATGTTTTAATTTGTCAAATAATTCATTTCTGTATATACTAAAATTATCATATTGTTATTATTTTTCATTCTATTATTGTGGCATATCACATTGATTGGTTTACTTGTGCTAAATCATCCTTGTTTCCCAGGAATAAAACTGGCAATATTTAAATAGAGGAAATGAGAGAAGCAAGATTCCATGTTGTGGTAGAATGGGATTTGCTTACAAGATCAAAGTAATTTGTTTTTGAAGTCATCTAAGGCTCTTAAGAGCCAGTGCATACATCGTTTCCCAAGTCTTCATTCAGGGACATCATCTTGGTAGCTTGAAATTGAAAACGGCAGGTATATTTATGACACAGAAATTCTTAAACATTACAAATCAGTGTCTCCCTCTCCACCACCAAAATGAAGAACAGGATTACCTGCTTACTACTCAGTCAGACAGCTTGGTTCAAAGCCTATCTTCCTCCTAACAACAGTGTGATCTTGGATGTTTCTCAGACTCTACAATTATGACCTTTGTCTCCTTAAAATGAGGATAATAGTAAAAAGATGGTTATCTTTTAATTTTTTACAAGTATTTTATCAGATAATCAACCTCAAGCATTTAGAACATCGCCTGTTACCTAATGGGCTTGATAAATGTGTGCTAAAAATATTTATTATTATTTTGCTTAAAGATTTTCAGAAGCTGGAATGCTACATTGTGAAATAAGGCAGTTGGCAGCAACATGGTTTAGGAAGATTAAGTTGGCCTGGGTGTGGAAAGTTCACTGGAGTTTGCAGAGACCCAGGGTTGTAAAGTTTAGCAATTTGTGTACAACATAGCCAACAACCTTTCTTAAGGTTATTCTGAGCAGTATGCAAGGGCGGTCATGTGTTACGAAAGTTCTATCATTCATCCGCCAAAAGACAAAATGGTTGATTTTGATGGAAATGTATTTAATGGCCCATAGATTTAGTCATGGTCACAAAGAGTAAAGACCTACAAATAAAACCTGTTTCCTGGTATGTAGTGTAGCTCTGACTAGTCCCTTAACTTCACTATAAGCTGAGTTTTTTCCTGAAACAAAACCTGAATAGAGAAATGATATTTTCAAACATCATTAGAAATTAAAATCCAAATAAATTAGATTTGCATAAGAGTCTAAATAATTAACTGGATGTCTAAATATATTCAGGTATTATTCAAAGATTTAGGTGATTTAAACATGAATATAATAGTCTTTATTCTGAATAGTCACTGTATTTATGTGATGTGCATATATACATATAAATTTTAAATTAAATATCTATCTTCAAGCCACAACAGAAAATTCTAAAGATTCATAATCAGAAAATCAGCTTGCATAGTAAAGACATTTTCTTAAAATAGGTAAAATTTGATAAAAAATTTGTAGGTAGAGAAGAGAAACAAAGAGATAATGCACTATGTGTCATATCTCTAAATCATGAAAAGCCTGAGGTTTAATGGAGAAAAGGCTACCAAAATATAGGACAAAAATAAGACCGCAATACCATGTAATAAGCAGAGCTATAAGTATTTGGAATTAGGAATCAGATAATTCATATTATCACTCCACATGATTAAGTAAAGTTTTATAAGAAAAATTGTTGCCTAAAAGATTAGTTATAACTATTTTTCTACTCAGCAATGTAAAAGCATTTAATTTTGTATCATCATCATCATTATTATTATCACGAAATTAATTACATGGCAGAGAAATACTGCCTTTAGGTGTATATACAACCCTTAATGTGAGTAGTAACATGCCCTTTTGGTTTTCCCTCCTCGGAGTACATCTCAGAGTCAAAAGTAGATTTTATGTTGTCCTTATGAGCAGTTGACATTTTGTAGAGCTGATTGTTTTGTATCTAGTGTGTCTATCTTGTGAGTTTATTATGAGTTTTTTTCTTGAGTAGATACTTTTCAAAGAATACGGAGTCTTCAAAGGTCAACAGATGTAAGTCTTGACAAGAGAAAGAAACACTGATACAGCTTGTCTCACAATCTACATCAAAGCTAATAAGGGAATTTGATGAAAGTGGAAAAGCAAGATTATCTTTATAAAAAAAAAGATGAAAGTAGCAGGTTCATTACTCTTGCTCCTTTTGATTTAAACTATAAAATTAAATAAATTACAATGCAAAATCCATTATACAAGCTCCATTTAGTTCAGTAAAATTTGGTACAGCTGGGTAAAAGAGCAGATGGTGATATTGTGATTGTGGACAGCACTCTCCAAAACCTAACTGAGAATGCTTGAGGGGGGGACAAAAAGGCAGGTGTAATATATAGGTACTCATATTTACATTTCACCCTAGATAGCCATCATGCACATCTGTTCTTGGATGTCAAAGAAAAACATGATTCCTTTAGCTTTTTTATCCAGGAGGCTCATCAAATGCTTTGGAGATTGAGGTGGGATATTGTGAGAAATGTGTTCGAGTTTGATGGTCTCTTAATCTATAGTTATTTCAACCAAAAAGAAATAGCTAACATAACTAGAATTTTATCATCTCAGATGCAGTCTTCATCAGAAATTTGAGGAACTATAAGACCATAATATATTTGATTCTGAGGAATGGAGGGAAAAAATCTGTAATTTGCATCATAAATTGCTCAAGTGGTTCACAAAAGCTTCTTCTATGCATACTGATTTTTATTAACAAAATTTGATCATTGTGTCTACAGAACACATTACATACTTTTGTGTTGGGATGGGTAGGCTAAATAATTTTACAGTTGAGTAAACCAAGCCTCAAATAGAATTCATTATTTTCATACAGTCATGCAATTTATGAGAGAAAAATCTAATACTTAAATTTAGTCTCAGTATCAGGAAGATTTTCTACATAATTATCATAATTTCTGACTCTATCAAGCTTAAACAGTAGATTAAGTTATTATCCCACCTAACAAAATCTTCAGGAAAGAGGGCAGAGAATCCAGGGTTGGTTACATAACCAGCTCAACAGTGTCACTAACAATCGAGGTACCTTCCATATCTTCACTGTGCCACCTTGTGACAGACAAGACATATTTGATCCCATGGTTAGTTTCCCACATGGTCACAAGACATCTGAGCGGCAGGTGGCCTCTGGGGAAAGCCGATTCCTTGTTCCACCTAGTGTAACAGAGAGAATTTTCCTCATCAAGTATTCAAGCCATAGCCTTTTAATCTAGACCGGACAACTTAAGATACTCTATCCATCTTTTGTCAAATAAGAATCAACAAAATGTCAAGTGGAATGGTGATGATGATGATGATGATGATGATGATGATGATGATGATAGTGATGTGATGATAATAAAACTGGCCTCAGTATTTATTATGGGTCAAATTCAGATGTATTATATACCTTATATACATCTAATACATTTAATATATATGGATGCATACATATTCATGTAGAAAGATGACTTTTGGGCAAAAAATAGCACTAACTACAGTCTCTAGTATTCAACACCATTCGGTATGTGTAATGAAAACTCTCATTTGTTGGTTAGTTTGTTTTTTTAAATTTTTATTTATTTGAGAGAGAGAGAACATACATGGGCTGGGGAGAGGAGCAGAAGAGGAAGGAGAGGGAGAGAATCTCACGCAGACTCCACGCTCAGTGCAGAGCCCAATGTGGGGCTCGATCTCACAACCCTGAGACCATGACCTGAGCTGAAATCATGAGTTGAGCCCTCAACTGACTTTACCACTCGGGTGCCCCAGGAGAACTGTTATGGAAAAAAGCCCCAGGAATTATTTTGTTACTGTGTTTTAAGATTAATTAATTAAATACAGAAAATTAGGTTGATGGAGACCTTAAAGTTCATTTAATCAAAACACTTATCTCATTCTTTTTTTTTTTTCATTCATTTTTAAAAAGATTTTATTTATTCATGAGAGACACACAGTGAGAGGCAGGGCCATGAGAAAAGGGAGAAGCAGACTCACTGTGAGAAGCCTGATGTGGGACATGATCCCAGGACCCCGGGATCACAACCTGAGTCAAAGGCAGACACTCAACCACTGAGCCACCCAGGTGACCCCTACTTCATTCTTTCATTAAAAATCTACCCCACTTTTGAATACCTGATGTTGACAAAAACTTGCTATCTGGTAAGCCTATAGAGGCCTATATAGAGAAGATATTGCTGCAGTTTATGTAACCACCAGTAGCGATGGATTTTTCCACATTCTTTGGTAACAATATATTTAAATGTCCGTGGGTTACTGTTACTATTTCTAAAAGATATGAAAATGTCCTTTTAAATAATTTATACTATTTTTCCTTTAGATTGGAGACTGATTCCTAAAAGTATTTTTTAAAACTCTAAATTGAAGTGTAATCATGAATTTTCACAAGTTTAACACAACTACACACCAACATCCAGATCAGGAAATAGGACATCAATAGCATCCCAACTACCAGTAATTACATTGGTTTTATTTCTTATGTCTCATATCTTTTATTTATTTATTTTATTTATTTTTTAAAGATTTTATTTATTTATCCATGAGAGACAAAGAGAGAGAGAGAGAGAGGCAGAGACACAGACAGAGGGAAAAGCAGGCTCCATGCAGGGAGCCCGATGTGGGACTTGATCCCTGGACTCCAGGATCACGCCCTGGGCCAAAGGCAGGCACTAAACCGCTGAGCCACCCAGGTGTCCCTGTCTCATATCTTTTAAATCTTATTTTTGGCTATTCTCTCTTCTCCCTCTCTTTGCAAACATGGAATCTAAGCAATATTTCCCACAGTGTGAATAATGGAATTCAACCTCTTGTATATGAGAGAGTGTGTGTGCATTGTAGGTTAAAATTCAGTAAGAAACTTTACACAAGCTATGATGTTGGAGTCTAGAAACAACTGTATTAAGCAGATGAAGAACATTTATTTTGCAAATAATCTATTACTGTATTCATTTGACAACTTTAGCTGGCACATCTCCAGAACTTTAAGAAAACGATGATGAATAATATATCCTGAATTCTCTCAATTTAAAATATCTACTCTTTATTTATGTCAAATTATATAATATGCAAAGTTTAGGTTTACACTCTTGTATAACACTAACACTTATAGTAGGAAGACCACTGTAAAGCTGGTACTGCAAAGTACTGGTGTTTCTCCTGTGGCTTTCTCAAAAAATAGTGTGCCATTGATTCATTTACCAATGGACAGTTAATGGTTAATATTTAATCTAAAAAAAAAGTTTTTTTTTTTAAGGTTGTGTTTTACAACCTGTGGTATTCCTCAATTGGAATAATGAAGTAAAAGAATAATTTTATTGACTTTCAAAGTTTATGTATTCAGAAGTTATATTTCAATGGCTTTTGGTCCTATTTGTGTTGTTTTCAGTTTTCATATGCCAGTTTCTCTACAGAAAAATGACAAGAAATTACATTTTCCCCCAAATAATAGCAATGCAAAAGGTTCTAAATAACCAGCTAACTTGTTTCAAAAAATAAAACAAAACAAATTTTATTGATTTTTTTTCTAAATTAAATTATAAAATTTCTAAATTAAGCAATAACCCAGTTAAGGAGTCCTTTATACATACACTGTATTCATACATATATTGCATTTATATCCATAAGGTATAGATTTTCTAATCAAAGTTGTTAATCTATAGCCCTGTGAAAATGAGTTTAAGGTAATCCTCATTGGTAATCTCTGGTTAGTGTAAACATACTAATTTGAAATCATCAGAATGTTTCAGGAATCTCTAAGAATCATAACTGTTACTGAACTAAATTAGAATATTAATTGTAGTAGCTTTTAGATGAAAAGTTTAAAAAGTATACTACTTTTTGTATGAGTTCTTCAAGTGTGTTTGCCTAAAATTTCTTAACTATGAAATGTTATGTAATTTAATGCTTAAATGTTAATATAAATGTTGTAATGAAATTGTATACATATTAATTATGCATTTTATATATTTAAGCTTTTTTTAAAAAACTTCGGATGCTTTATCTCCTTTTACCCCATAAATAGATTGAGTTTTTGCTGCTCTGGGAATTAAAAGTGTGTGTATATGTGTGTATGTAAATATGTAAATATACATATATATATAAAATCATATCTATTTACACATTTATACATATTATACATACATTCACACATACATATATATCCTTCAAAAATAATGGGGCTATATTTGTTCTGTGTTACTGGTACATTTTGGGGAAATACATTTATTTAGAATACATTCACTTCCATGTAACTAAAATCTTATTGTACATTAGCTATTAAAATACAAGTAAATTCTTAACAGTCAAAACTTAGATAAAGGTAAGTTTAGGCCAGACATCTGAGATGAAAGAGGATGAGTGGAAAGGGAAAACCTACATTAGTATGAGAGGTATAACTCGGGAGGACTTCTAAAAGTATATATCTAAATAACATATTTAGCCTAGAGGATTTTACAAAAATAAATCTGCAACAGAGACAATGTCTTCCAGAGAAACTTATATATTCACATTTAAAAAATGGGGGGAAAAAAAAGCAGTGACTTCACTGAATTAAATTGTGTTTTATATTTGCCCCTAATGACTCAGGTCAAGGTAAGCAAGGAAGCCTATAACCTAAGAGCCTCAATAAAAAAATCAGTCATCTCTAGGTCTCTTTGGACACTGTCTGATAATTGTTGGCAGAGTTACTCTGCATAGTGTTTTTATTATTTTAGTAACAACTCTTATTATGAGATCTATCCTTTTAGCAAATTTCTAAGTGCAAAATATAGTGTTAGTCATAAGCACAAAGTTGTATAGACCTCCGTGTCATTAGTGCCAAAGATATTAGACAATTTAAAATTGAAGGATCAGTCTTTTATTGTCAACCATTTAAATCACACTCACACGTGGACACATATACAATTCACATGCACACCAAGACTTAAAGGAAAATCTGTACAAAATTTTCCATTTTAGATTTATCTTTCGGGTTTGACAGTAACAAAAGTGCATATAATCACTTCGCCAAAACATTCAGGTTTATAGAGCAGTTAACATTTGTACTTAATTTGTATTTCTCTAGTCCTCAGTAATTCAGACACCTGCTCTCAAACTGATAAGCAATTTATCTCTTAATGTTTCAACAACTTCAGATTTTATGGAATGTTTTGAAGACTTAGAGAAGCTTTTCAAACGATTAAAATGTTTTAGACTAAAAAGTAATCTTCACTGTAATGCTAAAATTTGACAATAAGCTCTTTGAGAACCCCTTCAAAATAGTTCTTTTTGAACGTTCTGAAATAGGCCCATTAAGTCTTTGACTCTAAAGTCATCATTAAATTACTAATAAAATACTGAAAATCCTTTGTCATAAGTTTGATATGTGGATGTAAATGGACATAAATTTGATCATGTGAGAATAAAATTATATAATTTTCATATTCATTATACTAATATATCAAATCTATTTCATCTCACAACTGTATCTATGCATTCTAAATTAAACATTGAAGCCATGATCTGAATAGCTGTACATATTTATTGTCTTACTCATCTATATTGCAGGAATATACTGTAATTTGATTAAAATTATTCAGAAATTTAGACAAATTCTCACTTAAATTATGCTCATCAATGTATATTGAAATCTTGTTCAAGTCACCATCATTTCTCCCCTTTATTATCTGAAAGGCTCACTAACATGTCTCTACACTATCATAACTGTTATCCTTCAGTCTCCTCTTCACAAAGCAGCTAAACCATAATCCAGACCGTGTAACTCTTCTGTTCTCCACAATATCTCATTTTCTTTCTATCTGAAACCTGATTGAAAAACATTATAAGATTTTGGGATACTATGCATCATCTGTACTATCCTGAAAATAAATCAATACAATGATCAAGATTAATTAAACACATTTTCACAAAAGTATGTTCAAGCCTCCTTAATTAATTGCTAATAATAGAACGACTTTCAACATTTTTAAAAATCTAGTGGAAACAGTGTGTTATTTACAGATTTTTATTCATCTTTATCTATTCCTTTTATGACACTGAGCAAAAAATTAGTTTTAATATTCTAATATTTGTTTTCCAACTATAGAGAACAGCAGGTGTTACCAGAAAGAAAGTAGGTAGGGGGATGGGTGAAATAGGTGAAGGGAATTAAAGGTATACTTGGAGTTCAATTTTTAACAAAATAATATTAATTTTTCAATCTCAGAATATTGGAGACTATTATTATTGAATATGTCTTTATTTATTTTATTAAAGTTTACCTTAAATGTTTTACATTAAATTTTTTGCATTAAATTTTTTAATTGATGGCTGGGTATGCACGCTTAAAGTAGAATGATAGGCGGATTATCCCATGGTACTCAAATAAACTAAGAAAATACCACAAAAAATATGGTCTAATTGTGGAAGACAAAACCACAGCATTTCTGATCCTTCTTTGTGCATGAGGAGAATTATAGTTTTCTACCTCCAAAGTTAGTTGTGGTCATGCGACTCCTATGACATGTGAGCAAAAATGATGTTGTTTTTAATTTAGATTGGAAGCAAGGTACTAAAAATGAATTAATCAAAATATTACATCTCTGAGAAAAATGCATAAAAAGAATTGGACAGAATCAGAAAACAAGTTTAAACTGGTTATATCCAGGCTGTTGTAGGGGGTTGAGAAGAGGTGGAAATATTCATTTTATGTTTAAAAACAGATCCTTGGAACAGGGAAAGTGAGAGAAAAATTCTATGAAGATAGAATTTGGTGAGTGAGAATTAGGTGTTGGTGCAGCTAATCATTGTAACTGTTCTGTGGAGATTTTTTAACTTTAGTCTTGCTTATTTTCACCAAGACTATGTTGATAGAATAAAATTTCTCAGACATTGCTCTCCACATATCCTTTGAAATCTATTTTAAAATGTGAGGATCTATTACTAAGACAGAAAGCTAGACTGTGTATTGGTTAGACAGTTAGCAATTTATGCTACTTGTCTCACAACCTCAGAATACAACCAGCTGCTTAGATTCAGTAAGTTGGAGTCTCATCTTTTCACATACGGACTCTAATTTGTTAGGACAAACTACTGATTCTGTTTTAAAAAATTATGTCAAATCCAAGCATTTCTAGTCTTTTCCATTGTTACAACCCTAGTCTAAGTCGCTGATCTATGCCACTTGGTCTTTTACAACAGCTCCCTGACCAATGTCTTTGCACACCATGCATGCTCTAACATTAGGCCCTTGATTTTAGCTCATTCTTTCGGCTAAATACTGTGCACTGGAAAATAGCAAGTCTTGGAATCCCTTCCAGTTCCAAGTCAGAGGTAGAGACGCCTCCACCCTTATAGATTTTCTTTGGCTTTTCTCTTAGCACCAGACTATTTGTCTCCAAAATACAGAATAACAGAATTCTTACAACTTTGTCTTCCTTCTTTAATGTTTTTCTCGAGGGTGGTCATCAAGCAGAGCTATGTGACTACAGCGGAACAAAATGTTCTGTCTCTTTATCTGCTTTCATTTTCTTATATTGATCATACTAATTTATTCTTCCTTCTTTTGTTCTTCCTGACACAATTCTGGAAAACACTACTAGAGTTTGGTACATAGCTAGTTGCATAAGTGTTGGCATTACACACACACACACACACACACACACGCACATTTATTACAGGTAGTATATAAATGTTTATTATGTATATTTATATATACATATAGAAGTATAGATATGTGTGTGTGTGTATATTTACGCACCTGCAGTTTCAAAGTGTTAGGGTCTGTTAAGAGTGTATAGTGTAGCTGAAATCTGTCATTTGTTTAATTACCGAAGAGTTAGCCAGGCTGGAGTGTGTTCTAGGCGGAGGGAAGACAATGTTCAAAGGCTGTATCCTATTTACAGTAATGCAAGTGGCTATATTTGTGTGAGGCAGACAGAGCAAGTGGAGGAAGAGATGTGCTAAGAAACTAAGATGTTGATGGAGACGTCAGCTCTCAAAGAGTCTTCTGAACCACGCGATTTGAGAATAACAGGGCATTGCTAAAGGGATCTGAGCAGGAGGCAGAAATGGGGAGAAGATGTGTTTCTTAGCAGCTATGGCTTGAAGGGTTTTCTGCGGGAATTTAACAGCCTTTCACCCACTTCAAATAGTCTCCTCTATTCTTTGAGGGAATATTTAATATTTTTGAAATCTTATTACAAACGTAATACAAATGCAGTTTCACACACAAGTTCTCTTGTTATCAAGCATTTTGAAACTATAAACCAGTCTCAGATAGCCATTTGCTTAGAGCCTCCACAGTTCCTTAGAATAACTTACTGCTGTTGTGGAAATGAAACAGACAGACAAAATTGAAGGCTAAGAGCTCAACTAACAAGTTTTCACAACAGTTAGGGGGATCTGGCCCCAGGTGGTAACAGTAGGGAAGGAGAGAAGAGCCTGCTTTAGAAAAATGATCAGGAAATATAAGACAGGGGTTTTGGCTCATTTGAAATGACATCTGAGAAAGAGGGAGGAATCAAGGATAAGAATAATATTTTTGGTTTCAGCATCAAAATTTTAGGTATTCAGAAATATATTAGACATCACAGATTTTTGGGGGGGAGCTGTCATTAATTAAACTTTAAGCATGTTGAGAAGAGTAATGTATGGGACATCTAGATGCAAAAGTTCAGCAGTTTTGAGCTTTATTGTTGTTGCCACTGTCTAGTTAGCTGTGTCCTTATCCAGAGACTAGTTTAATTTCTACACTGTGTCCTACAATGAATCTGAAATACTGTGACAACAGAGTTCAAAACTGAAAACATGCATCTATCTTTGGCATCTTATTAAATAGAAGTTCAAGTATCCTAAAAATATTTAATTCCCTCCCCTGTGCAAGGTAAAACACTATCTGACTCACCAAACATCATTCTCTTCAATATATTGATGGTACGGTTATAGCTGTGTGTGTTAAATAGCCCACCTAGATACCCTATAAATCAATTTTAGCCACTACAGTTGAACGATAATATTAATTTACATTTGCATGTAAAATTTTAAACTTGCAGCTTTTCCTATATATTTATTTTCCCCCACCCCATAAGTCAAGAATGGGAAACAAAAATAAGCCTGCACAAATACAATCCTACACAAAGATAATGAGAGGATATAGATTAGGACTTATTCTTAGACTATGGATGTGAGATGAGAATCAAAATGTAAGTTTTTATATTGTAAAATAATTAGTGAATAGTCATAAACAATTAGTTATTTTGGCTTTTTACCCAGTTGTATGAAAATGAAACAAAGAAGAAAGCATATTTCATTTAACAACAATAAGGATGAAAAAAAAGAAAAAAAAAAAGGACAGGAAAGATAGGTTCCCAAACTCCAAAAGAACACAGGTTTGCATAACAAATCTTGCAGAACAATCTGCCTCAGCAGATCTCACTGCTGTCATGATAGTATCTGAATTATTGAAGAAGGTAATTCAGGTGAAGCATTATCTGCAGAGATTTTTTAACACTGATGAATTTCTTTTATTTTGAAGCACATTCTTCTTAGAACTAAAAGTAGTAGCAAATGTGTATGTGTGCGTGTGCATGTGTGTGTGTGTCTGAGCTTAGTATGCAGGGCATAACATTTTGGATTTTCACAGACTTCTTTTTCCTCTCCCCACACTTATCTTTAGTCCCAAGCAAAGCTACAAAGAAGGAATCTCATTTATTTAAAGGATTTATTCTCATTTATTTAGAGGATGATGCATGAAAATGCAGGTTGTGTGTGTGTGTATGTGCGTGCGTGTGCAGGCAATATCCCAGATATTCAGATTTCATTGAAAAATGGTGACTGCAGAAGGAGAAGTGGAAGAAGAGGAATTAGGATCAGGGAAAAGAGTGGTTGCCAAATTTCATCATTAAAAGAAAGACTTCATCTGGAGTAAAAAGTGAGAACCTTCCCAAGGTTTCCAAGTGCTTAAAAATAGGAAATACAATTACTAAGTGAAATAAACCAGTCAGAGAAAAACAAATACCATATGATTTTACTCATATATGGACCTTAAGGAACAAAACAAACAAGCAAAGGGAAAAATTAAGAGAGACACCTCAACAAACAGACTGTTAATTATAGAGAACTAATGGTTATCAGAAGGGAAGTGAGTGAGGGATGGACGAAACAGATGATGGGGATCAAGGTGTCCACTTGTGATGAGCACAGGGTGTTGCAGGGAATTGTTGAACCACTAGTTGCAGGCTGGAAACTAATACAACACTGCATGTTAACTAACTGCAATTAAAAAATTTTTAAAAGAACATGTCTTCTGCCCATTTCATGATTGGATTGTTTGTTTCCTTGCTGTTGAGTTTAATAAATTCTTTATAGATCTCGGAAACTAGCCCTTTATCTGATACGTCATTTGCAAATATCTTCTCCCATTCTGTAGGTTGTCTTTGTGTTTTGTTGACGGTATCTTTTGCTGTGCAAAAGCTTCTTATCTTGATGAAGTCCCCAAAAAATACAAAAACAGGATCTACACTTTCAAACTGCTATTGTCTCCCACAGAGAAAGAACTGCAAAGAACAAAATTCTTGAGCCTGTGGGAAGCCTGATGTGGGACTCAATCCCAGGACCCTGGGATCTCAGCCTGAGCCAAAGGCAGACGCTCAACCATTGAACCACTAAAACAAAATTCTTATTTGTTCACTAACCATATAAAAACTACCTGATGCAAGTTTTAGAATGTAGGAAATTCTGATTTCATAAATGGTACACCTATTTTTTTTTTTAATTTCCCAATCCAAAATTTCCCATGTGTCCTTGTCTTGACTGAAACAGTTTTATCAACCTTCCATCTTTTAAGGCACTTCAAAAGATCTTCATAGAAAAAGTCCTTGGTATTTGAGTCTCAACACTGGATTTGTTATTATAAAACAGGCACAAGTCAAGGCTTTGTCTCCTAATAATAGAACCTGGGTGGGTCACTTTATTTTTCTGATATCCCTTTGTCATCTGTACATAAGAGATTATAGTGTTTGGTTCGTAGGATTATTGTTAGAACAATTAAAATGGTAACTTAATGGTAATTTATAAACTTAAAGCACCAAACATTTAGTACATTATTAATATGATCAATTCATTTCATAGCCAGTATTTTTATTTGATATTGTTTTATTTTTCATTTTGTGTTTTAAACATCCACAAAGAATGTTAGGAATTAATTATATTTTAATTTTGAAATGAATTTAGTATTTTTCTACTTAAAATAAATCTAAAACAAAAATTGATTTTCAGAAATATAAGTTCCATTAATAACAAAATAAATTATATCTAATTAGCCTTTCTCCAGAGATAATAAACTATATAAACTACAAATACATATTATTTCATATGTTATATATGTCATGACATACGTGTAATATATACAATATGTAATATGCTATATCTTAAATATAGTACAATGCAATATAACAGTTTGAACACTTTAATGAAAAACCGATGAAAGCAGAAAATCAGAGTGAAACCAAGCTTAAGAGAAAAAAATATTTTATAAAGTAACATAATGGACAAAACTTTTCAATTTATACAAGATACTTTACTGGATTATGGAATCAGAACTTGAAGCTGGGTTTCCAGAGTGGCTGCACACTAAGAGAGGAGAATCTCAGCTAAAAGAAACAGAAGGGTGAATGAACCATCCAATCAATACACAGTTTCACCTCAAAACTATGGTTGACTTTCTAACTGTGCAAAAGGAGGCTGAGAGGGCACCCTGCAGGAACACAGCAGGAAACCACATCAGGAAGTCTAAAATTGCTGAAAAGAGATGAAAGCAGCTACCCAGAGCTGTATAGACAGGATTAGGAGTACAAAACCTGCTGAGTTAAAGGATCTTGGCAAAAACCTCTTAGTGTCAGCGAAAATCCAGAAATCATGCCTTAAGGATAAGGGTTGCATAATAGGATTAAGGGGTATAGTTTAAGACTAAAGACAGAACTGAAATAAACTCACCAAAATAAAACCTAAAACCAACTCTACTCTAGATCAAGGCAATTCACCTGAAATTGTCTGCCTACTAGTATAAAACACATCATTTTTGGAGGCCAATAAAAATTATCTAAACTGAACCACACAGAGAAAAAAATACTAAACACACCTGCACGCGCACGCATGTGCACACACACACACACACACACACACCCCTAGGCAAATCACAAAGAAACTGCTAAAACCAAAAATAAGATGCAATAATGAAAACAGTCAGAGAAAATGAACATTATTAAAATAAATGCAAGATAGGAAAAATGTCTGGTTTCTTATCAGTAACAGTAAAAAAGGCAATAAAAGAAACTAAGTTGTTTAAAAATATGTACTTTGTTAACCTAGAATTCTATGTATAATAAAAATACTTTAGAAATTATAACAAATGAAAACATTTTAACAAAAAATAGAACCCCACAGTACTGAAATAGCAAGGAAAATTCTTCAAGATGAAAAAAAATTGTATAAGGTGGAAACAAACATCTCAAGAATAGAAGGAAAAATGAATCACATCACAGCTATGGTAGATCAAAATCAATGAAAAAAGGTGAACTTAAACACAATTGTATACATAATTATACTAAAGGTAAAATGACTAAGTACCAATAATAAAAGCAAACATTCTCAGAATGTATTAAAATCAATAAACAGATACCATCAATTTATGCTACAGACACTTTAAGTCTAAGTACATTGGTGAGGAGATATTATGTAAACCCTAAGCACACTTAACTGTATTAATGGTAAACTAAATAGACTCCAAGGTAAGGGATATTATCAGAAACTAGAGGATTTCACAATGACATGTAAATTCATCAAGAAGACAAAATAGTTCTAAAAGTATAATAAAGTAACTTAAAAAGATATGAGACAAAAATAATGAGCTTAAAGAGAAAATAAAACAGTGCTCCTTCGGAATTGAAGAATTAAAATGCTTACCTCAGTAATGAAGAAAAAGGAAAAAATAATTTAAATATAGAAAATTCAAAAAACACTATCACAAAACTAATCTAACACAGATACGTATAGAACACCGCAACAAAAAACTGCAGAACGCCTCTATTTTGTGTATAGGGAATGTTCATGTTTCTGGACTACGCAATAAGACTCAGTAAATACCAAATGGACAAAAAGGTATAGACAGATTCTCTAACAGAAATAGAATGAAATTAAAAATAAATAACAATAAGACCTCTAGAGAATGTCCAAAGGTTTTGAAATTAGTAAACTTACTACATAAGTCAAGGATTTGTCGATCACAAACAACATTAGGAAATACTTTGACCTGGGTGGCTCAGTGGTTGAGCCACTGTCTTCGGCTCAGGTCACGATCCCAAGGTCCTGGGTTTTAGTCTTACATCGGGCTCCCTGAGGGAACCTGCTTCTCCCTCTGCCTGTGTCTCTGCCTCTCTCTCTCTCATGAATAAACAAAATCTTTAAAAAAAGGAAATACTTTGACCTAAATGATAATTAAAGCACAACATGCTCAGTATGTGGAATAAATCTAGAACAATAAATAGAAAATGTATGGCTCCCAATGATTAAACAAGGAGGATGTATAATAAGTGACCCAAATTCCACCACAAGCTTGATGAAAAAAAAAAAAAGGACAAATTAAACATAAACTAGAAGGGAAATTTAAAAGAGAATTAAAAACTCTATGAAAGAGATTTGCAGGTAGACAATAGAGAGAAAATCTTTAGAACCAAAAAATATTTCTATGAAAAAATTAGTAAAACCAACAAACCTTTAGTAACTGTCCCTAAGAATGAGAGAACACACAAATTTCCAATGTCAGGAATACGAGAGGATATCTCCTATATCGTAGGATATTGTAATATGATATATAACATACGTATATATGTATATTATTCACATACATACATCATTGTTCTAAATAGATAAACCCTAAGGAATTTATCAAAAAGGAAAAGTATTAATAATGATTGTTTTTAAGTTAAGACTATTACTATGTCACTTTGGGTTCCCCAGGACTAAATCAATGAGTTATTACTATATTATTATCTTGGCTAGGGCCACTGATGATCGTTTCTAAGGAGAATTGTGCCACTGTACCAAAGAAGGAAGGAAGACTGTGTCGGGGACACAGGAGATTCTTTGGGATGTCTCTTAGTAACCATGCCGTGATCTAGGTCAATGGAAAACCACAATAGACTAATTCAGGCAGGACGACGAATGGTCCAGACCCCAAAAGAAATGAATGACTGAGTCTCCTGACCGTGTAAAGAACCATGACCAGCCAAGGCAATATGGAATGGTAATACTACCAATGAGGTATTATGCTGAGAGCAAAGGTAATTTGGGATGGGCACTAAAATTTCACCTTAATTAAAAGCTGAATTTCGGGGCTCCTGGGTGGCAGAGTCGGTGAGCCTGACTCTAGGTTTCATCTCAGGTCATGATCTCAGCGTCATGGGATTGAGTCCCATGTCTGGCTCCCCACTCAGCGTGGAGTCTGCTCCCTCTCCCTCTTGAGTACCGGACATATATGAGGTGACATAATATGACATAATGACATAATAAATGCACTAATCCCCAGGACAACTTTTCTAAATAAAAAACACCAAACTTTGCAGAGCACTGAATTTTATATTATCTATATTTGGAGAATAAAAGATTTTGTCCATAAAAAGGCTGAAGCCTTTACATGTGACATTTCATTACTAAAACTAGGAAAATGCTGATAATTTTTTTTCTTTTTTGTTAAGTAATTCTGTAATCAAAGCATTTGTTAATCTACTTAAAGTATAAAGGTATTTGCAGTAAACTCACATATACAATATGGTACTTGTATACATACTTACACTAATTTAAATGTAAAATGAGAAGGAAACAAATATGGTATCTATTTAGTAAAACACTGATATAGTTGAAAGCATATTTAGTCACTGCATTCTGGTATCTAAAGTAAATAAGGGAAACCTAACAGGTTTCATGAATTTCATTATTAAATAAAAACATTTCATTTTTTGAAAGGAAAAAAATATTTTCCCTGGAAAAAATCTGAATCAATCAAACTGGTTGTTAAGAATTTCCCATATAGGATTTTGATTTCTATTTTCATCTTAAATATTAAAAGACTTCAAATTAAATATATTTCAGTGAAAATATTTCTGTGAAACTATAAAGAGTTTTGACTTTAGCTTTTAACTTTAACTTTATTATAATGGGATTTTTTTCCCCTGAAATATCTTTTATCACATTCTTTGAAGTATAATTTATATACAATAAAATTAATTCATGTTAAGTATTAGGTTCAATGAGTTGTGACTAACATAAATCTTTGTGCATGCCTTCTTTCACTCAGCATAATGCTTTGAGATGAACTCAAGTTGTGTGGTTATCTTCTTTTTTCTTTTTCATTTCTGTGTGGTATTCTAATGTACGTACATCACCAATCATCTATAAATAGACATCCAAACTATTTCCAGTATTGGATATTATTATTATTAATAGGTTCACTATTAATGTTTCTGAAAAATATTTTTGTAGGCATACAGTTCATTTATCAAATGTAAATGCCCAGGATAATTGCCTGGCCTCATGGAATGTCTCTGTTTGACCATATAAAAATGTGTGTTGTATAATCTTTGTCTCATTTAGCCTCCCTACCAGCTGAATAATAATTTCCACATATGTTGTGACATGATGATTGAGGCCGATTTTTTTTTCCCTATGGCTACCCAGTTGTTCTAGCATTATGTGTTAAAAATACTTTATTTTTCAGGGCACCTGGATGGCTCAGTGGTTGAATGTCTGCCTTCAGTTCAGGACAAGATCCTGGGATCCTGAGTCGAGTCCTGCATTAGGCTCCCCGAGGGGAGCCTGCTTCTCCCTCTGCCTGTGTCTCTTGCCTCTCTCACTGTGTCTCTCATGAATAAATAAATAAAATCTTAAAAAAAAAACTTTCTTTTCCTCTATGGCATCATTTAAAAACATAAATTGACCATTTAAAGTGTAGGTATATATTTTTTTCAGCTTAATTATGATATAATGGACAAATAATGGGTCTGTTTCTTGATTATCTATTCAATGACATTGTTGTATATATTTATCAATTACCAGTATCATTCTTACTTATAGTAAGTAGCTTTATAGCTGGTCTTAGAATCAAATAGTGGTATTTTCCAAAATTTTCTTTTGGCTTTTTCTAGATCCCTCAATTATACAGATGTATATAATATATATGTATATTATATAATACATATATTTCTTTCTACCTTTACTTCTAGCTCTTTCTCCATAAACCCTTCAATTTTCTACAAAAAGTACTAGTGGATAGGGATTTGTTTGATTGAAAGTATGTTCAATCTGTAGATCAATTTGGGCACAGTTAACTTACCAATAATAAGTATTCCAATCCATGAACATGGTATATTTTTAGGTATTTCCAATATCTTTTAGCAATATTTCAGTTTTTTTATTGTTCCAATATTGTACATATTTTATTTATTCTAGCGTAAATGTTTTTAAATATCATATTTAATTGTTACTGCTAGCATATATAAATATAACTGGATTTTTATATTAATCTTTTATCCTGCAACCTTGTTAAATCCACTTATCATTCTAGACATAATTTTGTAGACACATAAGGACTCATCATTTGCCTGGACTTACAGAGTTTCACTCTTTTCATGTGAGGCTTATTATTTACCCACAGAATCATCGGGATCCTATGTACACTTCTGTGGTTCTCTCCTTCCTTTCCAATTCACATTTCTCAGATTCCAGACACATAATTTCTTCTATTCTGATTACTGTCTCTACAACTGGGTGTTCTGCTAATTATATCATTCCTTAAAATTTTGCCCATAATACTTCCAGGCAGAAACCCAGTGTGATAATAGAGTATACATCATTTACTTTCCTTCTTACGGGACTAACATCCCATGACATCCTGTACCTTTAGCTCAATATCTATAAACAATTATAACATATGTTTTTTTCATTGTTTTCATTATTTACAATGAGGGAGATAATCCAGTACAAATTAGTATCTCATGGTAAGAAACAGAATATAATTTGTTTAATATTCTATGGCTCTAGAAAATAAATATTGTCTCCTCTAAACTGCTGGTTTTCAACTTCTTTGAATGTCTGATAATCTTTTGCTGAAACCTTCAAATTTAAGTAACATAACACATCAGTTCTGGAAATCAGAATCTCAATCATCTCCAGGGCATGTTGTTATTCTTTGCTTAATATCTTTTCAGAGCTAATTTTGTAAAGTCAATATTCCTTGCCAGGTTTGGCCACTTGAGCCTCTGCTCAGTTAGCTTAGTGGTCAGTTAATGATTGCACAGAGATGTCCTTAACCACCTGTAATCTCTGTGTTTTACAACCTCTTATGAGAGGCTGTGTGTCTGTTTGTATGTGTGTTGGAGCACATCTTCAACACTCAGCCAGTCAGGTAACAATTCTGCCTCTGTCTTCATTTCCTGCTTAAGCAAAGCCTCAATGTCAGGCCAAGAAGAGCATTTAAGGCAGTCTCAAATCTTTCCTAGGCAAAAACATAGACCTATATCTAAGTGTTTGGCCTTACAGCTCCCCAGGAATATGCTGGAGCTTTTTAGGATTCTATGGACATCTTATTTTTCAATGTTTCCTTTCAAACATTTTTGGTTTACCTACCATTTGCCCCAAGTCTTATTTTCAAGTCAGGGGACCAAAATTAATCAGTTCCCTATAATGGTTTTTCACGATCATTCCTGGAGAGAAGTTTATTCCTCTATAGGAGTTCCATGTCAGGTCAAATACAGGCGGTCTTGGAAGTGGTGTTGTACGGAGAACTACCAGATTGGTCAAATAATAGCAACTCTTTAGGAATAAGACTTTGAAAGACCTATAATCTTACTTGACTCCTCTGGTAGCTGCAAAGCTATTGGCTTCACCATGATTGTCGCCATTGGTTTTTTAAGTGTATTATAGGGCTGGACAGAATGATATAGGGAATAGGTAAATTAAGACATCACAAAGCTCTCTGTTCTTATCAAAACTCAGCCTCCCATCACCCTATTTGAATAAACACTCCCTGAACTGCTGTAAACCTTTGGCTAATTTCCAGAGTTCTGAAGAAGTTGATTCTGACATTTTATTTTGTCAGTTTTATCATTGCTTTTATGTAGGAGAGAATTTGCAGAGGTCTTTACTTCACCACTTATACTAATGTTTCATGGGGATTATATTTTAAATTGCTCCATTTTATCTCTTTTATTTATGTGATAGACATTTCCATCATCTTTTTTAGTGGAGAGAATAAACCATTTTATCGCTTTCCTAGTGGCAAGGCTCAAGATTGACAAATAACTTCACCCAATAATGTATTACAAAAGAAATAAATACAAACTAGGGACAAGAGAATGACAATTTCACAGCTCTATGATGATCACTCCTACAAGGGAAAATACCCTGGTAGTTGTTTAGGTCTACTTGACATTTATTCAAAGGCAATGAAAGCATGTGTTAGTTTTATCTTTATCTATTTCTGTTTAAAGTAAAAGAGCATCCTAGGTAATTACAAATATTGTATTAAGTAGGTTTGCAATATGCGTATGTCAAAAGTGGAAGCAAAGGGTAAGAGAACTTTGAAAAATATGCCATTTTAGTATTTCATGAATATAAAGTAAGTTAGTTTGTCCAGTCTAAATGGGAAAGGCCAACTTTCTGAGAAAATAGCAAAGTGATGAAATTACCAAGGATTTAATATTTTTACATTATAATTATTTAGCTTATATGTCTTTCTTAACTCCCCGATAAATATCTTAACCCCCCAAAAAGCATGCAAATTTCAGTTGAATTAAGATTATGGATATAGCAAAAACAATAATCAAAATAAGGACAATAGTTGGGATGCCTGGGTGACTCAGTGGTTGAGGGCCTGCCTTCGGCTCAGGGCATGACCCTGGAGTCCCAGGATCGAGTCCCACATTGGGCTCCCTGCATGGAGCCTGCTTCTCCCTCTGCCTCTGTCTCTCATGAATAAATAAAATCTTTTAAAAAATAAAGACAATAGCAATATTATGTCATATGGCTTATGAGTTGGGTTGCCTAAGATAGTCCTAGTTTGCACACAGTGTCTTTAATTAATTGTTAATATCTTCCTTGACAGTAAAAACATGCATATGGTGTGTGTGCGTGGGTAGAATTGTATTACATGGTTTTATTACAGAGTTAAAGATAGACACAGAGACATAGAGACACATCAGGATAAGAATGTAACACCCCTCTGGAATCTGCCTTGTGCTCACTTGTGCAGAATCATCTTCTATCACTCTCTCTAAACTAATTTTACTCTAGATATTGTGAATCAACTTGAGTTTTGTAAATGCCCTCTGACATCAGCTTTTTTCTCTCTCAGAAAGACCCTTCCATCTGAGTACTGGCCAGGGTTTACTCCTCTCTCAGATTCTATGTGAAACTACTTCCTATGGCTGCCCAACTGTCACTGAGACTAAGTCACTAGGTCCCTTTTAAATATTCTCATAACTCCTGCACTCTCCGATCCCTTTTATCCTTAATATCAATAAGTTTGGTAATTCTGACTTTCCAACAGTCAAGGCTTTAGTATATTCTATTCTTAATGAGTGGCAATTAAGATATCACTGGTGAAAAAAGGAATATTTTTTCTTATATGAGTATGATATGTAATTTTTCTTCTTCCTTGTTAGCATATAAATGACAACTTTCTTTTATGTCTCCATTTTTTTTCTATCTTAAACCATATTAAATTGTTTTATCTTTTCCTCTAGCCCAAAAGCTACTTAGTAGTTTATCCTGTGAACCAGTGATTAACAGCATTTCATATAAATAGAAAATTAGTCATTACATTTTAAAATAGGAAGGCTTTTATTATTTGCTAAAAAGAAACACTAATATAGATGCTATCTGTCAACAAACACCCGTAGACATGAACTGGAGTTTTGGAAGTATATTAGAGAAACCGATAATCATGGTAGCATTTAAAATCTCTGTTTAGAAACAGAGCTTAAAGTATAAAATTTCTGAGAAGTACACAACCATACTTTTTTACACAAAAGCTGTTCCTCCCTTTCTTAAGCACCTGGTTTCCATAATTTTGATTCAATTATATTCATGCAATCAAATAAAACAAGTAATTTAAAAGAGATGAATCATTGTCTTAGAGCTATTATAAAAATAAATGTTACTTAAAATGCCAGAAGATATATTATTCATAGGTATATTATAGTCTATCACAATGAAGAGAAAGATAATATTCATATTTAAATTTAAACTAGAGTCTAATAACATGACTATTTACATTAATGTAAAGCAGAAGTTTTCAATTTATGGTATGGGGACTACAAGAAAACTTCAGTCTTTTGAATTCCCTTTTCTCATAAGTGAACAGTAGAATCTTCCACAAGTTATAAGACACTGTGATTGGGTCCCTGCTCTGCCAACTATTGAAATGTGTGCATGTGTATTATTTTCTTACCTCAAAAACTATTTAAATTCCAACATGATAAATATGTATAGATATAAAACCAAATTCTTTGTGGTCCAGAATATTTTTTTCTAGAAGGTAAAAAAGTATTTGGAAACCATACAGTTTGAGAACCACTGATTTAAGAGAGTATGTATTTTAAATTTCACATTTATATTAGGCAAAAGATATTTAAAGCTCTTTCTTTAAAATTGACTTGATGTTTCAATTATTTCACCTTTTTTGAAAGAGGACATCATTTTGGTTATATTCAATGATGACAAAATTTATTAAGTGGTATATTTAGTCTTTCTCACAAAAAGAAAAAGTCATTAAAATTCAAAAGTATAAAAATACACATTTAAAATTTTGAGAAATAAATTTACTAACTTAAAATAGATAAATTATCTATTAAATCCAGAAAACATCTTTTTGGATATATAGTTTTAGATACTGATGAAATTAACCAAATATGAAGAAAAGTAGCATTATAATAATTTTGACAATTTCATGTTGAATGGCACAAATTTAATCTTGTGTGTCATTTATTAAGGCTCCAGTATTTTGGCAAAAGCTATTTTAAATTAAAATAGAATACCCAGTGGATATAATTACAAAACAACTCAAGTTTTATTCTAAACTGTAGTAATTGATCCTACAGTGAGATTTATTCTGTAATCATGGAAGTCAATGGCATTTACAACTAGAATAAATTAAGGTAAATGAAGAGGAAAATTGTATTCTGTATAACATTTAGTTCATTATAGGCTTAAACAACTATGTCAATCCATGTTCATCAATAGAAATTACGGTGCTTGCTGACATAATTGAATCAAAATATTATCTCCAAGAAACAGCCTATGTTACACAGCATAAAAATTATTGTTTTGTGTGGTTTTTTTTTTAAAACTGATCTGCTTTTCAAGTCCTTAATAAAAGGGATAAAAAATGTGGATAATTTGCAACACTATTGTATATGATCTCTTTTGTATCTTAATATAAACAGAAAATCTGAAATTGTACCCTGTAGCTCCAGGGGAACTTGTTCCTTTAGGATTCTTTTTAGAAATTCTATTATGCTTATCTTTACTCGTTATTTTAATTAGAATCCCCATGATTAATTCGAGATTGAATATAGATTCTTGTAAAAACCATCCCAATGAGATCTATAGATTCTGCTTCTGAATGAAACATTATTACTTACTAAGAGATGAACCTTATGTTTACAAGAAATAATAATAATTACAGTAGTAGCAGCAGTAGTAGCAATAATAGTAATAATGATATTGTCAACCATGCAAAATTTCCCAGGAAATAAATGAGAGAATCGCTTCTTTAAGAAAAGGCAGAATGGGGTAATAAGCCAGCACCTAATTGGGCAGTACTCTAGTGTTCAATTATTATATTATCTTTAATAATTATTTAATACTTAATATATGTACTCTTCGTTGAACTGAAGCATGACTCCCAAAGACAAGGTAGACCGTGCTTTTTTTAAAAAAATTACGTATTTCTTGCTTATCTACTCAAATTCCCACTTCATTTTGAGAACATACTTCTACTACTACTATTATTATCATTATCATTATTATTATTATTATTATTATTAACTTCTGGAAGTTACATTTGATTCTTTATCATACACCTTTGATTATCCTATACAGACTACAATTTCATGTGGAAATAGTTAAGCAAGTCTATTATTACATCATATATAATGGAACTCCATTCCTGGAAAAAGGTGCCAGGTTGAATTTAAAAATTGCTAAATATGAAAAACATTTCAGAGAGAAGTCTTTTAAATAGAACTTTAAACTGAGCATGGAAGAGAAGGCAGCTCTTTCTTCTAGGACCTCTAAAATGACAGAGCCAAAGAATCTGAATGTATGCATAAAACCTGGGTATAGAAACATGCGTGGAAATATTCCCATATATTAACATTTTTATCTATATTTATCTAAACATTGGCTCTTAAGGATATCTCCAGTCCTAATTCATTACCAAAATGATCATTCTAGCCTCCTTAACTTGCATATCTGTAACCTCCCGCTCTGTGAGAAATTTGGCCCTTACCATCTGACATGATTGTTTAATTCCCATAGGAAACAGCTTTGTCAACTAGAAGACAGGGTCGGGTGAAATCATTTTTGCCTTTGGTTTTATAATGTCCGTTCATTTCCAAGGTTATTTGGGCCAGAACCTTTTCTCTCAACTCACTCATACATTAGTAATACATCTAGAGTCTTTTTTCGCATATGGCGCCCCACCCTGAGATTCCCCAATGCATTTTTAAATTTGCAAATGGTACAGTTTAATTTTTGTGCGGTAAAGCTCTATGGAATTTGGCCATAGTGTCATAGCTTGTATTCACTACTACAGTATTACACAGAATAGTCTCACCAGCCTACAACATCTCTTTCGTTTCCCCTCTTAAGTTCTCTCCCAATCTCAAACCCCTGATCACCGCTGGTAATTTTATATCTCTATGCTTTTCCTCCCCCAGAGGCCTTTCAAAGTATGTAGTGGTTTTAGACATACTGGTTTCACTCAGTATTATGTCTTTAGGATTCACCCACGGCCTTCATTGTTTGGCAGCAGAGTGCTTTTCAGTGCTAAATACACCATGTGTGGATACACCACAGTTTATTTATACATTAACCTTTTGAAGGTTACTGTTTTAATTCTGTGTATGGGTGATTACGAGTAAAGCTTCTACAAACATTCATATGCAGATTTTCGCATGGAAATGATTTTTAAATCAGTTGGATAAATACCTAGGAACACAATGACTGGATTGTATGATAAAACTATGTTTAACTTTGGAAAAACTGTCCAATCATTTTCTGAAGTGGTTGTACCATTTGGCATTTCCTATGAATAGATTTTTGTTTCTCAGCATTATTGCCAGTAGTTGGTCTTATTTTTGCTTTTTGCCATTGAGATAGGTATTTAATAATGTCTCATTTTTGTTTTACCTTGCAATTGCCTTAAGACAAATGATGTGGAGCAACTTTTTTATATGCTTGTTTAGCATTTGTAGATGTTCCTTATTTAGGTGTCTATTCAGATCTTTGGCCAGTTTTTATTTTTTTACTATTGATATTAAGTATTGTGTATTTTGGATCAAATTGTCAGATATATATTTTGCAAACATTTTCTCCTAGTTGTGTGATGTGTCTTTCATTCATCTTACAGCAACTTCTGAATTGCAGAAATTTGTAATACAGAGAAGGTCTATCTTATCTTTTCTTTCACAGAAAACTCTATCATTATTGTATCTAATATCTAATACATATCAGATACATGTCTTGTCATTTTTTGTTTCATTCAAAATATTACAGCTTTTCATTTTATATTTAGATCTATGATCCATTTTGAATTAACTTCTGTGTAAGTTGTAATATCTGTGCCCAGATTAGTGGTTTTATAAATCAATATTCAATTGTCTCAAAATGATCAAATGATAAAAATGACTAAATGATAAAAGTCAGTCATTCTTCATTGAATTGCCTTTGTTTCTTTAGTGAAGAAAAGTTGACTATAATTTCAGTTTAAGTATGGACTTTCTAATTTGTTCCAATAGTGCATGTCTATTTTTTCACCAGTGCACATAAACCCAGAGTAAGCCTTGAGATATGTTAGTTCAAGTACTTCACCCTCACCTCTTTGTTTCTTTAGGGTTTGTTAACTATGCTAGGTCTCTCACCTTTCCTTTTTTTTTTTTCTCTCACCTTTCCATATGAAATTTAGAATCAGTTTATTGATACCTATAAAATAATTTTTATTGAGTTTCTGACTGGTATTGTATTGAATCTATAGATCAAATTGAGAAGAACTGACATCAAAATAATACTGCATAACCCAATCTGTGGACTTGGAATGTATCTCCATTTATTTGGAATGTCTTTGAATTTGAATCACTGTTTTATAGTTTCCCACATCAGCCCTGCACTTATTTCATTAGATTCATACTTGAGTATTCCATTTTACTGCATGCTACTTTACATATTTTTTTAAATCCCAAATGCCAATTGTTGGTATGTAAAAAAGCATTCTGTTGTATATTACTTTCTTTTGATCTTGTTACACTCACTTATTAGTTACAGGTTTTTTTTTTTTTTTTTTGGTCAGGTTTTTGGAATTTTCTATGTAAATGATCATGCCATGTACAAATAAAACCAGATTTTTTCATTCCAATCTATACATTTAGTTTCCCTTTTTGGTCTTATTTCACCAGCTAGGATTTATAGTATGATACTAAATAGGTATGCCGAGAAAATATATTTGTTCCTTATCCTTGATCTCAGGAGTTAAATTTCTGGTTTATTATTTTATAAGATTTTTGTAAATATTCTTTATCACATGGCAATAGTTCCCTTATATTCATAGTTTGATGAATGTTACTATAAATCAGTGTTGGATTTTGTCTAATGTTTTTACAATTGATATGAGAATATGATGTTTCTTTCTATTTTGATATGGTGGTAGCTTCTATTGATTGATATTTGAATGTTTAACTAGTCTTGCATACCAGAAATAATCCCACCCAGGCATGGTGTAAGATGATTCCACTTTTATGACATTATTGCTTTTCATGTGCTCTGTAGGTGATTTACAGCATGTCCATTTCCATCCTCTTATCCTTTGTTACATTTCTGTCATACATTTCACTTATTGATATGCTGTGATTCATACATTGATTCAATTGTTACTTTCAAGGAGCTGTTATTGGGACACCTGGGTGGCTCAGTGGTTGAGTGTCTGCCTTTGGCTCAGGAAATGATTCCAGGGTCCTGGGATCAAATCCCACATCAGGCTCCCTCTGGGGAGCCTGTTTCTCTCTATGCATATGTCTCTGCCTCTCTCTCTGGGTCTCTCATGAATAAATAAAATCTTTAAAAAAAACCCAATGACTTGCTATTTTATAGATTATCAAGAAAAAAATCTTTAATCAAAATTAAAATAAAAAAAATTTAACTTATCTTCATTTATTCCTTTTATGATGCTCTTTCTTTCCACAAACTACTAAATCATTCTGAACACCTTTAAACCCAACCAGAGATCTAAGAAAAGAATAGCTGCAACTTTACAAATAGAAAATGACTACTTTCTGCAAGGTAGGGGGTGTGGAGAAGTGAATACCAAGTAATATATTGGAAGATAAACTTCGGGGGAAGGGAGCCTCCATTAGCCAACTATTGGAAAGTGATACAGCTGTGGAGTGCAAAATTGAAACTTTTAGAAGTCTGCTCTGGTGAGGGATATCTCTGACTGAAAGGTGCTCAGGTGGTGAAGTAGAGGTGCAATCCTAGGTGGAATAGTGTATTTAGTCTTTCAATTTTAATTTTTTCTCTTTCTTTTTCAACCAATTTCTTATTTTATCAACTCTTTTTTTATCAATTTTTTAAAAAAAATCTTTCTTTTTTGATTTTCATTTCTACAGTTGCAGTCTACCCTTTCATTGTCTTTAATTTATATATTACATAAATTAAATATATAAGTGAGGAGAAAGCCCAAATTAAACTTATATAAATTTATATATTAAAAATTAAATATAAAAATATAAATCTATCTATATATATAAACATTAACCTAAAATATATACATATATAATTATTTTACTTTCCTTACAATCTTGGGATGCAGTTTCTTCAAACAGATCAAAATATGCCCAGAATCTAGTGTATGGCTCTATTCTCGTTACATAATATCCACATTCCTTTTTTTCGCTTCTTTTTTTTTCTGTTTTATTAAAGTCTTTTAAATTTTCATCTTTACAGTTACAATCTATCCTTTCAATGTGTTTTAGTTATATATTATAATTATGAATATACACACACACACACACACACACATATTTTTCTTTACAATTTTGAGATGTAGTTTCTTCTAACAAACCAGCCGAAATAAACTCAGAACTCTGTTCTGTTCACCTGTCTGCTTATATTCCCTTTTTTGTCTTTTAATTTTTATTTTTACAGTCACATTCTATCCTCTCATAATTTTTTGTACATATAAATTTTTCTTTCATTATAATTTTGGGATCTCGTTTTCTAACAAATGGACTAAAATACACACAGGATCCAGTGTATTGCTCTATTCTGTTCATTTGTCTGATTATATTTTTCCTCTCTCCTCCTCTCTCTCTTTCTCTTTTTCAGTTTCAGGTCTCTTCTGATTTGTTTAGTGTAGATTTCTCTGGGGTGATTATTGCCATTTTAGTACTTAGCTCCTTCATTCATCTATTCTTCCCTGAGTAAAATGACAAGACAGAAAAACTCACCTCAAAAAAGGGAATAAGAGGCAGTACTACCTTCCAGGGACCTAATCAGTATGGATATAAGTAAGATGTCAGAAATAGGGTTCAGAATAACGATTATAAAGAAACTAGCTGGGCTTGAAAAAAAAAAAAAAACATTAAAAAGACCCTAAAGAATCCCTTTCCAGAGAAATAAAAGAACTAAAATATAATCAAGTCAAAATAAAGAAGCTGTTAATGAGATGCAATAAAAAACGTAAGCTTTAATGGCTAGGATAAATTAGGCAGAAGAGAGAACTAGTGATATAGAAAACTAAATGATGGAGAATAAAGAAGCTGAGAAAACTAGAGATCATGAAGGGAGAATTCAAGAGATAAATGACACAGTAAAGTGAAACAATATAAAACAATTGTGATCCCAAAAGAAGAGGAAAGAGAGAGGGGGGCAGTTGGTAAATTGGAGCAAATTATAGCAGAGAACTTCCCTGATCAGGGAAGGAAATAGGCATCTTAGTCCACACAGGAGGCACAGAGAATCCCCCTCAAAATCAACAAAAATAGGTAAATGCCCAGACATATAATAGTGAAACTTGCAAATCTCAGAGACAAAGAGAAAATCCTGAAAGCAGCTGGGGACAAGAGGCCTGTAACATACAAGGGTAGAAATATTAGAGTGGCAATAGACCTCTCCACAGAGACCTGGCAGGTCAGAAAGGACTGACATGATATACTCAGGGTGCTAAATGAGGAAAATATTCAGTCATGAATATTTTATACAGCTAGAATGTCATTCAAAATAGAAGACCTGATAAAAAGCTTCTAGGTCAAACAGAAACTAAAAGCATTTGTGATCACCAAACCAACCCTACAAGAAATATTAAAAAAGGAATCCTTTAAGTGAAGAGAAAGCCCAAAGGTAACATAGACCAGAAAGGAACAAAAACAACATACAGAAACAGTGACTTTACAAGTAATCCAATGGCACCAAATTCAAATTAGTAACTCTGAATGTAAATCAAAAGTCACAAGGTATCAGAGTGGATAAAAAAGCAAGCCCCATAAATATTCTGTCTGCAAGAGACTCATTTTATTTTATGTATTTAAATTTTTTTTTTCATTTATTTATTCATGAGAGAGAGAGGCAGAGACACAGGCAGAGGGAGAAGCAGGCTCCATGCAGGGAGCCTGATGTGGGACTTGATCCCAGGTCTCCAGGATCACACCCTGGGCTGAAGGTGGCACTAAACCACTGAGCCACCAAGGCTACCCAAGAGACTCATTTTAGACCCAAAGTCACCTCCGGATTGAAAGTGAGGGTGTGGAAAACCATTTATCATGCTAACAGACTTCAAAGGAAAGATGGGGGCAGCAATCCTTATATCAGGAAAATTAGATTTTAAACCAAAGACTGCAATAAGAGATAATTAATTAAAAGGTCTATCCAACAAGAAGACCTAACAATTGTAAATATTCATGCCCCTAACATGGGAGTAGCCAGTTATATAAGCCCATTAATAACAATATTAGAAGAACACATTGATAACAATACAATGATAGTAGGGAACTTTAACACCCTACTCACTGCAATGGACAGATTACGTAAGCAGAAGATGAGTAAGAAAACCAGGGCTATGAATGACACACTGAAACAAATAGACTTCAGAACATTCCAACCTAAAGCAATAGGATACACCCTTCTTGAGCGCACATGGAATACTCTCCAGAACATATCACGTATTGAGTCACAAATCAGGTCTCAACTGGTACCAAAAGACTGGAATCATTCCCTGCATATTGTTGTACCATAATGCTTTGAAACCAGAACCCAATTACAAGAGGACATTTGGCAAGAACTCAAATACATGGAGGCTAAAGAGCATCCTACTAAAGAATGAATGGGTCAACCGTGAAGTTAAAGAAGAACTAAAAATTCATGGAAGCAAATGAAAATGAAAGCACAACTAACTGTTCAAAACCTTTGGAATGCAGCAAAAGCAGTCTAAGAGGGAAGTATATAGAAGTAAAAGCCTGTATCAAGAAACAAGAAAAGTCTCAAATACATAACCTAATCTTACACCTAAGGAAGCTGGAGAAAGAACAGCAAATAAAGCCTAAGCCTAGCAGGAGAAGAGAAATAATAAAGATTAGAGTATAAATCAATAAATAGCAACCAGAAGCAGAGTAGAATAGATCAGTAAAACTAAGAGCTGGTTCTTTGAAAGAATAAGATTGATAAAGCCATGACCAGATTTATCAAAAAGAAAAGAACTAAGACCCAAATAATGAAAATCATGAATGAAAGAGGAGAGATCACAACCAACACTGAAGAAATACAAACAATTAGAAGAACATATTATAAGCGAATATATGCCAACAAATTAGGCAGTCTGCAAGAAATGGATACATTCCCAGAGATGTATAAACTACCAAAACTGAAACAGGAAGAAATAGAAAATCTTAACAGATCCATAGCCAGCAAGGAAATTGAAGCAGTCCTCAAAAACCTTCCAATAAACAAGAGTCCAGGGCTGCATGGCTTCCCAGGGGAATTCTGTCAAACATTTAAAGAAGAATTAACACCGATTTTTCCGAAGCTATTTTAAAAAATAGAAATGGAAGGAAAACTTCCAAACCCTATGTGGCCAGAATTACCTTGATCCCAAAACCAGACAAAGACCTCACCAAAAAGTAGAATTTCAGACTAATATCCCTGATGAACATGGATGCAAAAATTCTCACTGAAATACTAGCCTCACCAAAAAGGAGAATTTCAGACCAATATCCCTGATGAACATGGATGCAAAAATTCTCACTGAAATACTAGCCAATAGGATCCAAGATATATTAAAAGAATCATTCACTATGACCAAGTGAGCCCTGGTCTTCAAAGGTGATTCACCATCTGCAAATCAATGTGATACACTACATTAATAAAAAAGGGGGGGGTGGCAAGAACAATGGGAGCCTCTCAAGACATGCAGAAAAAGCATTTGACAAGCACAACAACCTTTTTTTTGATTAAAACTGCTTACAGTGTAGGGATAGAGGGAACATTCCTCGATATTATAAAAGCCATATGTAAAAGCCCACCTCAAATATCATTCTCAATCGGGAAAACAGCAGGATGTCCACTCTCACCACTGCTGTTCGACATAGTACTGGAAGTCCTAGCCTCAGCAATCATACAACAAAAGGAAATAAAAGGCATCCAAATTGGCAAAGAAGTTAAACTCTTAGTCTTTGTAGATGACATGAAACTCTATATAGAAAACCCAAAAGACTCCACCCAAAATTTCTAGCATTCATACAGGAATTCAGCAAAGTGGCAGGATACAAAATCAGTGCACAAAAATCAGTTGCATTTCCATATGCTAAAAATGGGACAGAAGAAAGAGAAATTAAGGAGTCAATCCCATTTACAATTGTAGCCAAAACCATAAGATACCTAGGAATAAACCTAACCAAAGAGATAAAAGATATGTACTCGGAAAACTAAGGAACACTCATGAAAGAAATGAGGAAGACACAAAGAAATGGAAAAATGTTCCATGCTCAAGGGTTGAAAGAACAAATAATGTTAAAATGTCCACGCTACCTAGAGCAATCTATTTATTCAATGCAATCTCTATCAAAATACCATCAACTTTTTTCACAGAGCTGGAACAAATAATCCTAAAATTTGTGTGGAATCAGAAAACACTGGAATAGCCAAAGGAAAGTTGAAAAAGAGAACCAAAGATGGTGGCTGGGGAGTTGGGTTGACAGGGTGATGAACATTAAGGAGGGCGTGTGATGTAAGACCACTGGGTATTATAAAGACCAATGAATCACTAACCTCTACCTCTGAAACCAATAATACATTACTTGTTAATTAACCAAATTTAAATAAAATTAAAAGAAAATAAAAAGATCTCTTCAGGCTATGTGTGTGTATGTGTGTGCGGTACATATTCTGTGTTTTGGGATGTCTTGTAATATTTCTCTGGAAAGCCAGATATGCTTTATTTGGATAACAGGAACTGAGGCAAATAGGGCCCTAGTGTGAGCATTCATGTTAATCTCTGTGTATGTTATCCCTTTACTTATGATCGCTATAAATGCCAGAATTGGAATTAATCTAGTGCTCTTGTTCTGTCTCCCCCTAGACACTGGACCTGTGTTACTACTCAGAGAGAGCCTGTGTCTTACACCTCTTTCAGCTGCAGTTTGCTGTTACTCTCCTGGAACACTCTTGGTACAGTGGTCAGCGGGGAGGAATGAGATGTGTTATATAATCTTCTCATTAAATCTCACTCTTTCGGTGAGCCTGTGTCTCTGGCCTGTGACCTTCACAAATGATACTTCTCTTGGATAACTTTCCCCCCACATCAGTGATATAGGAAAGTGAGAGGGGCTGAAGTTACAAAATGCCCTTTCTGCCTTCATTATACAAAGGTTTTTTATGTTTTGCATAAAGATTACTCAGAAGATCCTTCTGAAGGGTCCTTTCGTAGATCTTTTAGTTGAAAATCTGCTATAGGGTTTTTGGAGTTAAATCCCACAAAAATATAGGAAGCTGCCTAAGACTCAAGTTTTATACTTTATGCTAGTCCATATTCGGCCTCCAGGAATTTCTCAAAATTACATTAAAGTGTCCTTACCAGTTTATGGTTCCACTATCCTCTGCTCCACATCTCGTCTAGACTTGAAATTTGCCTGTCTTTCTAGATTATAGTATGACAATGACAATTTGCCCTGTAAACTAATTTCTATTAAATGTTTTCTCTTTTCAGTCTGCTTAGCTTTTTCTTGTCAGGCAAGAAGGACTACTTGTAAGTTCTTTACATGTCAGAATTAAAACTAAAACTCTTGCTTTACTTTTGAAAAAATCTAGACACTAGTTTATACAATGGAGTAGAAAACTATTAAAATGTTAAATGTTGTAAATATTAGGTCTCTTAAAGATTTCAGTTTTCGATGATTATAGGTTGTGCCATTTAAATTATTATGGAATTTTAATCTGCCCTGCATCATAAAAATCTTGAGATTCAGATATAATCTATCACTGTTGGTTCACATAAAAGAAACACGATAACCAAAATATGAATACTTGGACTGTTCTTTATAATAGAGATCTTTAGTTTGCTAATAACCAACCAAATGTCATATAACATACTTTATTTGAAAGTTTTAAGTTTAAGAACTTCTTAAAAATGTGTCTTATCCATTGTCATTATTTACAATTATCTTTAATTAGTAGTACTAAGAGTAGGGATAGAAATATAGTGTATTTCTATGTAAGATCTGTTAGAGACATTCAATGAAAATATTTCATGTTACCTATAATAGACCCAAAATGCTATGTAAATAATCTGATTACTCTCGGAGTTTCTGATTAATTGATAAAATAACCATATTTAAGGTACTGACTTCTATGTTTTCTTCGCAAGGAAACATTCAGCCAATTTGTTTGAAAATTTATGTTAAAATTTCTGGGAAATACTTGATGCTCTGGAACAAATACTTGACTATATCATTTAAAAGTTATACTATTCCATCTAGAGAATAGACAAGAAAAGGGAAAATGCAATGTTATATAATTATTTATAATATTTCAATAGTATTGTTAAATACTGAGCCCTTACTATATATTCCCAAAGAAAATTATAAACACTTTAAGACTTAATCATGGCTTTTTTTTTTTTAAGATTTCATTGATTTATTTGAAAGAGAGCATGAGTGGGGGTGGGGCTGGGAGGAGAGGGACAAGCAGACTCCCCACTGAGCATGGAGCCAAGTATAGGGCTCCATCGCAGGACCGTGAGATCATGACTTAAGCCAAAGTCAGATGTTTAACTGACTGAGCCAGTGCCTCTAATCATGGCTTTTTTTTTAAAAAAAAGATTTTATTTATTTATTCATGAGAGACACAGAGAGAGAGGCAGAGACACAGCGGAAGAAGCAGGCTCCCTGTGGGGAGCCCCATGTGGGACTCGATCCTAGGACCCCAGGATTATTCCCTGAGCCAAAGGCACATGCTCAACCACTGAGCCCCTCTAATCATGGCTCTTTTTTAAAAAAATAAAATATTTGGGCTTCTTGATAACTTGAATGGACTAGATAATTGAGGATATAACTTCTATAATATCTTATTATTACAGTGTAAATCTTTATTCTAAATATTTTTACACCGTGAAAATTGCTATTTACTTTTTATACCAAATGTGTTTTAAGTTGATATACAGTTGACTGAGAAGCAAAGAAATTATTAAGTACAATGAATTACAATGAATGGAAAACTAAGAAACCACTTACCAGTCATGGACCAACTATAGTTGGAAGGAACAAATTGTGCTTAATTAAAGCTTTTCACAAGACATGGTCAATATGCAATAGCTTACATTGAAATTCCTACTATAAACTGATAACAGAAATCATATATATGAATTTCAACAACCAAGAAAAAGAACTGATATTATGAATGAAATAATTAAGACATTTCAATACTTCGTACTTTGAATATGACTTTGTGAGGCAAATTCAGGAAATTCATCTTGGTTATAAGTACAAACAATTTGGTTAAAGTTAAAGTCTCGAAAGTTAGAGTTTTCCTGGTGCCCTTTTGCTATCAAGAAAAGAGCAATCATTAAAAGTTAATGCAGTTCTTTGTGCATTTGGTATGCCTCTGTAACTGATTTTTTTTTAAAGAGAAAAGAAAAGGAAAGAAACAAAACCCATCTCTAAAATAAGATAGTTTCACTGACTTCTAGGACAAGGTGAGTACCCTCCTACTGCAGGAAAATGTCTTTAAATAAAACAGATTTATTGTAGAGACTTCAAAAATATTTTTAAACTTAAAAGTACTTGGGAGAAGAACTTTTTAAATAGAGTGGTAAAGAAACTGGCAGATCTTCAACTCGTATGTGTAAATATTATAAAGAAATAATAGTTTATAGTTTAGTTTATACAGGCCTTATAGTTTAATAAAAAACATTAAAGTTCAAATCTCTCCACATCTCCCCAGAAATAAGCTAACTTACTAAAGGAGATCAGATCCAACAACCTACCATGTGCCCATAAATTACACTTAAAAGTGAGGATTTTTATAAACCCCAATATTAATGGTAAGTAGGGAACTAAGCATTTGAATCCAGCCAGGTGAGCTATAGATAACACCTCAGAGCAAATCGACAAGAAGAAATTAAGTAGGAAAAGGAGAGTATAGCCATGCTGTACAGGTTATGGAAAAAATATCACTCTGAGATAGGAGTCACACCTCGAATGCAGAGATATCGACCACACCGCAGACACCTGGTAGATGAGAGTAGTGATTATTGGGGAAACAACAGTAGGAGATTTGAAAGTGTGTGTGTGACCAGAGTTACGGGTGAGTGTGTTCTTTGCTTCTCCAATGTTACTATTTCTTGGCTCTTTCAGTGAAGGGAATTAGGATACCTATACCTACACCTATATTTACCTATATTTGTATCTGTATCTTCAGCAGACTCACTTGTCCATAAATTTATGTCATGACCCATAAATATCCTCTTGTTAAGGCCCCACAATTTGAAAACTTTCTCTCTCCCCATGAAAAGAGCTTTATTTTATTGGCCTTAACAGGTTTCTTCTAACACAAAGTCCCAATTAGAGCCTTAGAGTTTCTAGAAAGTAGCTTACTCCTGAAACTCTTTCCCAGTGCCAAAGCTTCAGTAAATATCATAACCAAACTATGGGGAACTAAGGCATAAAAAACATAGACTTTAAGTCTTATTCCTGAGATGTGAGTAAAGATTTAAGGAACTATACCAATACATAACAAAATACAAGCCAAATTTGGAAACTAACTTGAAGTTTGATTGTAGTGAAGCTGCTTCATCTTAAAAAATTCTAGGTTGTATGTAAGGCTGCAGTTTTCAAAGGCTGGTTTATAAGATCTCTTTAATCAGAATTTTCTGGAATAGAGATCATTGGTACCACTCAAAATCCTACAAGATCAAATTTCTGAAGATGAAACATGGGAATCTGGATTTAAGAATATTCCCAGATGATTCTTCAGGATTAGAAAGTTGCACAATGTGGTCTACTCCTCTTTAAGGGCCACTCAGATATTTGTCTGATTTCAAATGAGGTAAGGTAACTAAAACAGGCCATGTGGAAGTTACAGGGCCTTGTATGTAGTAGAGGGAAAGGGAAAAACATCCTAAGAAAACTGTCTTCCGAAAGTGAAAGACTGATTTTTCCTAGAAAATTGCTACTTTTTGAAAAATAATGAATCAGTGCCTAAAATTGAGTAGTTCCTTCGGCAGTGCTCCAAGAAGAGCTGGTAACTGAATCTTTTCTCAAACAAGAGCCTCTTGTAGGCCTTTACTGGAGACTCTGACAGATTACTACTCGAGCGCTCCATTTGACAGCAGCTTCTCTCCCACACCAGGCCAAGAAGACAAGAAGACGTGGGGACGCAATGCTGTATATTGCTTTATTACAATGTAACCTTAGGTCATTAGTTAGCCTAGTCATGCTACAATTCCCCTCAAACATAAGCAGGATAATTTTATTACAAATCACATATATTTGAAATAAAGGTAAGCATTCTTTTTTCTTTTTTTTTTTGTTTCATAATTACACCTGTTCTGAAACATTAGAACTATTGCAGATCTATACTCTGAATTTCCTGAATGGTACTAACAGTCTCTATTTCATCAGCAGACACTTGTTCCCATCTCTTCTCTGTCTCTCACTAAAGCCGTAACTCCAAGTATAACTGCTAGTATAAAGTTCTGATGCTAAGAAGGAGCCAATGTAAATTTACTAATAGATTAATGCCAATACTTTCCCATCTCTATTCATCTATAATCGTTAAGTTCACTTCATTTTATATCTTGAGCAGATTCTTTTCTTTCTTGATTGCTAACACCCTTTTAAAAAGTGTGCCGGGCACCTGGGTGGCTCAGTCGGTTAAGCAGCTGCCTTTGGTTCAGGTCATGATCTCAGAATCCTGGGATCAAGTCCCACATCAGGCTCCCTGCTCAGCGGGGAGTCTGCTTCTCCCTCTCCCTTTACCCCTCCCCATTGCTAATGTACATGGTCTCTTTCTCTCTGTCTCTCTCCCCCTCAATAAATAAATAAAATCTTTAAAAAATAAAAAAAAATAAGTGTCATGTTAGATTATTCTCTGCTTAGAATACTCCAATGGCATCTAATCTCCTCAATAAAAAACATATTCTTAATAATGATCCATAAGGTCCTACGTGACTTGACCCCTGCTAGAGCTCTGACATTAGGTCCTACTACTTGTTCTGTCTTGGGCACCCACTGTTCTTCAAATATTCCAGGCACACTTCTCCAAAATGGTTTAACATCTGCAGTTTCTCCTGTATGGAATGCTCTTTCCTCAGAGCTATATGGTTCAAATTCTTTTTTCCCCTCCTTAAATATCACTTTCTTACTGAGCAACATAACATTTCCTTTTTCCTTTTCTTAGCATTTATAATATCCAGTTAATGATGATTAGATAGATGAATAGATAGATTGATAGATGATAGATAGATAGACTGATCTTGTATAGTTTCTCTCTCCTCCTCTAGAATATAAATTCTATTAGGAAAGAAAAATTTACCTCTTATCAGTTTTTTTTTTCCCCCTTATCTTAAGCTCTCAAAGCTATGCCTGGAACATGGTGGAAATTCAAGAATTATTTGATAAATAAGTGAATGCTGTATCTTTAGATTGTACAACTAAGTGGCCTGGGAAAAAATTACTCCTTGGGGTGTAAGGAGAAAGCTATAATCCTCAGTGATTTTACAATAGATAGAAACATTTTCACTCCATGACAAAACTACACTGAAGTTTTATTTTAAGGGACATCTAATTGAAAGGAGCAATCTGTTTTTTTCCCCATTGCTTGGTGGTAAGTCACAATTACAAAAACAATCAATTCTATCAGGTCAAAATGAATACAGTGTTCTTTGAATCAAAATACACAGGCCACATGGTGGAGATTATATGTGTTAGATTCTCTGAAATGTAAAAAGATGCAAGACCAACAGACTACAGTCTTTGAGATATGATCTTTGGTATAAACTGTTGGCTTACTGAGTTCTTAGATACCATCATGTAAGGACAATGGTTTTGTCATACCACTGCGAAATAAATATATATGAAAACACCACAAATTTCCCAATCAAAACTGTTTTAAAATTCATTAAGCTAATTGGATAACAATATGGTATTATAATAGAAAATGATACTTACAATAATTGGCCACCCTTATATTTACTCATTTAGATTAAGATTTTGTACACATATATGTACATACATACTGCACTACTCATGCTGTAAAATTTTAGAGTAAATCATACAAATTGATAATTATGAGAACAATTATTTGAAATATCAAATATTTTATACAATATGTGTGTAAATATAATGTAAATTATAATGAGAGTCTTGATTTCCTTAAATTTCTTGATTTCTTACGTGAAAAGACAGAATGCAAAAAGGAAACTGTATTTTAAGAAAATTACTGAAGCAAAAATTAGTTTCAACACTACAGTAGTATTTTCTAATAATTTCTATCTAAAATGTTTTCTTTAAAAAAATAAAAAAAATTTAAAATATTTTCTTTAATGTTATAGTTATGCAGAAAAGATGACGAAAAGTAAAATAGGGGGTAGCCCAGGTGGCTCAGCGGTTTAGCGCTGCCTTCGGCCCAGGGCGTGATCCTGGAGTCCTGGGATCGAGTCCCATGTCGGGCTCCCTGCATGGAGCCTGCTTCTCCCTCTGCCTCTCTCTCTCTCTGTCTGTCTCTCATGAATAAATAAATAAAATCTTAGAAAAAAACTAAAATAGGAAACATCCTAATACAGTCATACAAATATGTTAGAAACATCCTGATATGAGATATGAGGAACAGGGTAATAATTCTGAGGAAAGATTCAGATTAACAATAATTTCAGTGTTGTGTGTTTTAGCATTTAACCTGATTCTACTGAATTGAATCCTTCCTATTACTGGTTTAGTTGATTAGTTATTTGACTGTGATACGACCAATGACAGTATCAAGAAGAATGGCAAGAGTTTGAAACAGCAATAAGAAAATAAATGCACCAAATAGGTACACTCATATATCACTATGATCACATAAATGAGGTCATTTTCAAAGAGGTATTTGGTAGTTTTTTATTTCCTCCTTTATTTTTTTTTATCATTGAAACAGCATTTTCCAAGATTCCATTAATTGAAATCACTGAAAATACAGTGATTGATAGGCTTTAGTTCAGTTAAAATTGCATGCAGAGTTTACCAACAGTTATACTATTGACCTCCAAAGACAGGGAATGATTCATCATCTTTGTTCCCCACCTAAAACACTATTTCTACTCCTTGACTTATTTTCTTGTTGACTCTTTCTCCATAAATCTGACTAGTAACAAGATTTATTTGACATTCCCTAGTAGATCATTACTTTGTACACTAATAAACTCTTGTACTGTCAAAGATTGGTGGTGATTATTTTAGGAAGTAATCAACTTGGTTTTAGTATGTTCTGAATATACAAAACAGATGGGAGAAAATTAAATGTTACTATTTGTAAAACTTCCATTAAGGAGGAAAATCAACTAAAACAACACAGGGGAATGAACTGCTACTCAATACATATGGTTACCTATAAACAAGCTGTGACATGTTACTATATTTATGTAAAAATAATCAAAGGAATAATGTTAATTATAAGTGGCCACACAACAGAAAATGTACAAATACTAACATTTCCATATATTCCTAAAATGGAAAATACTTAAAAATAGATTAATATACTTAGCAGTTTACCATTTTACTAAAGATCTTGAAAGTAGCCTTTTCATTTTGTTTAAATATAACACCTCGGAGTGAGTTAAGTGCCCTAGATGCCCCATTTTTGCCTACTCTCTCAACTCTATAATTAAACAAGTGCCATACATAATTAAATTTTTCTAAGACTAGAATTGAAGTCATTAAGTTACCAATGAAAAGATTATACAGATTCTTAAGCTGTATATTAAAAGTCAAGAATCACTTTTGAACATTCTAAGAGGAGAAAGGCACTCAAAGACTGTAGGATTTTACTTGATATTCATATTTTTAGTGCCTTCAATTATCTATTGACTAAATAATATTTCTTATTTATTATATGAGAAAAGACGTAGGTCTCTTCAAATTCTATAGATTTAGATGTGAGTCTTTCTATGAAAAAAACTGTAACGAATGCTCCACATTTATTAATTTTCCCCTTTCAGATGTGTTTATTAAGTAACATTTTTGGTGCATAGAATAGGACTTAAGATATTGCTTCATTTCATTTCTTTTTTTCAGGGATGTGTTATTTGCTTATGGTCCCAGTCCTAGTAAACTAATATATCTTTGTTTATAGATGAACTAGTATAAGAAATATACAACATCTAGTCAAGTGCAGGTGTTCATAAAATGTCTTATTTGGCCTTCCAATCCACATCTAAGATTTCAAAGACAGGATTTGTTTTACCATACTGCATTGTTACCCTTCTTCATCTCCTTCTTTCCTTTTTTTTTATTTATTTATTCATGATAGAGAGAGAGAGAGAGACAGAGACAGAGACAGAGACACAGGCAGAGGGAGAAGCAGACTCCATGCCAGGAGCCCGACGCGGGACTCGATCCCAGGACTCCAGGATCGCGCCCTGGGCCGAAGGCAGGCGCTAAACCACTGAGCCACCCAGGGATCCCCCTTTCCTAATAAATATCACTATTACAACTTGATACTTTTTGTGCATTAATGAGAATGGCAAGCATAGAAGATTCAATTTCAATTCAACCTACATTGCCTTCCTCTTCCTGCATTACAGGCAAAGGAGCTAAGTCATATGTGGTGAGACAATCACTGAGACATTAATTTATGATCTCTTCCTAATGCTGTTGGTGTATGTAACGAATAAGATGTGATCTTAAACCTGCTTTCCTCAATGGCCTATTAATGTCCTTAATATACTTTAATATCTTAATGAAACACAAAGTTAGGATATAATTTGTAAAAGCAGAAGGGAGGGTGTCTAGATGGTGTCCAGTAGGCACCAGGAAGAAGATCAAGTTTCTGTGGGCCACACTCGCTCATGAGTTTCTGGGGATGACTGTGCGGTGCTGCCTGCTGCTGGGCTGTGCTCAGGGAGCTCTAGAAGTCAGCCCTGAAAAGATTACTGGATTTAAACCAGGGAAAAATGCAGCAGTGAAGCCATCTTCAAAGTAGCCTGGATCAACGACCGTTATCACTCGGATCTGTGTGATAGGATAAAGGAAAATCTCCCCTTCAGGGTTGTAATTAGGATTCTAAGGAAGACAGTCTTCCCACTTTGTCCAATTTTTCAATTGAAAGTGGATTTCATCCAAGCCTGGAGAATAGGTGCATTGAGCAGCTTAAACTGGGTTTCAAGAAATACACAAAGTAAAAAAAAAAAAAAAAAAAAGAAATACACAAAGTATTTATTTTTTGTATGATGGCAGATGTATTGCATGATTAAGTTTTAATTCCTTTGACTTGTAATACTCTTCTGACTCCATCACATGGCATTGCATAGAAACATTGGGGAGAAAAAAAAGTAGAGGTCAGTACAGTAAAATGTGATTTTTTTAGATTATGTTTCCCTATGTCCTCTGCAGAAAGTGAGATAGATGCTTCTGTCCCAGTGGCAACCAGCGCAAATTGGGCCATGGGTCACAGCAGAGAAGGACACAAATGAGGATAAACAAAGCCAAGGTACAACTTCTGATCAGATTACACAGAAATGATTCAAAAGTACTTGTTTTCCACTTTTATTGCAGAAGACAGGATATGGATTCATCAAAGTGTATGTGTGACAGGGAGGAGTAAGTGGCAGAAAGGCCAAAATTTATTTGAAAGATGTATAGATGAGTCTTATTATTATTAAAATATTTTTAACCAGTATACCTTGTTGCCTGGCCCATGACAGATAATGATTTATTCTATGTATTTATGCTGAGACTCTTAAAAATGAAACAAGAAAACTTTGGGCTTTGATAGGAAATAAAATCAAGCAACAGCCTTAAGGTATCAAAAGTAGTCAGATTGAGCTTTTCAGATCAAGCTTAAAGAATCTATTTTTTTTTCCATTATAGCACTTTGGAGATTGTATACTTGTCCATTAAAACATTAAGACTGAATATTTGAATATACAATGTAGTTCACTGTGTTATTTCCTTAGTCTGCCACTTACTGAAGTAGAGCCATGTGACATTTGGCTATTAAGAAAAAAAAAAGAATAAACTAAAATGTTTGTTGTGAATAGATGTAATTTAATTATAGCATTCAAAAATTATTTTGGTACTTGTACAAATCTACTCAATTTTTGCTTTTATAATATCAAAATTGCATTAGTTATTATTTAAATCTGGAGAAGTCTGTATTGATCAGTTAGTCAAACTCCCTCGTTTTATAGTTGCAGAAATTGAAACACAATAATAAATGAGGTTATTTTCGATCAACATTATGATTTTCCTTTAGTAAAGATGGCATACTTCATCTATTTTTAGTTAAGAAGAATATTGTACATTACCAGAAGGAGTTTGAATTCTATATGGAAGTTAGGTATCATAAATTAGATGGATGTTTAATCAAACCTAGCAAAGAATCTAATGCCTTACATTATATTTGCAATCTCTCAGAAGAGATTTCTGAGCCACATTCAATGAAACATTTTATGTAGTGATATCAAGAGAAGTGGAGAAAAGGTGAGTCAGCCATACAAGAGAAGCTGTGGGCCCTCCACTCACACTCTACAAAAACATAATAGGTGCATGGAATTTTAGATAGACGCATATGACCCTGCCAATTATTAATTTCTATAACCACAATCAGTTTGAATTTTCAGCTTTTGAACCTCTTGTTCACTGTTTTCTCTAATGAATTTTCTTCTCTATATTTTTTTTGCAGTTTTTAATATCTGGGAGATTTCGCGTTGTTTAAATATGAACAGAGCTCTATAATCAAGATAAAAGTCCTCTAATCAAGATAAAAGTTCTTAGACTCTTTTTTTTGAATTTTCATAAACACCCGAATTCTTTCATCTTTTAAATTTTTCTTACAGACTTTGCCATCTGATATCAATAACATAATTGCTTGGCATCCCCCGAAGGAAGTCATTCTCTTTCTTGCTTCTGTGCTTAGCTATACTCTGCTCTATCTCTAGAATTATTTTCCTCACAAGTCACTTCCCTCATCATGATTTTCTCAATGCCTTCAGGTACAAGTATTTGCTGCTCTGTCAGGTATTTCTAGTCTCTTTGCTTTGAGCTTTAGTATAACTCACTAAAGTGCATAAAATATATTGATTATAATATATCAACATTTGATTGCTATCAGAAATTGAGAAGCTATATTGACCCTATTATACATTATTTTTTGCTTATGTCTTTTCTGTGCTGAAGTGACAATAAGAAGAGCAAACTAAATATAAACTGAATACATCAAATAAATATGTATTTAAAAGTAATAAGTATTAAGAGAAAATTTATAAGGCTTTCCTACATGCGTTGCTCTATTAAACAAATGCATCTAAAGAGTACAATGGATTAATTGTTGCAGATGCTATATTATGCCAAAAGTGGGACTGTTGACAATTCATAGGAGACTCTCTCTTAGGAATTGCTCTCTGCCAAATAGAAGTGCCTCATCTAAGTTTACATCCCACTAATGTATGCGGATTTGTCACTGACTGGGCAATATTGGAACTGTGAGGGCACAAGACCCCTTACCTCAATTCTGGACAATTCTTATGCTTGTGCCAGCTCTATGGCTTCCCCTGTGGCATCAACTGAGGCCTGTGTTGTGGCCATATCTCAGTTTGACTGCTTGCTACACCACCTTGCTTCCTTCACTTCCTTGTAGGTAATGCCCCCAAGAACAATCCTCAGTAAGCTCTCTGCACGCAAATCATGTCAGAATCTGTCTCACAGGAATCCAGACTTCACCAAACCAGAGCACTTAATGAAAGAATCTGTCGGTTTTGAAAATCTACCGAACCCAGAATGCCAGTTAACCTTCCCCTCAGGATGGTACTAATTCAAAAAGGGCCTTTGGAGATTGCACCCCCATTTTTTTCTCCTCAGCTCCTCCTATACCATCTTGCAACTAGCAAAGTTAGGGGAAAAGGTAGGACTTCCAGATGGAATTCAAAGAAACTAAAAATAAAGAAAAGAGAAGAGAAGAGAAAAAGGGTTATTTCCTTCCCTATCGCAAGAAACAGGCTACTGTGCTCCAGAACAATGAACGTGAGTTTGTAAATGTGTTACACTATGCTAAAGAAGTCACGTTAATTATAAACAGAGACCATTTTAGGGGCTATTGTGACCAGACAACTTTTCACCATCTGACCAGTGAAGTCATGGATTCTCTGGTATCCACTCCAGGCATGTGTAACAAACAAATTCTAAGAGAAAGTAAAACAATCGAATTGTGTTCTGTTGCATTCGGCATCCAACATGTTCAACCTTGGGGCCTGCATATGGGAATAAAGCAAAACAAAGTTGCGATGTTGTCTGTGCATATTAGTCTCTTTGCGGAAACCTGATTCTTGAGCATTTTATTTTCCTGCCCAATTACTGAATGTGGTGAGTAGAAATGGTTTTCAATGTTCATGAGCAGTGAAGAAAGACCTACTGATTTTGTACCTAAACAGGCAAGGAGAATAGAGAAGGACTTTGAAAGACAACCTGTGGAGGTAAGGAACAGGTGTTGTAAACAGTGCTATGGAGAATGTTCACAGATTTTTAAGTGAAAAACTTCTTGTGAAAAATTCCTCTGGAGTTGTTTCATTCTCCTACATAATATCGTATTCTTCATGTCTGAAGACCTATCTCAGTATTTGGCAAGACATATTTCTAAAACTCACAAAAAAAGAATAAATATATACTGAGAACCCACAAGGCAAGTCCCATTGCAGTACTGTTGTTAAGTTTCTCTGAAGTACAGGAACAAGAATTGGTGTCATATTTGCAACCCTTAACTGAATGATAGAGATGACTCTGACTTAGACGGTAAATTCAAATTAATGACTGATACCTAAGAAGATTGTTCTCTCTTAAACACAAGACTATATGTGTGTGTGTGTGTGTGTGTGTGTGTGTGTATTTTTACTTTTTGTATGGGTTTAGTATAAGAGAGACAGATGAAAATCAACAATTTAGGAAACGTTAACCAAACAAATTTTAGGCTCTGAAATACATTTTTTTCTCACTTCTTCGATTTTCTTCTACCTGAAATGCAATTACTATTTGTGGACATGAACACCCGAGGAAAGGAGCCTTAATTATCTTTGTGTTAATACAAGTCTTATTCTGATACTTGAGTAAAAGAAGAGATTTGACAAGAGCTTATTTTAAAACAAATACATTAAAGATTCACCGCTAATATCCTCAATGGGGAAAAACTGAGAGCTTTTCACTTTACGGTCAGGAACAGAACAGGGGTGTCCACTCTAACCATTGGTATTTAGCATAGTACTAGAAGTCCTAGCCCTAACAATCAAACAACAAAAAGAAATATAAAGCATTCACACTGGCAAGGAAGAAGTAAAACTTTCACTATCCGCAGATGACATGATACTCTATAGAAAGTCAAAAAGACTTTATCAAAAACTGCTAGAACAAACAAATTCAGTAAAGTTGCAGGATATAAAATCAATGTACAGAAATCTGTTGCTTTTCTATACACCAATAATAAAGCAGTAGAAAGATAAATTAAGGAATTAATCCCATTTACAATTGCACCAAAAACCATAAAACACCTGGGAATGAACATAACAAAATAGGTTGGAAGACCTATACTCTGAAAACTATAAAACGCTGATGAAAGAAATTGAAGATGAAACAAAGAAATGGAAAACAGGGGAGCCTTGGTGGTTAAGCATCTGACTTTGGCTCAGGTCATCATCTCAGGATCCTGGAATTGAGCCCCATGTCAAGCTCTATGTTCAGTGAGGAGTCTGTTTCTCTATCTCCCTTTCCCTTTGCCCTCCCCCCACACTGCTTATGTTCTCTCTCTCTCTCTCAAATAAATTTAAAAGTCTTTAAAAAAAGAAATGGAAAAACATTCCAGACTCCTAGATCATTAGAACAAATATTAAAATGTCCATACTACCCAAAGCATTCTACACATCTATCGCAGTCTCTATCAAAATACCAATAGCATTTTACACACAGCTAGAACCAATAATCCTAAAATTTGTATGGAAACCCAAAAGACAACCTTTAAGAAGAAAAGCAAGGCTTTTCACAACTCCAGACCTCAAGCTACATTACAATGATCAAAACAGTATGGTCCTGGCACAAAAACAGACACATAGATCAAAGGAACAGAAGAGAAAACTCAGAAATGAACCCACAACTATAGTTCAATTAATCTTTGACAAATAAGGAAGAATATCTAATGGGAAAAATACAATCTCTTCAAAAATATTGTTGGGAAAGCTGGACAGCAACATGAAAAAGAATGAAACTGGATCACTTTCTTATGCCATACGAAAAATAAATTTAAAATGGATTAAAGATGCAAATCTGAGATTTGAAAACAAAGAAATCCTAGAGGAAAATACAGACAGTAATCTCTTTGACACTGGCTATAGTAGCTTCTTTCTAAATATGTCCCTAAAGGCAAGAAAAACAACAAAAATACACTAATGGGACTTCATCAATAAAACTTCTGCACAGCAAAGGAAACAATCTGAAAAACTAAAAGGCAACCTACAGAATGGAAGAAGATATTTGCAAATGACATACTGATAAAGGGTTAACACCAAAAATATATAAAGAATTGATCAAACTCACTATCCAGAAAACAAATAATCCAATTAAGAAATGGGCAGAAGACATGAATAGGAATTTTTCCAAAGAAGATGTCCAGATGGTTAACATATACATAAAAAAATGCTCAACATCATCAGGGAAATGAAAATCAAAACTACAATAAGATATCACCTCACACCTGTCAGAATGGCTAATATCAACGACGCCAGAAACAACAGGTGCTGGTAAAGATGTGGTTGGGCACTGTTGGTGGGAATGCAAATCGGTGCACTGTGGAAAACAGCATGGAGGTTCCTCAAAAAGTTAAAAATAGAACCACCCTATGACCCAGCAATTGCACTACTGGGTATTTACCCAAAGAATACAAAAATCCTGATTCAAAGGGATACATGTACCCTGATGTTTATAACAGCACTATCAATAATATCCAAATTTGGAAACGCCCAAGTGTCCATTAACTGATGAATGGATAAAGATGAAGTAGTGTACACACACACACACACGCCAGAATATTACTCTGCCCTGAAAAAGAATGAAACCTTGCCATTTGCAAGGAAGTGGATGGAGTTAGAATGGATTATACTGATTCAAGTCCGAGAAAGACAAATACCAAATAATTTCACTCATATGTGGAATTCATGAAACAAAACAAATGAACAAAGGGAAAAAAAAGGGAGGCAAACCAAACCAGACTCTTCACTATAGGGAACAAACTAAACTGATGGTTACCAGAGGAGAGGTGGTAGGGGAGGGGATGGCTAAAATAAGTGATGGGGATAAGGAGTGCACTGGCTGTGCTGAGCACCAACTGTTGTACAGATGTGTTGAATCACTATACTGTATACCTGAAACTAATATTACACTGTATGTTAACTAACTGGCACTTAAATAAAAACTTAAAAAAATAAAACAGATACATGAAAATGGTCCCCCAAATCCCCATTATTCGTGCACTTTAGGGCGAAAATATTTTTATTTCCTGCGAAAACAACAACCCTACTTCACTTACTAACAACTTCATGCTGAATTCTTGGCACAAGAAAAAATTATCATCTAGAGATAGCAAAGCAGAACAGAAGGAATAGGCTTATTTGTGATTACACTCAGAATCAACCCCTCTTCCCTACTTGCTCTTGACGTCTGTATCTAATAACGTGAACTCCTGGCAGAAAAGACAACCCCAAATGGATTACCCACTATGTGTATGTGTATATATATATATATGGTCAAAGATAAAATTAAAATACCTAATATCTTATTTATGATACATTAGTTAAAATTGATAAATAACTGTATCAGCTATTCTACAAATCTGTTTTTAATCCATTATTCTGGCTTTATCAGAAGAAGGTTGTAAAGCTAAGGAAGATAAATGTTGCAGGTGTTTAATCAACAGCACGGTCCCTTTTGTAACGTGTGCTTTGGCTCTTCTTCTCATCATATATCTTCATGAAAGGTGGTATTAGTTGGAAACTTTCCGTTGATGGTCTCAGATCATTACAGAGGATGAGGGCATAACCTAAGTGTTTTCTCAGGACAGTTCTCAGCCCTGGTAGATCCTTCCCCTTCCACCTCATCAGTTCTCCACAGCCTGAATTTCTTGACCTTTTGAGGCAAGATGCCAATTCCATCTGTTTACTCAAGCATTTCTGAGATTATGAGTAAAATTTGTTTCAGGATGAATTTATCTATCAAAAGATTAGCTTTCAGTTGCTGATGATAGTTACTAGTGCAAAGTATTCAACTGTGTGTTCTGAATGTGTGTGTTCAGATGTTGAAAAGATAGAAAATGGAATATATGTATTTTTTTAAAGCAGTAGAATTTACATTAATTAATTTGACATATGGTCTCAGGTTCTAGCCAAAGCCAGGGTTTCAGTGAAGAGTACAATTTCTCCCTAATGCCAAGGAAGGAAATGAGAAAAATCTGTCATTGAGTATCTTATCGACCTAAAAAAAAAAAAAAACTGTTACTGTGTCTTAGTAAGAAATATTGTTCGTGTTTTATAACTTTATAGCTTCTCAAAATTTAATCACACTACTTTCATATAAAACAGGTATTTTCTCCTTAAAAATAAGTCTACAACATAAAAAAATCTATCCACTCATTAATGTGAACATTTACATCAGGATAACTGACTCTCATAATTTCTGAGATCATTGCAAAGCATGCATGTGTGCGCTCACTCACACACATTCACACGCACATCTGTCCTTCAGTCTCTTTTACAAAATTAAAGTTTTAAAACTATACTGAATGCATTACTACAGAGGAAAGACAAAATTAAATAGAAAATGCTAAGTAAAAGGCTCTAAAAACAATAGTACCACACTTGCATTGCTTCCAAAGAAAAACTAATAGTCAGATGGAAGACCTCCAGTGTTGGTATCAGTCACGCTACCTACATGAACTGGTCCACTCCCAATATTTAACCTTAAGTACTCTAATACGATAAATGAGAAGGCCGCAGGCTGCAAAATATTAAATAAAATCATATTACATGATTAGATATTACATAGTATTTTCTATATTTTGAAAATACATTTGGTTGATAAAAAAGAAGGAAACAAAATCAAACAGGTTGGTTCAGAGGCAGTTCTTGCAATGATATAGTGTAATATCTATTTTATAATCATATTTTCTGCTCTAATTATTGTATACTTACCTAAACATAAAGTTATACTACTCCTTTTTTTAAATTTTTCTTTATGGAGCTTTATGGAGCTTGAACAACTATAAAATGTCAAGCCAATGAAATTCTCACCCAAAATATTGAAAATGTAGCCATTTATACTGGTAAAAAGTAAATTTTAGAAATCAGATTATTCACCAAATCTGAGATATTCTTAATTTAATTACATAGCAATTATGTTAGAAAAAAAATCAAATGTGTATTCTTGTAAGGTTCATAAATATATTTATACATCTACCTCTACATCTAGCCAAATACATGAAGGTAAGGTGACATAGTATCATTGATTTTTCTACATTACTCTCCCTAACTACTAAAGTAAGAAAAAGTTAAGTCATTTAATATTTTCACATGTTAAGTTGCAAAGTAGAAAGTTGGGGCAAAATATATTTTAATGTCCTTTTTTGAGTCAGAATTTGAATGATATGATAAAGCACGATGTTAGATGTCTATTAATTCAGCCTTGATGTTGGAATGAGAGAATTATACTCATTCAGCCAAAAATATCAAAGTCAAGTTTACCTTGCATATATTGTGTGTAAACTTCCAGATGATCTGAGGACAGTATCCTTCACTTCTCAAATAAATGGGATATAGCATTTCAGCTGCACATGATTAATCATACTCCTTTGTTAACTTTTTTTTTCTTTACTTTATAGACTTATTTCCAAACTCCACAGTTTATTTCTATTTTTTTCCTCAGCAAGTGGACAGAATTAAAATGAAAATGATTATAAAAGTCATTATAAATCTGGCATTGCTCCCAAGCTGGAGAAAAACGATCTTATTTCCATTGGAAGAAAAACTTTCCATTTCAACAAAATAAAAGTCTTCCATGGATTAAGATTCTCTTGCCAGTATTTAAAAGTCTAGCATTGACATAGGGACAGAGGATCTTTTGTTAGATTACTCTTAAATTAAAAAAAAAAATCTAATTGCTATGAATACAAGTAATATAGGCCTTTCTGACAAGCAGAGTGACACTTTGAATTCTAAAATATGTCACACTTATATTTGAGTCTAATTTAATTTTTCCCCTACCAGCATGGTATCCTGAAACAGATGCTTTTAAGAATATCATACAAATCTGCTCTGTTTATCTCACATTGCTTTGGTTTTGTTTTTGTTTTTTTTCTGTTTTTTTTTATTGATTCTCTCAACCTAGCAGGAGTCTTATGATTCCTGACTGGTTCAGTAACTCCATGACTCATCACATAAATTACTCTGTAAAATTGTGTGTGCAGTCAATCTATACCCTATCTAGATGTTTCACATATTAGGGCTGAAAAATGAACACCATCACAGAAATAAATTTAGGAACCTAAACCAAAGTTAAAACTCTTTAAAAAACAAAACTGTATTTTAAGAAATAAGCTTAGGTAAGATAATTAATTTAATATTTCCAGGTGCATTTCTTCCTTGAAAAATGAGAGATTTAAGTCAAATGCTAGTTTAAATCCTTTGAATCAGAAAGTTGAATCCATGGGTCATTTCATTTAAATGCCAGAATTAGAGAAATATGCCCATTTAAATACAAATTCATAATTATTAGTTAAATTTCTAAGATGTTATTTTTCTAGTCTCATTTTTATTATCTATTTCTTTTTATATTTTAATACGTGGATATTTTAGAAGAGAAGATAATTAGGTAGCACCAGCCATAGATCACACTTCTAAAAGAAGCCACACAAGAGGATTAACTCACATAAACACTTGGTCTTTACAAGGGCCAATGAACAAATGCCTTACTGTGCAGTGAATTTCTGAAACTTTAGGGGAAGTTTTTATTCCTTAGCTAGCAGTCCAGTGGAAAATTATGTTAACACCGACTGTTTATAAGAATACATATTCTCACTTCCAGTAAAAATCCTTAGGACTTAAAATAATGGACATTCATATAGGTTCCAATTATGTAGCCACCTACCTACCTACCTACATACATACATATTTTAAAGCCCAAACCAAACCAGCATGAAATTTTAACCCCTGGAACCCCACTCTTAATTTTACCTACTTATAATCCTCTCTTAGAACCCATATTCAAAGGCAATCTAAATCAGAAAGAGGCAAACTCACATTAGTGACTTTGAGACAGTTGTTTCATTTTCATCAGTTTAGCTTAGTAAGTACTTCTTGAAAATATCATAAAGCTTAAATATCTTTAAAGGAAAGAACCCTGTGTACAGTGCCAAAACAAAAATCACAGGTAATATTGAACAAATTCAAAATATAAGGGAGTTTTATTTTTGTTATGTTTTCTGTGGAGGAGAACATCATAGTTTTGTAGGCACTGAATTTTCTAATAGCCTTTATTTGACCTATGTTCTATGTTGGTAGTCTTTTTTTTTTTTTAAAGATTTTATTTATTTATTCATGAGAGACACAGAGAGAGAGAGGCAGAAACACAGGCAGAGGGAGAAGCAGGCTCCATGCAGGGAGCCCTACATGGGACTCGATCCCAGGACCCCAGGGTCATGACCTGAGCTGAAGGCAGCACTAAACCGCTGAGCCACTGGGGCTGCCCCTATGTTGGTAGTGTAAGAAAATAATATAAACTAAAAAAAAGCGGGGGGGACACCTGTGGCTCAGGGAGTGATCCCAGGGTCCTGGGATTGAGTCCTGCATCGGGCTCCCTGCATAGGGCCTGCTTCTCCCTCTGCCTGTGTCTCTATCTCTCTCTGTGTCTCTCATGAATAAATAAGTAAAATATTAAAAAAGAAAACAATATAAAGCAGCTATTTCCTACCATGAGAATATTAGGGTTTCTGTAGGCATAAGCACCAAATAACACATGCATAAATGCACATTTTCATTTTATAATGTTTCACAAGTGTATGCCCTATTGAGTATGTCTGAGATAAAATATGTCTGCCATAATTATCATTTCACCAACTTTTTATATGACACTTGAAATAGATGACAGAGGAAATGCTAAATGGCAAGTGTGTCATAATTGCGCGATATTTTTTAACATACATTAAAAAAACCGTTAATAATTTGTTCTTAATTCAGGTAGTTAAATTGAGAAATCAAATAACTATTGATAGAAATCATTGCTAATATGATGGTTTACAAGCCAATTTATTTGATTTTTAAAAGAATGCTTTGATAAATTAATGGTGAAAATGAGACATATCTTTCTTTTAGAAGAATTACAGATAATATATGTAGATATGCCTCCCTCCAGGAGGTGGACTTTAATTGCCTCCTTCACTCTTCTCACCTTTGGGGTGAACTAGACAGAGAGACTGACTTCCAAAAAAAATAGTGAAGAAAAGGGAAAATAGTAACTTTACGGAAGAGAGAGCTACCAATCACTATCTTAGCTATATGATGAAACATCCTTGTCTGGAGTGTCACGTGGATGCCATATAATGGGTCGTGTGGATGTTATAATATGACATTGGCTATACTACCTGGGTGGTACTCTGTCCAAAAGCTTATAGCAGCTGTCTAATCATGACAAAGAAATTAGATGAACTCAGATTGTAGGCCTTTTACAGAATATCTGACTAAGTGACATCAAGGCAGTCAAAATAGAGAAAAAGGAAAAGGCCAAGAAATTCTCAAAGAGCAGAGGAGACTGGAGACGTTTGTCAAGTAAACACAGGTGCTACCCTGGGTTGGGTTCCTGGTGGTGGTGGGGGAAGACAGTAACGGAAAGTGGTTAAAATCCAAATAAACCAAGGAATAGTTAATAATAGTGCAGCAATGTTCTTATCTTTGATAAATGTGCCGTAATAATGTAAGTTGGTAACACAAAAGAGAAATTAGATGAAAGGCATACGGAAATTCTCTGTACTACCTTTGTAAACTTTCCTGTAAATCTCAATATATTCCAAAATAAAAAGTTTACTTAAAACCAAAATAAAGCAACAACAGTATCTGGGACATGATACTACATACTGCCTATATTCAGTGGAAGTTCTCTTAACCACATGGTTAGTTTTATATTTAGATCAAACCATTTTATTTAATCCCTGTCAAAACATACTCACTGAGGCCTACAACATGAAAAAACTCATCACTGAGAAAGTGTGTCTTTCTTCTCCCACCTAGGAAGTCTGAAAGCTCAGTTGTGTTTTTCACCAATACATTAACCTATTACATGTTTTTTTTAATGTGCATCATCTAAATAATTACTGCATAGCTTCTGAGCTTGAAAAGTTATTGCTCTACAAACTGAGTTGAATATTTTTTAAAGACGCTAACTACATGAATTGCCTAGATTCTGTTTTTATAGTAGCACTGATACTGCAACTTTACCCAAGAGAGAAAAGCTATAAAAATCTCGGTGTATCTAATCACTTCACAGTTTCTTTAAGTTCCTATAACCCTTTAAAGAAAATGAAAAGGAAAGTATAGATGCCATATTTCAGGTAAGATGCAATAACGGTTAAGCAAGGAATTCGCATCTGAGATTAGCAAGATCAAATCCCGTGTTTGCTCTTCGCTAGCTTATGTGATCCTAAAGTAGTACCAAACATGTTCTATACCTCGGTATCCTCACCATTCAAATGATAGAACATGGAAACAATAAAATAAAATGATAGAACCTGGAATTCTTGTGAAAATTATATATGTTAATATATGCATAATATTTAAACTAGTACCAGAGGAAAAAAATAAATTCCATTAACTTTTAGATATAGCTTATTAAAAAATGTATAGTATACTCAACAAATGGACCCATCCTCAAAGAATCATCCTCCATTTGAATTAACTGGCCAAGTACAGTTCCAATAAAAACTAAGAGGGTGATAAGCAGCTATAGAAAACATTACAATTTTAATGAGTACCACTGTGAAAAAAAAATATGCCAGCCATGGACCTATTCTATTAATCTTGCAACTATTAGAATTATCCTGAAGTATTATTAAAATAGAATTGGAAAATAAATAAGACAAAATTTTAAATGCACAAAACTGATAAGGCATAAAACTATCCACAATAGGCTATAACTGAAATATATTGTTCAGTATTGGAGTTAGGTGAAAAGGTTAATGATCTGAAGATCTGGTGAGTTTCTGTGTAGCCTGGAGCCATAGATTACATACCAGATCCATAATCAAGCCTCTCACACTCATTGCACACTGCACTCACTTGGTCAACAAAGTGTGAATGGAGCTAAAAAAAAAGTTCTTCCTATACTACTAGGAAAAGAAGTTAAATACGTGTTTTATTGACATTGATCATATTTTTCATCTTCACACAAGAAATCACCCAATATGTACAGAATCTGCAATGCTTTTAAATCATCCCCTTGTCAATCAGAACCTACTTTCAACATAATGCATTCCTGAAAGTACATCAAATCATAAAGTAGGCAATAAAAGGAATAATACTTTTCTCAAAGAAAAATATGCTATTAGTTATCTCTTCTTAACATCATATAAATATATACTAGAGTGACTTGTATTAGGTATTTTATGATTTTTTTCTTTGAATTTCAAATGATTGTTAATGCATCTGATAAAATTTACAGTATATGTAATTGGAGACTTGCACAAGCAAATGTCAGATACCAATATAAGACACACAGGCATTCACATACACACCTACAATAAATATGAGCCATCTTTTAAATTGTAGCATTTTGCTCCAAGTTGTTAATACTGGAATATACACTGATCGTATGATCTCATCTCATATCACACACACAGCATCTTAGAAGATTGTGTCAAAAGAATAGGATGGAGCGATATGTATTAGGTTGAATCCTGGAATTTAAAGTGACAGAAGATGAGAACTAGAAAACAAGGCTAAAAATAGCATATAGTAACACATATAGTTCAGGAAAAAGGAATACGATGTTAGGAAGAATTAAAGTTATGAGAGAATTTTATACTTACTTAAAACTCCATTAGGAACAATTAATTAAATGGATAAAGGATGGTGAGAGCCAGGTTTCTCACCGTGAGTGGGAATTTATAGATAAACAAAGGGGAGGAAGCTAGAATGAGTCATGTACTGATGGATTACAGTTGGAGACATTAGTAAAAGTTCATGTTTAGCTTAATATGATACAGGTGGTTAGCACAGAGAACTATTTAGGGATATATAAATACACAGGTTTGTATGATTATATATATCTTTGCTCTGCCAGGTAGGAGGGCCTAAGGATCAATGAGTATTTCTAGTACCAGACCTTAGTTTTTAACATGATTGAATCTCAAATAAAAGAGAGAGACCAAGGCTCTTGGAAAAAGGCTTGTTCTAGGACTTGGGGAAGAAATATATAGGATGAATCAGAGCATCTTATTGTAACAGAAAGTAAGAAAGTGCTAGAATAAATAAGACTCAACATTCTGGAATTAAAAAAGAAAACAGTTTCCTTAATTTTTTTCCTAAGGAAATCTAAATAAATTGGACACTTTAGTTAATAATAACGTATCAATATTGGTTAATTTTTTAAAGATTTTATTTATTTATTCATGAGACAGAGAGAGAGAGAGGCAGACACATAGGGAGAAGCAGGCAGGCTCTTTGCATGATCCCAGGACCCCAGGATCATGGCCTGAGCCGAAGGCAGATGCTCAACCACTGAGCCACCCAGACGTCCCAATATTGGTTAATTGACGTAAGATGTTAATAACTGGAGAAACTATATTAGTGTATATATGAACTTTCTACCTGGGAAGTATCTTCTTAATCAATTCTCATGTAGATCTAAAAATGCTCTAAAAGTCTATTATAAAATAACAAAGAACCTCCATTGGCATAGCACATATACAAAGGAATTGGTCCCTCCCTAGGGAAGGCCTCTAATTTCATTGCTTCAGGCTTAAATTGAATAAATTAGAAAACTTCATGGTAAAAGTTCCCCAATAATAAATTCATATATAATAACAACAATAGAAACAGAGGATTCAACTTAAATGATTAGTGCTGATGATTAATAATCCAAATTATTGCCAAAGGCTCTACCTTAAAAACTACATATATATGTAACCGTTACCATTATAGATCGTCTGAAATATATAACTTCTTTTTGAGCCCTGTATCTGTATATTTGGGCAAAAGTTAAATAATCATCATAACCTAAATACACTGCAGTGATATATGCATAAGGTGGAGAAAGCAGTGAAAGTGCAATATGTAAACTGTAGGAACCCCTATCCATTACCTAACTATTTATCCATTTCAATTATGAATCACACTCCATTCGCTTAATTAATTCATGGAGAAAAGTTTCTTTCAATCTGAATCTGAAAGAACTACTCAGCAGGTAACATGTGAGAGAAAAGTGTATCTGGCTTCCAAAGGGAGGTGAATGATGCAATTCCATTATTGAGCTTTTCGTGTTGTTGCAAAATATTTCAAGTTTTATTTCTCTCATCAGAAGATCATTCTTCATTCTATGGTTACTTAATATCTATTTTTTCTAAGTACTATGTTCTTAAAATCTGAGTGGTTCAGTAATATAAGCAGCATTTTGTCAGCCTCCCTCTCGGTCCAGATGAGCAAATCTTCCAAACTCCTTTAGTTGCCTAACCATATAGTATTAAAGATTGTTAGCTGTTTATCAGTTTGTCAAATGAAAACTCCTGGTCTAAACAAAAATGAAAATAAGTCCCTGTGGCCATAGCAATGCTGGCTTATAGAAGAAAAGGAGAAAAAAAAAAAAAAACTTCTGCTTTTTCCATAATTTAAACTCTTTATTCCCTAGACCCACTCACTGTCTTTTTAATTTATTAGTCTCCCCAATCATTTAATTTTAAAGCTTTTTGGTTTAGTCCATTTTATTTATAGTCCTTAATTAGTATTAATATCAAAGTGAAAAGATAATTTGCATAAGAAAATATATTTTCTATCAAATATTTTGCTGGAATCAACTATGCCACTTAAATTTTTTGAGTACAGTTGACACAATGTTACATTTGCCAAATCAGACCTATAAATACAGAAAACCGATGACTGATGACTGCCAGAGGAGAGAGGTGGAAGGATGGGCAAATTGGTAAAGGGAGTGAAGGGAGCAGACTCCCAGCTGTGAAATGAATAAGCCACAGGAATGAAAGTAACAGCATAAGAAATACAATCAATGATATTGTAATAATGTTGTGTGGTGACAGATGGTAGCTACATTGGTGACGAGCATGGCATAATGTATAAATTTGTCAAATTACTATGTTGTACATCTAGTCACTTAACTTTTGAATGAACCTTCAAATCCCAGGGAAGAGTTTGTGAGCTGAAGTTGATCTAAAAAAGTCAGGATTGTAAATGACAGTATTAGCCCCGGAGAGTCTCTACGAATAGTAGACTTCCTCATCTGCCGCTCTTAGATGGAAACTAAACATATTCACAGCTTAACCAGTGCAACAGAGTAGTACTCTGCCAAAGGGTCAAAGGATTTACTCCTCAAATTTTCCTCTCTCATTTTTTTCTTTTTTTAAATAATATTGGCTGAAGCTGTCAGGCCACTATTTAAATCACAAATAGCACAGGAGCAGTCAAATAGATATTATGATACGAGACCTTTGGTAGAAAACAAAGTACAACAGGACATAGGATATAGCAAAATGCAGCCAGAAGCACCCATTTAATAGCCATCTCTCATCTTACATGGCCCAGCTACTATTGGGAAGACCACTGTCTCTTGGACAGACACAATGTAGGAAGTAGCACCACAACTACACCTGGTCTCCATTTCATGTCTCCTTTATTACTCCCCACCCCCACTTTGATTAGATGTTTCTTTGGCCAAGATCATAGCATCTGTCAGAAGTCTTAATCTATCAGATTCTTCTCCTCCTTCTCCTTCATCTCAGAAATCTACAAGAAACTGAGAACTTCTCTTGTTTACTAAAGAGACTTGTGAACAATATGCATGAGAAATGATGACCTGATTAAGCTGAAATAGGACAGTCTATAGACATTATAGCAAAGTTTATAAAAACATATCAAAACTATTCCAAATCAATTTAAAGCTTTCTGTAATCCCCATGTAAAACATTAACATTCTATTGTTAATTTAACCAAATGTTTTGGAAATAATTTTTCAAAGCAAATTTAAAATTTTCAGGGGCACTTGGTGGTTCAGTCAGACTTGGTTTTGGTTCAGGTCCTGATCTCAGGGTCACTGGATGGAGCTGCATGTGGGGTTACACACTCAGCACAGTCTTCTGCCCTCTCCTTCCCCTTCTGCCTTTCCCCCTGCTTTTATTTATTTTAATTTTTTCTCAATATGGCTAATTAAAACAGTATAATCTTAAGATTTTATGTATGTATGTATGTATTTGAGAGAAAAAGAGTACGTGCACACCCATGAGAGTGTGAGCAGGAGGAGGGGCAGGGACAGAGGGAGAGAGAGCATCTCTCAAGCAGCCTCTGAGCTGAGTGTGCTGAGTGTGCAGCAGAGACGGAGCTCAGTCTCACGATTCTGATACCATGACCTAAGCCAAAGCAAGAGTCCAACGATCAACTGATAAGTCACTCAAGTGCCCCAAAATAATCTCTTTTAATGAAATCAGTACAAAAGGAAGAATGGGCATTATTTTGTCTAATAATCATTATTATTAAATTTGCATGATTAATTAAAAAATGCTACACACAGAAAAACTGATCAACATGACAGTGACATGTGGAAGCCGACAAACATAGAAAACATTATTTTCATTTGCATTAAGACCATTTGCAGATCTGGTATGTTGTGTCAAGAAAAAAAAATTAAGCAAATGTCAAAAGATATATTTTAAACAATCAGAATATGTACTTAGACTAGAGAATAATTAGGCTATAAGTCAATATTAAAAAACAAGATGAGGAAAGCTCCCAACTATGTGGAAATAGAGAAAAACATAATGAAAATATGAAATAGGGCAAAAAATTACAATAAAAATTTGAAAAAATATATGCCTAGGTGATAATGAAATTTTGCATGTAAATATTTCTGTGCACAACAAAAACAAAAGCTGTGCCTAGAGAGAAATTTACATGTTAATATATATACTGGAAAAGAAGAAGGAGAAAGATCAAGGATCTAACTCCTAAATATGTTAGAAAAGGAACAGCAAATCAATCCCAGAAAAAATAAGGAAAAGAAGGGATATAGAAAAAAGTAAAAGAGAAAGAGAAAACAAACATTAAAATATAGTAAATTGACAATAAAATGTTTTCTTTCTTTGAAAAGTCTGTTAAAATTGATAGAACTCTACCTAGCAAGGCAGATCAAGAAAAAAAGTAGAAAGCATACATCAATCTCAACAATGAAAGAAATAAAGAATGAAAGAGCCTACAGACATAAATATAACAACAGCACATTACAAAGATTTAAGAAATATATTTTCTCCAGAAAATTGACAAAATAGTTGGAAGAGGTAAAACCATGGAAAAACACAACAGATAGTCCTGTACCTATTAATTAAAGAAACTGAATCTAGTTTATAAACTCATGAAAAATTATCCAGTCTCAACTGATTTATCATTATCTGTAACATAGACAGTCCTTGAGAATTCAAATAAGCATCCTGACAATTAGGTCATAGTACAAAATATTCGAAGGTTCAAGAAACCTAATATTAAACAGATGGAAAGGGAGGAAACCAGAAAACTGGTCAGTGTGATTATGGGATGACTCGAATAATGAAAAGGCAGAAGGAAAGCCTAGGTAGTGTCACATATGGGGCCAGGTGGCTGTGGTTTTCTAGGTATGGGAATAGAGTGTGAGCAAGAAAGGCAATTAATTACCTACGGGTAAAGGAGTTCAGAAACTCCTTGATATTACTCAGCGCAAGTTTACAAGACATGGATACAAATCTCAGGGACTAAGACATCTGTCTAATAATATATCCAGCAGTTGTTCAGTCAGCCAGGGAGTCCATTAGTAATGCTTTCCACTTAATGTATTCTTAAAAGCTAAGTCTGGAGTCTGATCTCTTGAGAAATGTACTTGGTATTTTTAGGTTCCTATTTAGCATATCTGAGAAATCATGATATTAGATTGTTGAGATCTGGGAACTTTAGTATTTTTGCATGGAATTCTAATATTAATTCATCCCTTATTTAAAAAATTAAATTCACAGATTTCTGCTGCATAAAACAACATTAATGAATATTTCCAATGGACTGAATTGGCCAAACAACATGATTTGTTAGTAACAGATTTGCTCTGTGATGTCTTAAAATATCTGATGATTATGATACTTTATTAAAATGTATTCTCAGATAGTTTTCTGAATATTTTACTTGTGTGTTATTAGTTATAATGACCTGGTAGTATGCATGTGGGACATATATGACCTTTAAGACTTTATTCCATAAGAGATACTAACTAAAGTTTCCTGCTAACTATTGTATGAAGGCAGCAGAAAGCTGAGTCAAGAATATCTAATCACACTACCAGGAGGCGGGGCAAGATGGTGGAAGACTAGGGTTCCCCAAGTCACCTGTACCCACCAACTTACCTAGGTAACTTTCAAATCATCCTGAAAATCTATGAATTCGCTCTAAGGTTTAAAGAGAGAACAGCTGGAATGCTACAGAGAGAAGAGTTTACGCTTATAACAAGTACAACTCATTTTTAGACACTCCGCACTGAGCAAAATGACTAGAAAGAAGAACTCACCACAAAAGAAAGAGTCAGAAACAGTTCTCTCTGCCACAGAGTTACAGAATTTGGGTTATAATTCGGTGTCAGAAAGCCAATTCAGAAGCATAATTATAAAGCTACTGGTGGCTCTGGAAAAAAAGCATAAAGGATTCAAAAGACTTTATGACTGCAGAATTTAAATCTAATCAGGCCAAAATTAAAAATCAATTAAATGAGATGCAATCCAAACTGGAGGTCTTAACGGCAAGGGTTAATGAGGTAGAAGAAAGAGTGAGTGACATAGAAGACAAGTTGATGGCAAGGAAGGAAGCTGAGGAAAAAGAGAAAAATAATTAAAAGACCATGAAGAAGGGTTAAAGGAAATAAATGACAGCTTCAGAAGGAAAAATCTACGTTTAACTGGGGTTCCAGAGGGCGCCAAAAGGGACAGAGCACCAGAAAGCATATTTGAATGAATCATAACTGAGAACTTCCCTAATTTGGGGAGCGAAACAGGCATTCAGATCCAAGAGATAGAGAGATCCCCCCTGTAAAGTCAATAAAAACCATTCAACACCTGGACATTTAATAGTGAAACTTGCAAATTCCAAAGATAAAGAGAAAAATCCTTAAAGCAGCAAGAGACAAGAGATCCCTAACCTTTATGGGGAGAAATATTAGATTAATAGCAGACCTCTCCACAGAGACCTGGCAGGTCAGAAAGGGCTGGCAGATATATTCAGGGTCCCAAATGAGGAGAACATGCAGCCAAGAATACTTTATCCAGCAAGGCTCTCATTCGGAATAGAAGGAGAGATAAAGAGCTTCCAAGATAGGCAGAAACTGAAAGAATATGTGACCACCAACCAGCTCTGCAAGAAATATTAAGGGGGACTCTGTAAAAGAAAGGGTAAGCCCAAAGAAATAATCCACAAAAACAGGGACTGAATAGGTATTATGATGAGACTAGATTCGTATCTGTCAATAGTAACTCTGAACGTGAATGGGCTTAATGACCCCATCAAAAGGCGCAGGGTTTCAGACTAGATAAAAAAGCAAGACCCATCTACTTGCTGTCTACCAGAGACTCATTTGAGACCTAAGGACACCTCCAGCCTGAAAATGAAAGGGTGGAGAACCATTTACCATTCAAATGGTCCTCAAAAGAAAGCAGGGGTAGTAATCCCCATATCAGATAAATTAAAGTTTATCCCCATGATGGTAGTAAGAGATGAATAGGGACACTATATCAGACTTAAAGGGTATATCCAACAAGAGAACCTAAGAATCATGAATATTTATGCCCCTAATGTGGGGCCTGCCAAGTATATCAATCAATTGATAACCAAAGTTAAGACATACTTGGATAATAAAATACTTATACTGGGAAACTTCAACACGGCGCTTTCTGCAAATGACAGATTTTCTAAGAACAACATCTCCAAAGGAACAAGAGCTTTAAATGATACACTGGACCAGATGGGATTTCACAGATATTTACAGAACTTTACATCCAAACACAACTGAATACACATTCTTCTCAAGTGCACATGCAACTTTCTCCAGAATAGACCACATACTGGGTCACAAATCAGGTCTCAACTGATACCAAAAGACTGGGATCGTCCCCTGCATATTTTCAGACCATAATGCTTTGAAACTTGAATTCAATCACAAGAAGAGATTTGGAAGAAATTCAGACACGTGGAGGTTAAAGAGCATCCTACTAAAAGATGAATGGGTCAACCAGGAAATTAGAGAAGAATTAAAAAGATTCATGGTAACTAATGAGAATGAAGATACAACCATTCCAAATCTTTGGGATATAGCAAAAGCAGGCCTGAGAGGGGAATACATCGCAATACAAGCATCCCTCCAAAAATTGGAAAAAAAATGCAAATATATAAGCTAACCTTGCACCTAAAGGAACTGGAGAAAGAACAGCAAATAAAACCTACACCAAGAGGATCCCTGGGTGGCTCAGCAGTTTGGCGTCTGCCTTCAGCCCAGAGCCTGCTTCTCCCTCTGCCTATGTCTCTGCCTCTCTCTCTCTCTCTCTCTCTCTTTCTCTCTCTGAATAAATAAATAAAATCTTTAAAAAAAAAAAAAAACCTACCCCAAGCAGAAGAAGAGAGTTAATAAAGATTCGAGCAGAACTCAATGAAATCGAGACCAGAAGAACTGTGGAACAGATCAACAAAACCAGGAGTTGGTCCTTTGAAAGAATTAATAAGATAGATAAACCATTAGCCAGCCTTATTAAAAAGAAGAGAGAAAAGACTCAAATTAATAAAATCATGAATGAAAAAGGAGAGATCACGACCAATACCAAGGAAATACAAACGATTTTAAAAACATATTATGAGCAGCTATACACCAATAAATTAGGCAGTCTAGAAGAAATGGATGCATTTCTGTAAAACCACAAACTACCAGAACTGGAACAGGAAGAAACAGAAAACCTGAACAGGCTGATAACGAGGGAGGAAATTGAAGCAGTCATCAAAAACCTCCCCAAACACAAAAGCGCAGGGCCAGATGGCTTCCCAGGGGAATACTATCACACATTTAAAGAAGAAACCATACCTATTCTACTAAAGCTGTTTGGAAAGATAGAAAGGGATGGAATACTTCCAAACTCATTTTATGAAGCCAGCATCACCTTAATTCCAAAACCAGAAAAAGACCCCACCAAAATGGAGAATTAGAGACCAATATCCCTGATGAATACAGATGCAAACATTCTTAACAAGATACTAGCTGATAGGATCCAACAGGACATTAAGAAGATTATTAACCATGACCAAGTGGTATTTATCCCCAGGATGCAAGGCTGGTTCAACACTCATAAAGCAATTAACATGACAGATCATATCAATAAGAGAAAAAAAAAGAACCATATGATCCTCTCATTAGATGCAGAAAAAGCACTTGACAAAATACAGCATCCATTCCTGATCAAAACTCTTCAGAGTGTAGGGATCAAGGGAACATTCCTCAGCATCTTAAAAGCCATCTATGAAAAGCCCACAGGAAATATCATTCTCAACGGGGAAGCACTGGGAGCCTTTCCCCTAAGATCAGGAACAAGACAGGGATGTCCACTCTCACCACCGCTATTCAACATAGTACTGGAAGTCCTAGCCTCAGCAATCAGACAACAAAAAGACATTAAAGGCATTAAAATTGGCAAAGAAGAAGTCAAACCCTCCTTCTTCGCCGATGACATGATACTGTACATAGAAAACTCCAAAGACTCCACCCCAATATTGCTAGAACTCCTATAGCAATTCGGCAGTGTGGCAGGATACAAAATCAATGTCCAGAAGTCAGTGGCATTTTTATACACAAACAATGAGACTGAAAAGAGAAATTAAGGAGTCAATCCCATTTATAATTGCACCCAACAGCATAAGATACCTAGGAATAAACCTAACCAAAGAGGTAAAGGATCTATACCCAAAAACTACAGAACACTCTGAAAGAAATTGAGGAAGACACAAAGAGATGGAAAAATATTCCATGCTCATGGATTGGCAGAATTAACATTGTGAAACTGTTAATGTTACCCAGGGCAGTTTACACATTTAATGCAATCCCTATCAAAATAGCATGGGCTTTCTTCAGAGAGTTAGAACAAATCATCTTAAGATTTGTGTGGAATCAGAAAAGACCCCAAATAGCCAGGGGAATATTGAAAAAGAAAACCATATCTGGGGGCATCACAATGCCAGATTTCAGGTTGTCCTACAAAGCTGTGGTCATCAAGACAGTGTGGTACTGGCACAAAAACAGACACATAGATCAATGGGATAGAATAGGGCAGCCCGGGTGGCTCAGAGGTTTACCACTGCCTTCAGCCCAGGGTGTGATCCTGGAGTCCTGGGACTGAGTCTCACATCAGGCTCCCTGCATGGAGCCTGCTTCTCGCTCTGCCTGTGTCTCTGTCTCTGTCTCTGTCTCTCTCTGTGTGTGTCTCTCTTGAATAAATAAATAAAATCTTTTAAAAAATGGAACAGAATAAAGAACCCAGAAATGGGCCCTCAACTCTATGGTCAACTAATATTCAACAAAGCAGGAAAGACTATCCACTGGATAAAGGACAGTCTCTTCAATAAATGGTGCTGGGAACATTGGGCAGCCACGTGCAGAAGAACGAAATTAGGCCATTCTCTTACACCAGACACAAAGATAAACTCCAAATGGATGAAAGATCTAAATGTGAGACAAGAATCCATCAAAATCCTAGAGGAGAACACAGGCAACAAACACCCTTTGTGAATTTGGCCACAGCAACTTCTGCAAGATACATCCATAAAGGCAAGGGAAACAAAAGCAGAAATGAACTATTGGGACTTCATCAAGATAAAACGCTTCTGCACAGCAAAGGATACAGTCAACAAAACTCAAAGACGCCCTACAGATGGGAGGAGATATTTGCAAATGACGTATCAGATAAAGGGCTAGTTTCCAAGATCTATAAAGAACTTAATAAACTCAACAGCAAAGAAACAAACAATCCAATCATGAAATGGGCAAAAGACATGAAGAGAAATCTCACAGAGGAAGACATAGACATGGCCACAAGTACATGAGGAAATGCTCCGCATCACTTGCCATCAGGGAAATACAAATCAAAACCACAATGAGATCCCACCTCACCCCAGTGAGAATGGGGAACATTAACAAGGCAGGGAACCACAAATGTTGGAGAGGATGTGGAGAAAGGGGAACCCTCCTGCACTGTTGGTGGGTGTAACCTGGTGCAGCCACTCTAGAAAACTGTGTGGAGGTTCTACAAAGAGGTAAAAATAGACCTGCCCTACGACCCAGCAATTGCACTGATGGGGATTTGCCCCAAAGGTACAGATGCAATGAAACGCCGGGACACCTGCGCCCCGATGTTTATAGCATCAGTGTCCACAAGAGCCACACTGTGGGTGGAGCCTCGGTGTCCGACAGATGATGGATAGAGAAGATGTGGTCTCTGTATACAATGGAGTATTCCTCAGCTATTAGAAATGACAAATACCCACCATTTGCTTCAATGTGGATGGAACTGGAGGGTATTATGCTGAGTGAACTAAGCCAATCAGAGAAGGACAAACCTTATATGGTTTATTCATGTGGGGAATATAAAAAATAGTGAAAAGGAATATAAGGGAAGGGAGAAGAAATGTGTGGGAATATCAGAGAGGGAGACAGACCATGAGAGACTCCTAACTCTCTCAACAAGGGGTAGTGGAAGGGGAGGTGGGTGGGAGGTCGGGGTGCCTGGGTGATGGGCACTGAGGGGGCACTTGACGGGGTGAGCACTGAGTGTTATGCTATATCTTGGCAAATCGAATTCCAATTAAAAAAATATACAAAAAAAGAATATCAGGGATCCCTGGGTGGCGCAGCAGTTTGGCGCCTGCCTTTGGCCCAGGGCGCGATCCTGGAGACCCGGGATCGAATCCCACGTCGGGCTCCCGGTGCATGGAGCCTGCTTCTCCCTCTGCCTGTCTCTCTGCCTCTCTCTCTCTCACTGTGTGCCTATCATAAAAAAAAAAAAAAATGAATATCAAATCACTTCTAAAGAGCCATATACATTATGGACTAAATTTAATTAAAATATATAAAAACACTTTATAAAGTATTATAATATTTATAATATGTGTACATGCATACATAGCATGTATACGTACACATGTGTATATGCATGTGTGTATCTGTTCTATTTCTGGCTCTTTCTTGCACTCTCAAAGTTCTCCTTCTTCTATATCCATGATTGTCAAATTCTTTCTTCCTGTTACTGGTATAGATCTGAGCCCTTACTTTTGTATTTAGGATTCTCGCAATATTTATTCGGTTAGTGGTTAAAAATCTGCTTTAAGGCAACAAGTTTTTACCAACAGTATCCTTAAAGAAATCTATGACAATATGCTCTATAAATGGCAGCTGCTAATTATCACTTTTGGAGCAGCTGTTCTCTCTGGTTTCTTTGAACTCTGAATTTCTAGCTCTTTGTTCTTTGGTGTTGGCACTTTCCCTGTCAGTGCTCTGACTCCTCTCTGTGACAAGGGAAGGTCTGTCAAGAAAAGGATGCAGTGCCGAGTTTTCAAAAGGTAACATTTGCTGAAGGGCTTCAATGTGCCAAGGACTGTTGTTAGGGCTTAATCAACACTGGTTTATTTAATCCTCAAAACAACCCAATGATTAGCTCTCACTATCACTCCCATCTCATCTATTAAGAAACTGAGACATAGCAACACGTGTGAGGCAGAGCCTGGCTGTGTACACAGCAGGATTCCTCTGGAGTCCACGTGCCGGGGCTGAAAGTGTTACGCATTTGCAAAATAAGTCAGTCAGAGAAAGACAAATACTATATGATTTCACTTACATGTGGAATTAAGAAGCAAAGCAGATGAACACGAGGGGAAAAGAGAGAGAGAGAGAGATGGAAACCAGAACACGGACTCTTAACTATGGAGAATAAACTGAGGGTCGCTGGAGGGGACGTGGGGGGGGGGTGATGGTTAAATGGATGATGGGTATTAAGGAGGGCACTTGTGATGAGCACCTGGGGTGTGTGGAAGCGATGAGTCACTAAATTCTACTCCTGAAACTCATATTACACTGCATATGAACCAATTGGAATTTAAATTAAAACTTGGGGGAAAAAAATGCTACACATCTTCAAGTAGCTTCCTGCCTGGGTCTCCTAACTATTTACCTAAACTCAGACGTTATGAAGGATCTTTGGTTTCCCTCCCAGGATTGTTAAACTGAAAAATCCCTCCTGGATTTTTTTTTTTTTTTGGCATAAAATCAAACGAACAAACAAACCCCACAAAAATTATTCCTTCTTCTCCATGTCTCACCACTTCGTAAGGATTCTATCAGTTTACTGTCCTGTAATCATGATTTATGCTTCCCATTTCTTATCTAGCCTTCAAACTTTAAACTTTTGAAAACTCAATCCATGCTATACTACTGTTTTTAAAAAAATGTATGCCTTCATATCGTCCTTAGGATAAATCCAAACTTTCAGGAGAGAATAATTCCTCTAACCTCCCAGAAACAATAGCATTAACAAAAAAATACTTTTAGGGAGACCACTTTTTATTATAACACCTTTTAACATAAAAATGACTTAGGTAAAAATATAATTTGCCTAGGATCTTTATTTCTTGTTTTCTTGTAAAACAAAATGATACAAATCAATGAGCTTTGGTAAGTACTTGGTTAGCATCCACTCTGGTTCAGTTCCATTTGCTTCTTTGTAGAAAATGTACCACTTATTTAAAACATGAAGGAAGGATAAACCAAAAAAAAAAAAAAAAAAAAACACAGAAATAAACAGTTCATCCACTCACATTATCTCCTGAATGATTATTTCCTTTCCCAACACTACTTGACTGGAAATTTAAAAAAAAAAAAAAAATTCTCGGGGCACCTGATTGGCTCAGTCGGATGAGCATCTGCCTTCGGCTCAGGTCATGATCTCTGGGTCCTGGGATGGAGCCCCGTGTCAGGCTTCCTGCTCCTTCTTTCCTTTTCTTTCCCCAAGAATCACGCAACCACTGGTTCTAGCAATCTGCTCCACATCTTCCCAGCTATAATGTCTTGGTCCGTCCTTACCATCACCCACCTGGACACAACTTAAACTCACTTGCTCCTTCTAGTGTCACAGTTCTCATTCAGCCACGTCACAAGCATGGTAAGAAAGAAAAACCAAACTCCCTCCTACCTCAGTGCTGTTAAATATGACTGGGGAAAACTTAGCACCTTTTAAAGTGAACAGAATTTACTTGTATAACCATGAAAATCAAGAGGATTTAGTGTGGCTGATCAATTATAATATATTTTTCTAATTTATAAACTATTCCACTCTGCTAGAAAATGTTTCTTTTCTTTTTTTTTATAAGATTTTATTTATTTATTCCTGAGAGGCCTAGAGAGGCAGAGACACAGGCAGAGAGAGAAGCAGAGTCGATGTGGGGATCCTGATGTGGGACTCGATCCCAGGACCCCGGGGATCACGCCCTGGGCCAAAGGCAGACGCCCAACCACTGAGCCCCCCAGGCGCCCCAAGAAACTGTTTCATACCATCTCCTGAAGCACTGCCCTGCTACCCGAACAGTCAACAATACTCAGATCCTACCTCACTGAGATAACCGAACAAAGATGACTTTTAAGTGTCCATCTTGTGTCCATCCACCCGCCCTCCATATTCTATCTTCCTGTTTCCATAAATGAAATATTCATGATCTTACCCACATTCAAGGGGAGCTTTGCAAAAATACTTTCCTTTCTCTTATACATCAGTATTTTCACTCTCTATTGCCTAGACCTTCCGCCAAAGCATGCTATTATTTCTCATATCTTAAATTTAAAAAGAAAATCATTGTTAATGCCACTGTGCCGATGAGTACTCAATTTCTTTATTCCCATTTTCAGCAAAAACCTTCAAAAGAGTTTTCTATATTTGGTGGCTGTAATTTCTCCCTTGTCTTTCTCCCATAATCTATCTGCAATCAGGCACTTTTCTCTACTGCTCCAGATCCCAATCTTTCGCTACATCATCAATCCAGATTACATCACATGTGGTAAGCTGAATAAGGACCCTGAAAGATGTTCAGGCATTAATCCTTTTAACCTGGGAATATTTTGCCTTCTATGGTAAAAGAGACTTTGCGATGTGGTTATGTTAAGGGCCTTTAGATAAGGGAGATTGCCCTGAAATACCCTTGCGAGTCCAATGCAATCACCAACGTCCTTATAAGAGGGAAGTGGAGTGTCAGAGTCAGAGAGAGAAAACGTAATCACAGAGAAGTGGCCAGAGAGGAGAAAAGATGCTACGTTCTGTTTTGAAGAAAGGGGAAGGGGCGATAAGGCAAGGAATGCAAGTGGCCTCTAGAAGCCGAAAAGGCAAGGAAAGAGATTTCTCCTTTAAGTCTCTAGAAGGGGCATCGGTGTTTGGACACATTGATTATAGTCCAGTGACTGCTGACTTCCAGAACTGTAAGAAAATAACTTCATGTTGTTCGGAGCCAGTAAGTTTGTGGTAATTTGCTACAGTAGCAATAGAAAATATATAACTCAATGATCAGTACTCACCAATAGGATGGTAGGATAGATAGTGGTGATGATGATGATGATGATGATGGTGATGATGATGATGGTGATGATGATGATGATGGTGATGATGATGATGATGGTGATGATAGACCAATATTCAGCAATACTGAACATATCTGAAAATTCCCTCACCATCATATTTTCTTTGCTTGCTTTCTAGGATATCACAGTCTCTACATCTTTAATCACTGTACTTCATTTTCATTGTTAATTCTTCTACTTTACCATGGCTTTTTTCAATTGGCAGAAATTTTTAAAAGAAACGTTAGGTACAATTATAAATACAATTATCCAAGGAAAAAAGAATCATTTATAGACAAATATATCCCAGCCAGATCCTAACCTAATATTCCACAAACAATAAATTTTCCAAAATTCCAAAACAATAACAAAACAATTTTCCAAAATTCCAAAAACAATGAATTTTAAAATAATAGAATGCAAAATTAAATTATAATGTATTATCGTGTCAGAGCCAGTGGGATATTAATATTTAATTCAAAAATTAACATGAAAATTGAGAAGAAAAATATTGAGTTTTGATTTAAGTATTTACTTTTTTTTTAAACTGATTCCAGTCTACCCATTTAAAAAGTAAAAAACAATAGCCAATCATCCGACTTCATACAGAACAAATTGATTACATTTGTCTGAGATAATTTTGTTCACAGATAATGGACTTTCTTTTTAATTATTATTGTATACAAAACTAATCATTTATTATTATTTTTTTGGGGTGGTGGTGCTTAGACAAATTTAGTATGATCTGATTCTGAGAGATTTTGAGACTTTCGGACAAATAGAGTACAAAATTATTAAGGAATAGTTTAAAGTTAAAAAACAAGTTTGCTTTTTTCTTTTTAATATCAGTTCATGAATTAATAATAAGATCTCAATCAAAATACTTTAGCCGCTGTCTCCAAAGACTTTCACAAAATCCATTTTTATAAGAGGAAATACTGAAGTCACAGAGGTGAGGTTTTCTTAATCTCAGGAAATGTTAATGAAAATAATAAAATTTAAATGTACTATTTGATTTTATTTAAAAACCAAAGATTTTTGGATTAATACTGGGAAGTGAGTAAAATCAATCTTAAAATATTGTTTTCCTCTATACAACCAAAGGAAGATGGGTGTGGTATTGGTACAGGACAGACAAGTCCAGCAGAACACAGAACCCAAAGGAAACCTGTGTATAAGACTGTGAATAAGGATGAAAACTACCAAGTTAATGGGGAAAAATATAAGAATATCTTCACAATGTGGAGAAAATAAAGGGCCTTATAAAAAAATCTTCAAAACCAAAGATCGTAAGGTAAATAAAATGGTGGTTTTGATTACTTCAAAATTATAAAAAAAATTTGATGAAGGAAACAGGAAAAGATGAGAATATGAGAGAATTTACAGTAGTTTCTAGAACAGATTAGGATTCCCAGAAAAACCAAACGAGAAGCTGTCATAGGTGAGCACAGGACAGGGCACAGCAACTTAAAGAAATCAAAACTCGAAAGGCACAGGTTGAGAAGTTCAATCGCATTAGCAGTAGGAGGAATTTAAATCAAAGCAACAAAATAAATTCCAAGGAGCAGAATGGAGAGGATGAAGAGAAGAAGGGTAGCATGGAGGAAACAAAGGAGACCTTTGCACCTGCTCAGGGCCGGAGGCGGCTGCAGTGGTCTGAGCTGTTCCACCACCAAGGGGGCATCTGTTAGGTTGGAAACACAAACCTCCTGTGGCCTCTGTCATGGGCCGTGGGGCACAAGGCTGGGAGCAAAGCATGTTTTCTGGTGGATGTAGGGGACTTACTAGTGCGTCCCTATCACAATCAGCAGTAAGACTATCTGGCTTCAAATTCTTTCTCTGGAAGACACCATTGTTTTCCCTTCTTGTAAGTAGTTTTTTAGAAGGAAGCCTCTTCCAAAAGAAAGGGATGTGTTTTCCAGAAGACACTGAGAGTGTCGTATTTCCACTGCTGATCCATTTTTCTCTCCCTTGTGCCTGGAACACAGGGACATTTAAGACTTGGGACCCTGCCAGGCTGGTGACTCTAACTCTAATACTCTATATGTATAAGTGGCCCGGTATAAATGCCTTTTATCTTCATTTTACTTGAATTGCCCAATTTAGCCCATCACAAGAGAAATGTGACATAGAAAGAATTGAGAAAAATGACGGAGAATCACATTTTTCAAGAATTTGCTCCAACAGATTTTTTTTCCTTCCTCCTTTAGGACTTACTGTGATTTCACTGCTCATTTTAATATTATCTTCCAAATTATGGTTTCCATGCAGAGCTACTCGGCCCACAAAGGAATACTCTGTAGCCACTCTGTTCTGTGTGCTAACAATTAATTTTACTGAAATGTGCTTTAAATATGCAACCGTCATCTAGGTAACATTTACTTACCAGGTATAAATTCTCCAAGTGGTAATTAATCCTTGGGAACCTGGCAAATGTTGGCATGTTTGGCAATGACATCAAACCTAGACCCATTTTTCCCCATACATATTTTAGTGTCCCTTTTGTGAATAAAAAGATAGACGTGTTTTCATGGTTTAATATTTACTAGCATTCTCCAGCTGACTCCGAGACACGGAGAGACAAAAACTGCATGCCAAATTAAGACTTCTCAGGTTGGCGTAAGCAATAAAATGAAAGAAAAGTAATTCAGCTTTTGGTCCCTTACCTCGTCTTCTATCCCCTTTTGCTTGTATCGATAGCCTTCCCAGCTATCAACATCTGGCTTCAAGAATAATTATCACTGATGGTTCATTTTTATTCCAGCTTAAACATGTCCTTGTGTTTCATCTCCAAAGGATACTGTTATTTTAACCTTTATCTTCAATTATGAAATGAAATAGTTTTCCCTAAACAAAGTTGTATCAAACAATAAGTTCGAAAAAAATAGATCACAGGGTTTATTGTGTGGCTTGTTTATTTATTTACATTAGCTAAAATCTACAGCTAAAATCATTAAAAGATTATCTTCATTTCCAGCTTCACAGAGATTCAGATAGGTTTCATTTCATGTAAATTATTTTCTCTTGTCTCTTGCCAAAGCACTCACCATTTAAAAATTTTTGAACTTTATTCTTTATAGTACACATTTACTTATGCTGATCGTGTAGAAACATCTTGAATGTTCAAGTATATCTGCTGAGGCATATGGGATTTGTTTTTACATTTTTAGTACTAAAAATAGTACTAGTTCTAGAGTAGAAATTTGATAAATAATGACTTAAGTACCTTCCGACATGCTCGAACTGTTGAACAACTTTCTGGAATCTCTTCGATGAGATCCTTAAAAAGTTTCACCCTATGCCAAAATAACATAAAAATGTTTAACAAGACACACCGTAGTTTGATGTTTGTGTAATTCCGACAATTGTGAAGTCACCTGCCGGCTATGTCTGCAAAATGACTATGTGTTTAGAAAAAGTTAAAAATCAGGAAACTCTGAATATTTGCCCACAGGGAAACTAACAAAAAAATCCTGTGGCATTTGGAAGTATGTTAAGTTAATGAAAAGTTCAATCCAGGGTATAGAGAGGTAAAACAGCAGAGTTATACTGTGTTAGAAAGCAATTCTTGCTCAACATCACCTGGAGAGGAAGGGTTTAGAGGGACTATACTAGGTCCCCCGTAAAAATCAGTCTGTTAATGCAGGTCCAGAACTTTATAAAACCACCAAATGTGTACAGCTGAACATAGTTATGTGTGAATATACATATGCATATATGTGCATGTCTATAAATACACACACATATACATATATACACACATATATGGTCGTTGGGTTTCCACATGCTTCTACCTCAAGACATATATGTAGACCTATGGACACACACGCATACATTCTGTGAATACACATGTATGTGCATGTGCATATGAGTGTATGTGTTTGTGTGCACATCTCTGTGTGTCCATCCAGACTATTTACACGTAGAGAAGGGAAACTACCAGATTGTGTATAGGGTGGATAAATAAGATGGGAAAGGCTGGGCGGTACTCTACTTTCTCTCCTTTAATAAATATGTGACCCCCCAAACACTGAGTCGGCAATAGATCCTGCCAGGCTTGGCTTTATGCTTTGTTAAGAAGGTCTATCCTCAGTCTTAGGATATAACACATAGCCCTGTGCAGAAGTTGGCAAATTACAGGCCAAATCCATCCTATGGTCTGTTTTTGCTTTGTTTGTATGTTTTGTTATGTTTTTAAAAATATATATATTTTAAAAGACTCCTATCTGTTTGATGTATTGCCTGTGGCTTCTTTTACACTAAGATGGCACAGTTGAGTATTGTTTTAGAGAACATATGGCCACAAAATCTTCAAATATTTACTACCTAGACCTTTATAACCCCTTTGTCAACCCTACTTTATAGAAGTCTTTATGCCTGAAGCACAGACTTTCTCTTTTCTCAAATGACTGCTGAATATCTCAATGAGATCGCTCTACTCTGGAAAGGCTGGAAGTCCAGAATTTCCAGCCCTGTGCAATCTCTAACGTATTTATTTTGCACTCAGTTCTATAACGACTGTTACATTTTAAGCCCCACAGTATCTTACTATGTTTATACAAAGCCTAGCTTTTCATCAAAGATCTAAAAGATATCATACACACATTAGGTACTCTCTTTGTACAACTCTCTCTTTTCCAAAATAATCGTCCACAAATTCCAAGAAATTCAGCACCCTGAAATTTCTATTTCTACATGCTCAGCTCAGCAAGACAACCATTCTCCACTTGGCCTCTCCATCCCCTGCTCTGTAGTCAGAAATTGCTAGAGGATGAAAGTCCAGGCTTGTATGTTTTCCTTTCTCTCAAGATTCTAAGACCTGTTCTACCCATTGCACGTTGCCTGGAAAATGTCATATTTTATATGTTTCCAGTTTTATAGTTGCTTTCAATGAGAGGGTAAGCCTAACACAATTGTCCCACTGTGTCTGGAAGTGTAGCTGTGAATAGTGATTCAATAATGATTTATGGGATAAAAGTATGGCAGACCTATCTCAACATATATTAGTGAGATTTGGGGTTATCGTAGAAAAGGTGTGGCTAGCTACCATGTTTGAACTTGCTAGACAATCTGTCAATGAAGACAGAGTGAGATTCTGAATGTAGTCTGTACCACTGTGGAACTGATAGGCAAAAGTCATTAAAGAGACAAGGCATATGTAAATAAATGTAACCAAAAAATTAGTTTAATAACACCCAAATTTCTTTAGGTCATATTTTAAACTGTACAAGACAGCACAGGCATCAAGTCATATATCTTCTAAAACCTATATCTTTATTATCATATGCAGGGAGGATGCATGCACGAGCCATAAGTTAATTCAAGATGTTTGACTGACATCTCTAATAAGATATTTTATATTAATAACCACTTTAAATATGATAAATGTCAACCCTAACCACTAATAATTACACAGAAAAAAAGAAGGATGTTAATTTGCTGAAGAATTGATAACATAGAAAATTACAGGCTAATGAAAACAGTCACACAAATTAATTTTAGATTAAAGTGACACAATATAGTTTGTGTCTTTATTAGGAAGACCATATTTTCAACAACTGAGGAGAATCACTCTACATTTTGAGATTTCTATGCTGACCCGACATTATCCATACATCTCAACTACACGCTATATCCGTAATTATCTTATTGAATTAGCCTTGATGCTGGACATTATAATCTTCAACATGTCAAAGTAGGAACCATCATTAAGATTTATATTTAAAGGATCACTCAAGAGTCTTTTAAGCTCCCAGACTTATTAAACAGGTTCCAGACCATGCAAGCACCCATCTGAATGTTTAAAGAATTTGCACACTTGGGGTGCCTGGGTGGCTCAGTCAGTCAAGGGGCCGTCTTCCACCCAGCTCATGATCCCAGGGTCCTGGGATCCAGTCCTCACGTCCGGCTCCCTGCTTAGTGGGAGCCTGAGCTCCCCCCTGCCCCCCGCTCATGCGCTCTCTCAAATAAATAAATAAAAACTTTTAAAAGATAATTTTCACACTTGTTTCTGAACATAAATTTTACCAGGTTCACAAAGCTCATTATAGATAAACAAAGTCGGCCAACCAATTCTGGTAAGGGTTAAGGAAGGTGTTTTCTTTCCCCTCTCTGGCTAAGGAACAGTGGAACTAAACTCTAGACTATAAATCAATAATTAATTATGTTGGTAAAGAAGCTACATGCAGTCTGGTATAGAACCGCATGCTTACCCTAATATAGTCTGCATTGAGGTGTTTATATTTTAGAGTTTTACATTAATATTTACTTCCTTCTGATATCTTCCAACATAGGAGTAAGTCATACAATTTTTTCCAGTTTTATGGAGAAATAATTGACATATATCACGGTATAAGTTTAAAGAGTACACCATGATGGCTTAAATTATAGATACTGTGAAATGATTCCCACAATAGGGTCAGCTAGCATCCATCCTTTCACATTCATCCTCTTCCTCTCACCCCCCCCACACACTATCTGCATTGATAGCCACACCTCTGATCGCTTTTTCTAAAATGATTTTCTCCCTCACATATAAGTTTGATCACTTAATATTTGTCTTTCCCTGTCAGATTTTTTTAACTTAGCATAATGACTTCAAGGTCCCTCCATGCTGTTGCAAATGGTAGGATTTCCTTGTGTTTTTTTTTTATTGTTGAATGATATACCATGGTACATCTATGCCATAATTATTGTCTTGGTTATTGTAAATAATGTTATGAATATAGGGGTGCAGATATCTTTTCTATTCAGTATCCTTGTATCCTCTGGGTATATTCTAGAAGTAAAACTGCTAGATCATATGGTGGCTCTATTTTTGATTTTTTGAGGATCTTCTACACTGTTTTCCATAGCCATTGTACCAATTTACAATCCGACCAACAGTGCACAAAGATTCCCTTTTCTCCATATTCATGCCAACATTTGTTATCTCTTGTCTTTTGGATGCTGCACATTATAATAGGTATGATAGATATTTCATTGTGGTTTTAATTTACATCTCCTTAATGACTAGATGTGTTGAGCATCTTTTCATATGCCTGTTGGCCTTTTGCATATCTTTGGAGAAATGTCTATTCAGGTCCTTTGCCTATTTTTAATTTTATTTTAGATTTTTAGTTTTCTTTGCCATTGAATTACATGAATTCTATGTATATTTTGGATATTAGTCCCCTATCAAGTGTATGGTTTGCCATTTTTTCTCATCCAATAGCTTATCTTTCTAGTTTGTTGATGGTTTCTTTTGCTATGAAGCAGCACTGTAGTTTCATATAGTCCCATTTTTTTTTAATGTGCTTGTGCCATAGGTGTCATATCCAAAGAGTCATTATTACCAAGGCCCATGTCAACAAACTTCATTCCTATACTTTCTTCTAGAAGTTACAGGATGTCAGATCTCACATTGAAGTCTTTAATCTATCCTGAGTTAATTTTTGTGGATGAATGATATAAGCTTAGTTTGTTTTACATGTGAATATCCAATTATCTCAGTACCATTTATTGAAAAAATTGTCTTCTTCATTGAATATTTCTGAATCTCTTGTTAAATATTAGTTGACTGTAGATGCATGGAAATATTTCTGGGATCTTGATACTGCTCCACTTGTCTATGTGTGTATTTTTGTGCCAGTACCACACTGTTTTGATGATTACAGCTTTAGAGTACAGTTTGCTATCAGAAAGTGTGATGTCTCTTGCTTTTTCTTTTTCAGGATTTCTTTGAGTATCCAAGGTCTTTTGTGGTTCCATATACAGTTTAGGGCTCTTTTCTTTCCCTATACTTCTTTAAAAAATGCTGTTGGAATCTTAATAAGGATTGCATTAAGTTTATACACGGTTTTTGGTAGTGTTGACCAGTTAATAATAATAATTTTTCCAAATCATATGCATGACACAGCTTTGCATTTATTTGTCTTCAATTTCTTTCATCAGAGTCTGGTTTTCAGTGTAGATATCTTTCACCTCCTTAGTTAAATGTACTCCTAAGTATTTTATTATTTTTGAAGTTATTGTAAATGAGGCAGACTTATTAGTTTTCAGAAAACTGGGTGTTGGTATATAAAAACGCTACTGATTTTTCTATGTTAATCATGTATCCTGCAACTTTATTGAGTTAATTGATCAGATCTAATAATTTTTGGTTGAATATTTAGGGTCTTCTCATATAAAATCATGTTATATGCAGATAGAGTAACTTTTATTTACTTTCCAATTTTAATACTGTCTATTTCTTTCTCTTCCCTGATTGCTCTAGCTAGGATTTCCAGTACTATATTGAATAGGTGTGGTGAGAATGGACACCCTCATCTTGTTCCTGATGTTACAGGAAAAGTTTTCAACCTTTCAACATAGAATACGATGTTAGCTGTGGCTTGACAGCTTACATATATCCTTAGTATGTTGAGACAGGTCCTTATCCCTAATCTATTAAGTGTTTTATCATAAATTGATGTTGAATTTCATATTTTTTCCCTTACTGAGATGACTGTATGAGTCTTTTCTTCTCTTTATTAATGTGATGCACCACACTAATTATTTGCATATGTGGAACCATTCTTGCATCCCAAGGATAAACCTTTCCTGTTCATGGTGAATGATCATTTTAATGTGCTGCTGAATTTGGTGTGCTCATATTTTGAAAATTTTCATATCTATACTCATCAAGGATATTAGCCTGTAGTTGCCCTTTCTACTTGTGTCCTTTTCAGGTTTTGGTATCAGGATAATACTGGTCTCGTAAAATGAATTTGGGAGTATTCCATCTTCTTCAAGCTTTTGGAAAAGTTTGAGAAGTATTAGTGTTAATTCTTTAACTGTTTGGCAAAAAATCACCAGTGAAGCCATCTGGTCCTGGGTTTTTCCTTGTGATATATTTTTTTAAGATTTTATTTATTTATTCATGAGAGACAGAGAAAGAGAGAGAGAGAGGCAGAGACACAGGCAGAGGGAGAAGCAGGCTCCATGCAGGGAGCCCGACGTGGGACCCGATCCCGGGTCCCCAGGATCACACCCTGGGCTGAAGGCGGCACTAAACTGCTGAACCACCCAGGCTGCCCTTGTGAGATCTTAAGCTCTGGTAATCTACGTGTCTTTAAGACTAACATATTACTTGGGCACTACCCGGACAAACTCAGTTGGCCTTGATCCATGTACTGGCTGTTATTAGCCTCTCCCTACTTCTCTATCAAAGTCAGATCCCTAGTGGTGTGAGATCAGAGTAGGGGCTCCTGAAAAGTGACCCACAATGCTGAGGAGAGCTGGCTGTCCCCCCAGGGTTCTCTCGTCCTGCTGGAGGAACCAGAAGCTCAGGGGAGACCTCTTTACATAGTGCTGCACTGGTATGGGGGAAGGGCAATTTGCTCAACACACAGCCACTCTATTACCCTTCTAACGCAGTCTGTCTTGGTATCTGAAGGGGGGACTTCAGCCTCACCTTCATGTTCTAGGATTCCCTTCAGTGGATTCCTGTTCTTGAATAGTTATTAGTTGTTCTTGTGATAGAAAGAAAATTCAGGAAAAACCTAAGTCACCATCTTCATGACATGACTCAAGTCATAAAAATCTTAATTGTATTTTACACAGACACACCAAATAGGATCCTCCTGTTCAGCCCTAAGTAATTTGGAAGTAATTCATGGTGCTGTTTACAGAGAAATATAAAAAGCAGGTTATGAGTGAGCCAAATATTTATTTACTGACTTTCTGCACAAATTATATAGGAAAAGTAGTTTCAAAAGCTTAATAGAAAAAAAAAAACACAAAAGCTTAATAGATAAGTGCTAACTTGCAAGGGTCTGGCCAAGTTTGGTCTTCTAGAGTAGTTTACATTTATGTTTATATTTGTACTTCGATAAACACACCCCCACACAAGCAAAAACAAGAGGCCAAATACTGAAGAATGACATCCATGGCTTTTAACAAAGACTCTCAATCATGGGAAATAAATATTTTCTATCAAGGCAAAAGTATATATTAAATAAATTCAGGTATATTATTAGAAGAGTTTTTTTAATGTCTTTTTATCCCACTCATCTAGTGAAGCATAAAAATCTTTTCTTTGTGGTCACTTATGGCATATAACAAAGTAACCATCTAGTGTATCCTATTGCAAGGCAATAACTCTTACTGAATTTTCAAATGCAAATGTAAATTATATAGTTGATTATTACATCAAGATTGAGATAAGTAAAATCTATGCTGCCCTATATTTTTAAAAAGCAGTTATCAGTTATGTTTCAATTATTTAATATATACAAACTATATTCATGTCTGAGCTTATAAAGCATACTAAGGAAAAAAATACTTTAAAACTCCTAGAGATTGTTTCTGACTAAAACTATAACTGTAATAAAACTTTGCTGTAGAATATAATATAAATAGGATACTTGAATACCTACATATTATGTTGTTCTAGAAATAAATCTTTGAGTTAAATTGAAGAGTACTCTATTCTTAAAATATTTTAAATAAATGTATAAATGCAATTTTATCAGGGCAAAAAGATTTCCAAATGTGCAAGAAGGCAGTTAAAGTGAAAAGATTTGGCAAAAAATTCTTTCAAAGTTAAATAAATCTATTAGAAAAATACTTTAAAAAATAACTGGCCAATTTTCAGTAAGATGTCAGAATCTCACAAACTGGCAAGAATCTAGTGGGTAGAAGTGGGGGTATAGGTGGGCTGATCAATCTTGAATTCTTTGGCACTAGTGCCCATGTGTGTAGCTGATAAAAATTATGACTTTGCCAATGATGGGACTCCAGAGTTATACACACTGCCAGGAGCCACCCCTTCATGACTTCTGATAATCTGATTTTATCTCTGGGTTCTTGAGAAAACTACAGAGGTGAGAGTGCTAGAACTTGCAGGCAGGGTCACCCATTTTTCTTGTTGCAAACAAGATTTCAGCATTGAGCTGTCAGTTTGGAAATAATAATATACCACATATTTAACAACAACAAAACAAAACAAAGCCCTCAATATTTTCCAGAAAGTAACCCTAAAACAGTATATTACGTACAAAAGTAGAAGTATAGGATATTATTCAACGGATCAAGTGCTTAGCAAATTAAAGTGACAACTTTCTTATTACAAAAACTATAATTTCCTACTCAAAATAAGATGAATGAATATACTGACTAGAAAATCATTTTTTTGCTATGCACCTGCACCTAGTAATTACAGCTGTGATTTGTACAACTTTTTATCCTTTGTTCAGAAAAAGTACATTTTATATTGCATCCCACCTGCATTCAACACAGAATAAGTCTCTATAGTAATTATGTAACTGTATTTAAATGACAAGCATGTAATTATAACTTTAAAACTAATTTACAGTAACAGTTGAATTTGGGCTTGAATTTTAACAGCACATTGAATAGAAATGGAAGACAAAAAAATCTACTTGTAGAATGCCGTTATTTCTGGGAGAAGGAAGAAAAATTCTTACAAAAACAATGCACTCTCATTGAGGCAATTAATGGTTGATGCTATGACAACTGAGTGGAGAGTTTCCAACAGCCAACACCATGGATATTCTATCTAGTAAAATCCATTATAAAATTTGTATTCTATTTATCATTTAATGAAGAAAAAAAAGCAAAGACAATTTTAGGAAGAGTTGAAACGACTCGGAGATGATAGAGTGATTTCTCCTGTTTTTACCAGTGAAGAAAACTATTATCAAGAAAGGTCAAAAAACTTACCCAAGTTTACTACTAATTGTTCTTTCTGTTTACAGAATAAAAGCTAAACTCCAATTTTCTGATTCTCAATTGAAAATACTATCCATTTTAGAAACTCAATATGAAGAAGTACATTAATAAACTGAGGTAGATGGGGATCCCTGGATGGCTCAGCAGTTTGGCGCCTGCCTTTGGCCCCGGGTGCGATCTGGAGTCCCGGGATCGAGTCCCACGTCAGGCTCCCGGCATGGAGCCTGCTTCTCCCTCTGCCTGTGTCTCTGCCTCTCTCTCTTTCTCTATCTATCATGAATGAATAAATAAATCTTAAAAAAAAATAAAAAAATAAAAAAAAATAAACTGAGGTAGAGACACCTGGGTGGCTCAATGGTTGAGTGTCTGCCTTCGGCCCAGGGTGTGACCCCGGTGTCCTGGGACCAAGTCCCACATTGGGCTCCCCTCAGGGAGCCTGCTTCCCTCTGCCTATGTCTCTGCCCCTCTCTCTGTGTTTCTCATGAATAAATAAATAAAATCTTTAAAAATAAATAAAATGAGGTATAATTGACATGTAACATTACATACGTTTTAGTTATATAAAATCAAGATTCAATATCCATATGTGCTGCAAAATGATCACCATAGTAAGTCTGACAAACATCCATCACCGTACATACATACGTACATACATACATACATACATACGTACATACACACCGTACGTACATACATACGTACATAAATTTGTTTTCCTTGTGATAAGGACTTAAGATCTACTTTCTTAAGACAGGCCTTTTGATATAAATACTACTATAAGTAGAGAGAAACAAAGGTTTCTCTACCATAGCAAGACTTAAAGAGCCAAGACTCTGCCCAAGATAGATCATCTAGGAATCAGAAAAATGTACTCCTCAAGTTGAGAACTCTCAGAATTATACGTGGTTATGAATAGCTGAGGCTTTATTGAAATATTGCCTCAATTTTCTGAGTACTCTATTCATGTCTTGATAATACATAGAATCAGATGATTTTTGAGATTCCTGACAGCATTGACACTTTAAGAAATCTATTAGTATTTTGTTTGTTACTTATCCTCTACGAAATTATGATACTCTTTTAATCACTCTTAGAGTTTCATAAAGAATGACCTTTTTGGAGAGTAAAACTGCCCAACATTTCACGTCCCCACCCATGTCAACCTCTCCGGTTCTGTTAGATAAAACCAATTGTATCCATCAGCATTATCCTAGAGTCTGCCTTTACGCTTCGCTGGAGGCACTTATCATTTCATCCTGTATCATTGTTATTTATTTTCATGTCTCTCCCCTACTAGTTTTTAAACTCCTTGAGGGCAGAGTCTGTATTTTATTCATTTATATATAGCCCCAGCACCACCATGGTGTCTTGCACACAGAAGGTATACCTTGTCAAATTAATGAATGAATTGCCATTAAAAAGTCTGTGCATCAAAACACAAGGAACACAAAGATAAATCAAATTGTCATATATGCAATTCTAAGAGAAGTATTGTCTTTTCCTGTAACACTTAAGTTATATGTGATGGATCATGATATAAGCTGTGCATCCTTTTGGGAACATTATTTCATGGTTCATTTATTTATTAACCCCTACATTTTTGTAAGAATGAAATTAAACATAGCTGCTAAGGTAGCCAAAAGATATGGCCACAGTTTGTGGTTCTATTAATATAGTATGGATACACTAGATAGATCCTTAACTTTTCATTCCAATTTAAGAAAAAAGGTGAGGCTCGCAGAAATTGTATATAATTAACTATCATTTATATTGTGGAACTACTGAACAAATTCTTTGGGAGTAAACTGGTATTAGAGTGACAATTTAGCAGAACCATAAACATTTTTATAAAATTCAATGCCTCTATTTATATCTAGAAATATATCATAAGAAAACAATTAGTATAAGAATGTAGATGCTTTATTTTCAGCACTCTTTTATCATAGTAATAAAATTGAACACAACCTATGGCCCCAACAATGGAAAATGCTTTTATAGTTATAGTACGCCTATAAAATGATAGCCCAATATGTCCTAGAAAACTCCTCAGTTGGACACCTTGGTTACATCTAGACCTAAGAGAGATGATAATAAACAATTTCCTTTTTTGGGATTCACGACTGGCATCATCGACTGCTGAGACTAAGGGATCTTTGAAATAGTTTTGCTATTTTTCATATTGCATACCTGTTATGGGTACTCAGCGCTGCTCAGGTGCAATGTTAGTGTGCTAACGTACTGGAGAGGTATGCTTATTTTAACTCCTGTGAGTGGCCACGGTAGTGGTAGATTCCACACGCTTTTAAAGTCATTGCACTTCCAAAGCCTTCTAGGATTGTGCAGCTGAAAATACAAACTATGAAATCATTTTGTCATACCAGACATAATGCAGAGACTATGCTGTCTTATGGTTTAACGGTCCTGCTCGGTGGATGCAAAAAGCCAGTAGAGCTTAATGTTTCACTGTGCAATATTATGGCCTAAATAAAGTAACTTCTTCGCCTTCACATCCCTGTGTTTTAATAGTGATTACGCTATTACTAATTGGCGTGTGTCCTTTAATGATGTTATTTCCCTCTTGCCCATAGTTCTTTAAAGTTCTTATTTCCCTCTTGTCCACAGTTATTCAAAGGTCAAATACCAGGCTGTTTTCACCTAGGTGGAAATGCAGTACACTTGAGTTGTCCTCATATGGAGGTACTTCTGCTCCACAGTAATATGCTATCAGTGAATCTGACAAAACCTACTACAAGAGAGACTTCAACTGTGGTCCAAAAATTTCTTTACATTAATGACTGTCTGATAGTGACTTATCAAAAAATTGTTTGTCTTATAAGAGATGTTATCCAGTTACAATGAGAAAAAAAATTGGCAAGCCATGAACTAGGATAAAATCTCAGGCCATTCTCCCCAGATAATTATCTTGTATAACCACAAAGAAAATTTCATTGCCTATTAAAGAATAACCACTGCCCATATGCTTATCTGTTCCTCTAATAAAGGAAGCTCAATAATGGATTATCATCTTTGGATATCAGAGATGACACAATCAATCCAGGTAAGCAGACAAATTTATAGAATCCTGCACCACAGGAAGCCTTGGAGTAATCCAGTAAATGATAAATAAGCTCTTCATCTGGGTTCCCCATTTCTTTCATATGTTACAGAATTAAAACTATCAGTGACCAATGTCACAGTTGATTATAACATGCTTAGTAATGAGAACTTTTGGGGATCAGCTCTTGTTGGGTTTTTGGACTTGAAGACTTCCAATGCTACTGAAATAGATTTACATTTTAGTAGTAACTCTCAATGTATTCATAGATTCCGAGGAAAGTATTGTCTCATCAAAGAAAGAGTCAAAATTTTTAGGGATGGCATTTCTATTTTGTAAAAACCTCCCTTGAACCAAAGTCCTATAGATTGAGACAAGCCCCCAAAAAATCACATCGCGAAAAGAACTAGTTTACTAATACAGTGTGATGCCTATCCTCATTAATTAAAATTTGCTGAGGGTAAAGCCTATAAGCATTATAATCTAATAAGGAAGCAAAATGCACTAAAAGAAGAACCCCCCACCAGATGGGTTTAGTTCAGTAGAGTCATACAGCCACCTCTTCTGTGAGCAAACAACTCCTTACCAACTGCGCTGACCACTGAGCACAATGGTAGCTCCTCACGTGAGTGCATTCTACTCCCGAAAAGACTAAATGATAAATTTACATATTCTTATAGGCTGTTGCTAATTAACCTATGTAGTTAGAGCGCCAAGCTGTCTTAGGCAAAAAGCCTCAGCACCTGATGTCCCAGCACTAGTGTGGAACATCTTTCCTTTATTAAAAATTGGTCTTCCCAACACTGAAGTTGACATATTTATCAAGCTATTCCTCCTACCCAAATGAGAGAAAAATCAAATAATCCTAGGTACTTCCTGCAGGGAATAAGAGAAACTCTAAGATACTAAAAATATAGAGATTTCATCTTACAATCCAGTCTTAGATCATTTTAATTCTCTAACATTATAGCTGCCAACTAAGTATAACTTCAATAGTCTATCTCTGAAACACTCCACTGAGCCATCTAAATGTTCTCATTCAAATGTCTCTTTTATTATTAATGGACCCTGACTTTGCATTCATACTGTGTACAATATTGTTCAATAACTTTGTTTCTGGCAAACTCAAAGAAATAAAAATTTTCTTCTGTATGATAAGTTGGAAATCTTGAAGGTTGTTAAAGCATGGCTTCAATATCCCCCAGCAATAGAAGTGCTCTTACTTATTGGGTTACCCTTTCTTGATTTAAAGATCCATTTTTTTCTATAAATTCTAAAATTTTCTCCCATCTGTTGAAAAGTCTCTTGCAATCTGCACAGCTCTAAGACTCTACTGCAAAGAAACTTAGTTTTGTGTCTCTGGTGTAAACAATAGCCAAATATTGATATTTAGTTCTCATCCTTTCCCACTTCACCTATGGCATTGTAACTTAGTAAAAAACCCTTAATATCAGTGATTACAAAGCTTCACTGTGTATCAAAATCTGCTTGAGGACTTGATACAAATACTGAGTTTTTTCACTTTCCAAATCCCAAAGATTTAAAATGATAGATTCTAAATATCTGTATTTTCATCAGGATTGGCAGCTGATTCTGAAGCACGTAAATCCAAATAAATTTTAGGAATAATCTTGAATACTTTAATAAGTCCATTGTGTGTGAGACATGACTTCAACATATATTACAGAATCTTTATGGAAATTCTCAATCTGCTATATGAATTTGAGTTTTAATAGGTTTTATTAATGATACACAATTTAATTTTTTTAAATACCATTTTAAAATGTAGAAATAATATAGAAGCCACTGAATTCATTGTTTTACCTGAAAGTTGTCCTTTTGAAAATTCTTTAAGTAGATTTGATAAAACAAACTCTGAATATTTTCTTTTCAAAGTTACAGGATGCCTGTAATTTGGTAATTGAATCTGTTCTCCCAGAAGCCATCCATTTATTAATCAATATTTTTGGAAATTATTTTTAATGTGTGGTGAGTTTCTTGCTTTTTTTAAAAATAAATAACTCTGCTGCCCTTGAATCTGTATTCTCCATTTTATCAACAAAAAGATATTGCATTCTATTCTCTACACAAATCAGCATGAGATAAAGTGGTTTAGGATATAGAAAAAATCAAGGATAAAATTCTGTCCTCAGAGAGATCAGAGTCTTACTAAGAGAGAAAGTGTGTGTGTGTGTTTATTCTTTCATTAAATTTACAAATAAAAAAAATTGCAAATAAATCACTAAAGGATAATCAAAAGAAATATAAATAATTTTCAAATGAGACAGATTAGGAAGAAGCTTTAAAGAATAGAGTTTTATATTTAAGATTTAATTTTAAAAATGCGGGATGCCTGGGTGGCTCAGCAGGATCACACCCTGATCAGTGTGGAGTCCCGCAGGGAGCCTGCTTCTCCCTCTGCCTGTGTCTCTGCCTCTCTCTGTGTCTCTCTTGAATGAATAAAAAATTCTTTTAAAAATTTAATGAAAATAATAATTTTAAAAATGTACAGGAAATGTGGTAAAGTTATGCACAGAAAAAAGCAAGAACAAAGTCAGAGTTAGAACAATCCAAAGGGCGACGGATTTCCGTGATTGTATATCCTAACTCATACAGTCAACTAACAAATTAAATCTATTCCAGTGCACAGTTCTTTTCCATCATAATTATCCACTCTTATATCTCATCATATAACCGCTTAAATAACCATGAGCTTACATTTCTTTTGATAAAAGTCAGTTTTATCACAACTATAATGGCATGCATTTGTAGAAAGATACCTAAAAACATGGATTCTTTTCAAATTATCTTGTTTTCCCAATTACATTATACTTTATACACATATTGTATAATTTAATTTTTTTCTTATAATTTTTCTCCAACAATTCTAAAATCCAAGGAAAAGCCTTGTATGATCAGTCTTAGACATTTCTTGTCAAAAATAATCCTTCTGATTGGCAAGGAATGTGTTTGACTTTTGTCTGCATTCCAATGTACTTTTCTAGTACAATTTACTTTTTTTTAAATCCATATAAATTCAAAGACTACAGAGTTCAGAGCTTAAGTTCAAAGTGTTATAGTTAGGAACAGTGATATTTTTCTCTAACCTCATAGTATTTTGGTAAGAATTAATGTAACAAAATAAACCTAAACAAACAAACCTGGCACATAATAAGTGCTAAATGGGGATTAAATGTAAATTCTCCACAACACAAATTAACATAAAATATAAGATAGTGGCCTAGAATTCTTACACTCAGCCATTAAACCCATACCAACAAAATCTGTCCTCGAGACACTTTATGGACTGAGAAGACTAAATCTCAATTAAGACATTATTTGCTTAATGTGTTTCACAAAAGTTAAAAACACACTTACCACATAAACACCTTACAGTTTTACAGCTGTCCCACCAATTTCTACTAAAACCTTTTTAAATTCTTGTCACTGGATCCTAAAACAATGCTAACTCTAAAAAGATATTGGATTCCTACATCTCTCTCACATATCCAGTATCCTAGAGATAAAAGAAGCCAAAGAAAATAATATGATAACACAATAATTCTCCTAAATCTTTTCAAAACTTGAACATGAGTAATATCTGAGCATGATTAATACATTTAGAAAGAGCTAAAGACTGTTTCCTTAGAGAAGATTGATAATGCAAAGTGTCCCAGTAAAACTTTTTATAAAAGAAAGAATGTAAGAGTAAACAAAATGCAGAACTTAAAATTAATTTAGAAAAAATATAGTACATTTATATATGCACAATGTACACATAAATGAATATATGTAGATATATGCTGTGTGCATATATACATATTTGCACATACACATACAAACGGAATTATATGCCAATATATTTGCAAATGTAGACAAAATGCATACTTTTCTGGAAAAATACAAAATGTCAAATTGGCAAAGCACACAACAACAAGCATGGTAGTAACTGAAATGCTAATTAGAGACCTCTTAC